>NW_026652278.1:113381735-113981735 GCF_009828535.3 Hylobates moloch
ACGGGACGGGACGGGACGGGACGGGACGGGACGGGACGGGACGGGACAGGATGGGAAGGGAAGGGAAAAAAAGAAAAGAAACTAAAAACAGCCAGTAGCTAAAAGGGGACATCTGACCTGAAGACATAGATTTGGGTTTCTCAGAATATAAATAGGATTCGTAGCAAAGGGAACAGGAAAGATCACCTAAGGAGTAAGTGAGATAGAGAAGAGTGCCAAAGGTTGAGGTTTGGGGTACTCCTAAATTAGAGGCTTAGAAAAGGATTCAGCAAAGGAGACCAAAAACCAGGTACTAAAAAGATAGTAGTAAAGTCAAGAATAGTCAACTATTACATGTCCCACACCACCATAAACTTAGTGGCCTTAAACAATAGCTATTTTATTATAAGCATGGAGTCTGTGGGTCAGGAATTCAGAAAGAGACCAGCTAAACTGGCGTATCTGTACACTATCTGGGCCTCTGCTGGAAAGACTTCAAGACTAGGGTAATGAGATGTCCAAGCGCTGGCTAGTTGGAATCATCTGAAGTTCATCCTCTAACATGTCCCATGCCTGGGCTGAGAGGGCTCAAAGACAAGACTTGATGACAAAACATCTGTATGTGGCCCCTCCGTGGGGCTCAGCTTCCTCACAGCCTAAAGCCCTCAGTTAGTTGATTTTCCTAATGGAATATTAGGACTCTACACTAAATGTCTCAACTAACAAGACAGAAGCTGTATTGCCTTTTGTGACCTAGCATGGAAAGTCAGGCAGCATCACTTCTGATATATTCTGTTATAGGCAAGTTCTAAGTGTACTCAGATTCAAGGAGAAAAGATCTAGATTCTACTACTCACAGGGAAGTGGCGAAATTGTAGGAGAGCATGTGGTAGGGGTCATACCATTGTAGCCATTTTTGAAAAATGTAATCTTCCCCCATCAACTATGTTAAATGCTATTGAGAGGTCAATTGAGATGTAGACTTTTAAATGTCCAAATGATTTTACAACATGAGGTGGATGATGACATTATGAGTCTTCACTAACTTCCTAAATAAAATTATCTTCCTTGTCCCTTATTTAATCACCTATCATAATGCAATGCAAGTATCTTTAGATAGCTATATTTCTCCTAAACTAGAAGCTATTAGTGGGTAGGAAATAGGTAATTTAGTATTATTAATATTTTTACTTTTAGGACCCAACACAGTGCCTGACACATAGGAGAAGCTCAAGAGACATTTGCCAAATAGATGATTCTGTACATTTCTTACCTGACTCCCAGCCCCATCATTCCAACTACTTATAAGACAACTCTGGCAGGACTTTCGGCCATCTCCTTAGACTCGAATAACTTAAAACTCATGTTATTCATTCCATGCTGAACTGGTTAATATTAGGTTTGTCTGCATACAGCAGGGGAAAAAAATCAACAAACAACAAAACAATGTTAATTCTCCATTATATAAATAAGTCCAAAGGTAGTGTGGTGATTTTACAGTTACATCAGGGAACCAGGCTCCTATTTTTCTCTTCTACCATCCTTAGCACTTAGCTTCTACCCTAAAAGTCACCTTATGGCCCAAGATGGATGGACACATGCTGGATTCGCAACAGGAGGAGAAAGGAGTGAAATTCCTTTAAATGACCTTTCCTGATGCACCACAGAGCTTTTCCATTTACAATGTTTTGGCCCAGATTTAGCCAATGGCCACTCCTAGCTACAGAGAGGGATGAGATATATTTTTATTCCAGATAAATAAAAAAGTACCCACCTAAAACTTGGGGTTCTGTTACTAGGTACAAAAAATAAAATAGTCCTGTCTCTTTTGATTTCTTATCCAGCATTTTTATTTCTATTTAAAATGTCAAAAATTTCATTATTTGACTGCACTTAATCTTTATTTGCATTTAAAAAACACAACTCTGGTAGCTGGAAGAAGAATGAATTGGAAGTGGAACACACTGGGGGCACAGAGACCAATAAGTTACAAGGGAACGACAGAAATCCAAGAGAGAGAAGATAAAGCCCTAAACCAAGGTAGTAATAGTAGAGATAAAAAGGAGAGGATATGGAGGAGCATACAAGGAACAAAAATTTACATAAGACTTCTGAAAGCCTAAGTTTTAAAATCACACTGAAGAAAGAATATATGATGTCCAATAGGAGTAACCCTACCAACATAAAACACTGTGGACCTCGCAGGAAGCCAATTAATAAAATGGAGTATTCAGTGATAACTGGCAAAGAAACTTTTGAAAACATCTTGGAATTTACTAAAAACTCCTGAAAAATAATTGGACGTACTCCTCATTTACTTGCACCAAATTTGCTCTGTTAACAAAGCTAATTGCTCAGGATGGATTATAGCAGCTCTCAACTAGGTGTGTGTGACATGGTATTTGTGTATTAGTGTATGATAATGTACATGTGTAAAACGCTGGTTGAACAATATGTATTCAATGACACTTTGACCACACCTCCCTCTAAGATTTGCATAAATAAAAATTACATTGGTTTTTGTTATGTATCTGATGCAACAAAATACATGGAAGTTACGGGAGTAGAAAGATCAGAATGAAGTAGCAATATAAGGTCTTCTGCCTTTCTTCATAGCCAACTTCTCAACTTTAGAATGAATCCACTTGGTGTAGGAGATTGAAAAATGCTTGGTAATATGAGCTTTTTATTTTATGATAACAGAAGGTCCTTTAAATTAAGAGAATCCATTTCATGTTTAAATATAATAAAGCAAGATATTCCCAATATCTTGCTCCAATTCAATTGACAACATCAGGGCTTATTGCAGCATCTAACTAAAGGTTCGCCCTTGCCACTGTTTCCAAATTAATTCATTCATTCACTTACTCATCCTACAAATATTTATTTGGGGTCTACTATGTGCCTAGCACTATGTGAAGAACTAAGAATACAGTAGTGCTTTAACCAGACATTTCCTCTTGGCACATTTGATTTACATTTCCAGCCTCCCCTGCAGTTAGTGGGGCTATCAGATCAATTTCTGATGTATGAAATGTCACACATAAACTTCTTTCACAATATTCAATGCCCTTCTTTTTTTCTCTATCCACGAGCTGACTGGAGAAGTTTCAAAGGATCTGGGGACAAAGAGTGAGGAAAGGAGCAAAAGGAAGGTAGGAGCCTCTGTCAAAATGACAGGAACAATGCCAGTGCTCCCCACTTCCCACTAATATCAAACCTCAATAGACTATGAACTTCATGAGAAATAAACTTTCATTGTGTTTAAATGCCATTGACGTTGACATTTTCGAGCTGTTTGTTAACATACTCTGCCTATGCAGACGTTGAGACAGCATGTACTTGGCACATTCACAGAGCAGACAGGTCAGCACGACCATAGCTCAGTTATCAAAGGAAGAAATGGCAGGAGATGATGTCAGAGAAGCATTTGGCACCAGATATGTAAGCCTTATATAAGCCATAGGAAGGGCTCGAATTTTACCCACCTGAGTGAAGAAGCCACTGCAAGTTTTGAAGAGAGGCACAGGATCTAATCTAAAATTTAAAGTGTCGGCCGGGCGCAGTGGCTCACGACTGTAATCCCAGCACTTTGGGAGGCCGAGGCGGGCGGATCACGATGTCTGGAGATCAAGACCATCCTGGCTAACACGGTGAAACCCCGTCTCCACTAAAAATACAAAAAAAAAAAAAAAAAAAAATTAGCCTGGCATGGTGGCAGGGCGCCTGTAGTCCCAGCTACGCGGGAGGCTGAGGCAGGAGAATGACGTCAACCCGGGAGGCGGAGCTTGCAGTGAGCCGAAATCGTGCCGCTGCACTCCAACCTGGGCGACAGAGCGAGACTCCATCTCAAAAAAAAAAAAAAAAAAAGTGTCAAGCTGGAAACTATCATTCTCAGCAAACTCATACAGGAACAGAAAACCAAACACCACATGTTCTCACTCATAAGTGGGAGGTGAACAATGAGAACACACGGACAGAGGGAGGGAAAAATCACACA
The DNA here is from genome assembly GCF_009828535.3 of Hylobates moloch. Classification (NCBI taxonomy): domain Eukaryota; kingdom Metazoa; phylum Chordata; class Mammalia; order Primates; family Hylobatidae; genus Hylobates; species Hylobates moloch. The sequence goes on from NW_026652278.1 coordinate 113,385,715, forward strand.
CCAGAGCCTATCAGGGGATGGGGAGCTAGGGGAGGGATAGCATTAGGAGAAATACCTCATGTAGGTGACAGGTTGATGGGTGTAGCAAACCACCATGGCACGTGTATACCTATGTAACAAACCTGCATGTTCTGCACATGTATCCCAGAACTTAAAGTATAATAATAATAAAAAAGATTAAATAAACAAATGCGGTAAAAGTGCTCAGTACAAAAAAAAAAGTGTCACTTTGCCATGTCGAAAATAAACAGCAGAGGGAAAAAAAGTTGAGAGGCTAGTGCAGTAACCAAGTGAGAAATGTTGGCTTTGACTAAGGTGGTGGCAGTGACAGTGATTTTTTTTAATGTTAGATTTTAGATATATTTTGAAGGTACAGCCAGAATTGCTAAGGGATCATTATTATTTTTATCCCAAATATCCAACTGGAGATACAGAATAGACAATTAAGTTGGTGAGTCAGTAGTTCCCAAAAAAGGTCAAGGCTAGAACCATAAATTTTTGAATTATCAGCATATAGATAATACTGAAACCTTGGTGGATTAGATGAGACAACCAAGAAATAAGAACAAAGAGAAGAACTAAATGCTAGGCTTGAAACTTGAAACATATCAATGTTAAGCAGATGGGAATTTTAAAGGAATCAGCAGAGAAGGATGAGGACGAGCAAGGATCAAATAGAGTGAGAGATAAGCAAGAGAGAGTGGGGCCTCTGAAGCCAGGTGAAAGAAGCATTGCAAAGAGGAGAAAATAATCACCAATATCAGCTTCTCCTTAGACACCAGGAGACTTTGAGGACTGAGAATTGCCATTTAACAATATGGAGGTCATTGGGTCTTTATAATAAGTTTCAGTGGTATAGATGAAAGCCTGATAATAATGAGTTTTTAAAAGAATAGGAGGAGTGACAGTGGAGGCAGAGAACAGAGAGTCTGCTTCTGAGGAATTGTGTACTGTGAAGCCTTTCTAGGGTTAAGGGCAAGAGTTCAAATGGCAGCTCCAGGCCGGCCTGTGGCCCACCTCCCTCTTCTGTTCGTGTTTGCCTTAGTCCACCTCCCCACACCACACACATGCATGTGGACACCCCAGACAGCTCACCCACGCCCCACCCACATCCTTCTCCATAGAATTACCTTTTGACCACTCTTTGGGCCAAGAGTATAAACACCGGTGGTGTCAAAAGGACTAACCAGGAAAGATGTTCATGGAAGCAGGATCAAGGAAGGAGACTCCAGGGTCCTGGGTACACACAGGGTGGGCTAAGAGGGGAGGGGCATGAATAGGGCATGAGTGGAGAAAGACCAGACCAGTGCCATCTTAAGTGCAGGGGGTCCTATCATAAAGGTCTAAAGTCCACACAGGCAGTCTTCACTTTGCTAGGTAGTGCAGGACAATAAAAATGAGCATGCAAGTTGAAACTATGCAGTGCGATCTCAATAATCGTGGGGAAAAGTATAACTGTTCCATGACCTTTAAAAATGTTTGTCATTCAAAACATCACTTTGAACACCTTAAATATACACAATTTTGTTTGTCAATTAATTATACCTCAATAAAGCTAGAAGAAATCATTTGAAAATTAAAAATACATAGAATAATGAAACAGTATACACTCTTCTACTATAAAGACACATGCACACGTTTGCTTATTGCAGTACTATTTACAATAACAAAGACTTGGAACCAACCCAAATGCCCATCCATGATAGACTAAAGAAAATGTGGCACATATACATCATGGAATACTATGCAGCTATAAAAAAGAATGCATTCATGTCCTTTGCAGGGACATGAATGAAGCTGGAAGCCATCATTCTCGGAAAACATAGGAACTGAAAACCAAACACTGCATGCTCTCACTCATAAGTGGGAGTTGAACAATGAGAATACTTGAACACAGGGAGGGGAACATCACACACTGGGGCCTGTCGGGGGTTGTGGGACAAGGGCATTAGGACAAACACCTACTGCACGCAGGCCTTAAAACCTAGATAATGGGCTGATAGGTGCAGCAAACCACCATGGCACATGTATACCTATGTAACAAACCTGCATGTTCTGCACATGTATCCCAGAACTTAAACTTTTTTTTTAAAAAAAGTATATACTCACACACATATATGAGAACATACACTCTATCATCTTACTCTGCTTCGTTTTTTTCCATAACATGTAATGCATCCATTTTTGTTTATTTATTATCTGTTTATCCCTACTAGAATATAAGTTGCCATGACAGCAGGTGTTTTGCTTATTTGGTTTATAACTGAACCTCCAGAGCCTAGACCGCTGGATTATAGAACTGCTCAAGAATTATATCGTGATTGAATAAATAAATTGGTATTCTGTATTCGACGGTAGTGGTAGCCCAAGGCAACCAAGAACATTAAAGTACTGACAGCTTCCCAGATCAAACAAGGCTACCCCTCAACAGCCTTGAGGAGGATTTAGAGCATCTCCACTCATACTTCTAGTGTCAATTCCTTTCTGACACTTTCCTCCCCTCAGAAAGATTTAATATCTGCTATCTGCAATATGCTCCCTGGTGACTCTACATTTCTCATTTCAAGATATTTATTCCATCATATTGTAATTGCTTTTTAATTGTTTTCCTTATAAGATTGTACATTTTCTGAGGATGCATATGGAATTCTCAATAAATAACTGTTGAACAAATTTTTAAAAATTTTTGTCAAAACATTAAAAATTTTCTTACCATTGGCTATAAATACATAGTGAAATGAAAAAGTACTTAAACTAACATTTAATTACTTTAAAACATTAGACAAATTGAGAATTATAGTGCTTTATTTTCTCTTTTAAAAAAAAATCAAGAGTAGCCTGAATACTGCTTGCTTTCTTGTTGTACTACAGGAAGCAAGCATCTTTTCTCTGCTTGGAAAATTGTCATACTTGGTTTCTAAGATTAAGTTGCCCTCCGGTATTTTATCTTTTGTGCTTTCAATGTCATGAAATATCTCCAACAATTCCTTTAATGTGAAGTTTTTGCCAGCATCACTTCCCCTAGAGCATCTTCATTCACCACCACATTCTTCCATTACATTGATGAGTTCACCCTCACTGACCTCCTCCAGCTGCATATCTCCAGTCTCTCAAACAGCAGACATGTTGATATTTTCATGCTCAGCTATTTCTTACATAACTACATTATTTTCCATTTGAATTTCACTTACAGCATTTTTACTTTTTGTTTCTCTGATGCAATTTCATCTTCATTGGTAAGTTTCCAATTTAAGGTATCCATTTCGTTTTTAAATGCCACATGGATTTATCACCGGAAGGCAAGAAAGCAACACAACTACATGCTTTGCTGTCTGTATGTCAACACAGATGCCCAGTGACCAATCACCAACAGACTTTGAAAGAAGTGGCATATTTGGTCACTGGCCATGATGTGCATTTGTTATTTATATAATGATTTCTAAACTGAAGGGCTAACAGCCAAGTTTGTATTTTATGCAATTATTCAATTAATGTACTACGGCAACTGAAAATTGAACTGTGTTTTGGAGGAACTGGTGTTATTGAACTAAGCTGTGGTAGCTGTAATTTGTGCACATTAAAAATATGCAAAATGAGGACTGCCTTACTGCTCTGAGGAATCGCAAAGGATGTGGGTAGTAGGTAGAGAAAACATTTAAGGTCAAGAGTAGATTTTTTAAAGTGAGAAAAATTACAGCCTGTTCGTATGAGGATAGAAATGGTGCCGAAGAGATATTGACAGGCAGGGAGGAGATATTTATGGGAGTCACATCCCGTGTAGGCCAAAGTAGCCAAAGGGGATGGAATCTAGTGCACAAGTGGAGGGTTGGTTTTAGCCAGAAGCACCAATAGTTCATTCATTTTAACTGCAATATAGAATACATGGGTGTGGGGGCTGGTAGGTTGCTGGTGGAAAAACAAGTTCTCTGCTGCTACTGCATAATAAATAATACAATTTTTAAATTCTTATTTAAAATTTTACAAGTTTTAAATTTTTGTAAAAAATTTAAAGACCTGGCTTTAAATAAGAATAAAGGAGATAGGAAATAGTAAATGCTTGAGGGAAGAAAAATCAGTGTGAAATTTTTGTCTTGGAGATAGACAGAGTGAATTCATATGGGAATGTAATAGGATTTCTGAATCCTCTAAGAGCCACTCTCTTGCTGGGCGCGGTGGCTCACGCCTGTAATCCCAGCACTTTGGGAGGCCAAGGCGGGTGGATCATGAGGTCAGGAGATCGAGACCATGGTGAAACCCCGTCTCTACTAAAAATACAAAAAATTAGCCGGGCGAGGTGGCGGGCGCCTGTAGTCCCAGCTACTCGGAGAGGCTGAGGCAGGAGAATGGCGTGAACCCAGAAGGCGGAGCTTGCAGTGAGCCAAGATCGTGCCACTGCACTCCAGCCTGGGTGACAGAGCACGACTCCGTCTCAAAAAAAAAAAAAAGAGCCACTCTCGAAATTACTGATTTAAGACAGACCTGTGAGCTTAGTTGTATACTTTTCTCCAGCCATTTCTATTCTGTCTGAATTCTACACAATTTAAGAAACAAGACTAATCTCCTACCTCCATTTTCTATGAAACCCTCCCCAGCCAGTAGGACTATCACTGGAGATTCTGTGCTCAGAGAAGTCAAGTGGAATCTCGGGCTAGACCTCTGCTCTGGCTCCCACGACAAGGTTTCTTTTGAGGACACCTCTCTGTTTTTCCCATTTAATACATATTCTATGAAATGGAAAGCACAACCCAAGAAAAATAAATTAAAGTTATAACAATAAATAGAAAAATACATCATCGATTTTCTCTGTTCTAGTTAGTTAACGTCAGATCAAATTGAAAATAAATGTTGCTTAGAGAATTCTGAAGCAAGCTGTCATAAAAATCAAATAATAGTTTCTTTGTTCTTTCACCTAAATTTCTACAGCTTTCTGACTTCATTTTCCATATTGCAACTTTCATATAGATCCAAACATTCATAGCAATTGAGTAGAATTTGGATTGAAGGCAAAATGAAGTAAAATAAATCAGAAGTCAGACTAATCCACGGTGTAGGCCACATGGCACAAAGTCAATAAGCAGCCTTATCTCTGTTTAATGTACCAATCACCACAGAAAAATTGCAATCCAGTGAAGTCTTTCTATTAATAACAAGACGCTAACTTATCTCTTTCTGAGAACAAGGCTGAGTTTAAATAAAAGAATAAAGCTAACCAAAGAAGTTGAGTTGATAAATGGTTCATCTCTAAAAAAAAAAACAAAACAGAACAAAAAACACGCACTGTTTTGAATTACACTCATCTCCTTTATTCTACTTTTTTTTTTTTTTTCAGCTCCAAGTGAAGCCCTGGGGAACAGAAAAAAATGACTTCACTGCCACTTTTTCAACACTTGGGGCTCTTCCCCCACCTTATGAGCTTCTTACACACATACTGCTCCCTCTGACTAAAGCACTCTTCACTCTATTTGTTCTTTTAACCAACTCCTACATAACTTTCAAATTTCGTATTGAATAATTTCTCCAAGACCTTCCTTCCTCCCCAGTTAATTTAGGTTTCCCTATCTTTTCCCTCAAAATGCCCTATACTTTTTTGGCTAGGTGTGGTGGCTCACACCTGTAATCCTAGCACTTTGGGAGGTCAAGGCAGGTGCATCACCTGAAGTTAGGAGTTTGAGACCAGCCTGGCCGACATGGCAAAACCCCGTCTCTACTAAAAATACAAAAATTAGCCAGGCGTGATGGCAAGCGCCTGTAATCCTAGCTACTCGGGAGGCTGAGTCAGGGGAATCGCTTGAACCCAGGAGGCAGAGGTTGCAGTGAGCCTAGATCATGCCACTTCACTCCAGCCTGGGCGACAGAGCGAGACTCCACCTCAAAAAAAACAAAAAAAAATCCAAAAAAACACCTTATACTTTTTTTTTCATAGGACATAATGAAATATGTTATTGTTTAACATCTGTGCCCCACACTGGATAACAAGCTACATGAAGGCAGGACTATGCCTGACTTATTCATCATGGCTTAGACAATCGCTAGCTCAGTGCCTGGAACAGGTATTAATTCCTGTCATAGAATAAATACAATATTCATGAATAAGCTCGAAGGCTTTGAAGAGCAAAAATCAAGGAGAGTAAAAATGGAAGCCACTCAACTACTGCTTCAGAACAAAGCTAGCATGGGCTCCTGAGAAATGATTAGAAGATATGCCTGGGATTCAAAGGACCTCAGAGCCACCCATAGCTAATGTCCCTGTCGACCAACAGATGCTGTGGCTTTGGGAAAGAACAGCCTTTCTTGACCTCAAATCTTTGTGTCTGAAAAATGAGAGGGGTACCAGATGCTACCTAAACAGTCTTCCTACCTAAAATGTATGAATATAAGATGAATGATCACTTTTAATCTCAAAATACAATTCTCACCTTTCAGTTACCAAGATACAGCCGCCTTCCCTTAACCTGAGCTACACCAAAACATAAGTTCAACAGAGAATTGATTGATGAGCATAAAAAGGCAGCCCTGTGTTCCTGTGCTCAGAATTGGTTGGCTTTGTTCAATTCAATGAGCAAGAAGACTGAATCCTGTACTGTGTTTCATTAGCAAGTACAATAGCCCAGTTTTGATAAAGTGACTCAAATCACCTGATCTCTTCTTATTCCCAATGTATTAGCCAAACATTAACATGAAGTATGCTGTTGCCAGGCTACTATTTAGAATGTATGTTATAAGACATGTCTGTAGGACTTTTGAAATCATCTTACAGTTTTATTCCCACTAGTCACTTTCTAAGTATTAATTTCTCTTTTATTATGTGGTAATATTAAAGAGAGAGTGTGTACATATGACTCACAGCAAATTAAGAGTATTGTGCCTTACTTTATCCAGAGAATCTCCCTGCACAATGGTTGCTGCTCCCACCCTTTCCTCTGAGCCGCATCCTTGGCATCTCACAGCTAGATTACTGCAATAGTTCCCCAACACTCAGCCTGCCTCTCACATTCTGATATGTCCTGGACTTCTTTGATCAATCCTATTAAACCCCTATGCCAGAGGGATCCCCTGCATTAGTTTTTCTCATGCATTGATTTTGCTTTTATTAGTATGCTTACATATATTCCCTACCTCTCAACCAGGTTAGAAATCGTAGTCTCACATGGCTATGGATCCCCAGATCCTAGAACATCCCAGTTCAGATATGGTCTTTACAAAATATTTGAAGATGATGATGGTGTAAGGAGATGATGAGAATTACCTTTGATTTTGGGTGGACTGCTGCTGCTTCCATCCTAAAATGTGCCTACATTGTTCTTTATCTTACCATAGGATCTCTAATCATTCTCCCTGTAACTAACTGGAAATATGTGATAACAATTAGAGTCCCTGTAATCTCAGCACTTTAGGAGGATGAGACGGCCAGATTGCTTGAGCCTAGGAGTTCGAGACCAGCCCGGGCAACATGGCAAAACCCAGCCACTACCAACGAAAATACAAAAATTCGTCAGGTGTGGTGGTGCACACCTGTAGTCCCAGCTACTTGGGAGGCTGAGGTGGGAGGATGGCTTGAGCCCAGGAGATGAAGGTTGCAGTGAGCGGAGATCATGACAGCACACTCCAGCCTGGGTAATAGAACCAAACTGTTAAAAAAAGAAGAAGAAGGAGGAAGAGGAGGAGGAGGAAGGAAGGAAGGAAGGAAGGAAGGAAGGAAGTAAGTTAGTTCAAATCCCGATTTCCTTTCCCTGATTCTGTTGAAAGCAAAATTTATTTAAATTGTGTTCATGGTTACAGTTGCAGCATCAAAAGTGTATTCAAATTAGGGCTTATTGGATGATCCATTAACCCCAAATCTCATGTTTTCTACTAATCCTGCTTTACCTGCATTTCAAGGCTGTTGAACATTTTGGAAGAAACTATTTACATGAGACTGTTTGAGAATAATGAAATATAAGTGAACAATATGTCACCATGCCCACTCCCTAAGAACCTCTCCCTGCTCCAACACACACACACCTCCCTGGTGAATCGCCATAGCATAGTTTAGCAGCTCTTACCCTTTAAGGGTCAGAAAAACCTGATTTACACAGGTACATACAAAAAAAATTAAGAATCTCGGTAATTTCACTTGATGATTGAGAGCTCCTTGCTCCTTGCTCTTTTTTAGATAGCTAAATCACACACCTGGCTGCATCTTAAGATACCTGAATATTGAACTTCCTATCTTAAGTCCTTCTATCTCACGTCTTACAGTGATTCTCATATGAAAGCAAACCTGGACCAGAATAAAGGCAAAACATAAGCTTTTCTATTATATGGCAATATTAAATAGGGTCGATGTATAATAGGCTTTGTTTCTCAGCAAATCAAAACAGTGATTTAATTTTTAAAACATGTCCTGTCTTTTCTATTTAAAAACTCACAATGCCCAATTTCCATGAGGCTTGCTTAGTAATGTGTTTAAGTTTTTTCTAAGTGTATTGAGTACCAAACTTAGTTGCAAGGAGAACATTGGTAAGGGCACTTAGGATTGGTAGTGAAGAGAGAAATATGCTCCCATTTCACTTTATCTAACTTCTTCCAACAGTACTTTGAGAAAGGACACATGAAAATGAAAAAAAAATCCTTGAAGTAGTCCAAATGCAGATACTTCAGACTAAAACATTAATAGTGTGAAAGGTTGTCCCGTGGGCAGAATGTGGCACTACTCCAACTAATTTAAGGGATTTCAGGTTTTCTCTGGTGAGCTGGGAGATATGGTTTAGGGCAGACACTACGCTGCAGACAAATGGGAAAATGAGAGTCCCAAGGGCAGTGAAGACTCAGGGAGAGAGGTGGTCAGAGTAGGTTCCAGGAATGAGACTGGCGATGGGGTCTCAAGTACAGCAATAGCTGACACCGAACTTAAAACTTCTACTTTCCTGCTGATATCCTTACAGAATTTTAAATTCTGGAAACCAATGTCAATGTGCTTCTGAGAATGGAGATGGGTCCCAAGTTGTCCCCTAGAACATTGTGGCTATGAAGAGACGGTAAGAGGAGAACAAATTGCTATTCAAAGTAAGAAGTGGCAAGTGACAATCAAGCAAACCTCAGCACACCCTCAAGAGTTGGCGGAAACACTTGGTTTACTGCAGAAGCATGGGATACAAGTTAAACTATTTTACTGGACATTAATGATAGGATAACCCTGAAAAGACGGGAAAACTTAGTAAGGCTAAGAACTACCTTGATATTGTCTGTGCCTTGGCACATAATGAGTATTGAAAACACAGGAAGGCTTAACAATTCAGAACAGGGGTTGTAGAGACAGATTTAAGTTTGAATTTCAACTCTGCCAAGTGACCTTGAGCAAGTTTCTTAACATCTGAAAACCTCTGTTTCTTCTTGTTTAAAATAGACATAATGAGAAGGATTGAGTGCAGTCATGCATGTAAATGTATCTGACGTGTAAGGAATACACAGTAAGTATTTTGGTTTGGGTTTTTATTTTATCTGAATTTAAGTGAGAGAAAAATGCTAGACACATTAACAAAATGGTTATAAGCTGCTTCAGGAGAATGCCTAAATTCCTGATCAAAAAGCCAGGAAGCAAACAAACAAACAAAAAAAGATGGGCACATAGGAGGTGGTCAGTAGCAAATTTCCCTCAACATGGGCTAAACTGGCTCTACTCATGTCTGACAACACAGTGGGAAACTTCTGACACTGCTGGGCTGTGATGAATCATGCTCCCTTCTCCCTCTTGCTTCTAGACAGGATAGCATTTAAACCACCCGAGACTGTCCATGTCTTATACTTAGAGCTCACCGGGAGAAAGATTCTATCCACTTCTCCAGGCCTCTTCCCATGCACTGCAACCCTCCTGTTCAAAAGATATTTTTTTAAGTTAATATCTGTATTTACATAAAGAAAATGGCTTATAGGCTTGTAAAATAGGAGTGAGGTTTCAATGATTTGAGAAAGTGATACTACAGCAGGAGACCTAAACATGCACAGATTCAGCCTTGCCAATCACTTCTTCTTTTATTCAGGATTCTTTCAAGGTAAGTGACAAGGAGCCAACTCAAATTACTCTGAGGGAAAACATAGGAATATGTTGGCTTATGTAATAAGAAGTTCAGGATTTGGTCTGCATTCAGACACAACAGGAGCAGATGTTCGAAACAATGTCCTAAAAGATCTCTCCTGTCCTTTCTTTCCCTTGTTCTGCTTTTCCCGGTGTTAATGTCAATCTTCAGAAAGTGTTTTTCTTACAGCTCCTGGCCTCGGAAGAAAAGGACCACTTCTCTCTTCCCAGTGTTCTCATCAAACCAAATAACAGATATCCTTTACTCTTCTCCTCTCCACACAATTCCCAGCTAAGAGAGATATATGCAAGAAACAACAGCCAAATGAGAAGCAAAATGCCTGTGTCTCTCTTTCCTCCAATAAAAACAAAACAAAACCAAACAAAAACCTGTAAAACCGGGGTTAGAGGACACATCTTAGTCCTGGAAGCCTTAGTAAGGTTTTTGGTTTTCTCTCCCCTCCAATTTAGATGGTGGGTCCTGAAGAATTAACACTGGCTTATTGATCTGATCACTTCCAGAGACAGAAGAGGGAGAACAGAAAACTTGGGTTTACTTTGAACAAGGAAGTACTGTACACAGTGATTCAGCCCATTACCAAATACAGTTTCTCCTCAATTTACGATGGAGTTACATCCCAGTAAACCCATTGTAAGTTGAGAATATCATAAGTGGATTGTAAATTGAGAATATCGTAAGTGGAAAATACAATTAATACACTTCACCTACCAAACATCATAGCTTAGTCTAGCCTAACTTAAACGTCCTCAGAACACTTATATTAGCCTACAGTTGGGCAAAATCATCTGACACATCTATTTTATAATAAAGTGTTAAATATCTCAGGTAATTTACTGAATACTGTACTGAAAGTGAAAAATAGGATGGTTGTCTGGGTACTCGAAGTATGGTTTGTACTGAGTTGGCAATGCTTTCATACCATCACAAAGTTGAAAAATCATAAGTCAAGCCATTGTAAATTGGGAACCATCTGTATGGCCCAAGGATCCATCACACTGGCACCTTGGGAGAGGAGGTAACTGAGTTGATCAGGCATAACAAAAGAACATGGAAGAATGCCCCCCACAACACTGATGCCCCTCTTCTAGGACTCAGCATGATTTTGACACAGAAATAAGATATCCTTGTTTGAACTGCTTGAGGCCACACAGTAAGAAAAGGAGCAGAGTGAATTCTCTACCTGCCGAATACAATTTTGAACCATTCATGCTAACAGGGGTTCCTTCCACAAATCTCAGCACCAAGGGAAGCATGTTTTTCCTATGGCTAGATCTGGGCATGGTTCACTTTCCACTTCATTATAACTCAACCTTCAAAAGGAATAATTCATCCTTGGAGTCAGCATTCTGTGTTCACTGCCTGCAGCCACAGCCCAACATTGGATCTTATTTTGATATTGTTCATTAGCCTCAGGAATGGCATTTCCATTTCTAAAAGTAAACTGACAGCTCTGCATTTCATAATGTTGGGATCTAGAACAAAACGATTTCAAGTGTATCTATAAAATGCACATTTCTTAGTATACTTTTGGCTTCTTATCGCTTTTTTTTCACTTTTAAACCATCATTTCTGTGACTAACAGTGCCCATTTGGTTCACTTCACAATCTGGCCTGTCCCATCTCAGTACTGCTCAGTGATTGTCCCTAGGGGAAGGTCCCGACCAAAAGTTGTTATTCCAAAGTTCATTGTTTCTTTCTGAACCTGGACCTGGCCCTCGCTCTCTGCAGGCAGCCTAGTTCCCTGCTTTTCAGAGTAGCTAGATGCATTTATCCAATATGAGCTCTCTGGATGTCTCTTTTTCCCTGTCTCACAATTTAACACTCTTGCACTGTTTATGTCATTTCTGCCTCAGAAGGGACCTCTGCCCCAAGGCTAATGACTCCTGATCTCATCCTCCCCATTTGTTCTTTCTCTCTCTGCCTACCCCCTGCCTATTTCTCTTCAGCCTAAAAAGAGCAAACAATTCAATAAGTACAAAACAAAAATCTTTAAGCTTTTCTTCAAGCAACCATTTTCTCTCCTTCCCATAATTTCCAGACCGTTTAACATAGCAGACTTCCTTTGTTCTCGATCATTTCTCACGTCCTGTTTTCTCCTTAGTATTGCAACCTGATTTCAACAAATTTATTGCATCTCTTAACTACAAATTTATTGCATCTCTTTTTTTTTTTTTTTTTTTTTGAGACGGAGTCTCTCTCTCTCGCCCAGGCTGGAGTGCAGTGGTGCGATCTCGGCTCACTGCAAGCTCCGCCTCCCGGGTTCACGCCATTCTCCTGCCTCAGCCTCCGAGTAGCTGGGACTACAGGCGCCCGCCACCACGCCCGGCTAATTTTTTTGTATTTTTAGTAGAGACTGGGTTTCACCGTGGTCTCGATCTCCTGACCTCGTGATCCGCCCGCCTCGGCCTCCCAAAGTGCTGGGATTACAAGCGTGAGCCACCGCGCCCGGCCTTATTGCATCGTTTAACCACTCCTCATCCCACTGCTCATACTACTTAATTTCTTGTAAGAACAGAGATCTTGTGACCATTTTATCTCAGCACTTAGTAAATACCTACCAAGATTTGATGTTCAATTAATTTTTGATTAATTAATAACTAACCCTTTGATACTGTTAAACACTCCTTTAAATTTCACCACTCTTTTGGCTTCTGGGACATTATATATCTCTGGTTTTTCTCTTTTCTCTGTTTCTAGTCCTTCTCATTCTTCATATCTGATTCCTACCTGTTGAATGTAGATATTCCCTAGTATTCTTTCCTTGGCTTTTTTTTTTTTTTTGTCATCCATATTCTCTAACTACAAAAATCATCATTCCCAAGATTTCAAATATGGTGACTCCCATATTTAGCCTCTGTAAGCCTGACTTTTCCTTAATTCCAACCTTTATCTCCCACAATGGATGCTCTGTAGAAGCCTTCAGTTAAACACCCTCACCTAAAGTCACTATTTCCCCTACCCAAGCCTACTGTCTTTCTTGTGTTCCTTACTTCCACTCCTAGTATCTCCAATTACCCAGGCACTGGGCTCCCTTTTCCCATCTCTCACATTTGTACAAACTATAAACCTGGTACTGTAATAGGCACTAGAGATGTAAATATGGAGATGATATGGTGCCTGCCTGCTTTCCAAGAATATTATAGTCTGCCTGGGTAGGCCAAAACATAAACATGCAACTTTGATGTAAGATGAAGATGGTAATGATGAAGGTGTGCCCTTATGGCTATCAGAGCACATAGGGGAAGCTTATTGCTTAGTGTGGTGATGGTGATAGTGAATGTAGGGAAGCAGTGTTGAGGAGAACAGTCACGGGAGTTTTCCCAGAAGATGTAATCTCTGATTTGAGTCTTGAAGGAGAGGTACTAGTTGGATATCCAAATGGTTGGTATGTATTATGGTGTGTGAAGACGACGGCAGCCCAAATAGGTGAGCTGTACAGGAATCTTGCCAAAGAGGCCAGATTTGGAATCAAACCTGCCATATCTAATGTGTCTTGCCCAGTTATTTTCTGGTGGAGAACCTAACATCCTTTACAGCCTCCTAACATCACACAGTCTATAGCTAGCAAACAAGGCTATCCATAGAAAACCTGTAATAATAACAATAGCTAATATGTACTGAGCATTAGTACAAGCACAGCTCTAAATGCTTCCCTTCTTTTAGCTTATTTAATTCTCAAGACAACCCTGTGGGGTAGGAAGTATTATAATCATTTTATAGTGAGGAAACTGTAGCCCAGAGCGGTGTAGTAGCTCACCTAAGACACAGTTAACAGACAGCAGAGCTAAGAGGTGAACCCAAACTCTCTAGTCAAGAGTCCATGCTCCTAATCACTGTACCATATTGCCTCTCATTTGGTTTAAAATATTTTACTCTCACTCTTACCTTTGTAAGATTTGTGTAATTGTGGTGCTTGTTCACCAAATTAGCATGAAAAGATAAAAAAGATCCCAGAGATAGCATTTGTGCCAAGATATCAAAAAATCCTAGCCCCTAATTAGAAATGTTAATGGTTCATGGGGAGGCTCTGTATCCAACATATGCTGAATGATCTAAATAAATATAATCTAATTTTTAAAAATGTATGCAAAGATTGGCAGGCTTGCTCCTCCCATCTCTCCTGATAATGATTATATTTGTCATGAATTATGGGTTGTTACTGTGACGAAAGAGGCTGAATTTTGAGGGAACTGCAAAATGGTAAAATGTGGAAAGGGATGTTTTTTAAAACTTATACAAACATTCATCCAAATGTACCTACTTCAGTGGTGTCACCAAATGTCTTTACATAAAAAATATATATGCTTTAAAATTCTCTGCACAAAATCAATGGATTTTTCCCTTCATACCCAAAAGAATATAAATGGACAGAGCTAATATAAAGAAATAGAATTGCAGAAACTATTTTTAAAATAAGATTTTACTGGAATATCAAGTACAAAATATGTGGCATGGGAGAGGAGGCAGAAAATACTGAGATACGTGAGGTGGCATGGACTGTAATGTACAAAACTAGGGCTAGGTATGTTAATTCTTTAAGATCACATTAGTTAGGAACAGAGCAACACTACAATCTAGGTCTTCTTATATCAAGTCCAGTGTTTTGTGTGATATAAATCTTATATCAGGGTCCAGAAGCTGAGAATTGGGAGAATTTAGAAATCAACAAGGCCAACCCTCTTCATTCCCGAAAGAAAGAAAGAAAGAAAGAAAGAAAGAAAGAAAAGAAAGAAAGAAAGAAAGAAAGAAAGAAAGAAAGAAAGAAAGAAAGAAATCAATCAGTAAGGTACAAAAAGGCACAATGTCATACACAAAGCCTCACTGCTGATTAGTGTTAGAAACAGGTTTCTTGGGTCTCCTGATTCCCATGTTAATTTCCCATTCAATTTCTGGGAAATTGCAATTGAATCCTTTCTTACTCTAGGAGCAGATTGACCAAACTTATTTGCATGAAAAACTATGATTATTGTCATCTTTTTCTTCTCGGAAAGGTATTATGCTGTTTCTTCAAAAACTAAAAAGGGATCAGTGGCATAAGTTGGGGTAGGGAGAGTCAGCAAAAAAGGTCAGCCCCAACGGAGAAATATTTACAACTGATATCATTAGAGTTGTCAGCATATGGTAATCATGAAAGCAGGACCACATTTCGGTTGGTTTTATTGTTTTTCAATTCAAAGACAATGCATGCCCTTCTTTGCCTGCACAAGACTTGAGGAGGGCAGCAATTATAAACACTGTCACAGGTAGAATTCTCTTCCCTGACTGGGCTCTGGAAAACACAAAAGGCACAAAAGAAGCAAATATGCTTGAGTAGAAGATGATGCCAAATATAAAATCATCTCCATTTTCCCTATGAGAATAGCCTCGAAATGAAAAGATTTTTGGCTACCTTGATTAGTTAGCTTTCTAGGGACATAGATGAAATAGTTAAACAACTTCATAAGCATGGAATTTAATCACTTTATATACATATTTTAAATTACATATTATATAAAATCACATAAATGAAAAATAATATCATGATTTTCAAACGTTGCCTACTTTTCTGCCCTTACATTGGGTGAAGCCATTTATTTAAGCTCTTCCCACATAATTTCAATATCTTTATCATCCTTATCATCACCTGAACCATTTTCAAATCATCTAACCATTTCTAGAGCATATTATCTTTATTTCCTTCTAAATCATTTGAGATATTGCATTTTTGAAAATCTCTGTAGGATGCTATCTCCAGAAATTTTGTTCAAAACAGAATTAGTCATTCCCATAAACTTTTGGATGCTGGGTTTTTTTTTTAAATGTATGCTGAATACTTTTGATGAAAAAATTTACTCTATTGCTTTTTTAAAAAGTGTTCTTTGTTGCCATTGCTTTTGGTGTTTTAGACATGAAAGCCAAAATTGACAAATGGGATCTAATTAAACTAAAGAGCTTCTGCACAGCAAAAGAAACCACCATCAGAGTGAACAGGCAACCTACAGAATGGGAGAAAATTTTTGCAACCTACTCATCTGACAAAGGGCTAATATCCAGAATCTACAATGAACTCAAACATATTTACAAGAAAAAAACAAACAACCCCATCAAAAAGTGGGCAAAGGACATAAACAGACACTTCTCAAAAGAAGACATTTATGCAGCCAAAAAACACATGAAGAAATGCTCATCATCACTGGCCATCAGAGAAATGCAAATCAAAACCACAGTGAGATACCATCTCACACCAGTTAGAATGGCCATCATTAAAAAGTCAGGAAACAACAGGTGCTGGAGAGGATGTGGAGAAATAGGAACACTTTTACACTGTTGCTGGGACTGTAAACTAGTTCAACCATTGTGGAAGTCAGTGTGGCGATTCCTCAGGGATCTAGAACTAGAAATACCATTTGACCCAGCCATCCCATTACTGGGTATATACCCAAAGGACTATAAATCATGCTGCTATAAAGACACATGCACACGTATGTTTATTGCGGCACTATTCACAATAGCAAAGACTTGGAACCAACCCAAATGTCCAACAACGATAGACTGGATTAAGAAAATGTGGCACATATACACCATGGAATACTATGCAGCCATAAAAAAGGATGAGTTCATATCCTTTGTAGGGACATGGATGAAACTGGAAAACATCATTCTCAGTAAACTATTGCAAGGACAAAAAACCAAACACCGCATGTTCTCACTCATAGGTGGGAATTGAACAATGAGAACTCATGGACACAGGAAGGGGAACATCACACTCAGGGGACTGTTGTGGGGTTGGGGGAGGGGGGAGGGACAGCATTAGGAGATATACCTAATGCTAAATGACGAGTTAATGGGTGCAGGAAATCAGCATGGCACATGGATACATATGTAACAAACCTGCACATTGTGCACATGTACCCTAAAACCTAAAGTATAATTAAAAAAAAAAAAATGTTCTTTGAAAGGCTTATTAAGGCAATATCCAACCTCGAAACTGTGAGATTGGACCCCAGGAATAACTATTAAATCTATGAGTGTCATTGCCTTTTTTTTTTTAAACAAATCTGTAAGCAACCTTACCTTATCTTTGGGTATAGATGGTAGATGGTAAATAAGTCAGTCTTCAACTGGGCACTGAGAACACAGAAGCAGCACCAGTGTCACACAGAATGCTGATGCTCACAGTTAGCTCAGCCCTATATTCTTTTGCTGCCAAGCAGGACATCCATGCTCTTGACTGGGCAACTAGTAAACTTCTAGAATGAAATTCAGCACCCTGCCCAGATGGTTTTGCAAGAGCAGTGACCCCCAAACACCAATAAAAACACCAACCACCAAATCATGGGCTCCTATGATCTATCCACTCATAAGACAGGCTTGTGATCATGCTTCAGATGCCAGAATAACCAGGGCCACGCTTAGACCTGGACCAGCAGATCTGTAACATGCAGATAGATTCTTTCCTCAAACACTAGCTGTTGAAAGCTGTTTTAATGCCTTCAGTTCCTCTGGCTGCAAATTCAAGACGGAGCAAACAGTTCAGATTTGGCCCACCATGAATTTTTGCAATCTGTCCATCTGACAAAGGGCTAATAACCAGAATCTACAAAGAACTCAAACAAATCTACAAGAAAAAATCAAATAACCCCATCAAAAAGTGGGCAAAGGATATGAACAGACACCTCTCAGAAGAAGACATTTATGTAGCCAACAGACACATGAAAAAATGCTACTCATCACTGGTCATCAGAGAAATGCAAATCAAAACCACAATGAGATACCATCTCACACCAGTTAGAATGGCAATCACTAAAAAGTCAGGAAACAACAGATGCTGGAGAGGATGTGGAGAAATAGGAACACTTTTACACTGTTGGTGGGACTGTAAACTAGTTCAACCATTGTGGAAGTCAGTGTGGCGATTCCTCAAGGATCTAGAATTAGAAATACCATTTGACCCAGCCATCCCATTACTGGGTATATACCCAAAGGATTATAAATCATGCTGCTATAAAGACACATGCACACGTATGTTTATTGCGGCACTATTCACAATAGCAAAGAGTTGGAACCAACCCAAATGTCCAACAACGATAGACTGGATTAAGAAAATGTGGCACATATACACTATGGAATACTATGCAGCCATAAAAAATGATGAGTTCGTGTCCTTTGTAGGGACATGGATGAAACTGGAAAACATCATTCTCAGTAAACTATCGCAAGGACAAAAAAACAAACACCGCATGTTCTCACTCATAGGTGGGAATTGAACAAGGAGAACTCATGGACACAGGAAGGGGAACATCACACTCCAGGAACTGTTGTGGGGTCGGGGGAGGGGGGGGGACAGCATTAGGAGATACACCTAATGCTAAATGACAAGTTAATGGGTGCAGGAAATCAACATGGCACATGGATACATATGTAACAAACCTGCACATTGTGCACATGTACCCTAAAACCCTAAAGTATAATAAAAAAAAAAAAAGAAAAAAAAATCTATAAAAAAAAAAAAGAAAATGTGGCACATATATACCATGGAATACTATGTAGCCATGAAAAATGATGAGTTCATGTCCTTTGCAGTAACATGGATGAAGCTGGAAACCATCATTCTCAGCAAACTATCACAAGGACAGAAAACGAAACACCACATGTTCTCACTCATAGGTGGGAACTGAACAATGAGAATACTTGGACACAGGGAGGAGAACATCACACCCCGGGGCCTGTCGTGGGGTGGGAGGCAGAGGGAGGGATAGCATTAGGAGAAGTACTTAATGTAAATGATGAGTTAATGGGTGCAGCTAACCAACATGGCACATGTATACATATGTAACAAACCTGCACATTGTGCACATGTACCCTAGAACTTAAAGTATAATTTAAAAAAAAAAAAAGTAAAGAAAAGCTCTGTAAACTTAAGGCTGATTTTTATTGTGAAAATTTTGTATTTTGATTAAATTATTTACTTTTAGTTGTTTAGGAAAAGCAAAGTGTTAAAATTTAAGAAAACTTTGAGACAAAGTAGCCCTGGCTCTTATCTGTAACCTACTTTAGCACCCTGGACAAATCATTTTACCCTGCTAGCTTTATCTTTTTTAACTCTGGGTTAGTTAAATCTCAGGTTTCTGTAAAATTGTATGAAGATGACATTTCAAAACATTATATGAAAAAGACATTTGAATTCAACTCTGTCAAAGAACTTATACTCGGAATACATAAATCTTAAAAAAGAAATGAAGAAAAACAATCTAATTTTTAAAAACTGAACCAAAGGCTTGAAAAGGTACTTTTAAAAAATACAGCATCCAAATAACAAATAAGCATATGAAAAGATGTCCAACAACATTGGTTACAGAAATGAAGCCAAAATGTGATAACACTACAATTTATCAGGATGCCTTTTCAAAATTACCATATGTTGGTAAAGTTGTGGAACAGCCAAAACTCACACTGCTAACAGAAATGTACAGCAGTGCAGCCACTTTTTAAAACTCTTTGGCAGTATCTGCTAAAGTTGGACGTATATAGGCCTTACAATCCAGCAATTCCACTCTTAGGTATATGCCCAACAAAATGAGTGCATATGTGCACCAAACAACATAAAATATGTTAGAAGCAGTTTTATCTATGAGGCAAAAACTAGAAACAATCCAAATGTCTATCAGCAGTAGGATAAATAAATTAATTGTAGTACGTTATGCAATAGAATGTGTACAGTAATGAAAAAGACTCAATTATTGCTACATTCAACAATGTGAATGGGTCTCAGAGATGCTAATGGTACGCAAAAGAAGACTGACACAAAAGAATATGCACTGTATAATTTCATTTATTTG
The DNA here is from genome assembly GCF_009828535.3 of Hylobates moloch. Classification (NCBI taxonomy): domain Eukaryota; kingdom Metazoa; phylum Chordata; class Mammalia; order Primates; family Hylobatidae; genus Hylobates; species Hylobates moloch. Next base: position 113,405,609 of record NW_026652278.1, read on the forward strand.
AAGTTCAAAAACAAGCAAAACTAATTTTTGGTGCTAGAAGTCAGAATGATGGGTTACCTATGGTGGCACAATACTGACTGGGAGGCTGGAGATGGTCTAAATTTTGATCTGGATTGGAGTTATATGGGTATATTTGTTTATAAAAATGCATCAAGCTTTATTATGACATCTAGTGTCAATAAAAAGCATATTTACTTGTAAAATTTTATTAAACTGTACTTATTGCATGAGACATCAATTTTAAAATTTATCCTCCAGATTTTTATGAGTGAAGAAAGATATACCTGAAGTTTAGTAACTCTTTCAAATATTATTTATTGGGTTTCATTCAAAAAATAATATTTTTGGCTATTGTTTTAGCAATATATATGGATAGAGATGTCTAAGTAATATTCACAAATTATTCACCAAACATTAATTATTTTTTCCAGAGGGCAGTAGTTTACTTTTGACATGGACTTTTCTATATTGTTTGAATTCTTAATGATGGCATATGTCATTTTTATAAAAATTATAGGGCCACCCAAATGTCCAACAACGATAGACTGGATTAAGAAAATGTGGCACATATACACCATGGAATACTATGCAGCCATAAAAAATGATGAGTTCATGTCCTTTGTAGGGACATGGATGAAACTGGAAAACATCATTCTCAGTAAACTATCGCAAGGACAAAAAACCAAACACCGCATGTTCTCACTCATAGGTGGGAATTGAACAATGAGAACTCATGGACACAGGAAGGGGAACATCACACTCCGCGGACTGTTGTGGGGTAGGGGGAGGGGGGAGGGACAGCATTAGGAGATATACCTAATGCTAAATGATGAGTTAATGGGTGCAGCAAACCAACATGGCACATGGATACATATGTAACAAACCTGCACATTGTGCACATGTACCCTAAAACCTAAAGTATAATAATAATAAAAAAAAAATGAAAATAAAAAAAAAAATTATAGGGCCATTTTTCTTCAAGAAAAATGAATAAATAAAGCTATCTGGGTAACATGCCTGACCACTATCCCTGTCAAGGATAATTGAATGGGTTTTTGTAATTCAATAATTGTAATAAAATCCATAGCCATGATCATTCTGAAATGCCTGCATCCTCTTTCTCCCTTTCTGTTCACCAGCTGCAGTGCTGCTAATGGCTGAGGGCATCACTGAGATGTTCTGTAACTCACTGCAGGCGAGATGCTGCTTCAGGATCCCATACCTTTGGCTGCTCTTCCTCTACTATACCTCCTCACACTTCTCCCAGTCACCTTTCCAGCAGCTGTGATTCCAGCTGATTTTGGCCACCCACACCGACCTGGACAGGACGCCTCTCAGGTAGATTTCAATATAGATGTCCCTTTTCCACCTCTAGCCAACCTGAACCCAGGAAGACTCTGGGCAGCCTAAGTCATGACGTTTTTCTCACAACCGAGGGTTGTTGACTCCCAAGTGGTAGATATTTGTCAAGGCTGATGCAATTACTTTTGATTACATGGTATTCAATCAGGCTTCCTATCGGAGGGAAGGAATCTTTCTTTGAAGATCTTGATGGATGATAGGGTCTCCCCTTTCACCAGGAAAGCCAAAAATGTCCCTGGCAGCTATTGGAATAGCATGTGGCCTCAACTCTCCCAGTAGGAACTTCCACACGAGACTTGGAATCCTGAGGGGATGATGTTAACATACAGGAGTATCCAGTTATTCATAAGAGGATTGCAAAATTGAGTGTCCATGGAAATGGTGGCAAGTGTCCAGTAGCAACAGCAGTGACATTCTACCAGACTTTCCTGAGACATGAATCTGGTCATATTCTCAGCTACACAGACTTCCTTAGCTCTTGACTATTTCCTAAACTTGATTCATAAGCTATTCAACATTTTTCCAACAAATATCTTTTCTCCCAAGCTATCCAGATGTGGTTGCTGTTGTATGCAACTAGGAACCCTGATCCCCTCCCACTACCTTTTTATTTTTTCTGTCCAGTTGGAACCTGGAGAAAACTAACACTACCTCTCCATGAGCCTACTTTACTGAAGGAAGAAAATTCCATTCATTCCTGTCTCTCCACATCACCCTCCGCTTCTCTGGGATTTCCATCACTCCCAGAGCATTCCACATAAACTGGACCTGTTTAGTTGATCCTTTCCCCTTGGAAGCCTTTACTCTCATTACAAAAAAAAAAAAAAAAAATCTGTTTAAAGAGAAAAAGTCAGCCTATGTTTTCCAAACTCCTTTGGGACTTTGTAAAAGGTGAAATATATAAGCATGTTGGTATCTGGAAAGAATTTTTAAAGATCCTTCTCTACATTTCACTGTTTTATCAATAGTCAAGTATTCTATTTCTTGACTATTATGTATTAGGTATATCTATACTTGATTTTACAAATTCATAATTGTGAAGCTAAGATCAATCAATATCACAACATCCAAAAGCCATCAACACTTTCGCATTAGTTTCTCACTCCTGAGCTACTTTCAAGAAATGATTTAGATAAAGAGGACCAAATGAAACAGGCCAGAAATTCAGAGAGAATTAGGTTCCCATCTCTGTGACTGTGCTTCCTTCATCAAAGGATATAGTAGAGTGGATAGTTGTTATACGTTGAGGCTGCATAGCAACTGTGCACATCTTTACAGTGTATGGGAACTTGTTGCCATAAAAAGCCTCACCTCCCCAAGGTAAAAGCCAGCAAATACCTTTCCCTGGTCCCTCGCAGACAGGACTCAGGGAATGAGGGTCTTGCCTACCACCTGGTCAAGGCAAAAGTAACAGGAAGATGAAGAAGCTGTGTAAAATTCACTCCTGCAAGGGAAATGTGATGTAACAGACATTCATTTGTTTTGAGGAGGCCCAACGGGAATACCCAAAGCCAGCCCTGGGTAATAGTGAACTGCCATATCTGAGTCCCAGCAGCAGAGCATGGTTTGAGCCATTTTCTGGTAGTCCAAACCTGCCAGAGATTTCTGCAAACCACACAACTCATGCTAATAAATTTATATTCTGCTATAACTAGTAAAAGAAGGTTCTTTTGACAATGGATAACCCTGAATGATAGTGGAGAAAATGCTTACATGAGGAATTTCTTTTATTTTCTTTCCTATAAAACAAAGAAACCTACCTTCATATGAAATAAATACCCTTTCAAATCCTAGTGTATAAAGCATACTCATTATTAATAGTACTGCCTACATAAAATACCTCAAAACCACAAATAAGTATTATTTATTATGGTGATAAATAACCATCTCTCAGATTGCAGGGAGCTTTAAAAACACTGAATTTCACTGGATGATGTTCACATTCATCTGCAAAGAAGAGAACTAGTACCATTGTTGAATTGAACCATACAAACAATATTATGTGTTTTGTGTGATATATTGTGCCAGCAATTACAGTTTAATAAATCTTATTCAATAACTTTTGCACTGCATCAACCTTATAGAGAATAACTTTTTTTTTTTTTTTTTTTTTTTTTTGAGATAGAGTCTCCTCAGCCACCCAGGCTGGAGTGCAGTGCCGCGATCTCAGCTCACTGCAACCACTGTCTCCCGGGTTCAATAGATTCTCCCATCTCAGCCTCCCGAGTAGCTGGGATTACAGGCAGCTGCCATCATGCCTGGCTAATTAGGGAATAACTTTTTACAGGACTTAGCATCATATTTTTATTTGTATAAAATAAACATAAAACTAGAGCTTATTTCCTGTTAACCATTTTGTGAGTCTTTTTGTACACTTCCAAAACACCAATAGCCACTTTATTATTTTTCTTTTGCTTTTGTTAGCATCTTTGGGCCACACAAATATTTAGGAGATTTATGTGGTATCAAACTCATAATTTTGTGTAAACAAAGCTCACCCATTTCTATATAGTTCATATTTCTAAGCCAAGGCAAAGACAAAATAGGGATCATTTTTCTTTGACAATTTTATTTAGCATAAAAGAATATATACAGGCATTACACCTGTAAAAAACAATTCCATGTAAATAATAAATATGAACCCCATAATTTGGTTTATATCTTTATCCACCTATCAAATTCCATGACCATTCCCTTAATTTACATTTTTACCAGTTTGGTCAGGATTCATAGTTGGAGACAATAGAATCTTCTTTACCTGATTGATGCAAAAGGAATTACTAAGTGATATGACTAGTTCACAGAATTGTAAAGAGAGCTGAGAAAACAGACTATGATGACTTCATTAACCACACACAGAATTAGGCCTCTCAAGGAGTTACCACCTTTACCCTGCCTCTGCCCCTGTGGATTTGTGGCTGAATCAGTGGGCTGGTACTAGTGCTGTTCCTATGATGATGGTTCTAGCTCCAGAATTACATCATCTCTTCCACCCTTTTCCAACAAAATGTAGCCCCATGTCTTCCTCTCTCCCTTGTAACTCAGTTCCATATCAGTTTTGTGTAAGTACAGCTGTACACAGGATGGACCCTAGTGCATATGCAGTGTCCTAGTTGCAGAAGAGTCTGGGAAACACAGGTTTGGGTGTTCTAGTCTCTACAGCACAAAAAGATATGATAGAAGGGAGTTGAAATGAGAGTTTATCAAGCCCAATCCAATAGTATAACTCATAACTTTCTTATATTTCTACTGATGCCAGAATGGTCTTTAAAATCAAACCATAATGTTGCTACTCCTGACATAAAATCCTTCAGGGAATTCTAAAATCATTCAACATGGGAACTCTTCAACATGCATTATAAAACTTTGATGATGCGACCCTTATCCAGGTCTGTAGCCTCATCTCCTTCCCTCATATGTGTATTTACAAAGTCAATATATGGTTTCAGACCTCCCAATATTTGCATATTCTGTTCTCTTTGCCTGGAACATCTTTCTCTGTCTTCTTTCCCTAACTAATTCCTACTAGTACTTCAATTAGCTTTGCTATTATCACTTGTCCCCAAAGATGCCCAATCCCTGTAATATGATGGGATGTCTACCCATCTAGCCTCATATAATATTCTACGCATATTGATTTGTAACGCTCATTTCATGGAACCGTCATTAGCCTGATTTATTTTTCAGTCTCCCACATTAGACCATAACTAAGGTAAGGCTTATTATCTACCTCTATAACCCCAGTACTTTCCATAATGCCTAACACACACAAAAAAATTCTTTGTAAATAAATGGACTGGGGGGAGAGGATGAACAGGCAGAGCACAGGGGATTTTTAGGGCAGTGACACTATTCTACATACTAGAATGTCGGAAACATGTCATTATGCATTTGTCAAAACCCATAGAATGTACAACACCAAGAAAGAACACTAATGTAAACTATGAATTTTGGGTGACAATGATGTATCAGTGTAGGTTCATTGGTTTTGACAAGTTAACTACTCTGATGTGTAGGGCAGGAGGTATATGGGAACTCTGCATTTTCTGCTCAAGTTTGCTACTAATCTAAAAATGCTCTAAAAATTAAAGTCTATAATGGGACACATGGAAGTAAAGTGTGTGGAGTAATAGACAATGGAGACTTGGAAGGGTGGGAAGTGGAAGGGGATGAATGATGAGAAACTACTTAATGGGTACAATGTACATTATTCAGATGATGAATCCTCTAAAAGCCCTGACTTCACCACTATACAGTATAGCCATGTAACAAAATTACACTTGTATACCATAAATTTATACAACATTTTAAAAAGTAAAGTTTGTTTAAGAAAAAATAAATAGAACATCAATGAGTGTAATTGAATAAAAATATCATTGTGGTCCAGGACTAAAGGAAGGAGTTTCTGAATGCTTGCCTAGGAATGCAAAGTTAAAGAACACAGTACTTTCATAACACAAGAAGGAAAAAGCTGTTCAATCTCTTTGTTTTACAGAAGAGGAGATCAAGGAACAGAGTTATTTTCTCAAGATCACACAGATAAAATCTGAGCAGGGAACAAGTGTTTAATTCCTGCCTTCGTACTTGAATGACCCTGGACTTTTGAAATGGTTCAGTGTCACAAGGCCTTGGCTTGTCCAGAATCTAAAGAATTAAACTCTAAAGATCTGGCAATGACTTAGGAGTTTTGTTCTATTAAGAATGAACTTATGTACTTCAAGCAAACTATTCTTAGGGAACTCTCCAGAGCCCCTTCTCAAAATGACTTCAGATTTAACAACTAAACCTTTGTAGATTTTAAGCAGAAGAACAAAATAAAGTTGTTAAAGTATCAAATGAGATAATGCATGAGAAAGGAAATATAAGGTATTGTCATTATTAAATCTATTTCTTGGAATAACACAATATCTGCCCTAAGCTAGAAAGTGAATAAGTAATTTGTTTCAGAATGAGAAAAAACTTTCAAGCCTGGTAAAGGCTATCACTCAATATGCCTTTTCCTGAGAAATAATTTTATAAGCCTCCAAATGGAAAGACAAATAATTTTTAAATATTTTTTATATATTGTACTTTAATTCTAGTAAAATGTCACACTTTAAATTGTGGTCTGAGAGAAATTTACTGTTTATTATACACAACATCTGTTCAACTCAGTATTTTGCTTTTTAATAAGAAACCCTGTAAAATGTCATCAATAAGTATGAAAACGTAGATGAAATTTAGAATTTCTAGGACTCAGAGAAACATGTAAATAGACAGAGTCATTAAAGAAATTAAATCAATAAAATCTTCCCACAAAAGAGATAATAGGCCCAGAGGACTTTATAGACAGTCATAAACAGATCATTCTAATCTGACACAAACTCTTGATTTCTATCACACTGATACAAACTTTATGCCAAAAACAATGACAATAGAGGAAATCAAGTATCCTCAAACTCGTGTATGTAGGTGTAAAAATCCTAAACAAAACACTGGAAAACAAAATCCAATCAATAGTCTGTAGTAAAACATGATCAAGTCAGGATTACTCTAGGGTAATGGAAGCTTAACAATGGAAAATCTATTCACCACATTAGCAAATTAAGGAGAGAAATCATATAATCATCTCTGAAAACACACAAAAAAGCATTCAATGAAATCCAACATTATCTTCCTGATAAAACTCTTAGCACCCAGAAAAGCCCCAAAAGAAGAATTTCTTTAACTTAATAAGCATATCTGACAAAAACTTATGACAAATCTCACACTTGGAGGCAAAAACATCAAAAATTTGGGAACAAATCTAAGAAACACTTCTATTGGATATTACTATCGAGATCCTAGGCAGTAAGATATAATAAGAAACAGAAACAAAAGGTATTATAATTGGAAAAAAAGTAAACCACTTATTATTTGCAAAGCTATAATTGTCTACCTAGAAAATTCATGGTTGTCAATAGAGAATAACTGAAGAATACAAAGAGGATTTGGAGATTTAAAAGTTGTTGATGGACATATGAGTTCTTTTCAGTTTTTAATTGTTATATACAATGCTACCATGGATACTATTGTGTATGTTTCCTGGCATGTATGCTCATATAGAGTACATACCTGGAAGTAAATAACTGAGTCGCTGAGCATGCATATATTTCACTTTATTAGGTAATGCTAATTTTTTCTGAAATACTAGTATACAGTGCCACAGCAGAGTGTAAGCATTTCAGTTCCTTCTAGTCTTCAATCACACTTGTAATTGTTAGACTCTTTAATCAATTTCATAAACATGAAATGATATGTGATAATTTTGTTATTTTGTATATTCTTGGTTATTAATGAAGCTAAATATCTTTTCGCAAGTTCATTTTTCTTTTGTGTTTCCTTCTCTATGAAATGTCTATACATGTCTCTGGCATTTTTTTTTTTTAATTTGTGCTGTAGTTGAATATTTTTGATGGAAAGAAATTACTGTATTGTTCTTTAAAAGTAATCTTTTTTTTTGTTGTTTGTTTTGTTTTTTTTTTTAATTATTATACTTCAGGTTTTAGGGTACATGTGCACAGTATGCAGGTTTGTTACATATGTATCCATGTGCCATGTTAGTGTGCTGCACCCATTAACTCGTCATTTAGCATTAGGTATATCTCCTAATGCTGTCCCTCCCCCCTCCCCCCACCCCACAACAGTCCCCGGAGTGTGATGTTCCCCTTCCTGTGTCCATGAGTTCTCATTGTTCAATTCCCACCTATGAGTGAGAACATGCGGTGTTTGGTTTTTTGTCCTTGCGATAGTTTACTGGATTAAGAAAATGTGGCACATATACACCATGGAATACTATGCAGCCATAAAAAATGATGAGTTCATGTCCTTTGTAGGGACATGGATGAAACGAAAACGTCATTCTCAGTAAACTATCTCAGAAGTAATCTTTAAAAAGATTACTGAAGCCAATATCCAACCTTGAAACTGTAAAATACTGAGTTTTCTTTTATTATTATTATACTTTAAGTTCTAGGGTACATGTGCACAACATGCAGGTTTGTTACATATGTATACATGTGCCATGTTGGTGTGCTGCACCCATTAACTCGTCATTTACATTAGGTATATCTCCTAATGTTATCCCTCCCCACTCCCTCACCCCACGACATGCCCTGGTGTGTGATGTTCCCCTTCCTGTGTCCAAGTGTTCTCATTGTTCAACTCCCACCTATGAGTGAGAACATTCAGTGTTTGGTTTTTTTTGTCCCTGCGATAGTTTGCTGAGAACGATGGTTTCCAGCTTCATCCATGTCCCTACAAATGACATGAACTCATCCTTTTTTATGGCTGCATAGTATTCCATGGTATATATGTGCCACATTTTCTTAATCCAGTCTATCATTGATAGACATTTGGGTTGGTTCCAAGTCTTTGCTATTGTGAATAGTGCCGCAATAAACATACGTGTGCATGTGCCTTTGTAGCAGCATGATTTATAATCCTTTGGGTATATACCCAGTAATGGGATGGCTGGGTCAAATGGTATTTCTAGTTCTAGATCCTTGAGGAATCATCACACTGTCTGAGTTTTCTTAACTACAAATGTGGTATGTCTCTTTATTTATTTGAGTTCTTCTTGAGTCTTACCTCTCAACAAATGTTTAGAACTTTCTGGATAGAAGCCAAGCACATTTTACATTAGATTTATTCCTATGTATTTTAGTTGCCATTGTAAATGACATATTACTTCCTTTGCATTTCTAACTGCTCTTTGCTAGTATCATGCTACACTTAGTATTTGCAATATCTGGTGTGTTTCAATTAGGCATATCACCACAACACAAAGAAACACTTATTATTAATCGACATTATATGTATAAAAATTAGAATCAGAAAGGAAAGGGATTGTTGAGTCATTATTCTGTTCTAGGTATTGAACTAAGAACGCCACTATCTCACTTTGTCTCACTTTAAATATATTAATCTCAGTGTGAAGAGAAGGCTTTGTGTGTGTATGTGTGTGAGAGAACAATTACCATGAGATCTACCCTCTTAACAAATGTTTAAATATACAACAGTATTGTTACCTATAGGCACTGTTTGTATAGCATATCTCTAAGATCTTAATCATCTTGCATAACTAAAACTTTATACTGTTGAAAATAACTTTCCATTTGCCCCTCCCCTCCACTCTCTGCTTATATGTGTTTGACTATTTTATATTCCTTATATAAGTGGTATCATGTATATTTTGCTTTTTGTAACTGGCTTATTTCACTTAGCATAAGGTCCTTAAAGTTCATTCTTGCTACTGTACATAGTGGAATTTCTTCCTTTTTTAAAGCTGAATAATATTCCATTGTATGTATATACCACATTTTTAGCATTCATCCATCAATGCACATTTAGGTTGTTTTCACACTTTGTCCATTATGACCAATGGTGCAGTGAACATGGGAGTACAAATAGTTCTTCAAGACCATAATTCCAATTTTTTTGGATAAATACCCAGAAGTTGGATTGCTGCATGGTATGGTGGTTTTATTTTTAATTATTTAAGGAACCTCCACCCTGTTTATATAGTGGCTGCAGTATTTTATATTTGCACCAAAGATTGTAGAAGGGGTCCAATTTCTCAGCATACCAACACTTCTCAGCTCTTGAGTTTTTGATAAAGGCTATCCTAACAGGTGTGAGGTGGTATCTCATTGTGGTTTTGATTTTCATTTCCCTGAAAACTATTCATATTGAGCATCTTTTCATATACGTGATGGCCATTTGTATGTCTTCTTTGTAGGATTTTCTATTCAAGTCATTTGCCCATTTTAAAGTGAGTTATTTAAGGTTTTGCTACTGAGTTGTCTGAGTTTTGTATATATTTTGAAAATTAACCCACCCTCAGATATATGGTTTGCAAATATTTTCTCCCATTCTGTAAGTTGTCTTTTCAGTCTGTTTATCATTTCCTTTGCTGTGTAGAAGAATTTTAGTTTGATGTGGTCTCATTTGTCTATTTTTTGTTGTTGTTGCCTGTGCTTTTGATGTCATATCTAAGAAATCATCACCAAGATCAATGCCATGAAGCTTTTCCCCCATGTTTTCTTCTAAGGTTTTTATAGTTTCAGGTCTTATGTTTAACTCCATTTTGAGTTGACTTTTGTTGTGGTGTTAAGATGAAGGTACAACTTCATTCTCTTGTATATGGATATCCAGTTTTCTCAACACCTTTCCCCTTTGTATATCCTTTGTATCCTTGTGGAAGATCAGTTGACCATATATGGTCAACTGGTCTACAAGATGTAGACAATGTTCCACTGGTCTACAAGTCTATCTTTGTTGTTGTTGTTGTTGTTGTTGTTGTTGTTGAGATGGAGTCTCATTCTTTTCACCCAGGCTGGAGTGCAATGGCGCAATCTTGGCTCACTACAACTTCTGCCTCCTGGGTTCAAGCAATTCTCCTGTCTCAGCTTCCAGAGTAGCTGAGATTACAGGCACGCGCCACCATGCCTGGCTAATTTTTGTATTTTTAGTAGAGGCAGGTTTCACCATGTTGGCCAGGCTGGTCTCGAACTCCTGACCTCAGGTGATCTGCCCACCTTGGCCTCCCAAAGTGCTGGGATTACAGGCATGAGCCACCATGCCCGGTCTACAAATCTATCTTTATGCCAGTTACCAAACTATTTTAATTACCGTAGCTTCATAATGTATATTGAAATAACGAAGTGTGATGCCTCTAGCTTTGTTCTTTTTTCTCCAGATTGTTTTAGCCACCAGGACCTTTGTGATTCCACATGTATTATAAGATTTTTGTCTCTATTTCTGTAAAAAAAATGCTGCCAGGATTTTGATAAGGATTGCATTAAAACTATGGATCATTTTGGGTGGTATAGACATTTTACAATATTAAATCTTCCAATCTGTGAGCATGAAATATCTTTCCATTTATTTGTGTCTTCTTTAATTTCTTTAATCAATGTTTTATAGTTTTCAGTGTACAAGTCTTTCACCTCCTGTTAAGTTTATTCCTATTTCATCTTTTTTGATACTATTATAAATAGGATTATTTTCCTAGTTTCCTTAATTTCCAACAGCTTGATGTTCATATATAAAAACAATTCTGATTTTTGTATGTTGATTTTGAATCCTGTCAGTTTACTGAATTTGTTTAGCAATTCTGTCAGTTTTTGTGGAGACTCTAGGATTTTCTACATATAAGATCATGTCGTCTGCAAACAGAGATAATTTTACTTCTTTCTGATTTAAATGCCTCTTATTTCTTTTCCTTGCCTAATTGCTCTGGCTAGGACTTCCACTACTGTAGGGAATAGAAGTAGCAAGAGTGAACATACTTGTCTTGTTCTTGGTCTTAAAGGAAAGGTTTTCAACCTTTCACCATTGAGTATGATGTAAGCTATGGGTTTGTCATATACGGACTTTTTTGTGTTGAGATACATTCCTTCTATATTTAATTTGTTGCATTTTATCATGAAAAATGTAGAACTTTGTCAAATGCTTTTTCCACATCTATTAACATGACGGTGGTTTTTAATCCTTCATTCTGTTCACGTGGTGTATCATGTTAATTGGTTTGCATATGTTGAAACATCCTTGCATGCAAGGGATAAATCCCACTTGCTTGTGGTGTATGATGCTTTGGCAGGAAGATTTTCATCCTCATTTAATAGTTTAGAAAACTGAGGCTCACATGGTTAAGCAAATTTTAACCAGAATCTGAACATAGAAGGGAGACAGAGGAAAAAAGAATATGAGGGAAGATAGAGAGGGAAGATAGATGAGGGAAGGCAGGAAGGCAAGAAAGGGAGAGAAGGAGCACAGATTACAGGAAGAAGAGAGAAGTCTAGGGAAACAGAGAGAGAAGCATGATGGGAAGTAGATCACTCTCCATACCATACCCCCTTCCACCACCTCCACAGAGCTAGAACCACATAAGCAACAGCAACTCATTTTTATGCTTCCACAACCTGCTACTCCCTAAGTCTTTCACTAATTTGCCAAAATATATTCTTTCTTCAAATAGTATCAGTTTGTAAGTTTGACATTATTTCCAAATAAAAAGGTTAAAATAATAGTCAACTTTAGTAAAGAAGAGCTTTGTTTGTGAGCAATTGTCAGATCCCTGGAACTTGTCAGCCTCTCCACTTTTAAGCAGAGCTGGCCCTCCATCTCCTCTTGGCCGCCTTTTGTCCCTGCCTCATGTGGTCCCTTGGTTGCCCCAGAACTAATTATGGAATCCTACATGGACATGGCTTTCCTGTGCACTACTCTGAGGTTCTTGAACTTTCCCTATTTTCATTCTCTTCTATTAAAACAACCCTCCTGTATCTCATATCCAGAAGACCTTCCTCTCTGGCAGTGGAATAATCACGTAAATCAGTTCTTGAGAGCCTAAAATGCATGTGTCATTTAAAACAACATTGAGAGAAAAGATTAATGGAAAAATAACAGGAAGTATTGAAGCCAAGAAATATTTTAAGTAAACAGGCCTTTTGCCATGTCCCAAATCACACCGCATCTGTCCCTCTACTCTCTCTTTAACAAAACTTGTTTTGCTAGAACAATAAATGGGTGTAAGACAAAAGAAAACAGTAGAGACTCTATTTAGCATAATATCTCGAAGATTTAAAGCTGACATGATTTTTAATACAATAATGCACTACATGAAAAATTGAGCAAGCTTAGGAGACCTTTGTAAATCAAAGAAAGATCAAGACTATCAGCTTAATAAGACACTGGGATTATACCCTCAGAGGCGCCCAGCCTTAGCAAGGGAGCAGCCTGCTCTTATTATATGTCACCTAGAAGTTAGATCAGGATGCCATCTTTTTCATTACTCTCTCTTCCTACCTGCTACATCTGAACCATCCTCACCCCAGGTGCTTCCAGGGAAAAAAAAAAAATTAACAACTGATGGCTCAAGCCAAAGCCTTAGAGAATAAAGCAGGACTGTGTGAGTGTGTGTTTGCAGGGGCAGGGGCAGGGGCAGGGGCAGGGGCAGGGGCAGGTGGATGAAAACACTCACAGCCAGTGGTGGAGGCAGGGTAGAGAAGACATCTGCAGTTGATGTCGAGACGGCTGTGCAACTGTAGAAAAGAAAAAAAAAACTGACTTCACCACTCCCTACTTTTCTCAGATGTGCCTCAATGTTTAATAGTGAGGTTTTTTTTTATAATGGACAGTACTTTTTGCCCTTCTAAACATTAACAGCATAGCTAAGAGGTTACATAAGTAAGCATTTCCTTTGTAGATTACATAAGCAGGTCATCATTGCTTTATGGTGGTACAAAGGGGAAAATTTTCATCCTACTGCTTTGCCTTTTACGAGATGAAGCTGAAAATGATTTTCTACTTATTTTCTCTCCTTGATCTTTTCCACCACCTTTCAGATCAATAAAATACAGTAACAGTGACTCACAACTTTCCTACAAGAGTTTGTCAGAAGAGCTCTTAGGAATGATTCCATTCTAAATAATCGAACCTTCACCTTTGTGCCTACTCATTCGATTCATGTGTGTTCATTCAACCATTACTTAAATGGATAGCTGAGCATCCATTGAATGCACTGTGCTGAGGCTGTGTCCTAAGTCTCTGTTCCATCAATGCTCAGGAAACTGTCATAGACTGCTATTTATTAAAATGAACCTTAGAAAAAATAAGACAAACTTAGTTCTGTGTGCTATTATTGCTTCTCAATAGAGATACTCTTATGATCTAAAGTTGATAATCTATGATTTTGTAATGTGTATTCCACCTTTCATCTTTTCCCTTTTGCAACTCTATTTTTTAATAAAGCCTGTGTTATTTTTAAAGACAAAAATCCTACACATATTTCTTATATTGCAAACAAACAAAAATTCATTTCACCAAGATCTTTCATTCCAAAAGCCCTTACATATCCTTATGTGAAAAGATTGCTCTAGGGCTTCTCACCTGCCTTATGAAAGCAACTCAGTTGCAACAGCTAAACCCTCATTTTGAATTTTGAAAGTTGAACCAAGAGTAACATTAGACAGTAACTCACCCCAACAAGGAAATAAAGAACAATATTTCTATGTAACTATATACAATAACCAGGGTATAAACAAACAAAAAAAAAACTCTGACTACATTAAGTAATAAGTGAATTTATTATAAGGATATGGATATGCTCAGGATTAAGGCAAAAGTTAAAGAATCAGTCTCAGAAAAAAATAGAAAGTAGGCAGCTTTGACACAGTAGCAGGAAAGAACTGACAGTCTCTTCTGCTAGAAAGAATGAACTCCAGTGCCCTTACCCCCTTTCCCCTGCTCGCAAATTCCTGTTTAACAGCAGGGATGGAAAGGGGACATCCAACTACTCCACTGGGTACTTTGAGTGACATCCGCCACACTGATTCCAATGGGACAGAGGCAGAGTATTAGTTTCCTATGGCTGCTATAACAAATCACTGCAAATCGGGTGGCTTAAAGCAACAAAAATGTATTCTCTCACAGTTCTAGAGGCTGGAGTTCAACATCAGTTTCACTGGGCTGAAATCAAAGTATAGGCAGGGACTAGGCCTCCCTCTTAAAAGGATAGATATGGTTTCATCTAGGATAATCCAAGATAATCTGCCATCTCAACATCTTATTTTAGTCCCATCTGCAAACTTCTTTTTTTTGCTATACCAAGGAATAGTCACAGGTTCTAGGGATTAGGACCTTGACACTTTTGGGGGAACATTTTTCAGCCTATCACTGGCACAGGCAGAGTGTAGGTACTGGCATCAAAAGAACAGGATGGCCAAAAATTTGAAGCAATCAAAATGCCCTTTAATACGTGAATGGATGAACATTCATTCAACAGAATGGTACATTCATACAACAGAATATTATGCAGTAGTAAAAAGAAATGGGCCATCAAGCCATGAAAAAACATGGAGGACCCTTAAACACATGTTGTTAAGTGACACAGCCAGTCTGAAAAGGCTACATCCCATATGATTCCAATTATGTGACATTCTGGAAAAGGGAAAATTAGACACTAAAAATATCCATGGTTGACAGAGGTTTGGGGGTGTGAGGGAGAGTAGGGAAGGGATGAATAGATGAAGCACGGGGAATTTTGGGGGTGGTGAAACTATCCTGTACGATGCTGTAATGGTGGATACATGACATTACACATTTGTCACAACCCAACTGTACAACATAAGGAGTAGACCCTGAAATAAACTCTGGACTTTAGTTAATAATATTTCAATATTGGTTCATCAATTGCAACAAATGTACCACACTAATGCAAAATGTTAATAATTGGGGAAACTAGGAGGAAATAAAGGAAGTATTTGGGAACTATCCGTATTTTCTCTTAAATTTTTCTGTGATCCAAAGCTGCTCTAAGTTATAAAATCCGTTAACTTTTTGAAAAAGAATAGACCATATGCTGAGGAGCCATAAGAATAATAATAAGAATCTCAGATAAACTGACTTTCAAAGTCAGATTCCATTACAGTTTCCAAGCCAGCTGGGTCTTGCCCCAGTTCTCATGGAACACTGGACAAATCAGTAAATTTGTTATTATGTGATATCATGAGAACAAAGATAGTATGAATACCATAACCTGTAAATAATCAAAATGTAGTATCATTTATAAAATATAAAATCATTTAAGTAGTAAACAAACTGCCTTCTTCCAACCCTGATCACATCCCAGAATACTTAAGGTGTGTGAGTAATGAAATGATACAAATTTTACCTCCTTTTCCCTCTCCAGATTACCTCTGTAAGAAGTGTTAAATATGAGGAGAAAAGGCCGAAAGAGAAATCAAAAAATGGATGAAATAATGAAATAATGGATGAAAAATATGGGCATGAGAAATCCACAAATTGTACCTTCATTCTCCAAATTAATTGTTCTTTAAAAACCCACCTTAGCCAGGCTTATTGGTGCACACCTGTAGTTCCAGCTCAGGGGGCTGAAGTTGGAGGATTGCTTGAGCCCAGGAGTTTGACACCAGCCGGGGCAACGTATTAAGACTCCATATGTTAAAAATTAGTTAAATAATTAATTTTAAAAAAAATACCTTGCCCTAATTTAATGTCAGAGGGCTGAAGGAAAAAAAATACCTTTCAGTTTGCAGATGAATCTCTAACCTGAAAATTCATAAATCGGAGTATGGCACTGAGTGGTATAATTAGCTCACTCCCACTGCCAGGCCCCTCTGACAGCACCTCATCAGAAGTCAGAGAAGATGGGAGGTGGGAAAGAAGGGGCGGAGGACAGTTCTTTGAAGGAAGCAGAAAATAGACTATTGAAATGAGAATAATTCTGTTCAGTAAAAGTTGACTGAATAAATCATTTCCAATAATTGATTTGTCCTGGCACATCTGTGCTGCTGGAATTTCAGCTGATACTTTTTAAGCCTCCAATTCCTCCCTTCCTTTAAAATAAAGTTAGTTTCATATACCTTGGAGCACTATTGGATCAATCATTTCTGTGGCCCCTAAATTATACCTTACCAATCATTGTGAAGTTGTTTTGTTTTGTTTTGTTTTGTTTTGATACAGAGTCTTGCTCTGTCGCCCAGGCTGGAGTGCAGTGGCGCGATCTCGGCTCACTGCAGCACCTGCCTCCTGGGTTCAAGCAATTATCTGCCTTAGTCTCCCAAGTAGCTGGGATTACAGGTGCCCACCACCATGCCCAGCTAATTTTTTTGTATTTTTAGTAGAGATAGGGTTTCACCATCTTGGCCAGGCTGGTCTGGAACTCCTAACCTCATGATCCACCAGCCTTGGCCTCCCAAAGTGCTGGGATTACAGGCATGAGCCACCGCACCCAGCCTTCATTGTGGAGTATTTTCAAAGGGACAGTAATCCCTGAAAACTCAACCCCTAAGAAAACATTAATTCTCAACCTCTCCATACAAAATGTTTCATGTGCATGTGAGCTCTAGCACACTGTCTACACAGTGCAGGTCAGATTCGAATCTGAAGAGTTACACTCTGCCATTTCATTAAAGTGCTGCCAATTCAAGTGAAGTAGCACTTCTTAAGGGAAGAAAAACAAGTACAAGTTTCCTATTGCAGAATATTCTGACATTCTGTCTCCTGTGCCTGCAGTCTATTATGAGCAATATATTTGCAGAATCACATACCAAAAAATACTATTTTCAGTTCTCTCCTCTAATTCTCTGGAGTTATGTGCATATCTTGAAGCCTGAATCTCCCACTTTCTGCCTCATTCGTTGACATATTCAAGAACCACTAACCCTTAATTCCATCACCTGCCCCAAATATATAAAAACAAGCCTTCCCAACACACAACCAGCCAACCTCTTGGTTATTTCACTCTTCATACTGTGAGAATTTATAGATACCTATTTCTTTAAAACTCTCCTAATTTCCTTTATTGTTTCAGATGAACATCTGAAATGCCAAAAGAGCATCCCTTCTGCAAAGTTATATTGCAAATTTTAATTATAAGAAAATGCCAAATTTGCATATAAAGGGCTATATCACTTGTTTATGAGCACAGAGATTTCCTGAGCTGCTACAGACTTTGCAGGCCCTGTCACCTCAAACACAAGCCAAAATACGAAGACTGTGCTGTTTTGTGATTCCAGACTCAGCTATGTTGCTAACAGATGTAATGGCACCAGTTCTACCCATCAGTGAACAGTAGTGAGCCAGAAAGGAGATCTGTGTGAAGGTCTGTTTCTTGTCACTTTAGACTGATAAGGATCCTTAATCAGCAAGATTAGGGGAATACTTACTTTCACTCTGTGGACCCTGAGGTCTGCACTAAGGTCTGCTGTTTCTTGCTCCAGGGTCTCTATAATTATAGTTTTAGTCTTTACTTATGCCCGTATGCAAAGTATTTGAGTAGCCAGCATTTATTAGTTGATTTTCTGCAGAGGCCTCTGCTTGTATTCAGTCCACATTTGGAGGTATTTAATACCTACCTATATGCCTGGCCCTGGTTTAGGCAATGGGAATAGACCAGTAAATAAAACAGACTCTCTTTCATCCACACATTCTGAAAAATAAACACTTTTTTTTTTTTTCTGAGCTCACTTAGTCCAATTCTTTTTTTTATTATTATACTTTAAGTTTTAGGGTACATGTGCACAACGTGCAGGTTTGTTACATATGTATACATGTGCCATGTTGGTGTGCTGGATTAAGAAAATGTGGCACATATACACCATGGAATACTGCGTAGCCATAAAAAATGATGAGTTCATGTCCTTTGTAGGGACGTGGATGAAGCTGGAAACCATCATTCTCAGCAAACTATCGCAAGGACAAATAAACACTTCTTGCTTCCCACATTACTACTGCTTTCAGAATCTTCTCTAAACCTGTCCTGCATCTGCACTCTTTTTCCCAGCATGATCCTGGGAAATGCATAATTCTCCTGCATAATCCTTTTCACTAAGAAAAGGAGACTTGTTGGCCGGGTGCAGTGGCTCACACCTGTAATCCCGGCACTTTGGGAGGCCGAGGCAGGCAGATCACGAGGTCAGGAGATGGAGACCATTCTGGCTAACATGGTGAAACCCTGTCTCTACTAAAAAAAATACAAAAAATTAGCTGGGCGTGGTGGCAGGTGCCTGTAGTCCCAGCTACTCGGGAGGCTGAGGGAGGAGAATGGCATGAACCCGGGAGGCAGAGCTTGCAGTGAGCAGAGATCGTGCCACTGCACTCCAGCCTGGGCAACAGAGAGAGACTCTGTCTCAAAAAAAAAAAAAAAAAAAGGAGACTTGTTTTAAACATTTCTTAACAGTAGTGTGGAAGTTTTCAATCTATGCAAAAAATATATTCTCTCATTGAGCAAAATTATGTATGATGCCACAACACTCTCCCAGTACACATCCATCTCAAAAGGTGTTTCTCTTCAACCGTTCTAAGCCAACTATCCTTAGGACCCCCTAAGGATGGTAGTTTACAAGGAGGTCTTAGTGGATATTCCTGGTGTAGATTATCAAATATCACATGGATAACACAGTCAGTCTTTTCCCTAATTTACAGAGTGGAAGTAACCCCCATGATTTGATCATTTCTTTCTTTATATATATTGGCTAAGGTTAGCAATGCTTAAATTAGGATACAAATTTGGGGTAGAGGAAAGAAGATTTTTGCCCCCTAGTACTGCCAAGTACTAAAAACTCACTGTTCCTCTCATTTGTTATTGTGACATAGAACATTGCAATTAGTACTTTCACATGAAAGGCAACCAGACAGAAGCTGAAATACTGTTAAAATCAAACTACCAGCCTGGATAATATAGTGAGCCCTTGTCTCTATTAAAAAATTATTTTAAAAATTAAACTACCAGGCTGAGCACAGTGGCTCACACCTATAAGCCCAGCACTTTGGAAAGCTGCGGCAAGAGAATTGCTTGAGGCCAGTTCAAGGCCAGACTGGGCAATATAGTGAGGCCCGATCACTACAAAAAAAATTTTTTAATCAATCTACCAATAGTTTGGTACCATTTTTAATTAACAAATAAATGAAAACAGCTGAACTATCTATGGTATAATGTATAAGTAAATTGTGGGTTTATCCAATGGAAAACTGCACAGCAATGAAAATGAACAAGCTATAATTCCATGATATGGTCAGATGTCACAAACATAATGTTAAGCAAGAAAAGCCAGACCCAAAATATTTCCTACCATGATAATTCCATTTATAAAAGTTCAAATATGTACAGAGCTAAACTATAGCATTAGAAATTAGACTAACAGTTATCCAAGAGGAGGCAGGGTATAATTGGAGCTTCATGGGTGCTGATTATGTTTTTTGACCTGAGGGCTGGTTACACAGATGTATTCTTTTTCTGAATATCATTTATTGGTAAACTTAAAACTTGTGGCCAAGATGGCCAAATAGGAACAGCTCCAGTCTGCAGCTCCCAGCATGATTGACGCAGAAGACAGGTGATTTCTGCATTTCCAACTGAGGAACCCAGTTCATCTCACTGGGACTGGTTGGACAGTGGGTGCGGCCCACAGAGGGCAAGCCAAAGCAAGGCAGGCTGTCGCCTCACCCAGGAAGTGCAAGGGGTCAGGGGAATTCGTTTTCCTAGCCAAGGAAAGCATGACAGACTGCACCTGTAAAAACGGGACACTCCTGTCCAAATGCTGCAATTTTCCCAAGGTCTTAGCAACCAGCAGATGAGGAGATTCTCTCCTGTGCCTGGCTTGGCAGGTCCCACGCCCAGAGAGCCTTGCTCACTGCTAGTGCAGCAGTCTGAGATCAAACTGTGAGGCAGCAGCCTGGTTGGGGGAGGGGCGTGCACCATTGCTGAGGCTTGAGTAGGTAAACAAAGTGGCCTGGAAGCTCGAACTGGGCAGACCCCACCGCAGCTCAGCAAGGACTACTGCCTCTATAGGCTCCACCTCTGTGGGCAGGGCATAGCTGAACAAAAGGCAGCAAACAACTTCTGCAGACTTAAATGTCCCTGTCTGACAGCTCTTAAGAGAGCAGTGGTTCTCCCAGCACAGCGTTTGAGCTCTGAGAATGGACAGACTGCCTCCTCAAGTGAGTCCCTGAACCCCGTGTAGCCTAACTGGGAGACACCTCCCAGTAAGGGCTGATAGACACCTCATATAGGCAGGTGCCCCTCTGGGATGAAGCTTCCGGAGGAAGGATCAGGCAGCAATATTTGCTGTTCTGCAATATTTGCTGTTCTGCCACCTCCACTGGTGATACCCAGGCAAACAGGGTCTGGAGTGGACCTCCAGCAAACTCCAGCAGACCTGCAGCTGAGGGGCCTGACTGTTAGAAGGAAAACTAACAAACAGAAAGGAATAGCATCAACATCAACAAAAAGGACATCTACACTAAAACCCCATCTGTAGGTCACCAACATCAAAGACCAAAGGTAGATAAAATCACAAAGATGGGGAGAAACCAGAGCAGACAAGCTGAAAATTCTGAAAACTAGAGCACCTCTTCTCCTCCAAAGGATTGCAGCTCCGCACCAGCAATGGAACAAAGCTGGATGGAAAATGACTTTGACGAGTTGACAGAAGTAGGCTTCAGAAGGTCAGTAATAACAAACTTCTCTGAGCTAAAGGAGAATGTTCTAACCCATCACAAGGAAGCTAAAAACCTTGAAAAAAGGTTAGAAGAATGGCTAACTAGAATAAACGGTGTAGAAAAGAACATAAATGACCTGATGGAGCTAAAAAACATGGCATGAGAACTTCAATAGCCAATTCAATCAAGTGGAAAAAAGGGTATCAGTGATGGAAGATCAAATTAATGAAATAAAGTGAGAAGACAAAGTTAGAGAAAAAAGAGTAAAAAGAAACGAACAAAGCCTCCAAGAAATATGGGACTATGTGAAAAGACCAAATCTACATTTGATTTGTGTACCTGAAAGTGATGGGGAGAATGGAATCAAGTTGGAGAACACTCTTCAGGGTATTATCCAGGAGAACTTCCCCAACCTAGCAAAGCAGGCCAACACTCAAACTCAGGAAATACAGAAACACCACAAAGATACTCCTCAGGAAGAGCAACCCCAAGATATATAATTGTCAGATTCACCAAGGTTGAAATGAAGGAAAAAATGTTAAGGGCAGCCAGAGAAAAAGGTTGGATTACCTAAAAAGGGAAGCCCATCAGACTAACAGCGGATCTCTCAGCAGAAATACTATAAGCCAGAAGAGAGTGGGGGTCAACATTCAACATTCTTAAAGAAAAGAATTTTCAACCCAGAAATTCATATCCAGACAAACTAAGCTTCATAAATGAAGGAGAAATAAAATCCTTTATAGACAAGCAAATGCATAGAGATTTTGACACCACCAGGCCTGCCTTACAAGAGCTCATGAAGGAAGCACTAAACATGGAAAGGAATAACTGGTACCAACTACTGCAAAAACATGCCAAATTGTAAAGACCATTGATGCTACGAAGAAACTGCATCAATTAACGGGCAAAATAACCAGCTAACATCATAATGACAGGATCAAATTCAAACATAACAACATTAGCCTTAAACGTAAATGGGCTAAATGCCCCAATTAAAAGATACAGACTGGCAAATTGGATAAAGAGTCAAGACCCATCCAGTGTGCTGTATTCAGGAAACCCATCTCACATGAAGAGACACACATAGGCTCAAAATAAAGGGATGGAGGAAGATCTACTAAGCAAATGGAAAGCAAAAAAAACAGCAGGGGTTGCAATCCTAGTCTCTGATAAAACAGACTTTAAACCAACAAAGATCAAAAAAGACAAAGAAAGCCATTACATAATGGTAAAGGGATCAATTCAACAAGAAGAGCTAACTATCCTAAATATATATGCACCTAATACAGGAGCACCCAGATTCATAAAGCAAGTCCTTAGAGACTTACAAAGAGACTTAGACTCCCACACAATAATAATGGGAGATGTTAATACACCACAGTCAATATTAGACAGATCAACGAGACAGAAGGTTAACAAGGATATCCAGGACTTCAACCCAGCTCTACACCAAGCAGACCTAATAGACATCTACAGAACTCTCCACCCCAAATCAACAGAATATACATTCTTCTCAGCACCACATCACACTTATTCTCAAATTGACCACATAATTGCAACTAAAGCACTCCTCAGCAAATGTAAAAGAACAGAAATCACAACAAACTGTCTCTCAGACCAGAGTGCAATCAAATTAGAACTCAGGATTAAGAAACTCACTAAAAACTGCACAACTACATGGAAACTGAACAACCTGCTCCTGAATGACTAATGGGTAAATAATGAAATGAAGGCAGAAATAAAGATGTTCTTGAAACCAGTGAGAACAAAGACACAACATACCAGAATCTCTGGGACACAGCCAAAGCAGTGTGTGGAGGGAAATTTATAGCACTAAATGCCCACAAGGGAAAGCAGGAAAGATCTAAAATCGACACCCTAACATCACAATTAAAAGAACTAGAGAAGCAAGAGCAACAAATTCAAAAGCTAGCAGAAGGCAAGAAATAACTAAGATCAGAGCAGAACTTAAAGAGATAGAGACACAAAATCACTTCAAAAAAATCAGTGAATCCAGGAGCTGGTTTTTTGAAAAGATCAACAAAATTGATAGACCACTAGCAAGACTAATTAGGAAGAAAAGAGAGAAGAATCAAATAGATGCAATAAAAAATGATAAAGGGGATATCACCACCAATCCCACAGAAATACAAACTACCATCAGAGAATACTATAAACACCTCTTGCAAATAAACTAGAAAATCTAGAAGAAATGGATAAATTCCTGGACATATACACCCTCCCAAGACTAAACCAGGAAGAAGTTGAATCTCCGAATAGACCAATAGCAGGCTCTGATATTGAAGCAATAATTAATAGCTTACCAACCAAAAAAAGTCCAGGACCAGATGGATTCACAGCCAAATTCTACAAGACATACAAAGAGGAGCTGGTACCATTCCTTCTGAAACTATTCCAATCCATACAAAAAGAGGGAGTCGTCCCTAACTCATTTTATGAAGCCACCATCATCCTGATACCAAAGCCTGGCAGAGACACAACAGAAAAAGAGAATTTTAGACCAATATCCGTGATGAACATCAATGCAAAAATCCTCAATAAAATACTGGCAAACCAAATCTAGCAGCACATCAAAAAGCTTATCTACCACGATCAAGTCAGCTTCATCCCTGGAATGCAAGGCTGGTTCAACATACACAAATCAATAAATGTAATCCATCACATAAACAAAACCAACAACAAAAACGACATGATTATCTCAATAGATGCAGAAAAGGCCTTTGACAAAATTAAACAGTGCTTCATGCTAAAAACTCTCAATAAAGTAGGTATTGATGGAATGTATGTCAAAATAATAAGAGCTATTTATGACAAACCCACGGCCGACATCATACTGAATGGGCAAAAACTGGAAGCATTCCTTTTGAAAACTGGCACAAGACAAGGATGCCCTCTCTCACCACTCCTATTCAACATAGTGTTGGAAGTTCTGGCCAGGGCAGTCAGGCAAGAGAAAGAAATAAAGGGCACTCAATTAGGAAAATAGGAAGTCAAATTGTCTCTGTTTGCAGATGACATGATTGTATATTTAGAAAACCCAACTGTCTCAGCCCAAAATCTCCTTAAGCTGAGAAGCAACTTCAGCAAAGTCTCAGGTTACAAAATCAATGTGCAAAAATTACAAGCATTGCTATACACCATTAACAGACAAACAGAGAGCCAAATCATGAGTGAACTCCCATTCACAATTGCTACAAAGAGAATAAAATACCTAGGAATCCAACTTACAACGGATATGAAGGAGTTCTTCAAGAGGAACTACAAACCACTGCTCAACGAAATAAAAGAGGACACAAACAAATGGAAGAACATTCCATGCTCATGGATAGGAAGAATCAATATCATGAAAATGGCCATACTGCACAAAGTAATTTTTAGATTCAATGCCATCTCCATCAAGCTACCAATGACTTTCTTCCCAGAATTGGAAAAAACGACTTTAAAATTCATATGGAACCAAAAAAGAGCCCACATTGCCAAGACAATCCTAAGCCAAAAGAACAAAGCTGGAGGCATCATGCTACCTGACTTTAAACTATACTACAAGACTACAGTAACCAAAACAGCATGATACTGGTACTAAAACAGAGATATAGACCAATGGAACAGAACAGAGGCCTCAGAAATAACACCACACATCTACAACGATCTGTGCTTTGACAAACCTGACAGAAACAAGACATGGGGAAAGGTTTCCCTATTTAATAAATGGTGCTGGGAAACTGGCTAGCTATATGTAGAAAGTTGAAACTGGATGCCTTCCTTATACCTTATACAAAAATTAATTCGAGATGGATTAAAGATTCAAGTGTTAGACCTAACACCATAAAAATCCTAGAAGAAAACCTAGGCAATACCTTTCAGGACATAGGCATGGGCAAGGACTTCATGACTAAAACACCAAATCAATGGCAAAAAAAGCCAAAATAGACAAATGGGATCTAATTAAACTAAAGAGCTTCTGCACAGCAAAAGAAACTACCATCAGAGTGAACAGGCAACCTACAAAATGGGAGAAAATTTTTGCAATCTACCCATCTGACAAAGGGCTAATATCCAGAATCTACAAAGAACGTAAACAAATTTACAATAAAAAAACCCCATCAAAAAGTGGGCAAAGGATATGAACAGACACTTCTCAAAAGAAGATATTTATGCAGCCAACAGACACATGAAAAAAAGCTCATCATCACTGGTCATCAGAGAAATGCAAGTCAAAACCACAATGAGATACCATCTCAAGCCAGTTAGAATGGTGATCATTAAAAAGTCAGGAAACAACAGATGCTGGAGAGGGTGTGGGGAAATAGGAATGCTTTTACACTGTTGGTGGGAGTTTAAATTAGTTCAACCATGTGGAAGACAGTGTGGCGATTCCTCAAGGATCTAGAACTAGAAATACCATTTGACCCAGCCATCCTATTACTGGGTATATACCAAAAGGATTATAAATCATTCTACTATAAAGACACATGCACACGTATGTTTATTGCAGCACTATTCACAATAGCAAAGACTTGGAACCAACCCAAATGTCCATCAATTGTAGACTGGATTAAGAAAATGTGGCACATACACACCATGGAATACTATGCAGCTGTAAAAAGGATGAGTTCATGTCCTTTGCAGGGACATGGATGCAGCTGCAAACCATCATTCTGAGCAAACTATCACAAGGACAGAAAACCAAACAATGCATGTTCTCACTCATAGGTGGGAATTGAGCAACGAGAACACTTGGACACAGGGCAGGGAGCATCACACCCCAGGGCCTGTCATGGGGTGGGGGACTTGGGGGAGGGATAGGATTAGGAGAAATATCTAACGTAAATGATGGGTTGATGGGTGCAGCAAACCAACATGGCACAAGTATACCTATGTATCAAACCTGAACTTTGTGCACATGTGCCCTAGAACTTTAATATATTAAAAACCCTAGAATTATAAATATATAAATATACAAAACCCTAGAATTATAATATATTAAAAAAGGAAAACTTGTGTAATTTTTTATATGCATTTTATACTTCAATAAAAATTTATCAAAAATAAAAATATAACTATCATTAACCTAAGCAAATTTTAAAATCTAAGGTGATAGAATGATTACCCATCCATGATAAACAATAGATGATATCTTAAAATATTTCCCATGACACCACCCAGATGATTTGGGACATCTGCAGCAGTGAATTTAAACTTTAGCTAGTGACTAAAAATCGGTGACTGTAAAATAATTCATCCACCAAAAGCCTTTATAATAACAGTTAAGAAAACAGAAAAGTTGGCTGTCATAAAAATTAATGGAAAAGAAGAGACAATTTTTGCTGCATATTTATATTTTACAACTAATTCAAAAACCCACAAATTTACAATTTAAGTAGCTATGTGTGTCATAATAATGTTGGCAATCTGGCTCAGATTGTGTATTATGCATCACCTATTAACTCTAACACTAAAAATAAATTTAAAGAATTATATTTTTCATATGCAATCAAGTTGTAATATCTTTGGAGTATATGCAATATTGTAAAGAATTTAATCAACTTCTACAGCTAAGATCACAACATTGTTAGGTCCAAGGAGATGGGATTAAAAGACAGAATGAGAAAGAGATGATACTAGAACAGGTATCGGGACCTGTTAGACTAACCCTAGCAACAGGAGAGCCCATGGTTCCCAGCCTCATCTCTTGCCATGTCTTATACCACAATGTGCATTTTACATTTCATATCTACCCAAGTACTTTCATCTCCCCTAACACATTGTTTAAATGGTCCCTCTATACTGCATGCATCTCCCACCCCTAGCTACCTGACAAACACCTGATTTTTTTTTCCTTCAACTTTTAAATTCTGGGGTACTTGTGCAGGATGTGCAGGTTTGTTACACAGGTAAATGTGTGCCATGGTGGTTTGCTACACAGATCAATCCATCACTCAAGTATTAAGTCCAGCATCCTTTAGCTATTCTTCCTGATGCTCTCTCTCCCCCCACCCCCGACGACAGGCCCCAGTGTGTGTTGTTCCCCTAAATGTGTCCATCTGTTCTCATCATTCAGCTCCCACAAACAATTGATTTAATTTTAAGATCCCACTCACATATAATCAGCTTTCTGAAGCTTTTTTAACCCCCATGTTTTCCCTCTTACTGTGTTAAAAATCACTAACTCTTTCTTTTATGCCCATTCTCTATGCACATTATTGCCCCAACCCCTTTAATTCACATCACATGACTTATCTTATATTTGCCTGTCCTGAAGACAATAGATGGTGGGCCTCCTCTGATTCGTATTCGTGTCAATATTACTTAGCACAGTATCCATGTCACCTAGAACATCTCAGATAGGTACAGTTCTCGGTAAATATTTTTTGAATCAGTGAGTATCGGTAAATATTTCTTGAATCATTGAGCTGATTATCGAATGCTATTCAACTGAAAATCTAACCTTCTGCTCAAATGAAACCTACTATACCTAACCACATAAATTTAATAGGATTTAGAGCAAAGTTTCAAAAGTAGAAAGACTGAATTTTGAATACCTCACTCTAGAGTTAAGCATGTTGATGAGTCCTTTCTATTTTATTATTATTATCATTGTTATTATTATTATTGTTGTTGTTGTTGTTACCCAGGCTGGAGTACAATGGTGCGATCTTGGCTCACTGCAACCTCCACCTCCCGGGTTCAAGTGATTCTCCTGCCTCAGCCTCCCGAGTAGCTGGGATTACAGGCATGCACCACCATGCCTGGCTAATTTTGTATTTTTAGTAGAGATGGGATTTCTCCATGTTGATCAGGCTGGTCTCGAACTCCTGACCTCAGGTGATCTGCCCACCTCGGCCTCCCAAAGTGCTGAGATTATAGGCATGAGCCACCGTGCCCGGCCAATGAGTTCTTTCTGACCCACACCCATCAGTTAAAGACGTTGAGTAGGGAAAGGGGCTACTCCTCACAAGCAAACAATTTTGTGACTCCTCACAAGCAAACAATTCTATAAGTGACTTCCACATCATAGCTCAAGATATTTGAAGCGCATAGAACACAAAACAGCGCTGAATCTCCCGAACAGTCCTGGGATGTAGACGACAACAAAAACCATCTAATTTTTCTTTCTCTTTTAAGCTCATTTCCCAATCCAAATTCTTCACCCCCAACCCATAGACATTCTTCTAAGTTTAAGGTATAACTGTGTGATCTTGCCAAGTGTATAAGGTTGTCTTGTATGCATGTGTTTTTATTTTATGTAAATTATAATTTCAGATGCACACATGTGTACACATACACATTTACACACATGCCTATAGACAATCTCTCTCACACACACGCACACAAACATACACACATTTCTATTTTCACTCAACATGATGCTTTAAGCGCCCTCCAGGTTGCTACATCTAACTGCTGTAAAGCACTCTGTAGATGTGTCTCTCACATTTTACCTACCCACTTCCCCAGCCGTTATTACCCAGTTTCCACTTATTCCCCAATGTCACAAATAGTGCCACAAAAAACATCCTCATATGTGTCCCCTATGAAATACGCTTAGATGTTTCTTTGAGGTTTATACCCAGGAGCAAAATTGCTGGGTTACAGGGTTTGTTTATATTTAATATGACCAACCATGGCCATATCGCTTTCCAGAACACCTGTACTATGCTGCCACCATCAATCCATGAAGATTCCATATTCCCACATCACCAGCAATGCTTGGCACCTACCAGCAGAGCTGATATACAATAAACTGTGTGTATTTGAAATGCACAAGTTAATAAGTTTTAAAATTTGTATAAACATGAAACTATTATGACAATCAAGATAATAAGAATATTCATCACTTTCAAAAGTATCCTCATAACCTATCTTGTCTTTCTGTTTTCTATTTCACTGATTTCTGCATTGATCTTTGTTTTTCTTTCTTATTACTTTGAATTTCATTCACTCTTCTTATGGTTTCTTAAATTGGAAGTTGAGACCAATTTAAGAATCATTTTTCTCTAAAATAGCATTTACAGCATTAAATTTCCCCTAAGTACTGCTTTAGATATAGTCTACAAAATTTTATACATTGTGCTTTTATTATTAAAATGTGTTAGTTTCCCTTTGGGAGGCCCAAGCTGGCGGATCACCTGAGGTCAGGAGTTCAAGACCAGCCTGGCTAACATGGTGAAACCCCATTTCTACTAAAAATACAAAAAATTAGCTGGGCATGGTGGTGTGCACCTGTAATCTTAGCTACTCGGGAGGCTGGGGCAGGAAAATTACTTGAACCTGGGAGGCAGAGGTTTCAGTGAGCCGAGAATGCACCATTGCACTCCAGCTTGGGCAACAAGAGCATAACTCCATCTCAAAAAAAAAAAAAGTATTAGTTTCCAAATACTTGGGGATTTTCCAGATATCTTCTTGTGATTAATTATTAGTTTAATTCCATTATGATTAAAGAACATACTTTGTATAACAAATTTTTTAAGTTTATTGAGACTTTTATTATGGTCCAATGTATGAGATATATTGATAAATGTTTCGTGTACACTTGAATATGTTTTCTACTTTTGTTAGTTTGAGTGTTTTACAAATGTTAATTAGGTCAAGTTAGTTAACAGTGTAGTTTAAGTCTTCTGTTTACTTACTGCTTTTCTATTTGTTCTATCAATTATTGAGAGAAAACATTGAAACATGCAAGTATAATTTTTTTCTTGCATTTCTAAAAGAAAATACATAAAGTTTTTCACTTTATGTATTTTGAAATTCTGTTATTAGATACCTAAACATTTAGGATTGTTATGTTCTATTGATTAACTGACATTTTAATCTTTAAGAAAAGGCCCTGTTTGTGTGTGGTAAGAGCTTTGCTCTGAAATATACTTTGATACTACATAGCAAGACTAACTTTTCTTTTATCAGCCTCTCACAACGTTAACATCTCACAAGTATAGTATAGTACAATATTAAGAAATTGATATTGATACAGTCCATATGACTTATGCATATTTTGCCAGTTATACATGTACTCACATTGGAGAGGGGGCAGGAAGGAATACCTCTGTTGAATTTTATTACATGTAGTTTTTTTTTTTGACACACATTGGAGATGCTTTGTAATTAATATATTAAGGAGACAATACATTTCAAGAATTGCTTAAATTCTGATACCCAGATTTAAGCATATGAACATATGAGACTTTTAAACATACAATTAAAGCTATTCATCATAATTTGCTATACTACCAACATTACTTTGGAGCATAAGTCAAATGGTTTAAAGTAATCCTGTAACATACCTGAAGAACACCTTCCTATATTACGCATGCAAATTACTTCTGCACGTAAGGGTCTTTCCACTTTAATTTCTACGTTACCCAGCTCTGAAGTCACTACTCGGGCTTATCATGGTCCACAGACAAGGAAGGGGGCAAATGACCAGGACTGGTCAAGATATATATATGGATATATATGAATGGCATAGCAGAAGGAAACAATTCTGGAAGTGCAAGCCTTCAAGCAGAAGCATATTATGATAAATCCCTCCTACATAAAGGTAGCATTTTTATCACTGATACCACAGGATAAATTATATATTATGCCATCTTCAAGTAACAGTTGAGGCAACAGAATAAATGTAGAGGCATTACAATGAATCCCACTTAATACAAAGAACTATACAGACCAACACTTCTCTACAAAATTTTTTTTTCCTCATTGCCAGTTAAATACAGAGTTTTGCTTTCATAGCTTAACAATGAAGGGTCATACACTGAAGCCAATACATATACCTAGCATTTCAAAACTTGTCCACGTACATAGCTGAAGTCAATTACAAGGTTTGGCTTAGAAATGCTAGGGGAACTTCTTTGTAGTTTTCACAGGTATTAAACTTCATCTTGCACACTAAGGTCATCATACATACAGGGCAAAGGCAGAGCTTTTATATTTGCATTTATTCTTCATTTGACTCTTTAAAACACTATGATAGTTGAATATTAAAACAAAAACAAGAGCAAGTAGTGAGCATATTATGATTACAGTCCTTCACTCATTCACTACTGCACATTAAATGCCAGCAGTGAGTGTTATTCACTGGCCCATTAAGAGGTCTGACACTGAACACCACCTCTGGGATGACATTCATCATCCTCATGTGCTTCTCCATCATAGTGGCGCCATCTTTCCTGATTTGGATCAAAGTCCACTAGTTCTACTTGATCCATCTCATCAGTCTCTTCCACTTCCTTCCTCTCGGGTAGGAGTTTTTCCAGCAAAGACAGTTTATCAGGAGAAAGAAAGGCATTCTCAGGAAAGTTTACCTTAAATTCGATGATTAGGCGACCCTTTTCATATGGTCTACAATAAATTGGCATGCCTTCATTTAGTACACACTTGATATCTCCATGCTTGACAATCCGACCTGGATGAGAGGTGATGACTATGGCTTGGATGTCAAGAGTAGATACTGTCTTCTGGAAGCCACACAATGCTTCAACCAGCTGTATGTCCATGCACATGAAAAGGTCTTCTCCTCGTCGAGTAAAAACAGCATGGTCCTTCTGATCTAACACAATGATAATATCGCCTGGCTCCAGTCCTGGTTCTTGGTCTCCTTCACCATGGAAGGTTATCTTCTGGCCATCTTTCATGCCTTTGTCAATATGAACTTCTAGAATCTTCTCTTGAACTATCTTCCTTCCTTTGCAGCTTTTACATCTATCTTTAGGACTGATCCGCTCCCCATGGCCCTGGCACTCCATGCACACAGACTGAATTTGCTGAACCATTCCAGGTCCTATCTGATTAATTCTTATTTGCATTCCAGTACCTCGGCAATTGGGACAGCACTGTACTGCTCCTTTCTTACCTCCTCTACCTTCACATTTTTCACAAATCACATTCTTTTGCAGATCCAGTTTTCTCGTTGCACCATTATATAAGTCTTCTAGCGTTACTGAGAGCTGATGTACAACATTTTTAACTCTCCTTTCTCTCTGCATCCTTCCTCCTCCTCCAAAACACATATCAAAGACATCCATGGGGGAGCCAAAACCGCCACCTGCTCCACTCTCTTTAATTGCCTGTTCTCCTCCTTTGTCATATAATTCCCTTTTCTTTGCATCAGAGAGAACTTCCTTAAGAAATCTGTTTAAACTTCTCTCCTTCATTTGGATTCTTATCAGGATGGTACTTCAAGGCCAGTTTCCTATAAGCCTTTTTCAATTCTTCCTGAGTAGCATTGGGTTTGACCCCCAAAACATCCTAGTAAGTTGTTTCTTTCACCATCTTCTACTGCCGGTGCGGGCTGAGGCCAGTGTGTGAGGGAGCAGGAAGGAACGCGGAGCTGTGCACAGCTCAGGCAGTTACCACTCCTCCGCCTCTCACCGAGCGTTCTGGAAAGTTCCGCTATCACATGTAGCTTTACACAAACTACCACAATCAAAACACTCAACTGATAAAATTCAGTAGAGTTACACCTTACTGCCTTCTCCCCAAACTGCATAATATGTATAAGCCTATGGATTTTATCAATGTCAATTTCTTAATAGTATACTATAGTTGTGTAAGATGTTAACGTTGGGAGGGGCTGAGGAAAGACTGCATGAGACTGGCTGCAATCTCCTGTCAATCTAAAATTATTTCAGAATAAAAAGTGACATATACTATATTACATACATGACATTTTCAAATTATTTTTTCACTCAGCATCTTGCCCTCTAGGCCATCCAAGTTGTTACATGTATTAATAGTTCATTCCTTTATATTAACCAGTAATATGGTATGGATGTACCACTGTTTTATCACTATTCACACTTTGAAGGACATTTGGGTAGTTTCCATTTATTGACTCTTATGAATAAAACTGCTGTGAATGTGTACAAGTTCCTGCATGAAAATATGAAAATAAGTTTCCTTTTTTTTTTTTTTTTTGACAGAGTTTTGTTCTCTTATCCCAGGCTGGAGTGCAATGGTATGATCTCGGCTCACTGCAACCTCCACCTCCTGGGTTCAAGCCATTCTTCTGCCTCAGCCTCCTGAGTAGTTGGGATTACAGGCACCTGCCACCATGCCTGGCTAATTTTTATATTTTTAGTAGAGATGGGGTTTCACCATGTTGGCCAGGCTGGTCTTGAACTCCCTGAAATAAATTTCCAGGGAAGCAATTGCTGGGCTTTATGTTAAGTCTGTTTTTAGTTTTGAAAACAATTGCTGAACTATTTTCCAGAATGACTGTAGCATTTTATATTCCCATCAGTGGTGTGTAAGTATTGTTTTCTCCACATCTTTGCCAATATTTGGTGCCATAACTATTTTTTTAGCTGTTCTGATAGATATGTAATGATATCTTATTATAGTTTTCATTTCTCTAATGGCTAATAATTATGAACATATTTTTATTTATTTGCCATCTGTGTATCCTCTTTGATGAACTGTTTATATCTTTTGTACATTTTCTAATTCAATTGTTTGTATCCTTCTGTTTGGTTTTGAGAATTTAATACATTGTAGATAAAAGGCCTTTGCCAGTTATGTGACTTGGAAATATTTTATCCCAGTTCATAATCTTTTCATTCTTATAACAGGGTTATTCACAGAGGAAAAGCTTTTAATGTAAGTAAAATTTATCAGTTTTTCCTCTTATTAATCATAGTTTTGGTGTCAAGTCTAAAAACTCTTTGCCTAGTTCTAAGTCCTGACATTTTTCACTTATATTGTTTTCTAGACATTTAATAGTTTATTTTTATATTTTAAATCTATGATCCATTTTGAGTTAATTGTTGTTTAAAGTGTAAAGTTTAGGTTGAGGTTCATTTTTTTGCCAATAAATGTGCAATTATCTATTGGCTTTTTAAGTTGATCTTAATTCTGGCAAACTTGTTGAATTCTGTTATTAGTTAGAAGTTGCTGTTGATCCTGATGCCTTTGCTATATAACATTATTATCTCCAAATAAGGTGTTTTATCTCTGCCAATATTTACATACCTTAGTTGCTTTTTTTCCTTGTAGAGTTAGCCAAAACCTGTCACTGTATATTGAACTGTAACAATGAGAACAGGCAACTTTTTCTTATCCCTGATCCTAAAGGGACTGCATCTGAGTTTCTTCATTAACCATAATATTTGCTACAGGACTTTGATACATACCTTCACCACAGTAAGGAAATTCTCTTCTGTTTTCACTTACTAAAAAAAAACTATTTTAAATAAGTGTGGTATCAAGTAATTTTCTGTATCATCTAATTATTTTTCTCCATTAATATTTTAATGTGGGAATTACATTGATAGATTTTTCTAATGTAAAATCATCCTTGCATTACTAATATAAAGCCTATTTTATCATAATATACTCTGGTTCACACAATTGGATTTGGTTGCTGATATTTTATTTAAGATTTTTACCTCTATTGCCATAAGGAAAACTAGGCCATGATTTCCTTGCATTAATCTTACCTGGTTTTAGAGTCATAATTTAACTAGCCTCATAAAATAAGGTGATCGGATTACTCCTATTTATTTTTTCAGAATAATTCAAATAAGAAAAGAATTTTTCTTCCTTGAAAAATGAGAACTCGTCTGTAGAAATATCTTGGCTTGAAGTACTTTGATTATAATTTCAATTTACTTAACACTTATTGTTTAACTCAAGCTCTTTTTTGTCTTTTTTCTTGTCAATTTTGATGACACTATTTTCTGTAAGAACTTTCCTTGGATTCAGTCTGGTATTCAATATTGTGGACACATATTTAAGGTCTCCATGGGGATTACAGAGAGCATAAGAAAAACATGTCCCCATTTACCCTAGCATAACACCAGAATCATCATCTGAAGCCTATTCAGGGACATCCCAGAAGTTCCGATGGGATCTGGCATGTCCAAAGACCTGCAGGGTCCTGATGGTCCACACTGCTGAAGTATATAATTAATGGGTACAAGCATGACATTTGCTTTTAGACCATAGTTCTCCATGTTCCCATAATATAGCATATTCAATGTTTTATTTCCCCTCTTAGAGTTGGTTTCCAGCTCTCTTTCCTGTATTCCAAAGCTTTCTTGTCCTGACTGGCTTAATATTTACCTTTTCTTGTTATCAATAACTTTCCTCTAGACTATAAAATACTTTCTGCCTTTAATTATATCTGGGCTGTGGACGTGTAACAAGCTATGAGAGAGGTTCTCAATTGAACAAGATATAAAATTTAGCTGTGACTACTTCAGATTCTTAGCTATGTGTCTGATGGTTGCCTATCCTCTAGCTTCACTCACTTAAATACAAAAAAATAATTAGAAGAAATGGCTTCATTCAACACAAATTATTCTCTTCAAGTTCTCATTTTTCTGGTAGGATAACTGAACACCATAGCAATGTGTCTGCCCTCACAGTGGCTTGTCTTTACGTTATTATTTGTAATCTGAAATCAAGTTAATAGCCCCATGTTTCTCCCTAGGATCCTCACTGATAAAAAGCCATGTGCAGTTAAAAAAAATAGTTTGGGGGTATATTCAACTGGTTTGGTTTATAGTGAAGGATGCACAATTTAAATAGTACTGTTAAATCGTACCTTATAAGTAAATTTCACTGCATTAAGTATTATCAAATTTCAGTTGGGCTTCTAGCACGTGGTAAAATTCCCTTGACTGTCATTCAATTCATTGGATTATTCATAAAATAAAGACATTAAATAAATAGAAACCACATACATAGTACTCAGTAGAGAAGGATATAAATTAGAGTCCTTGGGACCTTTTGTTTTCTGCTATTTGAATAGAGTTTCACTGAATACCGTAGATTTATAGAAATCATAAATTTAAGGTAATCAGAACTAAAGAGCGAAGTGTCTTAACAAATTGGCAAAAAAAATGCAGAAAGTTTGTCTCTTATCCTTGAACATAAAATACAAGAGCATGGTTCCTCAGATATTCACCATTGTCTATCCGTTCTTTGGAGCCTTGCTTCCTGGGGTTAAGAACTATGGAATGCTATGGACTGAATGTTGTGCCCCCCTAAAATGTATCTGTTGAAATCTTAACCTCCAATGTGAT
This sequence comes from Hylobates moloch, assembly GCF_009828535.3. Lineage (NCBI taxonomy): Eukaryota > Metazoa > Chordata > Mammalia > Primates > Hylobatidae > Hylobates > Hylobates moloch. The sequence goes on from NW_026652278.1 coordinate 113,442,001, forward strand.
GATAACAGGAGATTGGGCCTTTAGGGGGTGTGTAGGTCATGAATGTGTGCCCTTGTAAGAAGAGACAGGAGAGAGTTTGCTTCCCTCCTCTCTGCTTTCTGCCATGTGAGGCTACAACGAGAAGACTGCTATCTGCAAACCAGGATGCAAGCAGGCCCTTGTGACAATAGAAGTGCCAGCACCTTCATCTTGGACTTCCCAGACTGCAGAACTATGAAAAATAAATTTCTGTGTTTAAGCTACCTAGTCTGTGGTATTTTTGTTATAGCATCCAGATTGGACTAAGACATTAGGCAAGAAATCAGTAAAACTGCAAGAAAACATCCTTCTGAAAGCCTCTGAAGGCACAGAATCAAAACCACATATGGTCATTCAGGTAAATTACTATGCTGATGGTGCTTGTAAGGAATGATAGCATTTCCTGAACACGGTGCTAAGGAAATCCAAATTAGAATTCAAAGATAGAAAGAAAAGACTATGCAGTCAATTTCTAGAAGAATCCAGTCTTCAACTAGAAAGAGAAGACTATGTAGTCAAGTTCTAGAAGAATCCAGTCTTCAACTGAGGGCTGAGGATCACCAGTGCCCATTTGCCCAAGTTCAACCTTTCTGGGGCATTTTTTAAGGCAGGTTACCACTAATCTTGGTCACTAACTGTGTTAGAGTTATTCAGAGAAAGAGACCAATAGGACTATATGTGTGTGTGTGTGTGTGTGTGTGTGTGTGTGTGTGTGTGTGTGTGTGTTGTGTGTGTGTGTGTGTGTGTGTGTGTGTGTGTGTGTGTGTGTGTGTAGAGGGAGATTTATTTTAAGGAATGGGCTCACATGATTATGGGGGCTCCAAGTGGAATGTCTATAGGGCAGATCAGCAGGCGGGAGCCTTAGTAAGAGCTGATGTTGCTCACTTGAGTCTGAATTCTGCAGGCACTGGCTAGAAACCTAGACAGGGTTTCCATGTTTCAGTCTTGGGGAGAATTTCTTCTACTTCAGGAAACTTTAATCTTTCTTCTAGTAAGGACTTCAACTAATTAGATAAGGCCCACCTACAATACAGAGGATGATATGGTTTGGTTTTGTCCCCACTAAAATCTCATCTTGAATTCCCACATGTTCTGGGAGGGACCCAGTGGGAGGTAACTGAATCATGAGGGCAGGTCTTTTCCTTGCTGTTCTCGTGACAGTAAGTCTCATGAGATCTGATGGCCGTTATAAGGGGGAGTTTTCCTGCACAAGCCCTTTTTTTCTTGCTGTCATCCATGTCAGACATGACATGCTCCTTGCCTTCTGTCATGATTGTGAGGCTTCCCCAGCCACATGGAACTGTAAGTCCAGTTAAACCTCTTTCTTTTGTAAATTGCCCAGTCTTGGGTATATCTTCATCAGCAACATGAAAACAGACTAATATAGAGGATAATCTGTTTTACCCAATGTCTACTGATTTAAGTGTTAATCACATCTAAGAAAAATACTTTCACAGTAACATCTAGGCTGGTGTTTGACCAAACAACTGGGCAAAGTCAGCTTGCTTATACCCTAGCCAAGTTGACACATAAAATTAACCATCACACTAACTCATATATTTGGATTTTGGAAGTCCTGGCTACATCTCTAAGGCATAGCAGAGTTTCATCATATCTTGTAAATAAATGCCCAAAATTTGTAAGATGTGGGGCCAATGCTCATCCATCCATCCTATCATTCTGTCCACTACTGTTAATAGCTGACCACTATTTTGAATGTCAACCCTGTCTTACCAGCTAGTTGCACAATGTGTTAACATTTAGGTTGTTTGGGATGTTCATTGTTTAAACTGTCATAAAGTGTGGAGCTTAAGGTCCTAATTCATTTCTCTAATGTGAGAGTAAAGAAGTTTTGATAGACATATTTGGATAGGACTTAGATTAAACTTCCAACCATATGAAGAGTGTTTTTATTTTTCTAAGGTTTTGTTTGTGTGTGTGAATTTCTTTTTAACTGGATGTATTACAATTTTATTCAAGAAAATGAAAGGTCTTTTCCATTCAAGGAGAAAATGAGTGTTGGTAGAACTTAAAGGGAATAAAGAAGGCATAGAAGTAGATAAGCTGAGAAATAGTTCCAAATGTAAAAATTTAGGTGATGAGGGATGGAGCCAAGATGGCCGAATAGGAACAGCTCCGGTCTACAGCTCACAGCCTGAGTGACACAGAAGACAGGTGATTTCTGCATTTCTGTTTGAGGTACCAGTTTCATCTCACTAGGGAGTGCCAAACAGTGGGTGCAGGACAGTCAGTGAAGCGCACTGTGTGTGAGCCGAAGCAGGGCGAGGCATTGCCTTACTCTGGAAGCACAAGGGGTCAGGGAGTTCCCTTTCCTAGTCAAAGAAAGGGGTAACAGATGGCACCTGGAAAATTGGGTCGGTCCCACCCTAATACTGCACTTTTCCAACGGGCCTGGAAGACGGCAAACTAGGAGATTGTGTCCCACACCTGGCTCGGAGGGTCCTATGCCCATGGAATCTTGCTGATTGCTAGCACAGCAGTCTGAGATCAAACTGCAAGGCGGCAGTGAGGCTGGGGGAGGGGTGTCCGCCATTGCCCAGGCTTGCTTAGGTAAACAAAGCAGCCAGGAAGCTCGAACTGGGTGGAGCCCACCACAGCTCAAGGAGGCCTGCCTGCCTCTGTAGGCTCCACCTCTGGGGGCAGGGCACAGACAAACAAAAAGTCAGCAGGAACCTCTGCAGACTTAAATGTCCCTGTCTGACTGACAGCTTTGAAGACAGTAGTGGTTCTCCCAGCACGCAGCTGGAGATCTGAGAATGGACAGACTGCCTCCTAAAGTGGGTCCCTGACCCCCGAGCAGCCTAACTGGGAGGCACCCCCCAGTAGGGACAGACTGACAAATCACTCGGCCGGGTACTCCTCTGAGACAAAACTTCCAGAGGAACTATCAGACACCTGAATTGGTGGTCTCATGAAAATCTGCTGTTCTGCAGCCACCGCTGCTGACACCCAGCCAAACAGGGTCTGGAGTGGACCTCTAGTAAACTCCAACAGACCAGCAGCTGAGGGTCCTGTCTCGTAGAATGAAAACTAACAAACAGAAAGGACATCCACACCAAAAACCCATCTGTACATCACCACCATCAAAGACCAAAAGTAGATAAAACCAAAAAGATGGGGAAAAAACAGAGCAGAAAAACTGGAAACTCTAAAAAGCAGAGCACCTCTCCTCCTCCAAAGGAATGCAGTTCCTCACCAGCAACGGAACAAAGCTGGAAGGAGAATGACTTTGACGAGTTGAGAGAAGAAGGCTTCAGACGATCAAACTACTCCGAGCTATGGGAGGAAATTCAAAACAATAGCAAAGAAGTTAAAAACTTTGAAAAAAAAATTAGACAAATGGATAACTAGAATAACCAATGGAGAGAAGGGCTTAAAGGAGCTGATGGAGCTGAAAGCCAAGTTTCAAGAACTATGCTAAGATTGCAGAAGCCTCGGTAGCCGATGCGATCAACTGGAAGAAAGAGTATCGCTGATGGAAGATGAAATGAATGAAATGAAGCGAGAAGGGAAGTTTAGAGAAAAAAGAATAAAAAGAAACGAACAAAGCCTCCAAGAAATTTGGGACTATGTGAAAAGACCAAACCTACGTCTGATTGGTGCACCTGAAAATGATGAGGAGAAAGGAACCAAGTTGGAAAACACTCTGCAAGACATTATCCAGGAGAACTTCCCCAATCTAGCAAGGCAGGCCAACATTCAGATTCAGGATATACAGAGAATGCCACAAAGATACTCCTCGAGAAGAGCAACTCCAAGACACATAATTGTCACATTCACCAAAGTTGAAATGAAGGAAAAAATGTTAAGGGCAGCCAGAGAGAAAGGTCGGGTTACCCACAAAGGGAAGCCCATCAGACTAACAGCTGATCTCTTGGCAGAAACTCTACAAGCCAGAAGAGAGTGGGGGCCGATATTCAACATTCTTAAAGAAAAGAATTTTCAACCCAGAATTTCATATCCAGCCAAATTAAGCTTCATAAGTGAAGGAGAAATAAAATACTTTACAGACAAGCAAACGCTGAGTGATTTTGTCACCACCAGGCCTGCCCTAAAAGAGCTCCTGAAGGAAGCACTAAACATGGAAAGGAACAACCAGTACCAGCCCCTGCAAAAACATGCCAAATTGTAAAGACCATCGAGGCTAGGAAGAAATTGCATCAACTAACGAGCAAAATAACCAACTAACATCATAATGACAGGATCACATTCACACATAACAAAATTAACTTTAAATGTAAATGGGCTAAATGCTCCAATTAAAAGACACAGACTGGCAAACTGGATAAGGAGTCAGGACCCATCAGTGTGCTCTATTCAGGAAACCCATCTCATGTGCAGAGACACACACAGACTCAAAATAAAGGGATGGAGGAAGATCTATCAAGCAAATGGAAAACAAAAAAAGGCAGGAGTTGCAATCCTAGTCTCTGATAAAATAGACTTTAAACCAACAAAGATCAAAAGAGACAAAGAAGGCCATTACATAATGGTAAAGGGATCAATTCAACAAGAAGAGCTAACTATCCTAAATATATATGCACCCAACACAGGAGCACCCAGATTCATAAAGCAAGTCCTGAGTGACCTACAAAGGGACTTAAACTCCCACACAATAATAATGGGAGATTTTAACACCTCACTGTCAACATTAGACAGATCAATGAGACAGAAAGTTAACAAGGATATCCAGGAATTGAACTCAGCTCTGCACAAAGTGGACCTAATAGACATCTACAGAACTCTCCACCCCAAATCAACAGAATATACATTTTTTTCAGCACCACACCACACCTATTCCAAAATTGACCACATAGTTGGAAGTAAAGCTCTCCTCAGCAAATGTAAAAGAACAGAAATTATAACAAACTGTCTCTCAGACTACAGTGCAATCAAACTAGAACTCAGGATTAAGAAACTCACTCAAAACCGCTCAACTACATGGAAATGGAACAACCTGCTCCTGAATGACTATTGGATACATAATGAAATGAAGGCAGAAATAAAGATGTTCTTTGAAACCAATGAGAACAAAGACAAAACATACCAGAATCTCTGGGACACATTCAAAGCAGTGTGTAGAGGGAAATTTATAGCACTGAATGCCCACAAGAGAAAGCAGGAAAGATCCAAAATTGACACCCTAACATCACAATTAAAAGAACTAGAAAAGCAAGAGTAAACACATTCAAAAGCTAGCAGAAGGCAAGAAATAACTAAAATCAGAGCAGAACTGAAGGAAATAGAGACATAAAAAACCCTTCAAAAAATTAATGAATCCAGGAGCTGGTTTTTTGAAAAGATCAACAAAATTGACAGACTGCTAGCAAGACTAATAAAGAAGAAAAGAGAGAAGAATCAGATAGATGCAATAAAAAATGAAAAATGAGATATCACCACCGATCCCACAGAAATACAATCTACCATCAGAGAATACTACAAACACCTCTATGCAAATAAACTAGAAAATCTAAAAGAAATGGATAAATTCCTCAACAAATACGCCCTCCCAAGACTAAACCAGGAAGAAGTTGAATCTCTGAATAGACCAATAACAGGCTCTGAAATTGTGGCAATAATCAATAGCTTACAACCAAAAAGAGTCTAGGACCTGATGGATTCACAGCCAAATTCTACCAGAGGTACAAGGAGGAACTGGTACCATTCCTTCTGAAACTATGCCAATCGATAGAAAAAGAGGGAATCTTCCCTAACACATTTTATGAAGCCAGCATCGTCCTGATACCAAAGCCTGGCAGAGACATAACCAAAAAAGAGAATTTCAGATCAGTATCCTTGATGAACATTGATGCAAAAATCCTCAATAAAATACTGGCAAACCGAATCCAGCAGCACATCAAAAAGCTTATACACCATGATCAAGTGGGCTTCATCCCTGGGATGCAAGGCTGGTTCAACATACGCAAATCAATAAAAGTAATCCAGCATATAAACAGAACCAAAGACAAAAAACACATGATTATCTCAATAGATGCAGAAAAGGCCTTTGACAAAATTCAACAACCCTTCATGATAAAAACTCTCAATAAATTAAGTATTGATGGGACGTATCTCAAAATATTAAGAGCTATCTATGACAAACCCACAGCCAATATCATACTGAATGGGCAAAAACTGGAAGCATTCCCTTTGAAAACTGGCACAAGACAGGGATGCCCTCTCTCACCACTCCTATTCAACATAGTGCTGGAAGTTCTGGCCAGGGCAATCAGGCAGGAGAAGGAAATAAAGGGTATTCAATTAGGAAAAGAGGAAGTCAAATTGTCCCTGTTTGCAGATGACATGATTGTATATCTAGAAAACCCCATCATCTCAGCCCAAAATCTCCTTAAGCTGATTAGCAACTTCAGCAAACTCTCAGGATACAAAATCAATGTACAAAAATCACAAGCATTCTTGTACACCAATCACAGACAAACAGAGAGCCAAATCATGAGTGAACTCCCATTCACAATTGCTTCAAAGAGAATAAAATACCTAGGAATCCAACTTACAAGGGATGTGAAGGACCTCTTCAAGGAGAACTACAAACCACTGCTCAAGGAAATAAAAGAGGATACTAACAAATGGAAGAATATTCCATGCTCATGGGTTGGAAGAACCAATATTGTGAAAATGGCCATACTGCCCAAGGTAATTTATAGATTCAATGCCATCCCCATCAAGCTACCTATTACTTTCTTCACAGAATTGGAAAAAATTGCTTTAAAGTTCATATGGAACCAAAAAAGAGCCCGTATGGCCAAGTCAATCCTAAGCCAAAAGAACAAAGCTGGAGGCATCACACTACCTGACTTCAAACTATACTACAAAGCTACAGTAACCAAAACAGCATGGTACTGGTACCACAACAGAGACATAGATCAACGGAACAGAACAGAGCCCTCAGAAATGATGCCGCATATCTACAACTATCTGATCTTTGACAAACCTGACAAAAAGAAGAAATGGGGAAAGGATTCCCTATTTAATAAATGGTGCTGGGAAAACTGGCTAGCCATATGTAGAAAGCTGAAACTGGATCCCTTCCTTACACCTTACACAAAAATTAATTCAAGATGGATTAAAGACTTAAATGTTAGACCTAAAACCATTAAAATCCTACAAGAAAACCTAGGCAATACCATTCAGGACATAGGTGTCGGCAAGGACTTCATGTCTAAAACACCAAAAGCAATGGCAACAAAAGCCAAAATTGACAAATGGGATCTCATTAAACTAAGGAGCTTCTGCACAGCAAAAGAAACTACCATCAGAGTGAACAGGCAACCTACAGAATGGGAGAAAATTTTTGCTACCTACTCATCTGACAAAGGGCTAATATCCAGAATCTACAATGAACTCAAACATATTTACAAGAAAAAAACAAACAACCCCATCAAAAAGTGGGCGAAGGACATGAACAGACACTTCTCAAAAGAAGACATTTATGCAACCAAAAAACACATGAAAAAATGCTCATCATCACTGGCCATCAGAGAAATGCAAATCAAAACCACAGTGAGATACCATCTCACACCAGTTAGAATGACCATCATTAAAAAGTCAGGAAACAACAGGTGCTGGAGAGGATGTGGAGAAATAGGAACACTTTTACACTGTTGCTGGGACTGTAAACTAGTTCAACCATTGTGGAAGTCAGTGTGGCTATTCCTCAGGGATCTAGAACTAGAAATACCATTTGACCCAGCCATCCCATTACTGTGTATATACCCAAAGGACTATAAATCATGCTGCTATAAAGACACATGCACACGTATGTTTACTGCGGCACTATTTACAATAGCAAAGAGTTGGAACCAACCCAAATGTCCAACAACGATAGACTGGATTAAGAAAATGTGGCACATATACACCATGGAATACTATGCAGCCATAAAAAATGATGAGTTCGTGTCCTTTGTAGGGACATGGATGAAACTGGAAAACATCATTCTCAGTAAACTATCTCAAGGACAAAAAACCAAACACCGCATGTTCTCACTCATGGGTGGGAATTGAACAATGAGAACTCATGGACACAGGAAGGGGAACATCACACTCCGGGGACTGTTGTGGGGTGGGGGGAGGGGGGAGGGACAGCATTAGGAGATATACCTAATGCTAAATGATGAGTTAATGGGTGCAGCAAACCAACATGGCACATGGATACATATGTAACAAACCTGCATATTGTGAACCTGTACCCTAAAACCTAAAGTATAAGAATAAAAAAATTTTAAAAATAAATAAATAAATAAATAAAATAAAAAATAATAAAAAATTAAAAAGCAGAATAAAAAAAATTTAGGTGATGAGAAAAACAAAGAAGTCACAAAAATCAATGAGGCAGCTCTGCTCTGAAAATTCTATTAACATTTTGAGATATTCTAACAATCATTTTCAAGTTTTACAATTTCCACAAACAGCAATATTTTGGAGACTTCTAAGACTTGGTAGCATTTCTAAATATGATTACAGTAACCTCAAACTGTCACAGAATTACAAACTGTATGTGGTAATAACTAGGTTCTTATTAGGTAAAAGCACTAGTTATCAAGATACGCTGTTCTTTTTTGCACACTGGTCTGAATATTATATTCTTATCCAACAAATAATGATACTTTCAGAATAACTATAAAATCATTTCAGTGACTTTTATCTACTAGTTTATAAACATTCTATAACTTACTTCATTTTTTGTGCAAGAATGTTGCAGAATTACCAATGTGTTAGTTTGCTTTGCTAAGGCAAAAGATTTGGTGCAGAGAGAAAGATGTGCCAAATGCTAAATAATGGTAGATCATGAGCTAGTTTTAAAAGAACAGAGACCTCAGCCCATAGTTCAAGTGATCAGGACACATATGGACCCTCTAATGCAAGCTTGTCCAACCCACAGTCCGTGGGCCACAGGCAGCCCAGGACAGCTTTGAATGCAGTCCGACACAAATTCATAAATTTTCTTAAAACATGAGGGGTTTTTCAATTTTTTTAGCTTATCTGCTATTGTTAATTTTAGTGTATTTTATGTGTGACCCAAAACAATTCTTCTTCCAATGTGGCCCAGAGAGGACAAAAGATTGGACACCTATGCTCTAATAGCTGAGAGAGGACTTGGACAAGTGACTAGAGACTCCAGAGTCTGTCTTCAGAGGGAAGCTCCAGCCACTTCCTCCTACAAGACGAAAGAAACTCCTATGCTGAACTATTTCAAAGAGTTCTCCTTCACATGCACCGGAGCTGGAGCAATCCAGGAAGGAGGCAGAACTGTTCCAGCATTATCACTATAAAGCTCTGCTTCCCCAAAGGTCAGGCCTGGGGTAGTAAATCAGTGCTGAGCACAGACTTGCCTACCAAGAAACTCCTCACAGCCTAGTTCCAATACCATTGACCTAGATCCCACTGTCCCTCTCCTTAGTGCATAAATCATTCACTTTCAGGGGTCCTAAGAAATATAGGAAACTTTTTAAAGGAGCCCTCCTTAGAAATTGTGCCTTTTACCCAGGTTATGGTTCCGATGAAGCAATTTAAGTGAATTGAATCCATCTCTCTCCAGGCTACTATTCTGAGCAATTCCACCACCAGCACTGGCAACCATCCAAGGTACCCACCCACAAGGAGGAGTAACAGGAAGGTCTTGGGGAGCAAAGAGATGAATGTGTGTTTCAATACATTAGCCACAAGGAAGGGACAATCTGGTCAGGCTGAAAGAAACAAAATTCTGCAGCACAGCATAACATAAGGGAACACATCTTAAGATACATGTAAACAGTGGCAATGAGGCGTGAGGTCTTGCTTGCACTTTCTGATTACATTATTTATATTTGACTTACAGTGTCTTTTGCATAGAGAGAGAACCATCAAGAACCTCTTGACAGCTGTACTTTTGAAAGAGTTATGACAACCCAAGTGGCAATAGGATCGAGTGAAATCAACTCAGCACTAGAGGTAGACATTCAGGGTCCTGAGGTATCACTCAAATCTTTAAGGGAAGCAAGATGAATACTTGGCAAATCAACTGGTAAGATATACCTGGGCCTAGGACAAGACACTGTGATTGTCTTAAGGATTCAAAGCAACTGTTAGAAAGGAGAGAAAAGAGCACCAACTACTATAGAAGAAAATAGCTCAAAGTGCTTACACAACATAACACAGTCCTCCCAAGGACCCTGAATAATATTGCAGGAGGGGATGGCTTAATTAAACATTTGGCTCTTGACCCAAGGAGCCCTCAACCTTGGAGCTGGGGCCACTTTAACCCATTAGATACAGTCCTATTCTGGCCTCCAGAATCAATGTTCTTTATAAATATGTTTAACTATAAGTGTAATATTATCCATAGTACATTTTCTCCATAATATATGTGGAGAAATAGATATACTGTAGACAAACATACACACACTGCTTCCACTCTGTTCTTCATTCATCAAAAGAAATAACAAAGATGAAGCCAACACTGAAGGTTTATCCTAACTCTACTATCACTCGCTATGTGACCTTGGGAGCAAACCACTTAGTTTTCCATAGCTATATTTTTTCCTCATCTATGAACTGGGAATAATACCCACACTGTTTTTATGAGCACAAATGAGTTATGGGTAAGCGAAAATGATGCATAAATGTCCAGCACATTTCCCTCTTGTTCACTGGCACAAAATTCTCTACTATTTTGTGTCTGATATTTCCACATCTCTGGGATTAGGAGTCGAAATCAACACCATCAGTCTTTCTTCACTGTCCTTTGCCTAGGTTTTCACTACCAGATGCTGCCCTTCAATACTCCCCTTTTGACTGAGTGTCTCACCATGGCTTGCTTCTGGCCTCTCCTACACATCTGCTCAAATACCTTAGGACTCTAAGGTCCGTGATATCAGATACTCTGAACCACATTGTCCAAGTATCTCTGACTCGCGCTCAATTTTTAGAGCAGCATCTATAGTAGTACTTGAGCCCAGTGACTTCTAAAGACTCCCTGGACTCAGATTACTAACTCTCTTTTCCTCTTCTAGACTCACATGTTTCCGTGGGATGGGGAGACTCTCCAAGATTTAGCAATTTCATTTAGTGTTGAGGGAGGCAGAGGAAAGCTGATGTCCGGTATGTCTATTCAGAGGTCATGACATAAGCCTATAAGCCTCATTACTGAGGTAATTAACCTCTCAAAATTCCAGATGCCTGCATGCCTTTCTCTGCCATCTCCTCCACCGATGAAAGATAAGACAAAAGGCAAATATTATGAAAACCCTCTCCAGTGAGATTCCCTGCAGAGCCCATTGCCTGCCTGCAGGAACCAAGAAGAGGATTTGTTGAGAAGAATCCCACAGCAGAGGAGTCCAAGGATTGTAAATAATGTGATTCTAAAGTTGGGAGTAAAATTGGACATCTGTATTTTATATATAGTAGCATGATATATAAAATTAGATAAAAATGGATCATAGACCCCAATACAAAGTCTAAAACTTTAAAACTTCTGGAAGAAAACATAAGAGAAATTATTTGTGACCTTGGGCTATGCAGAATTCTCTATCTTCTTAGGAAAAAGGACACAAGCCATGAAAGAAAAAAGGAAAATATAAATCCAGACTAGAAGAAAATATTTGAAAAATGCATATCTGATAAAGAATTGGTATCCAGAATATATAAAGCACTCTCAAATCTCAGCAGCAGGAAAACAAAGACCTAATTTTTTTTTAAATAGGCAAAAGAGCTAAACAAACATTTCAACCAAAAAGGCTATACCGTGGCACATAAGAATATGAAAAGATACTCCGCATTGTTATTACTAGAAGTGCAAATGAAAACCACTACACATCTATTATGGATACTACTACACACCTATTAGAATACCTTTTTAAAAAAATAATAAAAGCTCACAATACCAAGTACTGAGTAGAATGAGGAACAACTGAAACTTCCATGCATAACTGATGGCAATACAAAATTGTGCAGCCACACCAAAAACAAGTATGTCAGTTTTGCATAAAGTTAAATGTAAGCTCAAAGTTAAACATATGAACCCAAAAGGTATACCCAAAAGATATTTACAGGGAAATACAAACATATTTCAACATTTTTAAAAAACTGTATAAAATGTTTATAGTAGCTTCATTCACAATTTCCTGACTGAGAAAATAAAAGTGTCCATCTTCTGGTGAATAGATAAACAGATTATGATACCTCCATAGAGTGAAATCTTACAGAGCAATGAAAAGGAATAAACAATTGATATAGCAGCATGTATAAATCTCCAAAGCATTACTTTAAGTGGAAGAAGCAAAACCAAAAGTTTCCATTCCAGAAAGAGCAAAACTGTGGGAACAAAAATGAGATTAATGGTTGTTTGTGGCTGGGGACAGGAGGAGAAGATTGACTATAAATGAGGCCTAGGGGAATGCTTTGAGGTGATGGAAGTGTTCTGTAGCCTTATTGTGGTAGTGGCTATATAGCTACCATGCATCTATCAAAATTCATAAAACTATACACCTAAAAAGGGTGATCCTACTACATCTAAAATATATCTCACTAAGTTTGACTTTTCAAAAAACATAAGTGAGAAACTACAGAGTTCTGTTACCATTTTGTCCACTGGTCTCCGAGCAATCACACTGTGATGTTTGAAAAACGTGAACATGGGCTATGCCACAAGTTAAAAGGTCCAGGAACACCTTCTTCCCATTTCTGAAGACTCAGAGAGCCACAGGGAAATTCAGAACTGTAAGTCCTCTCAGCAGCAGTGGCCAGTGGTAAAACAGGAGTATTCCTCTAAGAAGACTCTCCTACAACTGAGGCACTGGGAGCAGAAAATGGGGGAGCCTCAATATATCCCTGAGTCATCTGCTAAGTCAAGGTTCCTCAGCCTCATCCATACCAAGATTTTGAGCCAAATAATTATTGTGTGGGGCTGGCCTCGGCACTGCGGGATGTTTAGCAGCATCCTTGGTCTCTGCCTACTAGATGCCAGCAGACAGCCCCCTCCACTGTGGGAGCCAAAAATGTTTCCAGACATTGCCAAGTGTCCCCTTGAGTGGGGGCACAATAGCCCCCAGTTGCGATCCACAGTGCTGCATGGAAAGCAAACACTGAAGCAGATCCACTGCCCCTGGGAACACTCAGAGAGACCTACCGCAGGAGTGGACTGATCACTCATGAAGGATTTCACGAGAAAAAGTAAACTCAGATGAGAACAAGCTTATGATTACAAGGCTGGGCCCAGTAAGTGGGAACCATGGAAGAAGTCCTCTGGGGGCGACGAAGACAGACAAAAAAGCAGAAGAAAAACAGAAGACGAGGATGAATATGTTCTTACAGAAGATCCTACCAGTGTCATGGCTGTGTACTGCGATAATTAAAACATGCCAGAAAAGAGAGAGAAAACGTCCAGAAAGAAAAAGCAAAGCTCCAGAAATATCTGAAAAGAGCCAAAAAATAAGAAAGTCTACAAAAATTTAGTACATTTTTACTTTAACTTTCCTTCTCAGTTCCACACCAAGTTAATTTCATGAAGTTGAAAACAAAACAAATAATAAGTAATAACAGCTAGCCCATATTAAAAACAACTATAAACAATCAAAAAATTCCTATGGCAATTTCACTCAGGGCTCCCACTTAGAAATGGGCTGGAGAAAGAACCTCTTAATATAAATGCACAATATTTAAAACATACCACAAAACCAAATGTACATAATTCACACAATAGTCAAATGGTAATTTCACCACAGATAAAATTCTGAAAAAAATCAGCAAACTAAGAGAGTAAGAACTGGATAGAATGATTTCAAGGAAACAAAGACAGAAGTTCAGGTCAGCCAACAAAAACAGGATAGAAAGCAGTGAAATAATTGCCCAAGAACTTGTGCTAGGAGTCTGGAAAACAAAGTATTTGTTCAAGACATATGGGAACAGCTACAGGGTATTATATAAAAAGTGGAGTTTGATACAAAGACCAAGACCTTCTGAGTGGGGTCTCTGTGTAATTCTTGCCCAGGACCTGGACTTTTCAAATTAGAACTGACCTGAGCCTGTTAATACAAACAAGCAGGTATGTGAACTGAAAAGAGTCGTGAGAAAGTGAAAAACCAGGCCTTTTTTAAACCATTATTTTAGATTTCTGCAAAATTTAAAAGGATAAAAAATAAATTTCTTTTTTTTTTTTTTTAAGACGAAGTCTCACTCTGTCGCCCAGGCTGGAGTGCAGTGGCACGATCTCGGCTCACTGCAACCTCTGCCTCCTGGGTTCAAGCAATTCTCCTGCCTCAGCCTCCTGAGTAGCTGGGACTACAGGCACATGTCACTACGCCCGGCTAATTTTTTGTATTTTTAGTAGAGACAGGGTTTCACCGTGTTAGCCAGGAGGGTCTCGATCTCCTGACCTCGTGATCCACCTGCCTCAGCCTCCTAAAGTGCTGGGATTAGAGGCGCAAGCCACTGCACCTGGCCTAAATTTCTTCTTTCTAAACTTTAATGGATATTTAAAAATCAGAATATCCGTTATATTTTAACACTGACTTGAAGTTGGTGTTAACCTACCTTTTAAGTATATTTCACTAATGCTATGAAAACTCCATCAACCTGCCTTTAGTTATCCACCTAGAGGATTCAAGATTGGTTTAAGAATGACTACAGAGAAAGAAAGGGTAACTGAGTGGCCTACATATCATTTCAGTTGGGAAAATAAAGAAAGAAAATTGATTTAAGGACAATTTATGCACTGTGCATTATAGTACAAAATGTAGAAATTGATTAGAAAAAGAGGCAATTTGATGATAAAAAGAGACAAGGAAAGTAATGCTTTTGTAATATAGCTAGAGAAAGTGTAATCAAGGCACCCAAGGGTCTTGGGATATTATTTTCTATACAGGAAGTATGGAAAAGGCTGCTGTCTACACAATACCTATTCTTCCTTTCTACAACAGAACCCTCTGTATTGTGGGGGTTGGGTAGCAGAAAACAGACTGCACTCACATTTGCAGACATGTTATTTGGGAATGGATGTGAGAAACAACTGCCTGTGGTGAAAGGGTACCATAAAACTGTTGAATGCATATCCTTTCATACAAAAAAAAATGGTATTATCAATCTAAGAGTAACAATTTGGGAAGTCCAAATTTTATACAAAGCACCTTAAAATGTCCATAGCAGCAGCAATAAGCTCAGCTAAAAAATAATTACTAACTCATCTCCCAGATGCCCTTGCTTATATGATCTATGGTATATGAACCTAACATACTGGACAGAGCTTCTGAGAAACTCTTTAAACAGGAGTGAATCATCTGCAAGGCATATCATTTTTCTTTTCCCACTGCATCCTTCTAGAATGCAAATAGGATAGATAGAACCCCTTTGTGATCACAGAATGATCTTGTAGATGAAGCCACAAGTTAATGATAGAGGAATAGAAAGGTAGGAGTCTGGGTTGCTGATGGGATCATAGACAAGAACCAGCCCAAGGCTGGCTACAATCAGTCTTCACGGTATGTGAAAGGAAAACAAGCTATCTTATTTCAACCACCGTTTGTTGTGGTGGTGGTGGTGGTGGTGCTCATGGTGGCGGTTGTGGTAGTGGTGGTTGTTTTGCCCTTTATGTGGTTCAATAAGCCACTGGTTTTTGAGATCTTTATTAATAGCCATTTGCAGTTAGAATGGATATTGCCATTCCCAACTGCCTAAGAGGGCTAACTCTTACGTAACGGAGATTCTGATAGGCCCTTGCATGATATTATGGTGGGCAGAGCCAGAAACATTGAGAAGATAGTTGAAAAAAAAAAAAAAAACACTTGTGCACATGGAGCTTTTCCTCTGAATTAAGCCAAGCTAATTATGTTAATAAATTTTACTGCAATGTTTTAATAAAAAATAATTAATATGGCCGGGCGCAGTGGCTCACGCCTGTAATCCCAGCACTTTGGGAGGCCGAGGTGGGCGGATCACGAGGTCAGGAGATTGAGACCATCCTGGCTAACACGGTGAAACCCCGTCTCTACTAAAAAATACAAAAAAATTAGCCGGGCGAGGTGGCGGGCGCCTGTATTCCCAGCTACGTGGGAGGCTGAGGCAGGAGAATGGCGTGAACCCCGGGGGATGGAGCCTGCAGTGAGCCGAGATCGCGCCACTGCACTCCAGCCTGGGTGAAAGAGTGAGACTCCTTCTCAAAAAAATAAATAAATAAATAAATAATATATACAAACCCACTTCTACAGTTGAAGGTAAGATTTGAGTGATGATCTGAGTTTTAGAATGAGCAAACCCACTACACACCAACAACAAAGAGACAAATCAGGAATGCAGTCACCATTTGCAACTGCCACAGAAAAATTTCCGGGTATTTTACCTAGTAATACAGCTAACCAGGGAGGTGAAAGATCTCTACAAAGAGAACTACAAAACACTGCTCAAAGAAATCAGAGATGACACAAACAAATGGAAAAATGTTCCATATTCATGGATAGAAGAATCAATATCATTAAAATGACCATAGCACCCAAGCAATTTATAGACTCAGTGCTATTCCTATTAAACTACCAATTACATTCTTCACAGAACTAGAAAAAAACTATTTTAAAATTCATGTGGAACCAAAAGGAGCCTGAATAGCCAAGGCAATCCTAAGCAAAAAGAATAAAGCTGGAGGCATCTCGTTACTTAACTTCAAACTATACTACAGGGCTACAGTAACCAAAATAGCATAGTACTGGTACATAAACAGACACATAAGCCAATGGAGCAGAATAGAGAATCCAGAAATAAGGCCGCATACCTACAACTATATGATCTTTGGCAAAACTGACAAAAACAAGCAATGGGGAAATGACTCCATATTCAATAAATGATGCTGGGATAACTGGGTAGCCATATGCAGAAGATTGAAAACAGACCCATTCTTTATACCATATATAAAAATTAACTCATTAAAGACTTAAATGTGAAACCCAAAACTAGAAAAGCCCTGGAGGACAATCTAGACAATTCCATCCTGGACATAGGAACGGGACAAAGATTTCATGACAAGGATATCAAAAGCAATTACAACAAAAGAAAAAATTGACAAATGGGATCTAATTAAACTAAAGAGCTTCTTCACAGCAAAAGAAACTATCAACAGAGTGAATGGACAGTATACAGAACCAGAGAAAATTTTTGCAAACTATGCATCAGACAATGGTCTAATATCCAGCATCTATAAGAAACTTAAACAAATTTACAAGAAGAAAACAAACAACCTCATTAAAAAGTGGGTAGAGGACATGAACAGACACTTTTCAAAAGAAGACATACATGCAGCCAACAATCATATGAAAAGAAAACCCAACATCAGTGATTATTAGAGAAATGCAAATCAAAACCACAATGAGATACCATCTCACACCAGTCAGAATGGCTATTATTAAAAGGACAAAAAAAACAACAGATGTTGGTGAGGTTGTGAGAACTTATACACTGTTGGTGGGAGTGTTAGTTCAACCATTGTGGAAGACAGTTTGGTGATTCCTCAAAGATCTAAAAATAGAAATACCATTCAATCCAGCAATCCCATTACTAGGTAGGTATATATCCCAAGGAACATAAATCGTTCTATCATAAAACTACATGCCTGCATGTGTTTATTACAGCACTATTCACAATAGCAAAGACATAGAATCAACCTAAATGCCCATCAATGGTAGACTGGATAAAGAAAATGTGGTATATATACACCATGGAATACTATGCAGCCACAAAAAAGAATAAAATTATTTCCCTTGCAGGAACATGGATGGAGCTGAAAGCCATTAACCTTAGCAAACTAATACAGGAACAGAAAACCAAATACCACATGTTTTCACTTATAACTGGGGGCTAAATGACAAGAACACATGGACACATAGAGGGAAAAAACACACTAAGGCCTATCAGAGAATGGAGGGTGAGTGGAGAGAGAGGATCAGGAAAAATAATTAATGGGTACTAGGCTTTATACCTTAGTGACAAAATAATCTGTACAACAAACTCCCACAAAGCAAATTTACCTGCATGACAAACCTGCACATGTATCCCTGAACTTAAAATAAAAGTTACATATTTTTTTAATTTTTTAAATAATTAGTTAATTGATTAAAAAAGAGTAAGCCAACCCAGCTTTAAAAGCTGCCTGTACACATCAAAAGTGCAAGCAGCAAAAGAAAAACTAGATAAATTGAATTTTAACTAATTTTAAAATTTCTGTGCATCAAGAGAATAAAAATACAACCCACACAATGGGAGAAAGTAATTGCAAATCAGGTCTCCAACAAGGGATTAATAACAAGAATATATAAAGAATTCCTACAACTCGGCAACAAAAAAGCAAACTATCTAGTACTGACATGTGCAAAGAGCTTGAAAAATATTTCTCCAAAGAAGATATACAAATGGGCAATAAGCACATGCAAAGATGTTCAATATCACTAGTCATTAGGGAAATGTAAATCAAAACCACAGTAAGACACATTCACACCCATTAGTTATGGCTCTTATCAAAAAGCTAGAAAACAAAGTTGGTGAGGATGTGGAGAAATTGGAATGTTTGTTCATTGCTGGTAGAAATGTAAAATGGTGCAGCCACTGTGGAAAAAAATATGATGCTTTCTCAAAAAGTTACACATAGAACTACTATACAGTCCAGCAACTCTTCAAACAGGGATTTGGAGATTCTGACTTTGCTGATTAGCTAACACTTTGCAGAGTGTCAGTTACTACTTGTCCTATGCCCTTATAGACGAAGTCTCTGAAAGCTCCTCTCCATAAACTCAAGATGGGAATGTCTGCATCTTCAGCCCATCAGAGATTTAAGGACTGGAATAGTCTTTTTGGCATAGTATATGGCACAAGGTGAATTGAAAGTAAGTCTAAGTCATAGGCTCCCCTACCTTCCATCATATAGGCCTGGTTTGTATATTCATCATCAAATGTCAAGGTGGAACAAATACATATAAGAAAATCTTGTTCTTGAGCTTCGAATAACAGTGTTCCATTAGCCTGACTTCTCAAAAGCAACTTACGGCCGGGCGCGGTGGCTCACGCTTGTAATCCCAGCACTTTGGGAGGCCGAGGCGGGCGGATCACGAGGTCAGGAGATCGAGACCACGGTGAAACCCTGTCTCTACTAAAAATATAAAAAAAAATGAGCCGGGCGTGGTGGCAGGCGCCTGTAGTCCCAGCTACTCAGAGAGGCTGAGGCAGGAGAATGGCGTGAACCCGGGAGGCGGAGCTTGCAGTGAGCCGAGATCACGCCACTGCACTCCAGCCTGGGCGGCAGAGCAAGACTCCGCCTCAAAAAAAAAAAAAAAAAAAGCAACTTACACATTGTTTTATTCTATTTGTTCTAAAAAATCAAAAATAAAGTTCAGCAATGCATTAGATTCTTGCTTGACCTAAATCAGCATATGCCAAACTCTAATTCAATTCATTCATAATGATCCCATGTGGAACATCGAAAGGTTGAATAGAAAGACCTCAAATCATCTATATCAATTAAAGTTTTTTCCTTAGAAACCAGGTGATAATGATAGAACGTATCTCCAAGGGGCTGACAATGGGAAGATGCATATACAAACAATAACAAATGGTTCATGAATAATAATATGAATCCTCAAGGATGGGTCAATTAAGACTTCTGAATTTTTTTTTAAAAAATCCACTCAGTGTTAAAAATCAGTGACTACAGTTTTATTTATATATATATATGATAGAGACCTGTTAGGAGACTGAAAATCACATAAGTTATTTTAACAGGGAGAGTTTAATATAAAGAATTAAATTAGGTAAAAGAATTTTTAACTAAAAATAAAAAAAGTTAAAGAGCAGTAAAGTGTCATTAAACTAGCAACTACAGGAAGCAGCTACAATCCCTAGGGTTAAGAGAACACAAGGAAGAGGTTGGAACTATTAAAGCTTCTTAGGCTTTGGACAAGCGGCACCAGGGAGCTGACTCTCAGACCTCTGAAAAGAGTGTATTTCTTAGCTGGAGGAGGTATCTCTGAGCATGGAGGAGGAAGTCCATAGGGCAGGAACTCAGACTTCTCAAAAAGGTGAATTCCCATTGGTGGCTGCTGGTGTCTCTGAGGGGCACAATAAGGCTGGCTCTGCAAAGATTGGAAAATCTGCAAAATTGATTTAATTGCTTCTATAAAAACAAAGTACCACTGTCACATTGAAGAAATGAGACTGCTGTGATGCGGACTGGAACCCACTCGGTCAGCAAACAGGAAGGATTTCCTTCCTTCTTTTTTCTCTAGCCTTGAAATTCTCTCTCATGTCCCCATTTGTCAGAGGCTAACAGAGAACCAGATTGCAAAGGAATCCTATTTGCAGAATCAGGCCCTAATATCACAAAGCAGAGTATAAAAAGTGGATTTGGGCCTGAGACACAATAGCTTAATAATTGATACAATCTACCTCTTTGTCTACTCAGCATCCATACACATATCCATACACATCTTTCTACCTATATTTGAAATTCCATATAACAACAAAAATAACTCCATATTTGCACCTAACATAATGAAACTGTTCTTTAGACAAATGAAGGCATTCTCATCCTCTTCCAAAATATGGGGATGCAAAAGTCCCAGTTGTCACTGGGACAACTAATAATTAGGTATATTAATTATACCTAAAATCCAGTCTCAGCCACATGTAATTGTTCTTCTATCTAGACTATGTTGCAAAGTTTACAAAACTTGCATAAGATTATTTCAAAAAGGAAAATTAAAAAGATATATATGTCTATGTATACACGCACACCTGAAAGAAGATAAATATATAGCTGCTGCTGTCCTCATTTCTGTAAGGTCACATGGCCAAAGTTGATATTTATAACTCCTTTCTTCTACCTTCT
The DNA here is from genome assembly GCF_009828535.3 of Hylobates moloch. Classification (NCBI taxonomy): domain Eukaryota; kingdom Metazoa; phylum Chordata; class Mammalia; order Primates; family Hylobatidae; genus Hylobates; species Hylobates moloch. The sequence goes on from NW_026652278.1 coordinate 113,462,891, forward strand.
GTTCATGTATCCCTTGTCCACAGTCAGGCCTCAGCTAGTCATGATTCTCTACCTTGCAGGTGAACTAAACCCTCATTTCTGAAGATTCTAAATCTCCAGTTGTACTATTTTTTTAGGTACTATAGTTTTCTATTTTCTTTCACTCTTGAACAAGAAAGTATTAAAAACTCCATAGAATTTTCTGAGTCCCAGATATATTTCCTGTTGTCCCTATAGTCTGGCAGGAACCCAATTTCCTATTGTAAATCAGTACCAATGTCCCCAAGTAGTAGTTAACCTCCTTCTTGACATATTAGCCAAAATGGCTAAGTGACAGTCTTAAGTTCAATAGTAGAACAATTGTTGCATCCTTCTTGGGAACCAACACCTCCAATCCAACAAAGTTCAAAGCTGTAGGGAAGGGAAGAAAAAAATTCTATGGGTGTTTTTTTTTGTTTGTTTGTTTGTTTTGAGATGGAGTCTCTCTTTGTCGCCCAGGCTGGAGTGCAGTGGCACGATCTCGGCTCACTACAAGCTTCGCCTCCCGGGTTCATGCCATTCTCCTGCTTCAGCCTCCTGAGTAGCTGGGATTAGGGTGGGTTATTAATGTAATAGTGAGAGGAACAATTCCCACATATACACTTTGATTGTTGTACCCACATATTGGTCCATACACTCAGCCAATGAAAGAGAAAGCCTCATATATTGGTTGATGATTCAAAGTACACCCTTGTGTTGTAAACGGGGGAGTGAGTCTCCCTTACAGGGTCTTTAAGGATCGTTTCAACATGGCTGTGGAAATTAAACTCAAAGAAAACTATGAAATTAAATGATTTATTATACTTATAGGTCCTAGAGACAGGAGGTATGCCACCCACACCACACAGGGGCCATATCGGAAGAGCTCCCAGGGAGCACATTCAACCAAGCAGGGGTGAGCCAAGAGAGGGGTTGGGGGGAGAACCCTTCAGCAAGAGCCTTTACTGGGGGTTAGGGTGGAGTACACAAGCAACAGGTGTGGTGGGGTTATGCAGTTGTGTTTGAATGTCACTAGGCCACAGTCCAGGGATGGCAAGACATGGAACTTGGGGCAGGGACCAGCTTTATCACACCAGTGTACCTGGGAAGGGGTCATAGCCTGTTTGTGGGGATAAAAATAAAAATGAAGTTTTGTTACAATACAATACTGCATCCTGTATAACAGAACCACAATCTTTTCAGCTTGTTACCTCCCAACTGGAATCATAACTGAATCTCCAGTAAGCTATTTCAGCACTGTGTTAGGACAACTGATCTGGATGATAAGGTAAAGGTCAATTTCATGGACATGAGCCCATTGTCAGACTTATTTTTCTGTGACATTAGTTACTTAATCAGAAGAATAATAGGCAGATTACTTTGATAGTAACACAGACGCTAGAGAGAATATTATGACCATGACATTATGAACGCGAAGTCAAATCCATATCAAGGACACATGTGTCTTCAAGTGAAATCAAGTATCCCCCTGCCCATGATGGTAAAAGGTGAGCACTAGGTGGCTGGCTAATTCCCTCTGGGAATGGTGCCATGCCAAGGGCTCTGTGTTGACCTCTGCTCTTGACAGGGCAGCTTATCAACAGTAGCAGTAGCCTCCAAGAGGTAAAATTCGTGTTGCCAAGCCCATAAATGGCCTTCACCCCTGCACTGTGGTCACTTTGTACATATGTTCAGTTTGCAACACTGGAGTGTCTGAGTTTGAGGCTGATGTGCACCCACAGAATGTATCATTTTGTTCAGCTATTAAGAGCCTCCTCTGCAATTGGTGCCCTTTGATTAGAATTCAGATGGGGTGCAAATATCTTTATACTACGTGCCTATTCTGAAAAAAATCTAACCACAAACCTCTCCCCTAGACCTCCTTATCATCAATCATCCTGTTCTTTCCAAGTCGCTGACCATCCAATCAAAACCATTAGAAATAGTGAAGATCCATAATTCTGGCCAGCTCTCTACCCAGACAAAGAGAACAACCAAATGCAACCTCAAAGTTCTGCCCATTTGGAGGATTTTCCTTTATCACTCTCCTTCAGGCCACTCCTGAACAAGGCTTTTATGTGGCAGATATTCAATTCCACTGGTGCCAGCAATTCTTACATAACCATCCATAAACCAGGCCTACTCTTTGTTTCTTCTTAGTCAAAACTTCCCAAAGAATTTTCCATGATGCCACAGGTACGGAAGAAGAAAAAAGACAATACAGCAGAAGTTAGTTTTGAAGGAGTCTAGGGTATCTATTCGTGCAACTTTCTTATGCCTTTCAGACCAGCCCAAGCTCAATTTCTTATATCCCATTTCCATTTGATAATCTATCGCATTGCTTGTGACTAAAATTATGGCTTGGTAAGAATATCTAGTTTATGACAGGAACCTTAGGTCACTTGATCATTTGATGCCTAATGACTGGACATTCAGCCTCTACTGAGGCCCAGTAGCAAACCTGGAGCTATTTCTCAAAAGAAGAATAGCTATCTGTAGAAGGAAGTGTGGATTTGTTCAAAACTCTAAATATCTGCTCTGTAATTATTTTATTGGTGCTTGCCAAAGACTCCATAGAGCATCCCTATTTTCCACAGCATTTTCAAGTTTATCAAATCTGCTGATTGATTAAAGCCTAAGTGGAAAAGAAGCTTTCACTGCTACAGAGCCTTCTCTGGTTGTTTCTATTCAAAACTGACAACCTACAAGTTACTCGTAGGAGGTATCATAAACATTCAAATATGACATATGTTGCCTCTTCAAAAATACCAAAGGCAAAATCAATCTAGCATTGTGCCTCTTTGTTGGCGGGTGGTACAAGGTACAATTCATCCTTCACCCTTAAAGTGATATCTCAGAAATTCTCTGAACTTGTGGGTCCCTGAATTTTCAAAGGATTTATAACCTATTCACCCCTCAGAGGCTGCTGCTACTGTTGATAGGCTGCCCTGTCAAGAACAGAGGTCAACGCTCTGAGCCCTTGGCATGGCACCATTCCCAGAGGGAATTAGCCAGCCACCTAGTGCTCACCTTTTTCTATCATGGGCAGGGGCATTCTTGACTTCACTTGAAAACACATGTATTCTTGATATTGATTTGACTTTCCAGTCCATAATGGGATTTATAACACATTCTTTGGTTCTCATAGGCCTTATTAAGGTATCTAAAGCCCTTGCTACTTCCAGCTCATTAGAGTGAATTAGCATAATATCATCCATGCAGTGGACAAATGTGATGTTTTTCAAAATGTCAAGGTGGGACAGGCGTGGTGCCTCATGCATGTAATCCCAGCACTTTGGGAGGCCAAGGTGGGCGGAGACCCAAGGTCAGGAGTTTGAGACCAGCCTGGCCAACATGGTGAAACCCTATCTCTACTAAAAATACAAAATTAGCCAGTCATGGTGATGGGCGCCCGTAATCCCAGCTACTCAGGAAGCTGAGGCAGAAGAATCGCTTGAACCTGGGAGGCAGAGGTTTCAGTGAGCCGAGACCATGCCATTGCACTCCAGCCTGGGCAAAAAGAGTGAAATTCCATCTCAAAAAAAAAAATTTTTTTTAAAGTCAAGGTGACCAAGATCCCTGTGGAAGATGTTGTAAGAAAAAGCACAACAATTGACATAGCCCTCAAGTAGGATCATGAAAGCGTATTCTTGGTCCTAACATACAAACCATCCACTTTTGTGGTTCTTGCAAATCAATATAGAAAAACAAACATTTTCCAGGTTGGTAACTGCATACAAGATGCCAGGGTCAAAGTTGATTTGCTTCATTAAGGCACCATTCTTGAGAAAAAGCTGAAATTGAAGTCAATACCTGAATAAATGTATGATATTCCACAGTCGTTCTCCAAGATCCAGCCCACTTCTATAGAGCCCAAATAAGCAAATTGATAGGGATGTGATGGTATCACCACACTTGCATCTTACAAATCTTTGGGAATGGCAATAGCCTCTGAAGTTTCTCCAGCAATGTGGTATTGCTTTTGGGTTACCATCCTGAGAGAGAGAGGATGTTCCAGGGGCATACACTTGGTCCTTCCTCCCATAATATCTTTACCTCATGAGTCAGAGAATCAATGTGATGATCCTTCCAACTCTCAAGTATATCTATTCAGATTATACATCCAGTAACCTAGGAAACAACCACAGGGGCCTGCGGATCTACTGGGCCCATGGTGATTCAAATTTAGGCCAAAACCTGATTTATTACTTGATCTCCATAAACCTTACTTTGAAAAGTGAACCACAGTGGCTTTCTGTTCCCCTGAATTTAGCATCAATTCAGAGCTGGTTCTAGTAATCCTTCAAAATTATTGGTATTTTCTTTTTTCCAGTGTTCATTTACTCTTGTAAAATGCTAGAGATACCTTGAGGAAAGCTTGGAGGAAGACTTATAGTCTGAATATTTTTCTGATATAACATTATAGTGCAAAATATCTGTTTTTTTGTAAAAAGCACTAATGGTAGAGCAAAAAGATGGTGACACACTCATGCCTGTCCATTCCTTCATTCAAAAAATATTTGATTGCAGGCCTACTGTGTACCAGGGTTGTTCAACTTGATGGATATACAGCAATATCTTTAAAGATCCTACATTTTAGAAAACAGAAAGGGAAATTAATTAAATATTTCAAATAATTTTAGATTATGATAAGTTCAACAAAAAATAAGTAAGATGATATGATGGAGATATTGACGGGAGATTTTCAAGGTGCTGCTTCAGATAAAGTAGTTTTAAAAGGCTGAGAATGTAAAATTGAGGTTGAAAACTGAAGGAAGCAGTGGAGCCAGCCCTTAGAAGAACTCGAAGAATAAATAAGTAACAGGCAGAAAGAACAGGTCGTGCAAAAAAAGACCCTGAGGTGAAAATGTGTGGTGTGGCTGCAGCGCTGTGTTGAGTTGATATGAGATGAGGCAGGTCATTGCAAGTAAGGAATCTGCACTGTAAGATCGGCTGTAATATGACACGTACTTCCTGCAATTAAAAACCTACGGCACCCATGCGGAAGCAGTCAAACACCTAAGTGACTTGATTTAACACTCAACTTTGTAAGAGGCACTTAAAAATAGTAAAAACCTGACAAAAACAGCACACTTTTGCACTTTTTTTTTTTTTTTTTGAGACGGAGTCTCGCTCTCGCTCTGTCACCCAGGCTACAGTGCAGTGGCGCGATCTTGGCTCACTACAAGCTCCACCTCCTGGATTCATGCCATTCTCCTGCCTCAGCCTCCCGAGTAGCTGGGACTACAGGCACCCGCCACCGTGCCCGGCTAATTTTTTGCATTTTTTTAGTAGAGATGGGCTTTCACCGTGTTAGCCAGGATGGTCTCAATCTCCTGACCTCGTGATCTGCCTGCCTCGGCCTCCCAAAGTGCTGGGATTACAAGCGTGAGCCACCGTGCCCGGCCCACATTTTTAATGATTAAGTTCATAAATACTACAATACATATGACACCTTACCTTAAAAAATACCTGAAGTTTGTAGAAGTAGATGTCAGAAATGATGCAGCTGTGAGTTATTGTGATGTGGTTGCAGAAGGGTCACCTGAAATCCAATGGAAAGTTGTAACGCCTGATATGTGGGGTGCGGCTTGTAACACAGTTAACTGAGGTCACTGGTGGATGTTTGAGGTGCCTGTGTGCATTCTGTGTGTCCCTGCGCTGAGCCACTCATCAGGTACAGTTTCTGCATTTACTTAGAATTTTTCACACATACGAGAACATGAAATTTTCATCATGCTCAAATTTTTCCTTAACGATTGCTTTTCAAAAGCAAGCATTATATCAGAACTGACTGTATTTTATTCTAATTGCAGAAGGTACTATCTGAAAGTTTTAAATAACAAAGTAGCATGATATAATTTTTGTTTTAAAAGACCATTTGGATAGTTAACAATAATAATATGTACTTGAAAATTGCTAACAGAACAGATCTTAAATGTTCTCACCACAAAATAAGTGTATGAGGTGAAAGATGCTAAGTGACTTGATTTAATCATTTCACAATGTATACATATATCAAAACATTAAGCTATGCACCATAACTGTCAGACCTCTGAGCCCAAGCCAAGCCATTGCATCCCCTGTGACTTGCACGTATACATCCAGATGGCCTGAAGTAACTGAAGATCCACAAAAGAAGTAAAAGCCTTAACTGATGACATTCCACCATTGTGATTTGTTTCTGCCCCACCCTAACAGATCAATGTACTTTGTAATCTCCCCCACCCTTAAGAAGGTACTTTGTAATCTCCCCCACCCTTAAGAAGGTTCTTTGTAATTCTCCCTACCCCTGAGAATGTACTTTGCAAGATCCACCCCCTGCCCCCAAAACATTGCTCCAACTCCACCGCCTATCCCAAAACCTATAAGAACTAATGATAATCCACCACCCTTTGCTGACTCTCTTTTCGGACTCAGCCCGCCTGCACCCAGGTGAAATAAACAGCCATGTTGCTCACACAAAGCCTGTTTGGTGGTCTCTTCACACAGACGCACATGAAATTTGGTGCCGTGACTCGGATCAGGGGACCTCCCTTGGGAGATCAATCCCCTGTCCTCCTGTTCTTTGCTCCGTGAAAAAGATCCACCTACGACCTCAGGTCCGCAGACCCACCAGCCCAAGGAACATCTCACCAATTTTAAATCGGGTAAGCAGCCTCTTCTTACTCTCTTCTCCAACCTCTCTCACTATCCCTCAACCACTTTCTCCTTTCCACTCTTCAATCTCCCCCTTCTCTTAATTTCCTTTCCTTTCATTTTCAGGTAGAGACAAAGGAGACACATTTTATCCGTGAACCCAAAACTCCGGTGCTGTTCACGGACTGGGAAGGCAGCCTTCCCTTGGTGTTTAATCATTGCAGGGATGCCTGTCTGATTATTCACCCACGTTTCAGAAGTGTCAGACCACGCAGGGACGCCTGCCTTGGTCCTTCACCCTTAGCGGCAAGTCCCGCTTTCCTGGGGCAGGGGCAAGTACCCCTCAACCCATTCTCCTTCACCCTTAGCGGCAAGTCCCGCTTTCCTGGGGCAGGGGCAAGTACCCCTCAACCCCTTCTCCTTCACCCTTAGTGGCAAGTCCCACTTTTCTAGGGGGCAAGAACCCCCAATCACTTATTTCCATGCCCCAACCTCTTATATCTCTGCACCCCAATCCCTTATTTCCGTGCCCCAACCCCTTCTCTGCTTTTCTGTAGGGCAAGAACCCCTCACCCCTTCTCCGTGTCTCTACTCTTTTCTCTGGGCTTGCCTTCTTCACTATGGGCAAGCTTCCACCTCCCATTCCTCCTTCTTCTCCCTTAGTCTGTGTTCTTAAGAACTTAAAACCTCTTCAACTCTCACCTGACCTAAAATCTCAGTGTCTTATTTTCTTCTGCAATGCTGCTTGACCCCAATACAAACTCGTAGTTCCAAATAGCCGGAAAGCGGCACTTTGAATTTTTCCATCCTGCAAGATCTAAATAATTCTTGTCGTAAAATAGGCAAACGGTCTGAGGTGCCTGACGTCCAGGCATTCTTTTACACATCAGTCCCTTTCTAGTCTCTGTGACCAATGCAACTCGTCCCAAATCTTCCTTCTTTCCCTCCTGCCTGTCCCCTCAGTCCCAACCCCAAGCATCGCTGAGTCTTTCTAATCTTCCTTTTCTACAGACCCATCTGACCTCTCCCCTCCTTACCAGGCCGAGCTAGGTCCCAATTCTTCCTGAGCCTCTGCTCCTCCACCCTGTAATCCTTTTATCACCTCCCCTCCTCACACCTGGTCCGGCTTACAGTTTTGTTCCGTGACTAGCCCTCCCCCACCTGCCCAGCAATTTACTCTTAAAAAGGTAGCTGGAGCTAAAAGCATAGTCAAGGTTAATGCTCCTTTTTCTTTATCCCAAATCAGATAGCATTTAGGCTCTTTTTCATCAAATATAAAAATCCAGCCCAGTTCATGACTTGTTTGGCAGCAACCCTGAGACACTTTACAGCCGTAGACCCTATAAGGTCAAAAGGCCGTCTTATTCTCAATATACATTTTATTACCCAATCTGCTCCCGACATCAAATAAAACTCCAAAAATTAGAATCCGGCCCTCAAACCCCACAACAGGACTTAATTAACCTCACCTTCAAGGTGTACAATAATAGAAAAAAGTTTCAATTCCTTGCCTCCACTGTGAGACAAACCCCAGCCACATCTCCAGCACACAAGAACTTCCAAACACCTGAACCGCAGCAGCCAGGCGTTCTGCCAGAACCTCCTCCCCCAGAAGCTTTCTACATGTGCCGGAAATCTGGCCACTGGGCCAAGGAATGCCTGCAGCCCGGGATTCCTCCTAAGCTGTGTCCCATCTGTGCGGGACCCCACTGGAAATTGGACTGTTCAATTCACCTGGCAGCCACTCCCAGAGCCCCTGGAATTCTGGCCCAAGGCTCTCTGACTGACTCCTTCCCAGATCTTCTCAGCTTAGCAGCTGAAGACTGACACTGCCTGATCACATCAGAAGCCCCCTAAACCATCACGGACGCCGAGCTTTGGGTAACCCTCACAATGGAAAGTAAGCCCATCCCCTTCTTAATCAATATGGAGGCTACCCACTCCACATTATCTTCTTTTCAAGGGCCTGTTTCCCTTGCCTCTGTAAGTGTTGTGGGTATTGACAGCCAGGCTTCTAAACCTTTTAAATCTCCCCAACTCTGGTGCCAACTTAGACAATACTCTTTTAAGTACTCCATTTTAGTTATCCCCACCTGTCCAGTTCCCTTATTAGGCTGAGACACTTTAACTAAATTATCTGCTTCCCTGACTATTCCTGGACTACAGCCACATCTCATTGCCACCCTTCTCCCTAACCCCAAGCCTCCTTCACATCTTCCTCTCATATTCCCCCACCTTAAACCCAAGTATAAAATACCTCTACTCCCTCCTTGGCGACTGATCATGCACCCCTTACCATCTCATTAAAACCTAATCACCCTTACCCCACTCAATGCCAATATCCCATCCCACAGCATGCTTTGAAAGGATTAAAGCCTGTTATCACTCACCTGCTACAGCATGACCTTTTAAAGCCTATAAACTCTCCTTACAATTCCCCCATTTTACCTGTCCTAAAACCAGACAAGCCTTACCAGTTAGTTCAGGATCTATGCCTTATCAACCAAATTGTTTTGCCTATCCACCCCATGGTGCCAAACCCATATACTCTCCTATCCTCAATACCTCCCTGTACTACCCACTATTCTGTTCTGGATCTCAAACATGCTTTTTTTTTTTACTATTCCTTTGCACCCTTCATCCCAGCCTCTCTTTGCTTTCACTTAGACTGACCCTGACACCCATTAGGCTCAGCAAGTTACCAGGGCTGTACTGCCGCAAGGCTTCACAGACAGGCCCCATTACTTCAGTCAAGCCCAAATTTCATCCTCATCTGTTACCTATCTCGGCATAATTCTCATAAAAACACATGTGCTCTCCCTGCTGATTGGGTCTGATTAATCTCCCAAACCTCAATCCCTTACAAAACAACAACTCCTTTCCTTCCTAGGCATGGTTAGTGTGGTCAGAATTCTTACACAAGAGCCAGGACTGCACCCTGTAGCCTTTCTGCCCAAATAACTTGACCTTACTGTTTTAGCCTAGCCCTCATGTCTGCATGCAGCGGCTGCCGCTGCTTTAATACTTTAATAGGCCCTAAAAATCACAAACTATGCTCAACTCACTCTCTACATTTCTCATAACTTCCAAAATCTATTTTTTTCCTCATACCTAACGCATATACTTTCTGCTCCCCGGCTCCTTCAGCTGTACTCACTCTTTGTTAAGTCCCACAATTACCATTGTTCCTGGCCCGGACTTCAATCCAGCCTCCCACATTATTCCTGATACCACACCTGACCCCCATGACTGTATCTCTCTGATCCACCTGACATTCACCCCCATTTCCCCATATTTCCTTCTTTCCTGTTCCTCACCCTGATCACGCTTGATTTGTTAATGGCAGTTCCACCAGGTCTAATCGCCACACACCAGCAAAGGCAGGCTATGCTATAGTACAAGCCACTAGCCCACCTCTTAGAACCTGTCATTTCCTTTCCATCGTGGAAATCTATCCTCAAGGAAATAACTTCTCAGTGTTCCATCTGCTATTCTACTACTCCTCAGGGATTATTCAGGCCCCCTCCCTTCCCTACACATCAAGCTTGAAGATTTGCCACCACCCAGGACTGGCAAATTAGCTTTACTCAACATGCCCCGAGTCAGATAACTAAAATACCTCTTAGTCTAGGTAGACACTTTCACTAAATAGGTATAGGCCTTTTCTACAGGGTCTGAGAAGGCCACCGCAGGCATTTCTTCCCTTCTGTCAGACATAATTCCTCAGTTTAGCCTTCCCACCTGTATACAGTCTGATAACAGAACAGCGTTTATTAGTCAAATCAGCCAAGCAGTTTTTCAGGCTCTTAGTATTCAGTGAAACCTTTATATCCCTTACAGTCCTCCGTCTTCAGGAAAAGTAGAATGGACTAAAAGTCTTTTAAAAACACACCTCACCAAGCTCAGCCACCAACTTAAAAAGGAGTGGACAATACTTTTACCACTTTCACTTCTCAGAATTCAGGCCTGTCCTCAGAATGCTACAAGGTACAGCCCATTTGAGCTCCTTTTTATTAGGCCCCAGTCTCATTCCAGACACCGGACCAACTTAGAATGTGCCCCCAAAAAACTTGTCATCCCTACTATTTTCTGTCTAGTCATACTCCTGTTCACCATTCTCAACTATTCATACATGCCCTGCTCTTGTTTACACTGCCGGTTTACACTGTTTCTCCAAGCCATCACAGCTGATATCTCTTCATGCTATCCCCAAACTGCCACGCTTAGCTCTTGAAGTAAATAAATAACCTTTGCTGGCAGGACTATGCTGAATCTCCTTAGGCACTCTCTAATCAGATGTCCTAGGTCCTCCCAATTCTTAGACCTTTTATAACTGTTTTTCTCCTTCTCTTATTCCATTTAATTTTTCAATTCATACAAAACCGTATCCAGGCCATCACCAATAATTCTACACGACAAATGTTTCTTCTAACAACCCCACAGTATCACCCCTTACCACAAAATCTTCCTTCAGCTTAATCTCTCCCACTCTAGTTCCCACGCCGCCCCTAATCCCACTTGAAGCAGCCCTGAGAAACATCACCCATTCTCTCTCCGTACCACCCCCCAAAAATTTTCACCGCCCCAACACTTCAACACTATTTTGTTTTATTTTTCTTATTAATATAAGAAGGCAGGAATGTCAGGCCTCTGAGCCCAAGCCAAGCCATTGCATCCCCTGTGACCTGCACATATACATCCAGATGGCCTGAAGTAACTGAAGATCCACAAAAGAAGTAAAAGCCTTAACTGATGACATTCCACCATTGTGATTTGTTTCTGCCACACCCTAACTGATCAATGTACTTTGTAATCTCCCCCACCCTTAAGAAGATTCTTTGTAATTCTCCCTACCCCTGAGAATGTACTTTGCAAGATCCACCCCCTGCCCTCAAAACATTGCTCCAACTCCACCGCCTATCCCAAAACCTGTAAGAACTAATGATAATCCACCACCCTTTGCTGACTCTCTTTTCGGACTCAGCCCGCCTGCACCCAGGTGAAATAAATAGCCATGTTGCCCACACAAAGCCTGTTTGGTGGTCTCTTCACACGGACGCGCATGCAAATAACTATATACGATCTTTGTTTGTCAGTTCTACCTTAATAAACCTGAGGGGCAGGGGAAAGACTCCAAACCATTACAAGAAAACACTCAGAAAAAGAATGTGATACTCAATAAGAAGAGAAAGAGAACCCCCATTTTCCTGTAGCAACTCTGTAATTGTGCACAGAAAACGGAGCGAGAACAAAGAAGTGGCCTAGTTGGAGAGTCACTGGCATATAAAGCACATCCATAAAGAATAAACCTGACACTTCACTTACAGAATCTACATACAAAAGTCACTAAAGGAAAATTTGTTGCATGAGTAAATGATCAGATTAATAAAGAAGAACCATTCCTAAGTTCTAAGTGGGAAATGATCACTTTGGTGTGTACAGAATGAGTATAGATGGATATGAATGCCATTTAACTGAGCTGGAAAACAATGAGAAAGTGCAGGTTTAGAGGGAAGCAGCCTAGTGGAAATGACAAGTTGGCAGTTGGATCTGTGCTTTCAGCCTCAGTGGAGAGGTAGAGCTTGAGGCATAACCAGCATCTGGATGGTGTTTAACGCAAAACTGGCTGCATGAGACAACCTAGGAAAGGCAGAGGCCCAGGACCTTTCTCTTCACAAGCATGCATTTGAGATTCTATGCAGTTATTTTCTTGTTCTGATTGGGTGTCTGAGGTTTGTATAGATGGTCACCATGACAAAGAAAGGAGAGCGGAAGGAAAAATGGAAGGAAGGAACTATAAAATTCCAGGTCTGTCGTCTAAAATATACTTAGGAAAGAAAGCTACTACGCTAAATTACTAGGTAAAGGTTAACGAATTCACTAACCCCTTTCCTTCTATACACAGTTTTTTAACCCATTATTCAATCTGGGATATTCTGTGGCTTTTTGGTAGAAAGAGAAGTAGATACTGTTGAAGACTAAACAGATACTTAGCTTTTAGTGAATACACTTGAATCATCTTGAGTCTTGAAACTTCCTTGGCCATTTATCTGCTTTTAAAGTAATAGCTTTATGTACCAAAACTTTCTAGTCACTCATTCCCGAAAATGAGCACTTAACAAAATATAAAATATCAATCTTATAAATGGTTTCAGAATTATTTTGCACATTATCACTGATGCTGTTATATTCAAACAGCCACTGTTTTTGACAACCATTGCTATCACCAGCCAAATAAGCTTCTTAACCAATTCACACACTTGAGCAAATCTGCCCTAACTATGGTACTTTTTAATTTTTTTACTCTATATATTTGTAATAACTGTTTCAAATTTTATAATAGTTCTAGAGTTACAGAACAATTGCAAAGACAGTAAAAGAGGTTCCATATATCCTGCACCCAGATGTCTTTTTACTAACATTTTACATTAGTTTGGTACATAGGATACAATTAATGAACCAATAGTGAAACATTGTTACTACCTAGTGCCAATTGCTTATTCAAATTTCCTTATTATTTTTTATTTAATTAAACTAAGGAATGCAGTTGTCACATCTCCCTAGGTCCCTCTTGGCTATAACAGTTTCTGAGACCTTCCTTGTCTTTGATGACCTTGACAAATTTGAACAATCCTATCGACCTAAATTCCAGTCTAAAGTTTCCTTTACAAAGTTGTGTAAAGCCCCCTTATATGCTAGTTGTAGGAAATATAGTTATTAAACCAGACTCTCAAACTATAACCTGTGAAAATTGGAGATTGTTTACTTGCATTGATTCGACTTGTAATTGGCAGCACCGTATTCTGCTGGTGAGAGCAAGAGAAGGCGTGTGGATCCCTGTGTCCATGGACTGACCGTAGGAGGCCTCGACATCCATCCATATTTTGACTGAAGTATTAAAAGCCATTGTAAAGAGATCCAAAAGATTCATTTTTACTTTAATTACAGTGATTATGGGATTAATTGCAGTCACAGCTGTGGCTGCTGTGGCAGGAGTTGCATTGCACTCTTCTGTTCAGTCAGTAAACTTTGTTAATGATTGGCAAAAAAATTGTTAATGATTGAACAAAAAAGTCATACACTAAATTTTTAATAGTGGTTAGTTCTAATCAATATGATGTTGAGTGAGTTTTATTTTTTTTATTTTGCTTTGCTTTCCTTTATTTTCTTACTTTTCAAAGCATGCTACCCTTAAAATGTGGTTTTAAAGGGGAAGACGATGAAAAGTTATTGATATCATCATCTGTCATTATTCCATGAGAGTTTGGGAATGCCGGAACAGAGTAACCCAGGACAACAAGCTCTGCAGACTGCCCTGTTAGTGCAGGGGTACTCAACCACATACCACTAATGGCTCAGAGTATAAGACTTTACTAAAAATACAGCTACATTGTTAACCACTTGACTGCAGGGACCATGTGTTAAACAATTTATGCTTGCCAAGTGCGTTGCATAAAGTAGGGGCACAGTATATTTGTCAAAAGAAATAATGATCATGGGTGGGAGTGAATATGATGAAGAGAAGTGAGGTAAAGGGTACAAACAAACAGTTAAATATAAGGAAAAAATTCAATATTTGATAGCAGAGTAGGATGACTATAATTAAAAAATGTATTGTGCTAGGGTAATGGAAGCTTTAAATACCCTGACTTGAACACTATGAATTACATTCATAAGAAAAATTTCTCATGTACCCCATAATTTGCACAAATTAAAAAAAAGGATCATGGTAGAAAAAAATAAATAATAAAGACCATAAGACACTTAGAAGTTATAGGGGATTGACAGTCACCTGGATCCAACTTTAACAAAAATCACTACATTTATAGTGTTTGACCTCGTAGCCTTCGATCATCCTTATTTAAATGGAGAGACATCCAGCCTCCTGCTGCTTGCCTGGTTCCTAGTTCCACATCAATCTGTCTTTGTCTCAAACATATCCAGAGTTTCCCCACCCCCACCAATTTTCTGGCTATCAGAGAGGGCTCAGCTCTCTGTCCCTCATATATGACTGTGGTCTACCCTACTCAGGGAGATCACATAAGCTTTTCCAAAAGATAGACCTCTTCCCAAGTTCTGGAACTTGACCTCAACAATGTATAGATAGAAATAATTACATAAACACCACAGATGCCCTGTTCTTTCTTCCTACCATAAATATTTTTATAATCAGGTTATAATTAAATGTATATGTCACCCAGACATATACATTTGGTGCCCCCACAAAACAACATTTTGCAAATATTTATCCAACATGTTTTAGTGCTAGCAGGATTAGAGCCATCAAGAAATAATTTTTATAGCACTGCCATTTGTTTTCTTAATTTCTCCTTGAGGGAACTTCCTGTGTTAGCAGGAATAAGACTTGGAAGTCTTCTGAAAATAGTAACCGTATAAGAAAAAGAAACGTGATGAATCTTCTTGGGATCCTTTCTAAGAGGTCAGACCTCATGTACTCCATGAAAGAGGTACAGTGGGTTTAAGGAAATAACATCCTGAAATAAAATGTCCAGAAAGGAAAGAAGCAAAATAAGAGGATTACAGAAAAAGCAAATACTCGATAACACTTGTAATTCATGTTGAAAAAAGAAAAGATCTGAATTAACATTAGAAAACCCTAAGAACACGAGGGAGAGGACAAAACTGAAACATATATTAAAGCACAGAGAATAATGATAAAGAAATAAAAACCAATAAGGACAGAGAAGAGAGAATCAAACTAAGAATTCTATTTTTCTCTCAGGAAGAGACCAAAACAACTGACAAAATTCAAACTTATAAATAAAGAAGTATCTAAATTTTGAAGATTCTTCGGGGTCACAGATTAAACAGTTCACTTCATTCCTGGGAAAATAAATCCATAATTAGACACACCTGGGTAAATTTTTAACATTAAAATAATAAAGAAAATAATCATAAACTTTCAGGCTAATGGGGTAGAGGGAGAAGGGAAAATTACTGACTAGCCTCACTTTTTTCTCTTATAATGTTAAATTAAAAAAAAAATCTACAGCTTTTGAACAAAAACAAATTTTATAACCAACCAAGTCGTTTTCCATGAAGAAAAACACTAAAAAGACACAAATATGCATGAACTCGGAAAACATTTCACAAATATCTGTGTTAAAAATATTCATTGAATATACACTGGCCAAAAATTAGATAAATCAAAGTAATAAACATTAATATTAGAAAATTATATATTAAAAGACTGGTGAGTCATTGCTGAAATTAAACTCCAAATTCAGGAACTTAATCGGATAATATGTGATGAAACAGATTCTGCCTTCTGTGGATAAATTATGGTCCTGCTTTCCCTGAGTTTCTCTTTTATTCATTCATTAAACAATTATGAAGCACTTCCTTTGTGCCAGGCACTGTTGGCCCCTAAAGATACAGTGATAATACAGTAAATAAGACAGTTGTAACCTCTTCTTTAAGTCATTCTGCAGTCTAATTTTTTCAGTTCTGTCCCTTCTCTAGCAGAAATAATTATTGAGTCACATTCTTCATCCCCAATTTAGCAAGAATTTCTTCTCAAATATGAGGTCTGTTTAGAATAATAACAAGTGTTATTATAGTCCAGCATTTTAAAAACAATAATTAAATTATTTTATAGTTGGAACACTGTGCCAGAAGAATTATCATACAAAAGGTCTTTTGTTTCCCCCTCCACAAAAGCAGAATTGCGCAGAGCAAAATAATAGCCATTTTCATTGCCAAGAAACTTAAATAATGATTTTTTCCCACTTTAAAGATCACATTTAATGGCCAGGTGCGGTGGCTCAGGCCGGTAATCCCAGCACTTTGAGAGGCCGAGGTGGCCAGATCACCTGAGGTCAGGAGTTTGAGACTAGCCTGACCAACTTCGTGAAACCATCTGTACTAAAAATACAAAAATTAGCCAGGTGTAGTGGCAAATACCCATAATCCCAGCTACTTGGGAGGCTGAGGCAGGAGAACTGCTTGAACCCGGGAGGTGGAGTTTGCAGTGAGCTGAGATCACACCATTGCACTCTAGCCTGGAAAACAAGAGTGAAACTCTGTCTCAAAAAAAAAAAAAATCACATTTAATGAACAGAATCCCTTGGGCTCTGTAAGTGGAAAAAATGCAGATATTATTTGTCACCATACCCATTTTCACGTTGCCTCACATTTAGGACTTGGGTTGTTTCTGTGTTGACTATACTTTAAAATAAGCCCTTATAGCAAGTAAACACATGAAAATGGTAATGGATGTTATAAAAGGACTTAACTGAACTTGGCTTCATTGCCCCTTCATTTTAGGGTCCTTTCTTCTTTCAAAAAAATGTTGGTGCTAAGGCCTTGGATATTTTAACTCAATATTCTTTCTCTCTCCCAAGCTTGCTTTGCTAGTACTTCAGACCTAAGTAAGTGAAATTGAAATACCAGAATAGTACATTATGGAGTGTTCCAATACTTAACATAAAATCAGTACTGCATAAAGGGAGGATTATTTTCAAAGTTTAATTCTATTTCACAAATCTCTTTTCCTCTTGGATTAATTAGACTGAACAAATATTTTTGTGTCAGAAGTTTAAGTAAATAAAGTATGTCTAATCTACTCAAAATGAAATACTCTTCTGCCATTAAAGATGATGTTTATACAGAACTTGCAACAATATGGAATCTCAGAAGATGGATTAGGTTGGTTGTGAGGGGAACTATAATAGTCATGGTTTGGTCAGAGAAGCAAATCCACTAGGAAATTTACATAAAATGCATTTACTGTGGGAATTTTTCCCTACCCAGTTGTAGGATCTAGTTAAACAATCTATGTGACTCTGTTGTCTCTGTATCTAGTGCCTTAAGTCCACAGGGTGGGCAATTGGGAAAGAAAGATGGACACAAAGAGGAAAGAGCAAGGGCAAACAGGAGTCTGCTGTCAGGCTCGGATAGTCCCCTGCTTGCAAGCTGATAGATTCACCTTCAACTGTTTTATGTTGGCAGAAGACCCAAGACACGTGGATCACAGATAAAGTACTTTGTTACTCACAATACAGCAAATGGCATGAACATCATGCTTGTCATAGTCCCCCTTGCTCCCCAAGTCCCACAGGGGCTTTACAGAAAATCTCAGATGGTTACTGCACATGCAGCATATCTGTATCACAGCTGAGAAACACTGAATTTGGAGAACCCATTACTTCTGTAATAAGCAGAAGTAGCTTGTTCTTTGTCACAGTGGGAGATACGTCATCTTCAGCATTCTTGCTATAAACACAACATTGAGAAATGACCAAATAAAAGGAGGCTTAAATTCTTGGCACATTTAACAAGAACACAAAGGCATGCTCACAGCCCATGGTGGATTGCCTCTTCCAATACCTCTGAGGCTGAGCTGAAAACCATGAAAGATGGATTGGAACTTTCCCTTATTTCTCACCACTTTCAAGTCTCCAACTTTGATGATGGGTGTGTCCTGCAGGGAAGACCAGTGTTTTTTCATCATAAAGTGAAATACACATCTGGTCCAGGAGTTGGGGAGGCTGAAGGAGAATAAGGCAGGAGCTGCAGTTGATGCAGGTCCAACTATGGTACAATACTGACCAGGTGAGCCTGGTCTGTTTACAGTTCCATTTAGGTTATAGTTCACAATGTACAGAGAAACCTTTAGGCCGAACTTAACATATGTAAGGAGGCAGCTTTAGGTTAAACTTGATTTAACACTGGGAACTGAAGGAGCAACAGAAACCACACTATCCATGTTGTTTTGGAGGGCTCCAAGAACACCTCCCAGTTCAGTGATACTCTAGGAAGCCTCAAAGGTCCTGGTATAAAGTTACAGCGAAGAGCTATTACAGCAAAAGGGCCTAAAGCAAAATCAGCAGAGGAAAAGTCCTATGGGGCAAAGTCCAGAGGAGGCCACACACAAGCTTCCAAGAGCCCTCTTCCAGTGGATTCCTATGGGACACACTTATTATCCCAGCAATAAGTTAAAGGAAGATCGTTAGAGCTTCACTTCTCAAGATTTTTACTGGGGGCCAGTTGTGTGGGCACTCTCTGCTTAACATATATCAAAATTCCGAACTCCCAGAAGGAAAGCAGGAGTTCCACATAATTCATATTGTTTGAACAATTTAGGCATAGTGAGCTTCTCTTATCAGTTCTAGTCAAGATGAAAACCCTCTCAAAACCCGAATTTCCAGATGCCATCCAACGGCCAATCTTTCAATCAGGCATTTCTAAGACTAGCAGTCCCAAACCTGCTGTGTGAACTCTTTTTTTACACACGTGTCTTCATATGACAACAATCATGACTCCATTGAAACTCTTGCTTTGTTCTCTTTATATGAGTGTAGAAATATGTTCTTCTGTTTGTTTTTTAAAAACTCATAAAAATAAAACACCTTTTCCCATTTCCATTTTCTATGGAAAGGATTTTCTTCTAAGCTCTCCTCTTAACCTCCCCCCTTCCCTTTATTCACACTGGCCCTAGAAAGGTGGAGTCAGTTGGGTTAACTGATTGCTAAATTTGGAAAGAATAACTCAGGGTGTTTGACTCAATTCACCCTTAGGATTGTCCTGGCTTCAGGGAACTCATGTTCCTCTGATATTCCAGGAGTCTGACCCTTCAAAGAGAGGCCTACTGCACTAGTGTTGCTGGCACATTCAATGTTAGCAATATTCAATGTTCAATCAATATTCAATATTAGCAACCCATATGGCAGACCAAGAGCCCTTATCCCAACAGTAAAGATAATTTTTGGACCTCCTCTGCCTTATTTTTTGTTTTAGTTTGTTAACTTGATCAGAACCAAGTGGGGAGGGGTGTTTCTGTACATGGAGTCCCTTCAGAGGCTCCAACAAAGAACAGGAAGAACAATTTTGAAAATGGTAAAACATTACTTATTAGAGTGGTATTTTTTTCTTTCTCTATGTCCTCAATTTTCTAAAATATCCTATTACTTTCACAATTTTTAAAAATTATTTTTATAACCAACTGAAAATTTTATGCTCAAAACTTCTTGCTTTCTTTAAAGTCAGAAAGGAGCTATAGCTGATTCTTACATAATGAAGTCATGGGGAGAACTACCTTCATACATACACACGGTAAGTTGCAATTTATCTGAGGGCTTTACAGAATCAACAACTGCGGAAAAGTCACAAGAATCACAGTGAAAATCTCTTAAATCATGATTGCATAAGATAAAGGATATATTTGCTCTAGATGGGTAACGCTGAGTTATACAATGTTATGGATAAATGTATAATCTATACAGCAATGTCGAGTATATTTTAAAGAATAAGCATGCAAAATATAATGTTGTATCTTCTCCAGCAGTTTGCACATTTGAAGTTGAAGCAGATTTTTCAATGTTTATGCACACCTTAGTTGGCTTTCAATTCCTTTGTACCTCTCTTCAGCAGAAAATCTGAAAGCAAAAACTTTTGTAATTGAGTCACTTTTTGGTTCAATTTTACAATCAAAAACCTTTCTAACCTCTTACCTAATGCTTTTTTATTCAGCTTAGTATTTATTAGAGTTCTCGATGTCAAGGTTTGATAAAGTTCTCTCTTTCAAGATGCCAATTTTCTGAGATTTGCAACAAATTGCTATTTATTCATATGACACCATGTTTCGTGAAAAGTGTATTATCATTAAACATTAGAATCCGGCACTTTGTGGTGGGGTGCTCAGGCTATGAGAAGCAAGAGGGAATGGATGTCTCCACCCTCTCTCACTACAGGTAAAGAAATCTTAAGTGCAATGTTATACTAACTACCCAAATTTTCTCTCTCCAATATTTCTCTCTCTATCTCTGTGTCTTCCTCTCTCTTCTATTCTCTCCCCCTGCCCCAATTAAATTTGCATTGGCTAAAGTGTATGGTGCTATTTCCTTAATAGAGTTAGCAGTGGAAGGATAAAACTGCTTTCTTAGGCGGGGCGCAGTGGCTCATGCCTGTAATCCCTTCGGCACTTTGGGAGTCCGAAGCTGGCAGATCGCTTAAGGCCAGGAGTTTGAGACCAGCCTGGGCAACATGGCGAAACCCCGTATCTACTAAAAATACCCAAATTATCCAGGTATGGTGGTGCTTCTTACTAGGACTTTCATCCATATGGTTGGTATGACAGCTATTTCATACTTTATTTTCTTATGCATTGACAGGATGAAACACAAGATGTGTATTAGTCAGAACTCATGGTTACTATTAGTTTCTTTTAAGATAGTTAAACTAGTTTACCTACCTTAAACAAGTTTCTTTCTTTGTGTCAAGGACACTTTCTTTGTGTCAAATACAGTGTCAAAGATGAAATTACCAGAATATGGGGATAATGAAGAGTCTAAACAAAAATAAGATGATTATTAAAACATGAAATGGATACCTTTCTCACCTTCCTCTTCAACAGATAATCAGGAATGTGAATACAGTAAACACCACTTGGATGGCTACCTATGGAGGTGGGTATCCAACAGCCATGACTGTTCTTAGTAACTTTACTGCACAGCTATAGCTTATTGATGCAGGAATGGTCAGCTAACACAAGCTGGACCACTCAAATACTGTCATTTCCAATATTTGAAATTTTGAACTGAAAGATAAAGAGACAGGGAATTGTTGGAATGGAGTCATAGTAATGGCAACACATAAGGGATGAAAAATTCATGCATTCCTGCTGCTAACTTCCCAAAATATACTCTGCTGTTTTCCATCATACTCAAGATTTAGTTGTTATTTCCCCTAATTCTTTGAGATGAATCAGTGTTGGTTGTTCATCCAACAGTCATTTTCTTCCCTTCCTCTTCCTTGATAACAGAAGCCCTAATTGGTCATTTGTCTAGGAGTCACTGGGCCCCTTCCCAGACCCAAGGCAGTGAAGTCAAAGCCAGGCATAGAGAGTCTCATTCTCCTTACCACTGATTGGTTTATGCACAGGCATGCTACGGAGATTGGGATAAAGTCAACTTTTTATCACCCAAGCTTTTTATCATCCCCTTCCCCCCATATCTGGATATCATCATATCTGTACATGATTCCTGGAACACCTAGAGGCATCATAAAGCCACAAGGAGAGACTCCCCAACAGGCTGTGGTTAGAGAGAACAGCTAGACAAAAGGTACCTGAGTCTCTGATTGAGCTACTGAATTAGCCAAATCTGGGACCTCTGGACTTCTTGTTACTTGAGATAATGAAGGTCCATATTATTTAAGCCAGATGTAATTGTGTTTTTGTTTACTTTGGGGTTAAATAAAACCAAGTTATATATCCAGTATACTCACAATCAATTTCTTTTTTATACAAAGTACCTGAGTTTATTTCTGCTACTTGCTACCAAAGACTATAAATCAGTAGATTGTGGAACTGTGTGTTCCAAGTTTTACCAGGCTGCGTGAACAAATGAGGTCATCTTTACGTTAATACTCCAAACACTGATGCTCTGATCCCACACCTGCTTGACTAGCAGAAAATTCCATGTTTTATTTATATGTTTCTCCTTAAAGGTTTTCAAAAATCTCGTGGAAATTCTTAGACTTGCTAAAGATTTACTAGTTACTTGTTTGTTTTTCATTATAATTTTATCAAATAAGCATGTGTCACTAAAAATATTATTTTAATTTTTTCTGTTCTTTAAAGTTTATATAAATTAAATCATAACATATGTATTTTATATCTTGATTCTTTTTTCACTCAACAATGTGTATGCAAGATTTATTCACATTATTTGGTGGAGCTAGAGTTCATTTCATTGCTGAATATTCCATTAAGTGATATGTAATAATTTAATTTATCCATTCTACTCTAGATATAGATATGGGTTATAGCCAATATTTTTCTTGAATATTTTCTGTCCATGGTAGAATTATACCATCTTTAAAACTGTATATTCTATTTTCATCACTTAACATTTTAGCATAAGCGTTTTTGTGTTGTTAAATTCTATTCCTAAAGATTATATCTAACAGCTGTATAACATTTCATTATGTGTACCTAGTATAATTTATTTAACCATTTCCCTAGGGTTTTCATTTAGATTGTTTTCAATTATTTGTTACTATGAATAATGTTATGGTGAATATCTTTTACATAGATTTATATCTGTATTTCAAAGCATTTCCTTAGGTCGTTTCCAAAAACTAGAATTACCATGTCAAGCAGTATAAATGTTTTAAATCAAATTTCCCTGCAGAAGGGTTGGACTCATTTATTCTTTCATGAGGAAGAAATGAGAGTGCCTATTTCACCTCATCCTTATGAGCACTAAATATGCTTGCATGTTGTTCCCTCTCTCTCCTCCCCACCATGTCCCTCTCTCTCATCTCCTTCAAGGGTTTTGATACAAACCTTGATCACTACTTGGTCATGTACCAAAAAAGGACTTTTTATGTATAAGAAATTCTAGATGAATTAGACCTTCAAAAAGAAAAAGCATTCAACAATAATAAATAAAAATATCCCTGGATTTTTAAAGAGAAAAATAGAAGAGGAAGGAGAATAAAACTGTGGCCAAAACTAACTAGACGCTCACCAAACACACATTCTCTTCTAAGCACACAACGAAATTACATTAACTAGTCTCCCTTACATTTGTGTCTATAACAGAGTTCTAGCTAATGGAATATGGGGAGAAGTGGTGCATGCCAACAAAACTTCCCATACATCACCCTACTTTCTCCATCTATAGGCTAAATGAGAAAATTCTAAGGACATAGAGGACAGAGCCATAAAAAGAAAGGAGGCTTAGTCCCTAAATGATTACGTGAAATTCCCTAAATGATCACATAAAATTCCTCCCATCCAGAAATACTCACACTGAAATGAGTGAGGAATAGATTTTATAAGGTTAAGTGTCTGAGAATTCTGGATTTAGACATTAACAGCAGCTGGAATTGTTTATCTTAACTATTACAAAATACTTATTGAATAATTACTATAGGTGCTTTGTTAGATGTGTTACTTATGTTTCCTTGTTTAATCATTATAGCAATTTGTTGCAGAAGTTCTTATTAGTACCATCTTGAAAATAAGTGATTTGCTCAATTAAAGACAAGTGATTTGCCCAAGAGGGAAGAGTCAGAATTTAAATCTGAGTTCCTCTGATGGCAAAGGCCATGCTCATCACACTATCTCAGGCTTGCTGTAAGTGTTTTATATACAGAGGCTGTATATACATAGGGACTATGGTGCATTCATTCAGCAACCAATCATTGAATGCACACAGGCTCTTTTTTTTTTTTACATATATAATGGGGCCTACATCTTCTCATCTCTAAATTATATCTCTTATAAATATAGAAATTGAAACTTAGTCATTTATATTTAGCTAATGTCATAATAAATTGTTTTATATTTTAAATATGAAGGCCATGTATTTACATGTTTTGAGTGGAGGAAAGTGAGGTGGGGCCATAGAAGGGCAGTAGAGAGATTCCTTCTCGATGATTTTGGGCCTGCATCCCATTTCCAAGTCCCATGAGGTGCCCTGGAATGTGGCAAGGCCTTTGAAGCAGTGGCTGACGGAAAGCAATAGAGGATGGGGAACGTTGTAGAGCTGCCTCTTAAGTGAACCACGCAGCAAGTCACTACAGTGGACTGTTCAAATCACTATGGCATGTTTTAGGCTGCCTGTGCCTCAATAATAACCTACACAAATTTAGCAATCCAGTTCCTAAAGAGAAAATAATCTGTGAATATACACCTTAAAGCTCCAAATTTACAGAGCAATGTCTATCATCAAAATTAATTTTAGATAGCTTCCTTTTATGTCCAGCTTCAGCTAATTATCTGCTAAACTGTATACTACAGATGCTTCAAATTTGCCCCACAACACTAAGATGAAGACATTTCATGCTATTATCTCTTTTTAAAAATCACATCATGTCAGAATCTAAATTCCTCATCTTTCATATTAATAAAAGATTTCCGGCCGGGTGTGGTGGCTCAAGCCTGTAATCCTAGCATTTTGGGAGGCTGAGGTGGGCGGATCACAACGTCAGGAGTTCGAGACCATCCTGGCCAACATAGTGAAACCCTGTCTCTACTAAAAATACAAAAAAATTAGCAGGGTGTGGTGGCGGGCGCCTGTAGTCCCAGCTACTCGGGAGGCTGAGGCAGGAGAACGGCATGAACCCGGGAGGCGGAGCTTGCAGTGAGACGAGATGGTGCCACTACACTCCAGCCTGGGGGACAGAGCCAGACTCTGTCTCCAAAAAAAAAAAAAAAAAAAAAAATTTCCCCAAACTTTATCACTCCCCTTTCCTCAATATCACAAAATAAATTGGTGGGGCTTACACAATCTCATTATGTATATATATATATAAAGGGCTTCTAAGGTCATCAGTTCATCTTTGCTCTCCGAAAAGATACAAGTTTAGATGATTCACTTGAAGGGGCAGCTCCAGAACACTCCCATTCCTCAGCCCCCTACTGCCCAACATCAGCGACCGCATCAAAGACCTTGCCATCTTCCAGGGTACTTCATGGGAACTGGGACTGGAATACAAACCAATCCCACAGAAAGGGACCCTCTGTACTCTCCCTGCCGTCTCAGCCTTAGGGCTCTACCTCACTTCTCTACTCAAAGCGTGCCTTCCTGCTCAGGGGTAATACTGCATAATCCCCTCATCCTACTTCCAATCCTACCACCCAAAACTCATGAACCAGAGACGCTTCTCACAGCTCAAACCTAAGGGAACACAACACCAACCTTTTCTTTCTGGGTTTCATTGAGGAAATGAGATCTTAATTCCTTCCTGGTGAGGATTCAGCAGCAGCAACAACAAGAGAAAAAAATAAGAAAGCAATAATAATGATGCTTTCACATACATAAAAACAGAACCTAGCAATAGACATTGATAACATAAAACTAGTCATTTTACTTAACATTATATTTTAATAAAGAGCCACTGGAATCAGGATCTTCTCAGCATCATTCATTAACTACTCAGGAATAGTCTGCTTCATTCATCTCACAGGCAGTCCCACATTTATTATTCAGCAAATGTTTGTCACATGCTTTCTACATGCCAGCCATGGCACTGGAGGCTGGGGATATAAAAATGTCCATGCTTGAGCATTTCCTCTGTCCAGGTGTGCCTTCACAATTATTAACTCATGTTAGTTCTCAATGAAGTGCACCAATATTATCTTCATTTTATATATGAGGAAAATGTCAGAGAAATCAAGTAACCTGCTCAGTCATAGAGCTGGTAATTGGTGGAGAAGGGATTCTAACTCAGTTGGTCTGGCTTGAGAGCCATACTCTTTATCAGTACCCTAGTGAGATGTATTAGGTATTTCTGTATAGCACCCATATTAGCATAATGATTGCCAGAACACCCCATCCACATCCCCCTACTGAACCCTGGAGTTTCCCATTCCAGCATCCCTTTCCCTAAGACCCACCTAACTCAGATGCATCCCGCCGTCCAGGATCCTCCAACCAAAACCCTGATCTGCACTTCTCCAGGGTAGGTATAGACCTTTAACACCCTAAACACTAGAAAGATTTTGGTGGGCAATACCACCCAATATGTACCGAAAACCACAATTTAATATTTTGAAATGATACAAGCTTAACTATACTGTAAGAAAAACCATTTCATTCAGGCCAGCCATGGTGGCTCATGCCTGTGATCTTAGCATTTGGGAGGTCACGACTAGGGGATCACTTGAGCCCAGGAATTCGAGGCCAGCCTGGGCAACCTTGTCTCTACAAAAAATACAAAAATTAGCTGAGCGTGATGGTACACACCTGTAGTCCAAGCTACTCGGGAGGTTGAGGCAAGAGGATCACTTGAACCTGGGAGGTCAAGGCTGTGGTGAGCCACAGTTGGGCCCCAGCACTCCAGCCTGGGTGACAAAGTAAGAACCTGTCCCCCCAAAAAAAGAAATTATTTTGTTCTAAATTTTTAGATATAAATTTATATGAAAGTTTATTGAAGCTGAATCAACATCTCTTCGTTTTCTACCCCCTTTTTTCCCCTCTGTCTTCCTGACATAAGCTTACACTTAATGTAGGTAATCCAGTCCAGCCCAGTCCGGCAAGGTATTTAGGAGGCCCACAGGGGAGGCTGCTCCATTAGATTGAAATTACTTTAAGCTCTTAAGCAGAGACTACGTCTCTCCACAAAAAGAGATGATCCTCAGTAGCAGTGATTATCTGTAATTTCTTGAAGTTCTTATGAACTCTAAAATTCTACGCGGCTCTAGCTGTTAACAATCATTGTTTGCTTAGGTTTTTTCTTTTAAAGAAGGAGAAATGAAGACACCATGGCCTCAGTCTTCTGTGGAGTTTCTGGTTTATGTCTGCAAAACATTGTGCTCTGCTTGATGATAAATGTACCCATTATCTTAGTTAGAAAGAAAAAAAATACATTTTTTAAAGTTACATGAATCGATTGCTTTCTCATCAACAAAATTCCTCCTATTACATCTCTCTCCAGTACATATGCTTGAACTTTATGTTAATTAAAATTAGAAATAATTAAATAAATTACCAAAAAGTATCAGTGTCAACTGCACAAAGGACGCTTTAGGCAGAGAGGAGCATAAGGCTCAGAAATGCTCTTCAAGGACTTATATTCTCTTGGAGGAAAGAGCTGAATAGGATAGTTAAAAGCACATAGTAATAAATTTCCATCAACTGCAGAATATAGATAAGATATACCACTGAAATACAGAAAAATGAGAGATCTCTTGGCTGAAGTGATTAGGCAAGTTTTAAATATGATATTCGGGTTTGGACGGGACATTAAAACTGAATGGATTTTCACAGGGAAAAAGATGGGAAGATATTCAGGTAACATACTAATGAGAGCAAAGTAGAAAAGCAGAAACTGTGGTTAAGAGTATGAATAGCAACTTAACTAGAGTGGATGATCTATGTCAGGAGAGAAGTGAGAGCTAGGACTAGAAAGATGGTTAGGGACATTCTTTACAGAATGAGGAATTGGGACTTTGGACAGTTGACCATGGGAGCTACCAAAGGTGTTTGGGTTAGTGAAGATATGACGAAAGTGGTGTCTGAAAAGTAAACTGACAAACATGATAGCAGTATTGTCAAGATTTGTTTTCATGGCCGGGCGCGGTGGCTCATGCCTGTAATCCCAGCACTTTGAGAGGCTGAGGAGGGTGGATCACAAGGTCAGGAGTTCAAGACCAGCCTGACCAACATGGCGAAACCCCATCTCTACTAAAAATACAAAAATTAGCCAGGGTGGTGGCAAGCACCTCTAATCCCAGCTACTTGGGAGGCCGAGGCAGGAGAATCGCTTGAGGCAGAGGTTTCAGTGAGCCGAGACTGTGCCACTGCACTCCAGCCTGGGTGGCAGAATGAGACTCTGTCTCAAAAAAAAAGATTTGTTTTTATTATTGTCCCCCGACCCCAGAACCTTCATAGACATTTTTCCCCTAATTGCCATCCCCTGTAAAATATTAATAGCACAGATAAACTGTATGTCTGTTTAGGGACTGTGTGTATATATCTGTGCTTTTTATATATAAACATGAAAAGAGTACGATTTTTTCAGCTCCCAATAACCAGTTTTTACCCTCTTATGAGTGACATTGCCCCCACTGAGAATGTGTAGATTGCAGGATGTGTAAAATTGGAGGATGTCTTAGTCCATTTGGGTTGCTATAACAGAATACCATAGACTAAGTAGGTTATAAACAACAGAAATTTATTTCTTACAGTGCTAGAGACTGGGATGTCCAAGATCAAAGTGCCAGCAAACATGGTTGCTAGTGTGGGCCTCTTCCCTTGTTCATAAACGGTACTTTCCAACCATGTCTTCAGATAGTGGAAGGGACAAACAAGCTCCCTGGGGCCTGTGAATAAGGGCACTAATCTCATGCATGAGGCTCCACCTCCCACAAGGTCCCACTTCCTAATATCACCACTTGGGGGGTTAGGATTTTAACATAAATTTGGAGAGACACAAACATTCAGACCATAGCAGAGGATGGTATATCAACAGATGGGAATAGGAAATATTTTTGTATTCCATGTAAAAGCCCAAACCAGCACAGGAGATAAAGAAGACAGGGCCTAATGAAAGAAAATACGTATTCTCAGCAAACTATCACAAGGACAAAAAACCAAACACCGCATGTTCTCACTCATAGGTGGGAATTGAACAATGAGAACTCATGGACACAGGAAGGGGAACATCACACACCGGGGACTGTTGTGGGGTTGGGGGAGGGGGGAGGGAAAGCATTAGGAGATATACCTAATGCTAAATGACGAGTTAATGGGTGCAGCACACCAACATGGCACATGTTTACATATGTAACAAACCTGCACATTGTGCACATGTACCCTAAAACTTAAAGTGTAATAATAATAAAATATAAAAAAAAGAAAATACGTTAGATCACAGCACAGTTTGGAGGTGAGCTGCGCTAACAGCAGGGCAGTCAACCAGGAGGAGGGACAAGGAAGTGCTCTAAAGAGGCAGCCACTTCAGGGTAAGTGCAGGCAGCGGTTTGCACCTGGGTTTCCAGGAGAAGACTATGAGGTCCCAAGGAAGCAGACAGCACCCACTAACAGGGAATCTGAGCTGGAGACTGGGGCCTGACAGCCACAGTCATCTTGGAGTTGTGGCAGATTCACAAGATTGCCAACTGGCAAGAGGAGAGGTTGACAAGAGACAAAGCTGCTAGAAACAGAAGCAAAGCAGAAATTAAGTCCTAGGAGCCCAAGATATAGGGGACAAGAGAAGCTCTGATTTGCAGACTAATCTGGGACCCAGAGATGGGCACTCAGACCTGGCCCACAACCCAGGAGGACGATTAGTGATACTTGGTGAAGGAGGTACAGAGGTACAGAGGTGGTTAACCATTACCTTCTTTATGACAGGCTGACTTGGCCTAGTAATAGAAGTAAGGCTGAGTCTTCAAGAAATGAGATATACTGGTCATACAAAGGAATCTAGGCAGTGTTGGCAGAATGGCAGAAGAGGCTGTAAACAGCAATGGCACTTAAGAAGTCATTTCAGAACATACAGTTCAAGACAGAAGTCTGAGCCGTAGACAGTTAAATGAGAATAATGGTAGTAAAAAATTCACTTGTAAGAGAACGGAAGGAAAGTCATCAGCACAAGAGAGATGTCATCAAATTTTTGAGAAATGGAAAGCTGAAGAAGTGGTGACTGATGAAGCCCTAACCAGAAATACACAGAAAAGAGGCTGCAGATGAAGAGAAAGTCTCTCTCCAAAAACAGACATACAGTTTATCTGTGCTCTTAAAATTTCATGAGGAGTGGCAATTAGGGAAAAAATGTCTATGAATGTTCTGGGGTGGGGGGCATTAATGAAAAAAAGTCTGAAAAATACTGCTTTAACATTTGCCAGTTTACTTACCAGATATCATTTTTGTCATGCCTCCGCTTGCTCAGAAACCTTCAGTAGCTCCCATGGTCAACCATCTACAGCCCCAGTTCCTCATTCTGTAGTTTAAAGCTCTTCCTATTTTGCCCCCAACCAAAGGGGGATGGTGAGTTCTTGCTCTATTAGTTCCCGTGAGAGCTGGTTGTTTGAAAAGCCTAGCAGCTCCTCCGCTCTCTCTTGATTGCTCTTTTGTCATGTGACCTCT
The DNA here is from genome assembly GCF_009828535.3 of Hylobates moloch. Lineage (NCBI taxonomy): Eukaryota > Metazoa > Chordata > Mammalia > Primates > Hylobatidae > Hylobates > Hylobates moloch. Next base: position 113,493,091 of record NW_026652278.1, read on the forward strand.
GCCCAAGCCAACTTTGCTCCCACTTCTGCCATGAGTGGAAGCAGTCTGAGGCCTTCCCCAAATACAGATGCCAACACCATGCTTCCGGTATAATCCACAGAATCTTGAGCTAAATAAACCTCTCTTCCTTATCAATTACACAGCCTCAGGTATTCCTTTATGACCCAAACGGACTAAGACAGCCACCCTCACATGCTGACATTTAGAGGCCCCCAGGATGATGGCTGTGCAGCAAGCCTAGAGAGAAATCAATGCAATCAAAGGATGGAGGCTCCAGGAAAAAATTTTCAGGAAGAAAAATATGCATAAGGTGCCATCAACATCCCATAATGCTTGGATATTACAAACACTTAAGAAACAATAAAGGCAGCTGTCATGAGGGTGGGAGGGACAAGTATACAAGAAGGGGAATGAAATCATAGGGCACAGCTGGGTTAGATATTAGCCAATTTATCTAAACGTTTTTCTTCCCAATTACAGAATCAATATACTGACAAAGCACACAAGACTTAATTGGGATCAGAGAATATAAACAGAAGCAACCCTGACAATTTCAAAGCAAAATTACAGGTGACGTGTTGGAAGATGAAAAGGGAAGAGGAGAGATGAAGGACATTCTAGTGCTCTAACCTTTCAAAATGAGGAGATCCTTTCTATAGTTGTTGGAACGACAAATAAAAATGCAATATATTATTTAAAGTTACAGAGGTAATGAAAAGAGGAACTAAGAACAGTCGGTAGAAGAGAAAATGAATGGTGAATGGGGTAAATGAGCTTAACCACCATCTATCATGGCAGGAATCCAACAGAAAAACCTGAAAAGAAGGAATGAAGAAATCATAGTTTATGCATATTATTTATAAGTATGGATAGAACTACCTAGAACAAATAAAAATGGAAAATGATAAAAATGTTAAAAGAGTTCCCCACCATGGGAAATGGAATGGGAGTGGGAAATTGAGAGAATAAGGACTTTTCTTTTTCCTAGGAAGACTTCCATACTATTTAACTTTTTAAACATTTGTATTTATTACTTTGATAAAAATAATAAATTTTTTCTTTGATAAAAATAAGTCATTTGTATAATCCAAATACAGTAATTGGTTCCAAAAATAGGATAGCAGCAGAAATGGAAAGAAAGGGTAGATGGAAAAGACAGAATGAAGAAAGAAGTATGCAGGCTTGATCATTAACACAAAAGACAAAGAAAGAGATGATATAAAAATATTCCCAAAGATTCGAATCTGAAGCCTTTTATTCAGAAGGCTCTTAGAGCCACTACTAAAAGCAGAAAAATTGGGAGAGCTTATTTGTCTGTGGGAAATATGATGAATGTACTTTGAGTCATTCGCATACGAGAAGATAACGGTAGCAATAAGTGAATTTACATTTTTAAAACATTTATTTATTTCAAATATCAAAACCTAGCTGGCAAATAGATTCTGCAGAAGGGAATCTTTTTTCTTATGTGTGCCTGTGGCTATATATCTCATTATTGCCAGGTAACAACAATGGAGAGAAATGTGCAACATTTGTAGAAAACATTTAAAAACTACGAAAGAGAGACATGTTCCATGCTCCATTGAAGGACTGGGAGCAGGAGAGAGGATGGGAATCAGACCAAGGAACACAAACCAGTGCTTTTTAAAACAAAACTGAATGTCCTAAAATGAAAATGTAAAGTGATTCTAAACCACCAAGCAGCAAGTGACTAACCAAGAAGAAGATTAAAATCTAGATTCACTTTTTGTCTAAGTGTTGGGGTAAGGAAGATTTTATAAGAATATCCTGGGATAACACGGGAACAGAAAACCGAACACCGCATGTTCTCACTTATAAGTGCGAGCTGAACAATGAGAACACATGGACACAGGGAGGGGAACAACACTCACTGGGGCCTGTTGAGGGAGGACAGGGGATGAAGGGAGAGCATTAGGGAAAACAGCTAATGCATGCTGGGTTTAATACCTAGGTGATGGGTTGACAGGTGCAGCAAACCACCATGACACACATTTACCTATGTAACAAACCTGCATGTCCTGCACATGTATCCCAGAACTTAAAATAAAAGAATATCCTGTGATGCTGAAAAAAGAAAAAAAAATCAGTATAAATAGAAGTGTAGGTTGAAGGTGATGGAAGTAAACCTATGTCAACAGCACCACCCTCTGGGCACAAAATAGACTGCCCAGACTTGGGATGTACACACACACGCGCACACACACACACACACACACGCACGTGCGCGTGAAAGGAAAAACATATCCACAGAAGTTTTGGCAACTAAAATTAGGTATAAGTTCTAAATCAAGTAATAAACTGTTTTGCCTCATTCATATCAGCTAAATTAACTGAAGGCATATTTGGAGGTTGTACTTCCGCATAAGACATAGGAAGCTGGAAAGAGCATCACTTTTACCCTAGCAAAAATAAAATGGTGTGTATGCTGCAAAATCATGATTCTTGAAATGATCTTTGCTAAGCAGAAAAAGCCTTCCTCACCCGCAAAGATGTTCATGTCTTAATTCCCAAAACTTGTGAATGTGGGATCTTATATGGCAAAAGGTATTTTGCAGATGTGATCTTGAGGTGGGGAAATTATTCTGGATTACCCAAGTGGGCTGAATTTAATCACAAGGGTCTTCAAAAGAGAAATAGTGAGGAAGGAGAGAGTCCATCAGAGGAGATGTGGTGATACAAAGCAAATGTCAGAGTTAAGCAATTGCTGGCTTTGAAGATAAAGCACGGCCACCAGCTAAGGAATGTGCGCAGCCTCTGGAAGCTGAAATAGGCAGGAAAATAGATGGTCGTGAGAGCCCACAGATGGGGACACGGCTCTGCCCATGCCTTTACTTTAGTCCAGTGTTACTAATTTTGGACTTCTGACTTCCAGAACTATAAGATAATCATTTGTGATATTTTAAGCCACTGTGTTTGTGGTAGGTATATATATATTTGATATTTATATATGAAAATTTATATATATGTATAAATGCACACACACACACATTGCTGTAGGAAGAAAAATGGTTCCATTATTGTGAGAAACAGTTTGGCAGTTTCTTATACAGTTACACATAAACTTACCATATAGCCCAGCAATCCCATTCTTATTTACCCAAGAGAAATAACATATATCCACACATAAATATTGCACATGAATCTTTATAGTGACTTTATTCATGATGACTCAGAACTAGAAACAAGCCTGATGTCTACCAACTGGTGAATGAATAAATGTACTGTGTTATATCCATACAACAGAATACTATTCAGAAAACAGAGGACAAGCTAATTACTGATACACACTATAAGATGGTTGTATCTCAAATGCACTATGCTCTTTGAAAGAATTCAGACTCGGCCGGGCGCAGTGGCTCGTGCCTGTAATCCCATCACTTTGGGAGGCCAAGGCAGGCGGATCACCTGAGGTCAGGAGTTTGAGACCAGCCTGGCCAACATGTTGAAACCCCATCTCTACTGAAAATACAAAAATTAGCCAGGTGTGGTAGGCATCTGTAATCCGAGCTACTCAGGAGGCTGAGGCAGGAGAATCAGTTGAATCCAGGAGGCAGAGGTTACAGTGAGCCAAGATCGCGCCACTGCACTCCTGCCTGGGCGACAGAGCAAAACTGTCTCAAAAAGTAAAAAATTAAAAAAAAGGAAGAAAGAATTCATACTCAAAATGCTATACTGTGTGATTCCATTTATATGACATCCTGGGAGAAAAAAAAAAAAACCTATAGAAACCGAAACCAGGTTAGTAATTACCTGGGTTTGGGAGTAGGCAAAAAGGATTGACTAAGAAAGGGTTTTAGAAAACTTTTGGGGGAGAAGACGGGGGTAACGATAATATCCTGTAACTTAATTGTCGTGATGGTTTCATAATTGCATGCATTTGACAACATTCAAAACACCATACACCTTAAAAAAGACGAATTTTACTGAATGTAAACTTAGCCTCAATATACCTAATTCTAAAAAAATTAAAAAGCAAGTAAGTTGACACTGGACTTAATTTGAAACTGGACTGGCCATTTGCTAACTTCAAGATTATCCTGAATTGGTAATACCTGAGCTTTGCAGAATTGTGCAATCTCAAATCAAGCAGAGATTGAGCTGAGCAATAGCCATCATGTTCCCCCACACTCAGGTGGTTTATATGGAAAGTATTTTAGGAACATTCATTATGTTCCTCTTCATAGTTTTCCATTATGAATTATCAAAGATTTTATGTATTTACTTTAGGGTAATGTTTTAAAATATATATTCACCTGATTCGACAATCAAAATATTTAAAAGGTATACAGTGAAATATCTCCCTCTTTTCCCTGTCCCTCATCTACCCAGTTTTCTTCCCCACACACAATCATTATTACTACTTTCTTATGTATCCTTCAAAAGTATTCTATTCTTGCACAGCAAACGCATACATGAATTCTTATTTTTCCTTTTTTTACACAAAGGGTAACCATATTGTGACCATTATTCTACATTTCAATATCTTCATTTAACAATATTCCTTAATTCTCAGTATTTTTCCACATCAGTACAGAGGGAGCTTTCTTACTCTTTGTGGCTGTGCTGTATCCATTGTACAAATGTACCATCATTACTTTACCCAGCCCCCTATTAACAGGCTTTTAAATTGTTTCCATATTTTGTTATTAGAAGCAATGCTACAATGGAAAGCCTTACGCCTATGTTATTGCACATCAGTGGTATCATAAGACAATTTCTAAAAATACAATGGTTGAATCAAAGAGTATATATATTTATAAATGTGATCTATAATGCCAGATGCCCTCCAAAGAGAATAGAAAATTCACAATGGCACCATCCAGTTATAAGAGCAGCTGATTGAGAAGGCCTTTATCAACAATTATTTTTGTCTTGGCTAATCTGCTCAGTGAAACATTGTACCTCACCATAGTTTTATCTTGCATTATTTTTATTATGAATGAGATTAAACATCTTTCCAATTGTTGACTGATAACTTGTATTGCCTGCTCTGTAAATGAACTTTTCATGTCATTGTCCTTCATTTCTCATGAGTTATTGATCTTTTCCTTTCAATATGAAGGACCTCAATATGTATTAGGGAAACTACACCTATGAGTTGCAAATATTTTTGTGTAGGTGATTGTTTTTCTTTTAAACGTGCCTATAGTGCCTTTGACCATTCATAAATCTTTAACTTTCCATTCTAAAAGTTTAAGGTTTATTAGTTGAATTTAATTAGTCTTTTTGTCATTTATGGCTACTAGGTTTTATAACATATTAACACTTCTTCCGAAGTCAGATAATAGAGTTTATTTTAATATTTGTATGATTTCTTCTTTTTATATTTAAATCATTGATCATCATGAGCTGGGAGTTATGGATCCAGTTTTAGTTTTTTGAGATATCGATCCAAAAGAGAGGGTCCTGGCACTATTTATTTAATAGTTATATTTTCTCTCTTGACTTAAAATGATGTTTTATACTACATTTCTATCTGTATTGAGGCCTATTTCTGTCATTTTTATTCTATTTAATTGGTCTGTCTGCCTACTGTATGAGTACTACACTTCATTTTAGAGCCACTATCAAAAATAGAAAAATCAGAAAGGCATATTTGTCTGTGGGAAATATAATGAATGTACTTTGAATCATTTGCACTTGAGAAGATAATGGTAGCAATAAGTGGATTTACGTTTTTAAAACATTTGGGGGGCCTCTAAAAATTACAACAGTTGTAAATTTGCTTTAGCATGTGGTAATTCTAGCTCCTTATCACAGTCCAATTCTTTTTTTTTTTAATTTTTTATTTAATTATACTTTAAGTTCTAGGGTACATGTGCACAACGTGCAGATTTGTTACATGGGTAAACACGTGCCATGTTGGTGTGCTGCACCCATCAACTCGTCATTTACATTAGGTATTTCTCCTAATTCTATCCCTCCCCTAGCCCCCTACCTTCTGACAGGCCTTAGTGTGTGATGTTCTCTGCCCTGTGTCCATGTGTTCTCATCGTTCAACTCCCACCTATGAGTGAGAACATGAGGTGTTTGGTTTTTTGTCCTTGTGATAGTTTGCTGAGAATGATGGTTTCCAGCTTCATCCATGTCCCTGCAAAGGACATGAACTCGTCCTTTTCTATGGCTGCATAGTATTCCATGGTGTATGTGTGCCATGTTTTCTTAATCCAGTCTATCATTGATGAACATTTGGGTTAGTTCTAAGACTTTGCTATTGTGAATAGTGTCGCAATAAACATACGTGTGCATGTGTCTTTATAGTAGCATGATTTATAATACTTCGGGTGTACACTCTAATGGGATCGCTGGGTCAAATGGTATTTCTAGTCCTAGATCCTTGAGGAATCGCCACACTGTCTTCCACAATGGTTGAACTAGTTTACACTCTCACCAACAGTGTAAAAGCGTTCCTATTTCTCCACATCCTTTCCAGCATCTGTTGTTTCCTGCGTCAGATGGTATCTCATTGTGGTTTTGACTTGCATTTCTCTGATGACCAGTGATGATGAGCTTTTTTTCATAGGTCTGTTGGCTGCATAAATGTCTTCTTTTGAGAAGTGTTTGTTCATATCCTTTGCTAGCTTTTTGATGGAGTTGTTTTTTTCTTGTATATTTCTTTAAGTTCTTTCTAGATTCTGGATATTAGCCCTTTGTCAGATGGGTAGATTGCAAAAATGTTCTCCCATTCCATAGCCTGCCTGTTCACTCTGATGATAGTTTCTTTTGCCATGCAGAAGCTCTTTCGTTTAATTAGATCTCATTTGTCTATTTTGGCTTTTGTTGCCATTGCTTTTGCTGTTTTAGTCATGAAGTCTTTGTCCATGCCTACGTCCTGAATGGTATTGCTTATGTTTTCTTCTAGGGTTTTTATGGTTTTAGGTCTTACATTTAAGTCTTTAATCCATCGGGAGTTAATTTTTGTATAAGGTATAAGGAAGGGATCCAGTTTCAGCTTTCTACATATGGCTAGCCAGTTTTCCCAGCACCATTTATTAAATATTAAATAGGGAATCCTTTCCCCATTGCTTGTTCTTGTCAGGCTTGTCAAAGATCAGATGACTGTAGATGTGTGGTGTTATTTCTGAGGCCTCTGTTCTGTTCCATTGGTCTATGACTCTGTTTTGGTACCAGTACCATGCTGTTTTGGTTGCTGTAGCCTTGCAGTATTGATGGAACATATCTCAAAATAATAAGAGCTATTTATGACAAACTCATAGCCAACATCTTACTGAATGGGCAAAAACTGGAAGCCTTCCCTTTGAAAACTGGCACAAGACCAGGATGCCCTCTCTCACCACTCCTGTTCAACATAGTGTTGGAAGTTCTGGCCAGGGCAATCAGGCAAGAGAAGCAAATAAAGGGTATTCAATTAGGAAAAGAGGAAGTAAACTTGTCTCTGTTTGCAGGTGACATGATTGTGTATTTAGAAAACCCCATTGTATCAGCCCCAAATCTCCTTAAGCTGATAAGCAACCTCAGCAAAATCTCAGGATACAAAATCAATGTGCAAAAATCACAAGCATTCTTATACACCAATAACGGACAGAGGGCTGAATCATGAGTGAACTCCCATTCGCAATTGCTACAAAGAGAATAAAATGCCTAGGAATCCAACTTACAAGGGATGTGAAGGACCTCTTCAAGGAGAACTACAAACCACTGCTCAAGGAAATAAAAGAGAACACAAACAAATGGAAGAACATTCCATGCTCATGGATAGGAAGAATCAATATCGTGAAAATGGCCATACTGTCCAAGGTAATTTATAGACTGAATGCCATCCCCATCAAGCTACCATTGACTTTCTTCACAGAATTGGAAAAAACTACTTTAAAGTTCATATGAAACCAAAAAAGAGCCCGCATCACCAAGTCAATCCTAAGCAAAAAGAACAAAGCTGGAGGCATCATGCTACCTGATCACAGTCCAATTCTTTAGAAAGAATTCTCCTTGGCACTCTTACTTGTCTGTTTTTTCACATAAACTTCCAAAAATTTGCTCTGGGTATTTTAATGAGTTCACATTAAATGTATAGTTGAATTTAAGGAGAATTGACAATGTCACAATAATAACCTTATGCACACAGCATTTCATAAATGCAGGTGATGGGTAGAAAAATGCACGGAGCATTATTGCTGGGTCAGAAGGTAAATACATGTATAGTTTGGGTAAACATTGCCAAACTACCCTCCAGAGGGTTATACCACTTTTTATTCCTACTGACCATCTGTGAGAATACCTAGTTCACTATAGCTTGCCGTCACAACAACGATGTTCTCCAACTTTTGGATCTTTGACAACGATGCTCTCCAACTTTTGGATTTTTGACAATCTGATAGGTGGGAAAAGGAATCTCAGTGTAATCTGAATTTGCACTTTCCTTATTATGAGTTAAATCAAGCATCTTTTCATGCTTAAGGGCCATATTTCTTATTCTATGAACTGCCTATTCATCTCTTTTGCCCCTTTTTGTTTTTTTCTTACTATAGTACTGGTTTGGGTTTTTTTCCTTTAAAAAATGTACGTACCTTAATTTAAAACTACTTTATTGCTAAAAAATGCTAACAAACATCTGAGCCTTCAGCAAATCATAGTCTTTTTGCTAGTGGAGGATCTTGCCTCAACGTTAATGGCTGCTGCTTGATCAGGACAGAGGTTGCTGAAAGCTGGGATACTGCAGCAATTTCTTAAAATAAGACAATAATGAAGTTTGCCGCATTGATTGACTCTTTTTTTAACAAAAGATTTCTCTGAAGCAGACTCTTTTTTCTAAGAGACAAGCTCTCACTCTGTCACCCAGGCTGGAGGGCAGCAGCATGATCATAGCTTACTGCAGCCTCAAACTCTTAGGCCTCAGCCTCCCATGTAGCTGGAACTACAGGCATGCACCACCACACTAAGCTCATTATTTTTTCATTTCTTGTTTGAGAGACAGGATCTCCCTATGTTGCCTGGGCTGGTCTTGAACTCCTGGCCTCAAGCAGTCCTCCTGCCTCAGCCTCCTGAGTAGCTAAGCATAAGCCACAGTGTCTAGTAGTAGAGCTTCTTTCAAAATTGGAGTCAATCTTCTCAAACCCTATGGCTGCTTTATCAACTAAGTTTATGGAACATTCTAAATCCTTTGTTGTCATTTCAACAATGTTCACAGCATCTTCACCAGGAATAGTTTCCATCTTAAGAAACCAATTTCTTTGCTCATCCATAAGAAGCAACTCTTTGTCCATTCAAGTTTTATCATGACATTGCAGCAATTCAGTCACATCTTCAGGCTTCACTTCTACTTCTACTTCTCTTGCCATTTCCACCTTGTCTGCAATTACTTCATCCACTGAAGTCCTAGGCCCCTGAAAGTCATCCTTGAGGTTTAGAATGAATTTCTTCCAAACTCCCGGTAATGCTGATATTTTTACCTCTGCCCATGAATCATGAATATTCTTAGTGGCTGTATTAATCTGTTCCCACACTGCTATAAAGAAATGCCTAAGACTAGGTGATTTATGAAGAAAAGAAATTGAATTGACTCCACAGTTCTATAGGCTGTACATGAAGCACGGCTGGGAGGCCTCAGGAAACTTACAATCATGGCAGAAGGCAAAGGGAAAGCAAGTACATCTTACCACGGTGGAGCAGGAGGAAGAGAGAGTGACGGGGGAGGTGCTACACACTTGCAAACAACCAGATCTTGTGAGAACTCTATTATGAGACAACACTAGGGGATGATACTAAACCATTAGAAACCACCCCGGTGATCCAGTTACTTTACACCACTCAACACTCAGAATCATAATTCAACATGAGATTTGGGTGGGAACACAAAGCCAAACCATATCAACAGCATCTAAAATGGTGAATCTTCTCCAGAATGTTTTCTATTTACTTTGCCCAGATCCATCAAAAGAATCACTATCTATGGCAGCTATGCCCTTATAAAGTACATTTTTCAATAAGACTTAAAGGTTGAAATTACTCCTTGATCTATGGAGTACAGAATATATGTTGTGTTAGCAGGCATGAAAACAACAGCTCCTCCTAAATCTCCATCAGAGCTCTTAAGTGACAAGGTGTATTGTCAATGTACAGTAATATTTTGAAAAGGATTTTTTTTTCTGAGCAGGTCTCAAAAGTAGGCTTAAAATATCAGCAAACCATGCTATAAACAGATGTGCTATCATCCATTGTTGTACCATTTATAGAATGCAGGCAGAGTAGATTTGGCATGATTTTTAAGGGCCCTAGGATCCAGGGAATGGTAAATGAGCATTGGCTTCAGCTTAACATCACCAGCTGCATTGGCCCCTAAAGAGTCAGCCTGTTCTTTGAAGCTGAAGCCAGGTATTGATGTATCCTCTCTAGCTATAAATTGCACCTTCTAATAGAAGGCTGTTTGTTTACACTAAAAATCTGTGGTTTAGTGTAGCCTCCTTTATCAATTATCTTAGCTAGGTCATCTGGAGAACTAGCGGCAGCTTCTACATCAGCACTTGCTGTTTCAATTTGCACTTTTCTATTATAGAGACGGCTTCTTTTCTTAAACCTCATGAACCAAAACTGCTCACTTACTTTTCTTCTGCAGCTTCCTCACCTCTCAGCCTTCATGGAATTGAAAATTAGGATCTTGCTCTGGATTAGGCTTTGACTTAAGGGAATGTTGTGGCTGGTTTGATCTAACCAGACCACTCAAACTTTCTCTATATCAGCAATACAGCTATTTCACTGTCTTAATCATTCATGTGTTCAATGGAGTAGCACTTTTAATTGTATTCAAGAAAGAAAATTAAAATTTATATTTATTCACAATTTGGCTGTTTGGCACCAGTAGCCTTTCAGCCTGCCTTGGCTTTTGACATGCCTTCCTCACTAAGCTGAATCATTTCAAACTTTTGATTTAAAGTAAGAGATGTGTGAGTCTCTTCCTTTCATTTGAACACTCCGAGGCCATTGCAGGGTTATTAATTGGCCTAATTTCAATATTGTTTTGTCTCAGGGAATAGAAAGGATCAAAGAGAGAGAGAGAGAAATGGGGGAACAGCCAGTCGGTGGAGCAGTCAGAACTCACATATTTATCAATTAAGCCCACTGCCTTAAATGGGCATGGTTCATAGCACCTTAATTATGACTAACATTGAAGATCACTGATCACAGATCACCATAAGATACATAATAATGAAAATTTAAAATATTGCAAGGATTACCAAAATGTGACAAACAGATAAAGAGTGAGCACATGCTATTGGAAAAATGGTGCTGATACACTGACTCAATGCAGGGTTGCCACAAACTTACAATTTGTTTAAAAAAATTTTTTTTTATTTGCAAAGTGCAATAAATCAAGGTGTGTCAGCAGGTACAAAGGAGATTAGATCTTTGTTGTATGAACTGTAAATGTTTTCCCGTTTTTCATTTGTCCTTTAAATTTTCTTGGTGGCGATTTTCCCTCCCTCCCTCCCTCCCTCCCTCCTTCCCTCCCTTCCTCCCTTCCTTCCTTTCCCCCTTCCCTCCTTCCAGGCTGACTGCAGCCTTGTGCTCCTGTGCTCAAACAATTCTCTCACCTCAGCCTCCCAAGTAGCTGAGACCAGAGACGTGTGCCACCACATCCAGCTAATTTTTTGTTTGGTTTTTTAAAAAATAAAAATGGAGTTTTGCCATGTTGTCCATGCTGGTCTCAAACTCCTGTCCTCAAGCAATCCACCCACCTTGGCCTCCCAAAATGCTGGAATTACAGGCATGAGTCACTATGCCTGGCCCTCCTTCCTTCTTCACGTAGTTTTTGATTTTTAGGAAATCCAAAATAATTATCTTTTTTCTTATGGCTTCTGGATTTTGGGTGATAGAAAGGCCTCCCACTTCAAGATCATTATGGCAGACATGGAACTGCACCACTTAGATCCCCTTTCAAGAAAAGACTCAGTACCAAGCTGTGAAAAATGTGGGTTGCTGACAGCCTCCAACTCTTAATCTCCTTCAGGTTTTGCCTCAGCTTTCCAGCCAAGCCAAGCTCTTCTCCAGAAGACATTTAGCCAATAATTGAGTAAGGAAGGTGGTGGCACAGGGCCCAGGCACTTCTGTCTCACAAAGGGCTCTTTGCAGGAAATCTTTGCCTCAGAGTTCCACATGATACTGGCAGAGATTTGGTCAGGTCTGCAGTGCAATCTGATGACGCCCCTTGCCCAATCCTGCCTTCTGCCTGTTCCATTCAATAAACCTGTTGCATCCCTAACTCCATCTCAGCATCTGCTTCCCAGAGAATCTAAAAGGTACAGGTCTGATGAAATCCCTCCATGCTTCTTTCTCGTATGTTTATGATTTTATTTTTAAATCTGTTTCATTTTGAGAGTTACCTGATATATGAGGTACAGAATCAGCCTTGTATTTTCCTAGATGGCTCCCCAACTGTCTTCACACCATTTGTTAGAAAAAAATGCTATCTTTACCCAGCAAATTAAGACCTACCTTTAACATATACTAAATTTCCAAATGATTTGTTTCCATATCTGAACTTGCTGTTTTGTCTGTCTATTCATGCTACAGCATTACACTGTTTCAGCTATTCAGGATATATAGTCTAATCTGTGTGAACAAGAGTGCTCCCTCACTTAAGTGCTCCCTCCCAACTCTTAAGTTTTGCTAACAATCCTTCCTTTTTTGCATGATGTTTAGAATCAGCTTATCTAGTTCCACAAAAATTTGCCTCCCAATAAACTCACAGAGAGCTGGGAAGAAGGTCACTAAGTAGATAAATATAGCAAATGTTTTTTGTGGATTTTTATTTTTTTAATTCTTTTATTAATAAATTTTCAGATCCAGACCTACAGAAAATATAGCAAATGTTAAAGCTCACTGGTGGATTTCTCTTGAAGTGTGACTAATAAATAATCCAGGGCTTATATTTAAAGCCAGTGGCCTATTTTCAATAACAGAACTCTTTGAAACATATCATCTTCTATATGAAAAGTATAACCAACTGATTCTCAACTTGCCTCTGCATTAAAATTGCCTATGAGCCCTCTCAAAAAAAAAAATCCAATATCACGTGTACACATACAGTTTTTAAGATTCCCCTGGTTATTCTGATGAGCATGAACGGTGGTGAAAAGATTATTATCGCTATTTTAAAGTTTTCAAAGGAAGATTAGTTCATTTAATTTAAAAAATCTTATTAATGGCAATTACTTGGCTTTAAAAAAAAAATGCAACCAGAAGGGCATAAGTACAAAAAGAAAAATGACACCAACTGAAATGGCAGTTTGAAAACAGAAAACTGAAAGGCAAATATTAGAAGAGATTGATAAACTGCTTCTTTCTAGAAAAAATTATTGTCTTTTTTATTTAGCTCAAAGAAAGTGACAGATGGTAAATGGGAGGGAAGTTCACAATAGGAAAGAGGAAAGAGAAAGGTAGTACTCTGAATTTTTGCATTAAGTTTTATAATTAGCTTTTCTACTAAGCAAGTAGCACCACAAGCATTGCTTTAATAGATGCCTAAATAAACATGGTGCAAATAAACGAGAGACTTCTTTGATCTTTCCTATATTTAGGAAAAATCATATACTATGAAGGAAATTTAGTCTATGGTGTTGCATTTCTTATTGCCCAAACACCAACTGTAAATTCAGTTCTCAACTAACACCACTGTCAATTATTAGCTTAAAAAGAGATATCACTGTTAAATAAATTTAATAATAAATTTAAACACACATGTACACATAATTCAGGGGGACAGAAATGTTTATTTTTCATTAATCTTTTGAACACAATCACCATAATTTTACAGGTTTAGTTTAGTTGCGAACTTGACTAATAACATTTCCAAGAGTTCACAACTTCAAGGCTAAGGTTCTGATTAAGGTATCACGGTTACAAATGTAATATAAATGAAGTTTTTAAAAAAGGCTAAAAGCAATCTGGCCTCTTAAAAAATATATATAAATGGAAAATGGCCAGGCATTAAACTTAGTAACATGAGTACACTTTAGTACTACAGCAGTCAAAGAAATCTCCACTAGAGATCAGAAGGAAGCACCACTATTTTCTTCTATGACGTGTATGTGTTGGTCGTGAGCATGCTAGTATGAATAAGGCAATGTGTCAAGCACTGGCATACAAATGCAGCTAAAGGTGCTGAAGGAAGGCAGTGGGGAGGTGCAGGCACACAGCAGGGAGCTCTTCCCCGTGACATGTTACTAATCTTCTCCTCCACAGAGCAGCAGAAGAGCTTTCTTATAGTCCCCAGATGTATCTCCCTGAAATCAAATGTATTCCATTAACCTCCATGACTCACAGAAGCCATAGAAAATTTTAAAACTAACAAATAACTGGCAACAATTTTATTCATAAGACTCTTCTCCCAAGTGGGTAATCTCTGTGACTTTCACATCAGGAATGTTATGCAGGGAGTTTCCTACCAACGTAACCTCAGACACTCAGTATTCCCTGTGGTAACACAAAGAACCGGGAAACTTTAACAACTATAGTCAAATCAAGCCTTCTAAACAGAATAGTTTCTATCACTTGGTATATATCAGCTAACACAGGCAGTGCTGGGGCTGCAGGGCTGTCATGGCTCTCCCTCCGAGACAGAAGGGCAGGACATGCTTTGCATCTGCTTGTCTCACATGCAGACATGCATGATAAATTAATGTTTCAAGCTAAAAGTGCATGGGTAAACTCTCTAGTGTCCTTTGGGCCAGCCAAACCACACACATGCTAAACTAAAAGCTTCTGCTCAATTGAAATCTTGCTTTGCACATGGTCCACATTAACCTTTATCGGAAAAAAAAAAAAAGTCAAAAGACTTAAGCTAAATGTAATTACAGGCCACAGAGCACCTTGTTTTAAAAAGAACAAAAATGATACTAATACCTAGGGGCTGCTTACTCCCAATATGACCTGGTTCGCTCTCTCCTGAATTAGAAACCAGCATCAGAGATAAGGTGATAACAGACGATAAAGAAAGGAAAAGCTGATATGAAATAAAAGAAGGACTAATAAAGACAGCTGGAACTGATAAAAGACAGAAAGAACACATTATTATCAGAGGCAAGGGGTTTGGTTTGTTGAGTCATCTGTCGCCACTACTAAATAACGCTTCTGAGTTCACCAAGAGCCTCGGCCACATCAATACCCATGCTTTCACTTGGGAGCCATCATCTCTACTTCAGGAAACATTATGCTAAGCTTTTTAACTCATTGCTCTAATCGTGTCACTAAAATTTTAAACTTAACACAAGAATCAGGTTCTCCTATCCTTGTCTTTCGTGCAACATACCGCTCTGCTTTGGATTCCCAAACATAATTTAAAGAAAAGTTCTACTACCTTAATCATGGAATAAAGAGAGGTGGCAAAATTCTTCCTAAACTCCTTCCTGATGTTAAACAGATCAATCTCACTCCTGGAAACCATGACTCTGATGAGGGTATGATCATCTGTCCCAGCTCCCTTTTAAAAAATAAGAAGAGAGAGGCACAATGCTTAAAAACTTCAAACATAGGATCAAATGCTCCCGGGGTGCAGGTGAATCAATAAGGTATAACCATTTAGTAGAACTGGGTTGAATGTTATAAGGGAAAAATTCCCAAGGTCTATCATCTAAAACATAAGCAAAAATGAATAATAATAATTAGTAAGAGAAATGTATTAGATAGAAGGTTCATGGTCTCCACTTACCTTCATAGCATAATAGAGGGTCTCTGCAAGGTAGGCAGGTATACTTCGAATAGACTTCACTAAGAAAATAAACAATACAATGGTCAAATGCTATTCTGATATGTAAAGGATTAAGTAATTAAAAATCAAGTGCTGCTCCCTGCTTATAGCTCTACTTCTATAAAAACACAAAAGTACCAGAGGCTAAAGAGCTGTAAGCTTATCTGATTTCCTCACTCACCAAGTATTTTCTTAGACACTGGCTTGGGTTTTCCTTGGAGTTCTGAGGTCTGCATAGAAAGGCATGGAGAATACGGGCACAGGTTTTTTCTATGCCCCTTGGTTCTGTGAGGACTTTTTGGATGCTGCAGTTTGGGCAGCCTGGATTGTTATCATAATACCACAATGTTCTTCATCACCAATAAATTATACAAATCCCTTGGAAGTTTTCATTCCAAGACATTCAAGCAAATAATACAAGATTACTATACTATCTAATTTTTTTAAACTCTTGGGCGATCTTCCTATACTCTCTACATATTCTTTAATATCAGTGATTCACACAGAGCAGCATGAGATTTATCCATTTCAGTATAAAAACAGATAAATCAATATCAGAAAGGATCTCTTCTCTGAACATGCACGTGTTGAATGTAGGTTTGGGCTGCTCAGACCTCGGTCTGCTTAGCTTCAGAAAACCTATCATGAAAATTCCTTAATATACAAAAATAATCCTTGCATGTGGAGATTTCTTAATTCTCCCTTTTCTAAGTCTTAAGAAAAACAGCCACCAGTAACTGAAAATGTCTTAATTTGTATGTGTATTCTAATTATAAAGGACCTGTCTAAAAGTTTTCTGGTAAAAGTACATTAACTGTGTACTCAAGTGAAAGGCTACTTTTAGAGTTGGTTCATGCACATCTTTAGCTTACTCTCCTGAAGACAGACAGCACAAAAGTGTGAGCTCAAGGCCAAATACTTGGAACAAACAGCAGACAGAGGCTCACTGCAGACCCACATGAACAAAAGGACCACAAGAGACTCACAAACTAGATTCTCCCTAGCTTTGGAGAATACATAATACTGCAATCAACTGCACAGATTCAGTTCTCCAGTTTTTCCAGATTATTCTGAATATTTAATTAAAATAAAACTAAATTACTTAATTTGAAAACAACCATCATCACATCTTCTATTACATCAAAGATATTCTTCTTTTCTAAACCGGATGACAATTTCTTAGTCTGCCTCAAAGCTGAGAGGACAGTATTCAAAAAAATTCTAAAATTCCACAGGTATCAGAAATAATGTTTACAAGCCTCTGAGATAATGTCCACGACATTTCAGGTTTATCAAGAAATAATATTCTTAATGCATCTTCAAAATGATTTTTAAACAATTATCTTAGTATTACCATAGGATTTAGATGAACTAACCAGACAATCCTGTATTTCAAACATCAAAATAAATTTCTGAATTGGAAATTTGGGAGTTTGCTTCCCCTAAATATCATATCAAGCTCTTCCTTTCATACCTAGGTGGTTATTTTCAGATGCAGCCTCAATCGAATAAAATTCCTTAGCTCTTATCACCAAAAATATCAATACATTGTAAATCACCTACCGACAGCAAGGAGTAGTTGCTCTAAATTGCCAGAAGTCTCCCGGTCAATGGTTTCCTCAATTTGAAATCCTGATATAGTCATGTACTTGTCAAGCACTAGAAAAGATAAAAATGATTCCCTAATCATATAATCTTTCTAGAAAGATGGTATTTACTCTGATTAGGTAATGTCTCACTGAACACAAATCTCCCCTTCTTCCTTGCTGACAGAACCTTGTGCTCAAAGCCTCAATGTGCCAAGCCCTAAGCAATGGATTGTAAATATACTTTGTTCACTGATTGCCCAGCCCCCTTACTAGTTATAGCCAATGAGACCTAAAGGTAAATCTACTGGAGGGATGCTGAGAGATCTCCTCACTTAGAAAAAGTGATACACAGATACGACTAGTTTACCCTTTCCTTTCCTTCCTGCTGTGAAATGGTTAAGTTTGGAGCTAGAGCAGACATCTTGTGATAATAAAGAAATGAATACGAGAAAGAAAACCAAAACACTAGGGACAATGGAGCAAAAAAAAAAAACCAGAAAGATCTCAGGACCTGCCAAATAAACCATGGAATCCCACCTCTGGAAAAAAAGCCCAATTTTTAAAGCCACTATTAGGGTTCTCTGTCACTTGCACTAAATTCATTCCCAACTGATACCACAAGTGCTGATGAATCCAGAGATGAGGCTGTGGGTACCAACCTCTAGGAGGAAATACGTGTAGTGAGCCACTACTCAATGATGTGTGACTATGAGAGGAACAATCTGAGATCTGACCACCCTTGCCATCCTCCAATAGTGAAGGGTGGACTCAGGATCTCTAGTTTGTAAAAGCTACAACAGCAGCAAAAACAATGTGAGATTTCTCCAGGTCACCAAAAGGAAGAAATATAAAAACTGATTCATTCGCTAAGGCCCTGCTATGTAGCAGATATTCTGTCACACTGGCTCATCATGCACTTTCCAAATTTACCAATGTATCTGCCCCATACAGACTTTTTTTCGCTCACCCTTTCTCAAATGAGACACACTTCGTGTTCCAAAGATGGTGATAAACTTTTCTTCATCTGTCCCCCATTTAAGTTCTCCAGCCTGAAATAAAGCCTGCAAAAATTTCAAACTCAATTAATAAATTGTTCCTCCATCTCATTTCCAGGTTCTTAATCACACTTGTTTTTTACTCCCTGAATTTTAACTCACTTGATTCATCATCTTATATTAAGAGTTTTCATTTCTAATGCTTCCTACTCTGAAACTCAGCTTACTGAGTTTGGAGCAACTTTGGAGCTTGCCACTGAACTGTGCCACAGAAGTTTCATGGGTCCAAACAACAAAGCACAGCAATGGTGCAAGGTTACATGTTCCCAAACTGTCTGCCATAACCTCCAATCTTTCAGAAGCAACAGTATGGGTCAGGAGAAAGTTATGACTACCTCACTGTTGATACATCCATTTATAGACTTGGAAAGGATTTAACTGGAAGCTAAGTTGTCTGCCTTTTCTGTTTTGCTTGTTCTATAGCTGTTCAATAGCACATGATTAAGAGTACACTTCATATTTTCTCTTTACAACTGAGATTTAACCAAGGCTAGCTATAAAATGTTTTCGTATTTCCAAAGATCACAATACATTTTTAAAAGGTTGTGGGTATAGCACAGTGCCTGGCATACAGAAGCACTCAATAAATAGTGGTTGAATAGTCTGAGTGCCCATACTTCCTTTCTGACATGGGAAAAAAAATATGCTTTCTTGTGCTCATATAACTGCCTAAAAAAATAAGCTTACATACAAACATCAACATTGACTCTGAATCCACTTATTGACATGAGAATAATTTATTAAAACCCAAAGAATCAACCTTTACAATGACTGTACTATCCTTTTATTCATTTCAAACTAAGTCTACAAAGCAAGATGAATGTAATTTGCTGAGGCTGCTACTTGCAGTTGGCCTTATGCCCATAAGCAGCAATCCAAATAAAGATAGGAAGTGATAATAACGGGCTTGAATACAGAAGTTTTGATCACAGTATGTTTGAACATGTAGATTATGGTGGTAAAGATCTACTTCTTATTATATTTCTGGAGAATAAGAGAAAAATGAGACTCATGTATCTTTACGCTCAATTTTAAAATTAATTATTTTAATGATAAAGATGAGTAATATCAATTCTGGCCACGTGAACACACTTTTAAAACCTAAAAAGACAGTAACTCTGAAAGTCATGCATGTATCTAAATTTTAGAACTATATCATGATGACATAGACCTTTCTTAACTTTTAAAATCTATTTCAAAAACAACACAGGTTCATTGAGATATTTTATAAAACTAAGAAAGAACAAAAATAAGAAAATAGAAGTTGCAGGCTAGGCATGGTGGCTCATGCCTGTAATCCCACCATTTTGGGACGCTGAGGCAGGTGGATTGCTTGAGCCTAGGAGTTCAAGACCAGCCTGGGCAACACGTCAAAACCTGTCTCTACTAAAAATACAAAACTTATCCGGGCACGGTGGCAGATGCCTGTAATCCCAGCTACCCGGGAGGCTGAGGCAAGAGAATTGTTTGAACCCAGGAGGCAGAGGTTGCAGTGAGCCTAGATCATGGCACTGCACTCCAGCCTGGGCGACAAGAGCAAGAAGGAAAGGAAAGGGGAAGAGGGAGGGGAAGGGAGGGGAGGGAGAGGGGACAGGAAGGAGAAGGAAGGGGAAGGAAAGAAAAGGAAAAACGGGAAAGGGGAAAGATAAAGGAAAGAAAAGGAAAAACGGGAAAGAGGAAAGAAAAGAAAAGTTGCTATTAATATCAATACCCTGAGGGTGCTAGTTACTACTTCCAGTATGTTTCTACATGTAAATAAAATATACAAATATATTAACACCTAAATGGGTGAGGGACTCGTACAATATCACAGACATTGATGCACACATTTCTTATCAACTGTTTTAAATGTCTAGAAATGTTCTCTAGTAGGTACAGGAGTTAAGCCTGTTATATGGGAATAATTGGTGAGATGTCAGTTATTTTTACCACAATGTTTTAATTTTCTTAGGAGAATTATGTTTGGGATCAATACCTATTGTAAAACTATTATTAAGTAATCATATGCAATAATAATGATGGCTTCTTCATACAAAACAATGATATTTAACAGTTTTGTTTTAATCTAAGTATCCTTTCTTCTAAATGAGGATGCCCAATATTCATTGATCCATCTGGATGAGGGACCCTTATACCCCTTCCCTAAGCTTTATGGTTCAGCCTGAGTACAGTTTGATAAGCCCTGGTTCAGTGCAAAGGATGAGTCTTTGGAGTCAAAACAAATGTGATCTATCTGCAAGATCTCAGATGAACTACTTAATCTCCTCTTCAGCCTCAGTGTATATAATCATTAACGGAGATTATATAACTTACATAATGCATTGAACAGTGTCAGGTAATCAGTAGCAAGCACCCAGTAAACTGATTACTTCTCCTTCTCCCTCTTTCCTCTAAGAGTTCAACTCTCCCTCCGGAGAAAGAATAAAACAAGGATTTACTGGGGAAGAAGGTAAATCTGTTTTAATGCATTAAAAATATTAAATCAATTTAACACATTAAAAATGTTAAAAAGTGGATTATCTACAAAATGTTCGGTTCCCAAGTAAATGACTCACTATGGCTTATCAAACCTCTCAAATAATAGAAATCCTCTTAGTGCCAGGTATCAGTAGAGACAAAAATGCAAAAGCTTATAAAAGGGCCCTTTAGCTGTCTCGGCTTACTCTCAACTAAGAAGTCTCAAATTCTCACTAGTGGTAACAGTCCAGCTGCCCTTGCTACGAGGTACAAGTTGGTGTGTTCCTTTTTACAATGCTGAAAGATTATTTGTTTTCAACAGGTTTATTGATTAATAATAATACATTTGAAAGAATCAAAAATAATAGCCAGTGTAACATGTTCTGTGTTGCTCCTAGTCACTGGAAGGCTAAGAAAAGCTTGGATTCCATTCAAGGGATATTTTAAAGTAACTCCATAAAGCAGTTTTCACATGTACAGTCTCACATGTACTCCCAGGGTTCTGAATGGTTATATCCACTGCATGACATGTTAAGTGTCACCTATACAGCCTCAGTAATCAAAGGACCAAGGATGCAGGCATTACCTGAGAGCATGTTCAAAATCCAAACTCCCAGACCCTGCCCAGACCCACAGAATCAGAATCTGCAATTAAAGGTCCCCAGGTGCTCCGCATGCCCATGAAAGTTTGAGCAGCAGTGCTAGCCAGTAAGTGCTCCCAGGAGAGAAATCAATGAAAACAAGGTTAAAATGTACTGTTTTCCCCTCAGGAGCCTCACGCTGCAGCAATGCTCTCATTACATCACTGACTATGCTGGGAAATCTGCCCTCTGCTCGCGAATGCAGGCCTCACTGCAGACATCTGAGAAGACTGGAGTTGGTTTCTTACACTGTGACCCTGAAAAGCTCCCAGAATTCCTATCCTACTCTTGACAGTAGGAATGAGAGAATCAGCACTATCTTCCTAGCAAAGCCACAAACAATGCTTGGAAAGCCGTAAGACCACCTCAGTACTGAAAAAAGCCCCTAACAAGAGTACAACTCTGTAGGGTTGCTCTAGCACTCTCCCCGAAAGAAGGTGGAATTAAGCTAGATCTATGC
The DNA here is from genome assembly GCF_009828535.3 of Hylobates moloch. Lineage (NCBI taxonomy): Eukaryota > Metazoa > Chordata > Mammalia > Primates > Hylobatidae > Hylobates > Hylobates moloch. Next base: position 113,515,017 of record NW_026652278.1, read on the forward strand.
TTGAGTTGATATTTAATAAGCCCTTTAATGATAGAGAAAATCAGAGAAGGCACTAATACTCAAGAACACTGAATATCTTATAGTGAAATATTCTTATAGTGAAATATTAATATTCAAGAACACTGACTATCTTCTAGTGAAAGAGAAAGAGCTTTGGAGTCAGACAGGCCTCGTTAGGAATTCCAACTCCACTGCTATTCAGTGGAAGCCATGGGTTTGTTTCTTTATCCATAAAAGGGAAATTGCCCCTCTCTGGTAGAGTTATGTGCTCATTCATTCATCAGTTATTTACTGAGCACCTACTCTATGCCAGAAGCTGAGGATACAATTGAACTGACAGCTCAGGGGGCCCAGGAAGGCAGTCAAGTAAATAGGCGGCTTCCAGAGAAGGTGACAAGAACTGTGACAGGAAGCCTGGGGGGGTGGCTATGGTTTTCCCTGTGAGGGGCATCTAACTCTAAAGTATCTAAGCTGAAGACTGACTCTTTTTTTTTTTTTTTTAATTATACTTTTTTTTTTTTTTTTTTTTAATTATACTTTAGGTTTTAGGGTACATGTGCACAATGTGCAGGTTTGTTACATATGTATCCATGTGCCACGCTGATTTCCTGCACCCATTAACTCGTCATTTAGCATTAGGTATATCTCCTAATGCTGTCCCTCCCCCCTCCCCCAACCCCACAACAGTCCCCGGAGTGTGATGTTCCCCTTCCTGTGTCCATGAGTTCTCATTGTTCAATTCCCACCTATGAGTGAGAACATGCGGTGTTTGGTTTTTTGTCCTTGCGATAGTTTACTGAGAATGATGTTTTCCAGTTTCATCCATGTGCCTACAAAGGATATGAACTCATCATTTTTTATGGCTGCATAGTATTCCATGGTGTATATGTGCCACATTTTCTTAATCCAGTCTATCGTTGTTGGACATTTGGGTTGGTTCCAACTCTTTGCTATTGTGAATAGTGCCGCAATAAACATACGTGTGCATGTGTCTTTATAGCAGCATGATTTATAGTCCTTTGGGTATATACCCAGTAACGGGATGGCTGGGTCAAATGGTATTTCTAGTTCTAGATCCCTGAGGAATCGCCACACTGACTTCCACAATGGTTGAACTAGTTTACAGTCCCACCAACAGTGTAAAAGTGTTCCTATTTCTCCACATCCTCTCCAGCACCTGTTGTTTCTTGATTTTTTAATGATGGCCATTCTAACTGGTGTGAGATGGTATCTCACTGTGGTTTTGATTTGCATTTCTCTGATGGCCAGTGATGATGAGCATTTCTTCATGTGTTTTTTGGCTGCATAAATGTCTTCTTTTGAGAAGTGTCTGTTCATGGAAGACTGACTCTTGAAGAGGACTCAGGTGAAGCGGGGTGGCAGGGGCAAGAGGGTGGAGAGAGCATGTGAGAGAGACTGGAGGTATAAGTAAACAAGACACAGATAACAAAGGGGCTTGTAACCCATTTAGGAACCTGGACTTTATCCTGAGGACAATGGAACCACCAGAGTCTGAAGGGGCTGGACACAACTGGCTTGCATTTTCTAAGACAGAGTGAAGCAAGAGTCAAATACTGCACAGAGAGCCCTCGGTAAACATTCAGTTCTTTTTTTCTCTCCAGCTAGACAGATGACAGCATTCTGAAACCATTATAAAATCAACCTACCCAAAAGAACAACCACTCTCCTCTTTCTTGTTAGCAAAGTGAGATCACTCATCCATGGGTTGTTCCACTGGAGGAATGAATATGGCTCTTCCTTTTTCAATGATACATGACAAACAACCAAGAATTGTATATTCTTGTAATTGAAACATATGACCAGAAAGATGATTGGTGGTTCTAGGAACCCAAGTAATTCCCTTATTACCAATTTCCAGTTTTCAGCTCTCATGTTTCAAATTTCTTTTCCTATATTTTAATAACTGTTTTATTAACCAGACTGAGACTTTATAGGGGTTTAAAAGTCACTTAAGAGGAAATTTTCATTTGGAATCACTAAAAAGCAGCTGACAGAAGACCAATCCTACTTAAAATTCTGTCAAAGGAAATGCAGAGAAATTTCCTAATACCAAAGTAACTTGTCATCTCTTATGTAATTAAACACCACTTACTGTTAAATACTTTATTCTTTCTTCTTTATCTTCTCCTGCTAAGAGACCCACTGAATAATTGGCAGTGGAAGTAATAACACCTGTTTTTTGGTAAAATTCTCTATTTTGTGAATGTTCAATAATCACAAAAAAAAAAAAAACATGTCTAGTTGGAACTCACTATATAATTTATTTTATTTCGTTTCAGCTTTAAGGTAAAATATTTTGCTGACCAGGTCAGAATAAGAAAAAGCTACTTATGTAGGTCTTATGCTATGTAAAGAACCCATTAACAAGATTATCACTAGAAGCTATTACAACATACATTGTGATTTTTCATTACCATGAATTATTTCTTCATTTCTACAGCATAATAAAGTCATCATACCCTGGTGTCACTCACCTGAGCATCTTGTTCAACTTGAGCTTCATCAATTCCAGCATCAGGGTCTCTGTTAGCCTATGAGAGGTCATATGTCACATTATTGAACTATAGAGCATTCTCATTCAAAAGGAAAAATGGTTCCATCTGATGGTTATTCAATAACACTCTTTCTCTAGGAATAATATGCTTTTATTACGATCAATCCTGCACTATCTCACATTATCATCACACAGCACTGTCCAAAACCAATAATGACCCTCCTGATTTTAAATTCTATGAAAGAACAAGATACTGCTATCATTCTATGAAAGGAACAAGATACTACTATCTAAAACAAACGTATGAGTTAGCTGTTAAGAATTTAGACTGGATATTCTGAAACACAAACAAGCACAGGCAACATACAGCCAGAATCACTGCAGTAAGAATCAGCAAGTACCACAGATTATTAAAAGAATTTTAAGTGACCTTACTTAACTAGATTTAGCCCAGTCCAACTTCAGGCTTTTTAATCAAACTGTAATTAATCTCCACCCAATACCTGAAGGAGAACCACCAACATCCGCTGGTAGTACCCTGAAGTGTCCCCCACCACGTCATCTTCCAGGCTTGAGCCATATTCTGCAACAAAATAATTTCATACTTATTTACTTCTTCTTTCAACTAGAAAAATAATCTTGCCCCATTAATCAAATGAAAGTGATGTAAAAGAAGAAATAATTATATTTGGTTAACATAAATTCCCTCTATTCCATCTCTGAATGCTCTAAGCAAATGCTTTCAGTGAGTGGTTGGACAAAAATGAATTAAAGTCTCCCAAAGGCACTCAATTCAAACTTAAATCAAGACTCGGCCATTTAGAAATTCTCTCGACCAATGTAGTCATTAATCTATAGATACATGATGGTATTGGAAAGTCTCCAAAACACAATCAATCGTAAGCTTAAACTCTATTTTGCTTTCTTTCAAACCTTTTATATGGTTAGCTTCCAAATGTCTTCTATCTCTAATATTCTGAGATTTATTTCTTTAGGCATGGCCATCACTCCCCCAATAAGGTATTTTTCCTCTGCAGAAATAAAGTTAACTCTGAGAGACAGCAATGATATTTTAAAGTATGCCCCCCTCCCACCTCTATTTCCAGCTGCTCAATGTAAGGCCATATACAAGGGGAGAATTGGGATCTATAAGAGTCTACAAGTCTTTCTCACTACTCTCAAACAGTTGCTATTAAAGGAAAGGAGGCCTTACTCTAAGGTATTTAAATATTTAATTATTATGCGAAAGCAAACAAACTTTAATAAAAGCCTGAAACTTCTATTTTAAAGGGCCCAGAAGAGTTACGTGTTTATTTCAACCAGTTACCCAAATACAAAACCTTGTAGGAATCTTTAATTCTTTCTTCTACACCAACACCTACAAATATTAACCATTAAATCCTATCACATGTTTCTCCTGTCCCTGATTTATCCTCCTCACACCTCTCACTAACCTAGGTTGGGCCACAATTCCTAAATACCTAGCTTACCTCCCACACACATAACTATCCAATTAGCCTCTCAATTCAAGTCTCCTTCCTGCCTCAATTGTTCCTTCAGCACTCCACTGCTCATTGAGGAATTTACAGTGCCTGTGAATTAAGTCCAAATTCCTAATCCAGTCATGCAAAACCATCTATATCTGAGCCTAACCTCGCTTGTTCCATTTACCTCCCATAATGGACATGCACACATCCTCCATGGCAGCCAAGCCCTCTCTGTCCCTCAATATACTCTCCACAGTCCAGTCTCCATGCCATTAAAGACAGGCAATACCTCACCCAAAAATACCTTTTCTACCTACTCAAAATGCACCTAGTCTTTTTTTCCCAGTTTTATTGAGTTATGATGGACAAATAAAAATTGTATATATTTAAGGTATATACTGTGATGTTTTCATATATGTGTACATTGTGAAATGATTACCACAATCAAGCTAATCAGCATATCCATCACTTCATATAGTCTATATTTTTGTGTGTGGTGAGGACATTTAAAATATACTCTATTCACAAATTCCAAGCATATAATACAGTTATACTTTCACTATAGTCACCACGCTGTACATGAGATCCCCAGAACTTATTCATCCTAACTAAAATCGTGTATGCTTTGACCAATATCTCACCAGTCCCTTCTCCCATTCACCCCGCCCCTACACCCTAGCAAACACTGTTTTACTATCTGTTTCTATGAGTTCAATTTTTTTAGATTCAACATAAGAAGTGAGATCACACATAGCTTATGCCTTGTGCCTAGCTTATTTCACTTTGCATTATGTCCTCCATGTTTATCCATGATGTTGAAATGACACGATTTCCCCTCTTTAAGACTGAATAGTACTCCTGTGTGTGTGTGTATTCTTTATCTATTCATCTGTCAATGGACACTTTGTAAACCTACCTAGTCTTGAAACTCTGCTGCATGTTTGATTTGCACCATGAAGCCTCCCTAACATCCAAAGCTATGATGACCTCTCTCTTCTGAATGCATTATTGCATTTAACATTATTGGTATTTTACTTTAGTTTGAATTTTATTATCCTTTAAATATTGCAGTCATTCTGTCATGTCACCCCCTGAGGAGACTACAGGCAAACTGCTTGAGGACAGGAGCTGTGTTATGCACACCTTTTGTCACTCATGACAGCCTGTTAACACACTGCCAGACACATAGCCAGTGCTCAATTACACGGCTGAGTAGGACAGACCACACAGTTATTACCCTCTTTGAGCACACCATTTGTAATCCAGTAGCACAAAGGCTCTCATCAACGTCAACATCCCCAGAAAGAGATCTTTGAATAGTACATCAAATAAAGTTCAAAGTTGAGATACATGTATCACTTCTGCCTTAGCGGTTGGGAACTTACTGCCTTTAAAAAGAGAAGCAGGAAAGAGAGATTCAGCCATTTAGAAAGGTAATTATATAGTTGCTCTAAACAATTTTTTACTGTTTTGACTTGCTGTTTTGACTTGCTGGGTTAACAAAGCCATTTCTAAGATTAACAAACTAATGGCAAGATATGGCCCCTAGCAAAAGACACTAGGCTTGCAGTCTGTTGACTGGGCTGAGAAACTGGATAGTCTGACCCTCCTCAGTCAGGCAGGAGAAAGAGTTGGCTACAAGAAATCTGGTAAGAAAAGGACTCTCTACCTCTACTTTTTATTTCATTTTCTTGATTCTATTCATGGGACATATTTTAGGCTGAAATGCAGATTTCTGTTCACGAAAAAGACACACTAAAAAGAAAAATCAAAATGCAGAATATTTTATTCAAGCATTGCCATTAGCTAAGACAACATACATTTACTCAAATGTACTTTATCAACTCTGATGTGGGAAAGGGTTTAGGTTTCTCTTCCAAAGTTGCAAGTACTTTTCATATAACTCCTAAATTTTGCTAGCATAAAGCTAAATATTTTTAAAGGAGGAAAAACCATTTTTAACTTAATGTTAACATAAAGACAACCTGTATATCTCTACACTAATTGCAAATCCTATGCAAAAGTAAACTCCATCTTCAGCAGTGGCTTCTTATAAAATATTAAAATAGTAGAGGATAACAAGGCAGTCTTTTCCTTACTGAAGGAGAAAAACAGCTTGAATTGCAGGTCATTCATTCATTCATTATTTACTGCCTGCCTCCCATACCTACAAAGGACTGCATTCAAATCAGAGAAATGAAGGAAGTGATAGTGGAGGTGAAGTCAAAATATAACTCACAAACATTTACCTTCTTCATAAACTTGTTTGATGGCTCTTAGTTCTTCAGGTGTCCTTGAAGCAATAATTTCTGTCAGTACTTTTTCATTTGTTCCAGCTCCCTGTTTGGAGATTTTAACAGAGAAAACATGTCAATAAGATTAAAAAGAAACAGCCTGGGGAACAGAGAAAGACTCCGTCTCAAAAAAAAAGAAACTGATTTTCCCAGAATAGATGTTACCCAAATTGCATAGTTATATATATACTATCCAGTATAACATGGATTTATTTGTATATGAGTTCTATTAGTTATAGAAATCACAAGTTTTAAATGATTTTTCTCTCCAAAGACCATTTTATTCTTTTTGTCTAATGGAAAACAATGTTTATCATGTGTATGTGTGTATATATGCGCACGTATACATAACCAGTTACATAAATTTGTAACTTTTAATTTTGTCAGTTAATTCTAGCTTAAAAGTAAAACGTTTTCATGAAACATGAAGTAATTTTTTAAAAACTGAAAGAGTAAAAATGAAAACTTCACATAAATGTACATGGAAGAGCACTGATACTTAATAAGCACCTCAAAAGATAAACCCCTGACCCCCAAGTTAAGTGCTGTGCAGTCACGGGAAAATTCTACATCAAAGGTAACAATAAATATAGCATTGCTTAATTATTAGGAATTAGAACAACAGTATAAAGGAATTGGGACTTGCTTTCTGGATTTTTGAAAAATCATTTTAGTTGGCTTTCCTTTTTCTGCTTTTAAAAATCACATCTATATCTTAAACTAAGAGATGCAACAATATAGCTGAACTTATTTTTTTAAAAAAGATAGTATATTTAAGCCTTATTTTCTTTATATTTCTATTTTTTGCCAAAAATCAAGCACTGAAAAACCTAGAGTTCATTCTCTGGCAGAATTTCAACTACTGCTGACATTTCAGAAGTACTCAGCAAAAAAAGTACTTTTCTCAATAACCTCAGATTTTTATTTATTCCAAAAGAATCACCATAGGAAAATTAAGAGACTGAGCACAAACCAGCTCCTATCAGGATGACCCTTCTCCTCTCGCCACTCCATCAGTAAGAATCCCTGAGAAACATTATTTCTTTGTTAAATCTCAATGTGCCCATTCAAAATCTAACAGCTAACTACTGAACTACTTCCTGTCCCATGAGCCTAAACAAATGTGTCAATGCTGTCATATTTATACAACATTCCAAACACCAGTCAAGGGAATACACATTTAATTTTCGCTGCAACTGAAATTACAGCAAGTTTACCACCTACTTCATTTTAGTGTTTAGAGGGGCAGGAAAGAAGGAAAGAGTATGAGAAAAATTTATGTTGAAAATTCTCTCCGAAGCTTTACTTTTAACCTAAAATGATGAGCAATATTATGGTTCCCTAATCAGGCAATTTTCTATTGAAAAAGATAAAATAGCTCATCTGTAATATTTTTTAAACATCCTCAAAATCAGAAGACAGGCATGAAAATAAAATACAAAAAGCTATAAAAATATTAAAATTTTAAATAGCCCAGTACTATTGAGTTTAAATCTACAAAAAGATGAAATGACACACTTGTAATTTTCTCCCTCCTTTACTGCTTATTGCCTCCCTCCTTTACTGCTTATTGCCTCCCAGTTTTGTCTTCCAAGCAACTCTCACTGAAATAATCAGATAAAATTTTTAAAATATAACAAATAAGAGGAAGTAATTACCAAAACAAAATAATACTATTTATGACAAGAATGTTCTTTTCACTCATCCTTTTTACCTTCAAGGCATGTTTCAGTTCATAAGCATCATAAAGCCGAGAGGGTTTCATCAGAGCCACAATTAATTTTTCAAATTTTCCAGTTAGTTCTGATTTCAGGTCATCTAGAAGATCCTAACCCACAGAAAATACAAATTTGTTAACCAGCAGAAATTGTAATAAGATTCTTCTTAAATATGAATGACAGTCCTTTGCTCTAATGAATTCTTTATGTTGCTGTCTCCAAGTAGAAGGCCCATGAGCTAAACGAAACCCCATAACCTTGAATAACATACTTTTAAACTGTGACCAAAATCTTAAACTAAAGCAAACCCACTTATACGTCAAGATACTTGTTTCTAAAAGATGTTTTTCTTAACTTGAAAAAAAGAATACCTTTAAAAGTAGTCTAAAAATATTTCATAAAAATACTATTCTGAGAAACATATCTTCTTTTTAATTTCAAAAAATAATCATATAATGAAATTTACAAAGGACATTTAGTCTCTCATATCCACACATAATAATTTTTTCTTTTCTCTCCCCACAGGTAATAACATTCAAATACATAATAGATTATAGTCACTGTTATGACTCCTGACCACTGGGAGATATCTGTTCCTATGGGGAAATTGTGTATGTAATTATGAAAAAATTATGTGATTGTGAAAAAAAAATCAGTATTTCCTACCTATAAGTTTCAGCATACCACACAACTAAAAATGGTGTTTAGAATACTTTCTTTTTTGCTTTGCATTTGTTTTCTTAGTTAAGTGACATACGTTTTCAGAATAAGACTACATTTTTTTCCATGCATGCACTAATTCATTTAAATTTAAATAATTCAAATAATTCATTTAAATAATTCAAATAAATTTTTTGAATTATTAATCAAATAAAAGCATTTAAATCAACTAATTAAAAATCCATTAGTTAAAATCATGACAAAAGGAACCAAGACTGTGACTGTGTTAAAACAAAACATATTTGAATACAGGCTTACACCTAGAAAACGGATAGTAAGACACCCATGTGAACGTGAGTGGGAAACACAGAGGAAAAGAAGAGAGACAGTTCTCACCACAGGATCTTTTGGCACCTCTACAGCATTAGGCAAGGAAAAACAATTACGTGAGGATAAGCTGGGTGAGCACTGTATCCCAAGAGCTGATAATTTAGAGGAGAGTGGAAAAGAAACAGAAGTAGGGAAGTCGGAATCACAAAATAAATGATGCTTACAAAAGAATATCAGTATATTCCAAACTAGTCTTATAACTGATAGCTGTTCTCCCATTCTCTCTTGGGATGAAATGTGGTCTTACCCTGCCAAACAGAGTCTTAAAAGCTGCAGAGATTTCCTGGCGCTGAGCGTTACTTCGGGATGTCAACAGAGTCAGGATGCTCTCCTCATCTGTGCCTGCAATTTATGGTTAACAATTACATTTTGGCGCCTACATGCATACTCTCCCAATGATCTTGGCAACCTGCTTCCCAGTCACCTTATTTCCTTGCCTCTCCCATGTGAATATAAAATATATTTTATGGCTGGCGCAGTGGCTCACACTTGTAATCCTAGCTCTTTGGGAGGCCAAGATGGGACGATTGCTTGAGGCCAGGAGTTCAAGACCTGCCTGGTCAACATAGTGAGACCCCCATCTCTTAGAAAAAAAAAAATATATATATATATATATATACACACACACACACACACATATATACATGTACACACACATACATATATAAATGTTTTATTAAACAGTTTATTAAAAATTTACAATATATAAAATGTCACGTTTTCAATATATTCTACCCCCCTATTCCCAACATATTGGGAAGTAGATGGAAAAATAGTCCTGCCTTTTAAAAAACTTAGTGCACCTAGTTTTTTAAAAACACACAAATAAGTATGAGCTAAGGCAAAACGTTACAAGTGACTCAGGAGAGATCTAGGTATTAAATGGGACTCAAAGAAGGGTCTCCTAGCTGATAGGAGGTGGAAGGGAGTCTTGGAGAATGCTTCATGGAGAAGGTGACACCCACAAGTCTTGAAGGATGGAAGGATTGTGAAAGGCAGTGACGAAAGGAAGGACAGCCTTTAGCATGAGAGAAAAGCTCAGCAGTGGAGAAATACAGGGCTTTCATAAACAGCAGATAAGCCAGCATGGTTGGGTCTGAGAACACATTAAACAGTAATGGGAGATGAGTCTGGAAAGGTGGGCTGGATACAATGGAAGGACTTGCAGGGCCAGAAAGCACATGAACAGTAGTACAAAAGAAGCCTGGGCACAGGAGATCAGTGACACATGGAAATCCTTGAGATGAGAGGTTTTTAAATGACTAGAAAAGAGGCTGGGGAAAGAGAAGAGACTAGCAGAATCAGAATGGGATATCTGATTGGGAACAGAGCTGCACAGCTGCTCACCTGCAGGGATGGCTGCCTTATCGACTCGGGCCTCTACCACACAGGTGAGGGTGACAAGCTCAAAAGCACGGAGGCTGAATTTAACTGCCTGTTCAGTTCTAGAGACTGAATATTAGGGATGGTTTATGGCAAGCTTGTCCAACCCATGGCCTGCAAGCCACATGTGGCCCAGGACAGCTCTGAATGCAGCCTAACACAAACTCATAAACTTTCTTAAAATATTATGCAATTATTTTGCTTTTTTTTTTTTTTTAGCTCATCAGCTGTCATTATTGTTAGTGTATTTTATGTGTGGCCCAAGACAATTCTTCTAATGTGGCCCAGAGAAGCCAAAAGACCGGACACTCTGGTTTATAGTATTATTTTGTTATCTTAACATCTCTCTTCTCCTACAGATTTAGATCAAAATATTCTAAAATTATTCTTACTGTAATTAATGACTTGTTTGGAAAAACAAATATCACATTTGCTTTAGAAAGAGGAAGCTAAATTTACCCAGGCCTTTCATGGCCTTCCGAAGAGTTTCTGCATCAGCCCGCTCATCAAATCCAGGGAAGTCAGTCACAGTGCCTCTGAGAACCTAATTCAGGAAACACAGTGGTATTATTCATATCATGACTAATATGACAAAGTAAATAACACAAACAGGAAGCCGCTTGCTATGTATCATATTCAGTCATTAAATAAATTTACCATTTGATAAGATTTGTGACCCCTTTTGAACTGGGAAGGGAACCATTTACAATGGGAATTGGCAGGACCGATTCAGCACGGAAGCTATCCTGATCACCTGTAATACCATCAGTGGGAAGGCTGGCTCCCTCTTCTCTGTGACGAAACCCACCAACACCTCCTGGTTCGCAGAGGGCACGTCTTTGCAGGTTCCCTTCCCATTAAGTCTCATACCATTTTGATCTACAAGCATACTGAGCCCGCATTAAATCTTAATACCCTATCCTGAGTACTCAATTCTAAGCAGTGCTCTTGTTACGTGCCTTTTGATCTAAGTCCTGTTTCTGTATACTTACTTAGGGACTTTACAATAACCCAGCAAAGCCTGAAATGATTGCTCATGTGCCACAGGAATACAAATTTTTGAATTTAGAACTTTATAAAGGTGTATTGGAAGATATTCTTCATAAAGCTTCCTGTTACACATTACTTTATCACATATATACACTGCTTTTAATAACCTAATAACCAAAATATCTTCATATTTCAAAAAAAGATAGTGATATCGGCTAGGTGCGGTGGCTCACGCCTGTAATCCCAACACTTTGGGAGGCCGAGGCGGCGGATCACAAGGTCAGGAGATCGAGACCATCCCGGCTAACATGTTGAAACCCCGTCTCCACTAAACAAATTAGCTGGGAGTGGTGGCGGGCGCCTGTAGTCCCAGCTGCTCGGGAGGCTGAGGCAGGAGAATAGTGTGAACCTGGGAGGCGGAGCTTGCAGTGAGCTGAGATCGCACCACTGCACTCCAGCCGGGGGCGACACAGTGAGACTGTCTCATTTAAAAAAAAAAAAAAAAAGTTAGTGATATCATTAGATCCTGAGAGTCATAAGGCTTTATTAATACTGAGCCATAAATGTTTATCTTATGCTAAATGGAGGCTCCCAGAATTTACTTTACCAATAAATGTTTTTGCATTCCCTCAAAACTCCTGCTTAGGTACCATCTAAACTGAGAAACAAACAGATAAAAGGACTGTAAAGCTAGCCTGGTTTACAATCTTACATGTCTTATCATAAATGCACAAAAGCACAGTCACAAAAAGGAGGAAAGTTTCTTTTCCATCTTAGCCTCCAATTGTTGCATATGCCAACAATAACATAATACTAATCAAATTTTAAAAGATGACAACAGAGAGAGATAGCCATGGTGAAGAACTTCCCCAGGGCATAGTGTCAAAGGTCAGTTCAGTGGCCTTCTCTCTTTAGTGGTACTAAATTAGGCTTCCTGAAGAAGTGGCACTCATGGATCCAGGAGATAGTGACAAAGACTCTCCCTTTGTCCACACTTTGAACAGGCTCCCCTGAGCCCTCTTCTCAACTAGTCCTTGTCATTGGGCCTCCTTTGCCTGCCTAGCAAGAAGCTTGCTAAGTCAGTTTAAGGAGGATACCCCTACTTTTGGTATCTGATCACCCTCTGTTATGAACTGAATATCTATGTCCCTTCAAAATTCGTATGTTGAAACCCTACCCCACCACATGACGGTAAATGGGAGGTAGAGCCTTTGCGAGATAATTAGAATTAGATGAAGTCATGAAAGCAGGGCCCCCAAAATGAGATCAGCATCCTTGTAAGAATCAGCTTGCTTCTCTATGCTCTGTCATGTGAGGCTACAATAATGTCTAGAAGAAAGCCCTCACCACACCCAACCATGCTGGCACCCTGAGACTTCCAGTCACCAAAACTTTGAGAAATGAATTTCTTTCTTTATAAGCCACCCAGTCTATAGTATTCTGTTACGGCAGCCCAATGAACTAAGCTACCCTCTATATCTGATCAATTTCCTCATCCCCTCCCCCAACATCTGATCATCCTGGCCTGCCTTCAGCAAGAATCCTATTAAATCAGTTTAGCACGAGTCCCCCTAACTTGATGTTTCCTGTTAGTAACTTTCCATGCACTGACCTCACTCTGCTTGTTAGCTATAAATCCCCAATCGTCTTCACTGTATTCAGAGTTGAACCTAATCTCTCTCCCCTGTGGTAATAGTCATGACTTACATTGTAATATTCTTGACTGAGGTCTTCCTTACCATCAGAATAACTTTTTCTTCAACAGTAGTCCTTACCCTTGTTCAAGAAGAGAAGACACACTTCTTTCCTCTGAACAGGGTCAGCTATGAGAGAACTTATCAGAAAACCTGACCTCATGAAGCCCCACATGACCTTAACTTCTAAGTCAAGTGGTATGATCATGAGGTCAAAAGAATATAATTCAAGAGAAAAAGAGGTGTTTCCAGGTTGATGTCCCAGCCCCAGGTTGTTGAAAGCACCACTGGTAACAGCTTTCTCTCCCTCTGTGCCTCAGCTAAACAAGGGACTGTGGCCAACTAGGAAAAGGGGAAGGGGAGCCTCTCTCCCACTTGTCTCGTGGAGAGGTTATGAAACTAAGCCAGAGCTGTTCATTCCACCAAGAGGGAAATCCACCCACAGCCAGGCTACTCTCCATTTCCACCTCATCTAAGGAGCGCAGACACATAAAGACCAACAGATTCCCTGCCATTCATTCTATACCTTAATCCATATGAAACTGAATGGTTGAATACTGACAACTTCATAAAAGGAGTTACAGTTTAGAAAAGAAATTGATAAGATTTGAGAAGATGATGCTCAAAACTAGCCTGGGTTAGGAAAGTTCTTTCTCTCAGATCAAGTTACAGCTTCTCTTTAATGAGACCACCTCAAATTGATCAGTATCATTGTAAAAATGAATAAACTCCACAAGTTTTCTTAATGTGAGAACTTAGGACTGAATGCCCCTTGTAGTTCATCTTTCTTTTTACTCATTGACTCACTATCTTTTGAATGTCTCCCACGTCCAAAGTATTATACTAACTACTAGTTAAAAGTCAGGATCCCGTGGAGCCAAGATGGCCGAATAGGAACAGCTCCGGTCTCCAGCTCCCAGCCCCAGCGACACAGAAGACTGGTGATTTCTGCATTTCTGCTTGAGGTACCGGTTTCATCTCACTAGGGAGTGCCTAACAGTGGGTGCAGGACAGACGGTGAAGCGCACTGTGCGCGAGCCGAAGCAGGGCGAGGCATTACCTCACTCGGGAAGCGCAAGGGGTCAGGGAGTTCCCTTTCCTAGTCAAAGAAAGGGGAAACAGACGGCACCTGGAATATCGGGTCAGTCCCATCCTAATACTGCGCTTCTCCAACGGGCCTGGAAAACGGCACACTAGGAGATTGTGTCCCGCACCTGGCTCGGAGGGTCCTATGCCCACGGAGTCTCGCTGATTGCTAGCACAGCAGTCTGAGATCAAGCTGCAAGGCGGCAGCGAGGCTGGGGGAGGGGCGCCCGCCATTGCCCAGGCTTGCTTAGGTAAACAAAGCAGCCAGGAAGCTCGAACTGGGTGGAGCCCACCATAGCTCAAGGAGGCCTGCCTGCCTCTGTAGGCTCCACCTCTGGGGGCAGGGCACAGACAAACAAAAACTCAGCAAAGAACCTCCACAGACTTAAATGCCCCTGTCTGTCTGACTGACAGCTTTGAAGAGAGTAGTGGTTCTCCCAGCACGCAGCTGGAGATCTGAGAACAGACAGACTGCCTCCTAAAGTGGGTCCCTCACCCCTGAGCAGCCTAACTGGGAGGCACCCCCCCAGTAGGGTCAGACTGACACCTCATTCAACCGGGTACTCCTCTGAGACAAAACTTTCAGAGGAACTATCAGACAGCTGAATTTGTGGTCTCACGAAAATCCGCTGTTCTGCAGCCACCGCTGCTGACACCCAGCCAAACAGGCTCTGGAGTAGACCTCTAGTAAACTCCAACAGACCTGCAGCTGAGGGTCCTGTCTGGTAGAAGGAAAACTAACAAACAGAAAGGACTTCAACACCAAAAACCCATCTGTACATCACCATCACCAAAGACAAAAAGTAGATAAAACCACAAAGATGGGGAAAAAACAGAGCAGAAAAACTGGAAACTCTAAACAACAGAGCACCTCTCCTCCTCCAAAGGAACGCAGTTCCTCACCAGCAACGGAACAAAGCTGGATGGACGATGACTTTGATGAGTTGAGAGAAGAAGGCTTCAGACGATCAAACTACTCTGAGCTACGAGAGGAAATTCAAAACAATAGCAAAGAAGTTAAAAACTTTGAAAAAAAATTAGAAGGATGGATAACTAGAATAACCAATGGAGAGAAGGGCTTAAAGGAGCTGATGGAGCTGAAAGCCAAGTTTCGAGAACTACGCGAAGATTGCAGAAGCCTCAGTAGCAGATGCGATCAACTGGAAGAAAGGGTATCACTGATGGAAGATGAAATGAATGAAATGAAGAGAGAAGGGAAGTTTAGAGAAAAAAGAATAAAAAGAAATGAACAAAGCCTCCAAGAAATTTGGGACTATGTGAAAAGACCAAACCTACGTCTGATTGGTGTACCTGAAAATGATGGGGAGAATGGAACCAAGTTGGAAAACACTCTGCAAGATATTATCCAGGAGAACTTCCCCAATCTAGCAAGGCAGGCCAGCAATCAGATTCAGGAAATACAGAGAACGCCACAAAGATACTCCTCGAGAAGGGCAACTCCAAGACACATAATTGTCAGATTCACCAAAGTTGAAATGAAGGAAAAAATGTTAAGGGCAGCCAGAGAGAAAGGTCGGGTTACCCACAAAGGGAAGCCCATCAGACTAACAGCTGATCTCTCAGCAGAAACTCTACAAGCCAGAAGAGAGTGGGGGCCGATATTCAACATTCTTAAAGAAAAGAATTTTCAACCCAGAATTTGCTATCCCGCCAAACTAAGCTTCATAAGTGAAGGAGAAATAAAATACTTTACAGACAAGCAAACGCTGAGTGATTTTGTCACCACCAGGCCTGCCCTAAAAGAGCTCCTGAAGGAAGCACTAAACATGGAAAGGAACAACCGGTTCCAGCCACTGCAAAAACATGCCAAATTGTAAAGACCATCGAGGCTAGGAAGAAACTATAGCAACTAACGAGCAAAATAACCAACTAACATCATAATGACAGGATCAGATTCACACATAACAATATTAACGTTAAATGTAAATGGGCTAAATGCTCCAATCAAAAGACACAGACTGGCAAACTGGATAAGGAGTCAGGACCCATCAGTGTGCTGTATTCAGGAAACCCATCTCACGTGCAGAGACACACATAGACTCAAAATAAAGGGATGGAGGAAGATCTATCAAGCAACTGGAAAACAAAAAAAGGCAGGGGTTGCAATCCTAGTCTCTGATAAAATAGACTTTAAACCAACAAAGATCATAAGAGACAAAGAAGGCCATTACATAATGGTAAAGGGATCAATTCAACAAGAACAGCTAAATATCCTAAATATATATGCACCCAACACAGGAGCACCCAGATTCATAAAGCAAGTCCTCAGTGACCTACAAAGGGACTTAAACTCCCACACAATAATAATGGGAGATTTTAACACCCCACTGTCAGCATTAGACAGATCAACGAGACAGAAAGTTAACAAGGATATCCAGGAATTGAACTCAGCTCTGCACCAAGCAGACCTAATAGACATCTACAGAACTCTCCACCCCAAGTCAACAGAATATACATTTTTTTCACCACCACACCACACCTATTCCAAAATTGACCACATAGTTGGAAGTAAAGCTCTCCTCAGCAAATGTAAAACAACAGAAATTATAACAAACTGTCTCTCAGACCACAGTGCAATCAAACTAGAACTCAGGATTAAGAAACTCACTCAAAACCGCTCAACTACATGGAAACTGAACAACCTGCTCCTGAATGACTATTGGGTACATAATGAAATGAAGGCAGAAATAAAGATGTTCTTTGAAACCAACGAGAACAAAGACACAACATACCAGAATCTCTGGGACACATTCAAAGCAGTGTGTAGAGGGAAATTTATAGCACTAAATGCCCACAAGAGAAAGCAGGAAAGATCCAAAATTGACACCCTAACATCACAATTAAAAGAACTAGAAAAGCAAGAGCAAACACATTCAAAAGCTAGCAGAAGGCTAGAAATAACTAAAATCAGAGCAGAACTGAAGGAAATACAGACACAAAAAACCCTTCAAAAAATTAATGAATCCAGGAGCTGGTTTTTTGAAAAGATCAACAAAATTGATAGACCGCTAGCAAGACTAATAAAGAAGAAAAGAGAGAAGAATCAAATAGATGCAATAAAAAACGAAAAAGGGGATATCACCACCGATCCCACAGAAATACAATCTACCATCAGAGAATACTACAAACACCTCTATGCAAATAAACTAGAAAATCTAGAAGAAATGGATAAATTCCTCGACAAATACACCCTCCCAAGACTAAACCAGGAAGAAGTTGAATCTCTGAATAGACCAATAACAGGCTCTGAAATTGTGGCAATAATCAATAGCTTACCAACCAAAAAGAGTCCAGGACCTGATGGATTCACAGCCGAATTCTACCAGAGGTACAAGGAGGAACTGGTACCATTCCTTCTGAAAGTATTCCAATCAATAGAAAAAGAGGGAATCCTCCCTAACACATTTTATGAAGCCAGCATCATCCTGATACCAAAACCTGGCAGAGACATAACCAAAAAAGAGAATTTCAGACCAATATCCTTGATGAACATTGATGCAAAAATCCTCAATAAAATACTGGCAAACCGAATCCAGCAGCACATCAAAAAGCTTATCCACCATGATCAAGTGGGCTTCATCCCTGGGATGCAAGGCTGGTTCAACATACGCAAATCAATAAATGTAATCCAGCATATAAACAGAACCAAAGACAAAAACCACATGATTATCTCAATAGATGCAGAAAAGGCCTTTGACAAAATTCAACATCTCTTCATGCTAAAAACTCTCAATAAATTAGGTATTGATGGGACGTATCTCAAAATAATAAGAGCTATCTACGACAAACCCACAGCCAATATCATACTGAATGGGCAAAAACTGGAAGCATTCCCTCTGAAAACTGGCACAAGACAGGGATGCCCTCTCTCACCGCTCCTTTTCAACATAGTGCTGGAAGTTCTGGCCAGAGCAATCAGGCAGGAGAAGGAAATAAAGGGTATTCAATTAGGAAAAGAGGAAGTCAAATTGTCCCTGTTTGCAGATGACATGATTGTATATCTAGAAAACCCCATTGTCTCAGCCCGAAATCTCCTTAAGCTGATTAGCAACTTCAGCAAAGTCTCAGGATACAAAATTAATGTACAAAAATCACAAGCATTCTTGTACACCAATAACAGACAAACAGAGAGCCAAATCATGAGCGAACTCCCATTCACAATTGCTTCAAAGAGAATAAAATACCTAGGAATCCAACTTACAAGGGATGTGAAGGACCTCTTCAAGGAGAACTACAAACCACTGCTCAATGAAATCAAAGAGGATACAAACAAATGGAAGAACATTCCATGCTCATGGGTTGGAAGAATCAATATCGTGAAAATGGCCATACTGCCCAAGGTAATTTATAGATTCAATGCCATCCCCATCAAGCTACCAATGACTTTCTTCACAGAATTGGAAAAAACTACTTTAAAGTTCATATGGAACCAAAAAAGAGCCCGCATCGCCAAGTCAATCCTAAGCCAAAAGAACAAAGCTGGAGGCATCACGCTACCTGACTTCAAACTATACTACAAGGCTACAGTAACCAAAACAGCATGGTACTGGTACCACAACAGAGACATAGATCAATGGAACAGAACAGAGCCCTCAGAAATGATGCCGCATAGCTACAACTATCTGATCTTTGACAAACCTGACAAAAACAAGAAATGGGGAAAGGATTCCCTATTTAATAAATGGTGCTGGGAAAACTGGCTAGCCATATGTAGAAAGCTGAAACCGGATCCCTTCCTTACACCTTATACAAAAATTAATTCAAGATGGATTAAAGACTTATATGTTAGACCTAAAACCATTAAAATCCTACAAGAAAACCTAGGCAATACCATTCAGGACATAGGCGTGGGCAAGGACTTCATGTCTAAAACACCAAAAGCAATGGCAACAAAAGCAAAAATCGACAAATGGGATCTCATTAAACTAAAGAGCTTCTGCACAGCAAAAGAAACTATCATCAGAGTGAACAGGCAACCTACAGAATGGGAGAAAATTTTTGCAACCTACTCATCTGACAAAGGGCTAATATCCAGAATCTACAATGAACTCAAACAAATTTACAAGAAAAAAACAAACAACCCCATCAAAAAGTGGGCAAAGGACATGAACAGACACTTCTCAAAAGAAGACATTTATGCAGCCAAAAAACACATGAAGAAATGCTCATCATCACTGGCCATCAGAGAAATGCAAATCAAAACCACAGTGAGATACCATCTTACACCAGTTAGAATGGCCATCATTAAAAAATCAGGAAACAACAGGTGCTGGAGAGGATGTGGAGAAATAGGAACACTTTTACACTGTTGGTGGGACTGTAAACTAGTTCAACCATTGTGGAAGTCAGTGTGGCGATTCCTCAGGGATCTAGAACTAGAAATACCATTTGACCCAGCCATCCCATTACTGGGTATATACCCAAAGGACTATAAATCATGCTGCTATAAAGACACATGCACACGTATGTTTATTGCGGCACTATTCACAATAGCAAAGAGTTGGAACCAACCCAAATGTCCAACAACGATAGACTGGATTAAGAAAATGTGGCACATATACACCATGGAATACTATGCAGCCATAAAAAAGGATGAGTTCGTGTCCTTTGTAGGGACATGGATGAAACTGGAAAACATCATTCTCAGTAAACTATCGCAAGGACAAAAAACCAAACACCGCATGTTCTCACTCATAGGTGGGAATTGAACAATGAGAACTCATGGACACAGGAAGGGGAACATCACACTCCGGGGACTGTTGTGGGGTGGGGGGAGGGGGGAGGGACAGCATTAGGAGATACACCTAATGCTAAAGGACGAGTTAATGGGTGCAGGAAATCAACATGGCACATGGATACATATGTAACAAACCTGCACATTGTCACATTGTGCACATGTACCCTAAAACCCTAAAGTATAATAAAAAAGAAAAAAAAAAAAAAAAAACATTAAAAAAAAAAAAAAAAAAAAAAAGTCAGGATCCCTCAAGTTAAGTACGAAATGACAGGCATATAACTAATCAAGTGCAGTAGAATATGTACACACAGAGGCTGGATTAGGGCAATGTGAGCACATTTGAGAGAACTATATTGGGAAGTGTGAAAAGAGAAAAAATTCGGAAAAAATTCCAAACAGTCTTGAAAGTTGCCTGTGAATTTGCCAGGCCAATCTGGCGCTTTAGCTGAAGAGTTAAGTATTTCAACAGACTGGAACAAGCAGTAAGGTTGAAACAAAAACAAGGGAAAGGTCACAGTGAAGGGAGGGGAAGGGCATAAAAGCCACGCTAAAATGTGCAGACCTCATCCTGTAGGCAACAGGAAGCCACTGGAGGACACTCAGGCAGGGAAGAACAATGTCAACTCTGCACAGCAATATGCCTCTGGCATCAGTGGACACGATGGAACCGACTGTGCAAGAGTGACAAGAAGACTGCTTAGAAACTAACAACACAAAGAAGGAAAGGAAGACCTAAACAAAGGCAGGGACAGAAACAGGCCCCAGGTAGACAGGAACTACTTAGGGTGATTCTGTTTTTTGGATGAGAAAGAGGATGGCTGGCTTTGCATTTCTGCATAGTAGGCTTGTGAGTTGTCAGCACATGCCGGTAGTAGCTGGAGGAGGCCACCACGCAAGACAATATTAATGGGGTGGAAAGAGCCAGAGGAGAAGGAAAGGGAAGGTGACCTACAATCAGAGTGGCAGCTGGTATCTGCTGAGTGCAGCAATGCACCAGGCACTGTCACAGAGCTTCACACAGATCATCTCAGGGAAATCCCATCTTACAGACAAAGAAACATACTGGCTCAGAAAGGTTCTAGCAAGTGAGTCACCAAATGACCTTCAAGCAAGCAAGTTGCAGAGATGGGACTTGAAGCCACAGGACCTTGGCTCCTGGGCTCTTACCCATGAAGCTACACTGCACTCCTAAAGGCAAGAAGAAAATCCAAGGAGGGTGATGACATGGAAGCTGAAGGAGACAAATGTTCCAAGAGGAAAGAAAGAGGAGGCAGTGTCCAATACCACAGCAAGTCAAGGAAGAGCTAAGAGTAAAAGGGTCCACTGGATTTGGTAACTAGGAGGTCTTTGGTGGTGTTTAACAGTCTGGCTGTAGGACACTCAGGAATGAATTGAGGGAAAGACCATCTCAACGAAACAATAGTTTGCAAACCAGGCTTTTAAAAACACAGTTAAGAAAAAAAAAAAAAAAGGCTTGATAAGGTTTGTAGGCTATGAAGAAACTTCTGGAGAGACAGAGGTTAAAAACAGGGAGAGGTTAGAAACAGAAGAGACATGAGGGATTTGCCTAAAGAAAAAAGATATCTGACACCAGAGACTGAAGGAAATTAGGTGAAAGGTGAATGGAAGAAAAGCATCTTAAAAATCTCACCTACTAAGTATGAAGAAACAACTGCTGGTCCTCTTTTTGAGAGCTTTCTAGAAATTGTGAAACACTTTTGCTACATTCCATACAATCAGAGTCACCCACCAAGAATAGCAAAGCCACGTAGCGGTATTAAGAGACCAGATGTGAATCAGAGAAATGAGTCAGAAGGGCAGAACCCTTGTTTGGACATCCTGCGCAAACCCCATCACTGCCCACACAAAACTGTCTGCAAATGTGACTTTAAATGACTCATTCAAGAGGGCTTCCCCTGTTTCCTGGAGTCCCCACACTTTACCCAGATTAATGCCAACTCTTAAGTAGGTACCGTTCCCTCACCCATTCACCCATCCTCAGTTCATCCTCAGTTCCCTTTATCTGCTACCACCAATGCCTTACGAAGAGAATTATAATATATTCTTAGATAATACTTGGCCAAAATATACAATTCACTCTTTTAATTCTCACCTTCAAAAATATCCATTCTTTAGGTCTATAATTTTGTTGGCTTTTTTTTTTCTCTAAATGAAAAAGTTCTTTACCCACAAGGACTAGGTATGCCAAAATAAAATGAATAAAACCAACCAAACAACAAAGGAAGGGTTGCTTTTCTAGACACAGAACTTAGACATAAATAACAATTTCAAGTTTAAAGATGAGAAAGTATTCACCTGTCTGGAACATTTTAAATAAAGCCTTCCTGAAGACACAGAAAAGGACTAAACTCTCTTTGTTCTCCAGTTCCATATAATCAATATTTACTCAAATACCGCCCCCCACACCCCACCTCCAGCATTCCACATAATATTAACTAGGAGCTGGAAATCATGAAGCAAACCACAAGCTGAGCACCTGCTAAGCCACTATGCAGTGATTTTTAAGGGTGGTTCTTCTGAGACCCAGGTTTCCAAAGACCTTGAAGCCACTCCAAAAAACAGTAAGCTGGGAAGACAATGGCCTCCCCACTCCATGTACATACACTAGGGCCCTATCTTATGTATGTACTAGAGGCCCATTAATATTTCCTGCAATAATGGTTCCCACTAATGAGAAAATAAATTATTTTATCACTGTACTAAGAAAAAAATAAGAAGGGCATAAAAGAGGGAAATGTCAGTGTGACCTGATTATGCTTTGAGCTGCAAAGCAAAATAAGTATCAGGGAAAAAATTAGGACCTCCAAGAAGACTGAGGAGTACAAACACATCAGAGGTCAGAGACATGCTCTCAACCCTCAATCCTAACCCTTGCTCTAATCCCAACTCAGAAAAAGTGAATGATATAGTTCAAAGCGTTAAACTCGAACTGGCCTATTGCTTACTTTTGTGTAATTTCCTTTCCTTTTCAGGCTCCATCTTACTTGTTTTTGCTTCTTTCCATTTGTCTATCCATCCTACCACCTTTGACCTGTTTCTTAAAATCAAATGCAAGGGAAAAAAAACAACACTGGAGAAGAGATTAAGTTGTTTGCATCGTGGTAGAAAAGAAGGTTTTGATAACAAAGTAAAGATTTGTAAAATGATTTAAGTTTTTGTTGTGTATTTCTTTAATGCTCTGTGTTTAATGTTGTTGTCTCTTTACCAGTGTAAGAATGACTTCCCTTGACAAACACCAATAAAATGGAAAGTTAAATTGTGTGCTCCTACAAGTTGCCCAAGAATAACTCCAGTGATGTCTTGAGTGAGTTAAAGTGAGCAGGTGGCATTGGCCTCCCCTGAGTTCACACTGGAGGTCAGAGGAGAGTATGCTCTTTTACCAAATTGTTCCATTGGGCATTCCATGAATAAAACTTGAAAAGTTCTATCCCTTCCAAGACAAGGCTTGATTTCCCCACCTCACTGCAGTTTCACTCCATCATGCCAAACTCTTTTACACCTCTAAGTATTTATTTGCTGTTGTTGCCTCTCTGTATGATGGCTTCCCTCCTTTGTCCCATACAAAGAATGCCAACTAAGTAACCTTAATTTCCTCTTCTGTGAAACAAAAATAGTAATACCTATTTCCTAAACTATGTGGACTAAATAACGCACACAAAAGACTTGGCAATGCATCTATTATATCAATAAATCTTAGATTCATTTCCCATTGCGCTCATGTTTAACAATACTTGGCACACAGTGGAAATGCAAAAGCCTCATGCATTCATGAATGCATGCATCGATGAAAAAGAGAACAGTTAAGAACTAGTGTCCGGCCAGGCGCAGTGGCTCATGCCTGTAATCCCAGCACTTTGGGGGGCCGAGGCACATGGATCACTTGAGGTTAAGAGTTCGAGACTAGCCTGGCCAACATGGCGAAACTCCGTCTCTACTAAAAATACAAAAATTAGCCAGGCGTGGTGGCACATGCCTGTAATCCCAGCTACTTGGGAGGCTGAGGCAGGAGAATCACTTGAACCCAGGAAGCAGAGGTTGCAGTGAGCTGAGATCGCGCCACGGCACTCCAGCCTGGACAACAAAGCAAGACTCCATCTCGGGGGAGAAAAAAAAAAAAAACAAAAAACTAGTGTCCAAAGAAATGAAGCCAGGAGTATAATTCCTTGCAATTAATCAATTGATGATATGTTTACATATTATGTAAATTAACTAAACTGAAAGACTGGGTCTAAAAAGTACTTAAAGCAAAGGTCTTAGGAGCCCCAATTTTTAAAAAACAGATGCATTTGTGAAATTTTAGAATAGTATGAAGGTTATATGAATAAAATGTATTTCAGGAATGAATCTATGCTGTAAAAGCACTGTTATATTTCTACCATTTTGACCTTCTAAGTCATTAAAAGAAGAAAGCCGGACTGCCTGTAACTAGCTTGATCACCTATGTAGGCCTTCCAAGGAGAACTGGATATTAGATAAGGAAATCAGGGTTTGCTGAATGCCAATCAATTGCTCAGTGGCTTGCAAAGCAGCCAAGTAGTTTTGGATCTAGTTCCTTCTCAGCAGCCAAAATGAACTTAAGAGTTAAACAGATAAGGAACTGAGAGAGACCACTAGGAGTAGCACAGGCCATGAGTAAACAGGTAACCCTGATCTAAGATCCCAAAAGTGAACATTAGCTCCAGAGAGACTTGACTTTAAAAAATGAATGGCATGAAAAGATGCAATCAATATCCAGTCAGCTCCTCTGGAAGGAGCTTCATCTTATTTATTTACATTTATCCTGCTTGCTCGGCACAGGGCTTTTTAAAATTATTATAATAATTTTAAACCAACCGAAAATATTTCTGATCAAACCTTGTAACTTAAACATATACCATAGAGATAATTCTGATGTTCATGAGAACACTTGGACACAGGAAGGGGAACATCACACACCCACACCGGGACCTGTTGTGAGGTTGGGGGAGGGGGGAGGGATAGCATTAGGAGATACACCTAATGTAAATGACGAGTTAATGGGTGCAGCACACCAACATGGCACATGTATACATATGTAAAAAACCTGCACGTTGTGCACACGTACCCTAGAACTTAAAGTATAACAAAAATATATATATAATAAAAAATAAACAAAAAAAAATTCTGATATTCATGAAGCTTCTAATGAACAATTACGTAGCCTAGTTTTGCCTTCATGACATTCTTACTGCTCAGACGCCGCACCCAACTTTAATACTAAACTTTTTCTTTTAAGACGTAGTCTCACTCTGTTGCCCAGGCTGGAGTGCAACAGTGGCGCGATCTCAGCTCACTGCAACCTCCGCCTCCCAGGTTCAGGTGATTCTCCTGCCTCAGCCTCCCGACTAATTTTTGTGTTTTTAGAAGAGACAGGGTTTCACCATGTTGGTTAGGCTGGTCTCGAACTCCTGACCTCGTGATCCGCATGTCTCGGCCTCCCAAAGTGCTAGGATTACAGGCATGAGTCACCATGCCCGGCCAATACTAAATATTTTAACAAAATGTTTTACTTTCATGATTTCCAAAAATAGTAACAAAACTAGAGCAAAATTTAACACTGTATCTTTTTTAAAACATTACTTGTAACTTTTATGATGAGTAAAAACTGTAGTTTTGATAGAAAACAGTCTTGGTGTTATATTGTCATAGGGCTCAGGTACATAATTTTATATGCAAACCACCATTCTCCTAGGTTTTGTATACACATGGCCTTTATGATACTAATCATTCTTTGAAATTATTAAAATTCATGTCCACAACTGGAAAATGTGTTCACTTATACTATTTGGGTAAACAGTCTACATAATGAAAAGGAATTGATGAACCCTCAGACATCACTGGGGAACTTACAAGAGATTCAAGAAACTGCCAAATGAGCAAAGATAAGAGGGAATTATTATTTGATGCTTGTTAAATCTTCATGTACATCACCACACCAGCATATCAAGATAGGAAAAATATTACTCAGGAAAGTTAATTCCACATAAAAGTATCCTTTCTATGGAGAAGAACTTAAACTTTCCACTTGAAGTAATATGAGAATTGGTTTACTGTAACATTTAAGTGCAAAAGAAGAGGTAAGAATGGGATCACTGTATGAGTTTAATAATCAACTCATCTTAATCCTCCCATTTTCACTTGGAAAGGACCAAGAAACCTTTTTCAATTTTGATAAGTCAATCTGATAAAAAGTGAACTATAAATAAGAGAGAGCATTGTTTTAGCAGTTAAAACACTTGTTTAAAAAAAACTATCTGGACTCTGACAAGCCAGTTAGATTGACAAGATCTGTGAAATCAGTTTTGGAGTTTTTAAGCCCTGATATCTCATTCACAAAAGACTGTATAACATGGTCAATATTTAAAGACGTTAAACTATCTTCTCTTTCCTACATTTTTGATAAACATTAATAACAGTAAAGAAGCCAGGCGCAGTGGGATTACAGTCCTGAGGCCGAAGAGGGAGGATCACTTGAGGCAAGGAGTTTGAGACCAGCCTGGCCAACATGGTGAAACCCCGTCTCTACTAAAAATACAAAACTAGCTGGGCGTGGTGGGGCGCCTGTAATCCCAGCTACTTGGGAAGCTGAGACACGAGACTTGCTTGAACCCGGGAGGCAGAGGTTGTAGTGTTCCACGAGTTCATTGCTTAAGAAAAACAGCGCTTGTGTTTAATCTTTTGGATTTAAAAAAAAAATCAGAGCCTACAACCTACAGTTTTAGTAAAACTGGGCTGAGCAACTGCAAAAAGCCAATGCTCAATCACAGTATTAAAATACAGAAAACTTGGCGGAAAAAAAATAAAGGGGGGCGGGGCGGGGCGGGGGGAATGCGTTCGCCTCACATGACCACGATGAGCTGTTCTTGCTCTGGTTCTAATTTGAGCTACTCTCTGGATTTTGGGGAAGGCCCACTTTTACACATTCACTCATGAAAAGGGAGCGCACACAAATCCGGCCACGTCACCAGCTGCTGCGCGCGAAGGCAGCTTGGCGGCGTCGGTGCTGGTTCCGGAGGGCGCTCAGCGGGAAGAACCGGGACACAGGAATGGGGGCAGGGAAGCAAAGGGGGTACAAGAAAGGTGGAAGCGATGTCCCCAAAGCAAGTTCCGTTTCCTCCTAAACTTTTTGGCTTTCAGAAAAATCCTAAAAAGTCCCTCGTCGTAGCATACAAAGTTGTGGGTAAATCCAGCGCAGTGTGCGGCGCACGGCCTTACCTGTGCCATGGCGACGAGTCAGGTCAGGGGAAGATGAAGTAGGACTGCAAAAGAGAAGAAACCTCGGGTTTAGCGCGCCACTCGCAACTCGCGCCCTCCCCAAGCGCAGGTCCGAGGGGACCCGGCGGCGCTCAGACAGCCCGGAGGGCCCCGCCACTGGGCCGACCCGCCCTCTCGCAGCTACCTCGACAGCTCTCGGCCAAGCGTTCGCGCGAATCCAGTGCCCGGCGACCCCGCTCCCCTCTCCAGAAGGAGCCCCCTCCCCTGGCTGCGACCACTCACCCAGACTGTGGGACCCAAGTGCCCCGAACCCCCGGGAGAGCGGCGGAGAGCCGGGCGACGGTACGCGGGGCGACGCCGAGATGCGGACGCTGAAGGATCCGGCAGCTGCGCCCAGACTGATCCAAGCAACGGAAACGCCAGCGGCCCCGCCCCGGCCCTGCCCGGCTTGGCCCGGCCCACCCCCGCCAGGGCCTCAACCGCAGGCCGGCCGCGCCAGCCGGGCCCGCCCCTGCCCCGGCCTCAGCGCGCCTGCGTGGGTCGCGGCTTTTCCCAGTCGGTCTCCCGCGGCGAGGGCTGTCCCGCTAGTCTCCCGAGCCTGGGTGGGGCGCGGCCGCAGCGCTGCTGGAACCAGGAGGGGGCGCCGCTCCCCCGAGGGCCCCGGGGACCTCTGGTCCTCGCGCCGCGGGTAGGGCGTGGGGAGCTGTCCAGGGCTCGGGGTTTTGGAGGTGCTTGAGCCTCCCTGCCCTCTGTGACCGCAGGAACCGTAGCCTCACTCGGGTGCTCAACATAGCAGTGCGTGGGTGTCTTTTTGGAGGCGAGACAAAATCATCGCAGCTAAGGACAGCGCGCCTTTGTCGATGGGATAGAAAAAACGTGAAGGGAGGGCCGTTTCCCAAGTTGTTTTTGTTTCTGTTTTGTTTTGTTGTTGTTGTTTTAATGCCTGTTATTGCTTCCTAGATGGCCTCTCTTAAATGTATAGCCTTCTAGTAGCATATGTGGGGTATTTGAAAGCCTCTGCTTCCAATCAGTTTCTGTTTTCAAAACTAGCCTAGAACTTTAATATGACTTAAATTTGAGCCATGCCTCATATTGGTTCAACATAAAATATATGAGTATGTGAGAGAGAGGGGGAGGGAGGGAGAATCTACAGCGTATTGTACTAGCATGGTGCTGTGTTCTGTGAAAGGGCTTTATATGCAAAGCAGCCCCCAAACGCGAAGGAGCCAAGAAACCAAAGAACAAGACGGACAAATCCAGTCTGTAGGTAATAGGTGTGTTACTGGAGGATATCGTAGACAGAAGCATGGCCTTGGGCGGCGGCAAGCAGATAAATTTCTGCACTGTTACTCCCCAGACCCTGGCCTCATATACTGTAAGGAAAGAGTAAACTGTTCTGTGCAAGACAATTAAAGGCAGCCCTCCGGAACATGTGAGAATGCTGTATGTATCATAGCCTACAATGTGGGCAATAGCATCAAGGTTGACATGTTCTTATGCTAAGGACAGTTAAAAAAAAAATCCTAGGAATCAGGAGGTATTCATGGGACTGGGGTTATTAAAGGTCAACATGGCGGATTAGCATCTAGGATATAATCACTTTTGTCTCCATATGCTGGAAAAGGAAAAGTAGAAGACACAGTGACCTTCTCAGACTTACTGGTGTGGGGAGGGAAGGTGCCAGGGCAGAGGGGGCAAGAGGACAAGTTTGCGACACTAGATGCAGTGTTCTAGACATATGCTAGAATGGGAAGTGCAAAGTGCTTCTCAACGTGGAGGTTAAGGGTAAGAGATGAGGATCCAGTCTTCTTTGAGAATGAGGAAGAATAAATTAAATGGACAGCAAATGTGGTTATTTGTATAGAACTTCTCATTCGCTTTCACGTATGAACCACATGCCTATTCCAGCCCTGACAAAGTCACAACAGAGTGGTTGTTCTCTGGAAAAGGAGGCAAAATTGCAAAATTTGTGGAGCTTGCCACCCCATCACCCCCACCCCACTGGCAGGTTGCCTTTCCTCTGGGAGCTTCCTCTCCACCAGCCCAGCTGTCTACTCAGCCTCAGGCTCTCCCCAAGTCAGCACCTCCCCCGGGTTTTCTTTACAGGTATTAATATATCTGAAGGCAGCCCTTTTCTGAGCATCTGTCTCCGTTGCCCCAGCTTTTCTACTTTCTCTCTGCCCTGCGCCAAAAGCAGGACCCTTAATCTTGCCTAGAGCATTCTTTTTTCTCACCCACATCCACTTGAACTCAGTTTGCTTCTCTCACTTTCTACTCTCACATTAATGGAATTAAACAGGACCTCAGAGATCCTGTATTTAACAATCATTGATTTTACAGGGACATGAGACTCATCATGGGTTAGCGACTTGCTTTATGTCCTGCAGCTAAACACTGACAAAATCGATGAGTTATTGGACTCAGAGTCTTGAAGTACTCCAGTCAGCATTTCTTTCACTTCCAGTAATATCAGTTTATTCAACTCCTACTCTGGTCCAGGCACAGATCTAGGCGCTGGGGTAAACACGGTAAGTGAAACAAAGGCCCTACCTTCATAGGTCATACATTCTGGTGGAGGAAACAAACAATAAACAAATATCTAATATGTCCTGTGTGATGTGTGGTATAAAGAAAATAAAGGCTAGGGAATGGAAATGAAGGGAACACTATTTTGCAGAGGTGATATGAAGCCATTTCTGAGAAGCCTTGAACAGAAACCTAAATTGATACAATTTAATTATATTTGACAACTGTACACTGAGCACCTGTGCAAAGGCCATACCTAAGAATTTGCACCTTAATATTATAGATAAAG
Organism: Hylobates moloch; assembly: GCF_009828535.3. Lineage (NCBI taxonomy): Eukaryota > Metazoa > Chordata > Mammalia > Primates > Hylobatidae > Hylobates > Hylobates moloch. Next base: position 113,545,061 of record NW_026652278.1, read on the forward strand.
CATGTATACGAACACCACAATGAGAGACTATAAATCATGAAAGAAATGCATAGAATGCAATCAAAATGCAATTAGTTTCAGAGGAAAGAGCTAATATTTTGCCAAATGGTTGACATAGCATTTGGATAAGGCTTTTGAGAGAGGATATTTTATCAAACTATGAAGGGGATAAAGGGTGGTCTGGTTAAGTGAACTGCAAAACCAAAAGAAGGAAAGTATCTCTTTGTGTCTGTGTGATTTGAACTGTCTAAAATGGCTAGAGTGGAAGGTACAATATTAGAGTTGAGAGATGTAGAAACTAAAACAGAAAGAAGCTCAGCGACTTACTTAGAATGAAGAGAGATTGCCACATAAAGATTCTGCGTTGAATTGTGTATTTAATTGATGGATTTTGAACAGCTGATGTTCTTAACTACCGAGTGATGTGATATAAATGATAGGCACTCAGGAAATCTCTTTCACTACCTCTTGTCAGCCTAATAACAAACAGAGAGGGAGACTTTCTAAAAGAAAATGATATTTATTTGGGAATGGGCATTACAATGGGAATATGTGTGCCATATTAAACTATTTTGCATATTCAGGGAGGTAAAGGAAGGCAAAGGTTTTTCAAGGAATAAGGAAGATTAAATCACTGTTTTTGAGATAATTATCCTTGGCTACAGTAATCAATAACTAGAGTGGCACCAGTCTAATGTTGTACAGGCAGTTGCTGGGCGGATGTCTCCGCAGAAGTTCTCTCTCTCTCTCTCTCTCTCTGTGTGTGTGTGTGTGTGTGTGTGTGTGTGTGTGTGTGTGTGTGTGTGTGTGTGGTTGCAATGGCCTTTGTCCAAAGTTGTGGTTTTTGCAGTATTTTTCAATAGTTCTTGTTATCAGGCATTTATGTATTAGAACCCTCCTTTCATGGCCTTCCCCAGCCATTTGTCAGGGATTTGTCTTGTTTTTTAACACAAGTGACTCCATTTTGATAAGGACAGCTTTCACACTCTTAAAAACAAGTGTCCGTCATTCATCCCCCAATGGCCTTTATCAGTGTCCAAATGTCATCTTTAGAATCTCTGCCAGATTCACCAGTTAACTCTTTCATCTTTCTAATTAAACTTTCTCTTCTTATACATTTAAAAATTAAAGTCCTTTTTTCTCAGTGTATTGTCTTTGTGTTGTGTTCATTATAAGTACTACATAATAATTTTGGGGAGTTTTTTATACTAGTCTTAGATATAAATAATGAGTTTCAGCTGTTTTCCATGAGACACTCGTCACATCAATTTTCTTTTTATTAGAGAAATATAACAAATGCCAGAGAACTAATTTACAAACACACTCTTGAAACTCTATTTATTTGTTAACTCAGGATTTTCCCTATTTCTCTCAATTATTTGGATCATTCAGGAACTAGCCAATTTATTCTAAATAAGTCACGGAGCTTCTTTGTGTTTTAATTTCTACATCTCTCAACCGTAATATTTTGATCATATATTCATGGCGCTACTGTTTCCCTTGATTATAATGACACATAAAAGAAAATGAGTTACAGACTTTTTATAAATAAGTACAAAACAACTCTTCTTTAATTTTAGAGGAATTGGAATCTTGTTTTTTAGAAAATTATAACATTTTCAACCAGTCTACTTTAAAAATTGATTTTGTTTAATAAATATATCTTGCAAATTATGGCAAGTTGAAGAAGAAAAGATGGCAGGAGAATGAATTGCATGAAGCAGAAGAAACGAGAGAGTGGCTGAGGAGTAAGGTAGGGGCTAGATACAAAGGGAAAGGAGGAACATCATGTCTTCCAGGCAAGATCTGGAAAAAGCACACTCTCTGAAGACAGAGACAGTTGAGTTCAAATCCCTACTCTGCCTGCATACCAGGGATGTGACTTGGACAAATTATGTGATTTCTCTGATCCTTGGCTTCCTTATCTAGAGTGGAGGCTAGTTTCAAATAAGTTAATTTGTGAAACTGCCTAACAAATTGTGAAAAAGGGTTGATTCCATTCCCCCATGGCTTTTTTTTCTTTCAGAAACCCTCACCTTCATTCTCAGCTCCTGTTCTGATGATTAAGGGCCCACCTTCATATTAAAAGCAAAAATAACCTCCTCTGGACCCACTGCTGCACTGCAGCAGGACCTATTGCCAGCCAGTCTCTCAGAGATGGCAGGTCCAACTCTTGGGGGCCAACCTGATGCTTCCTGGTGCCATTCCCCCTTCTTCCCACCTATTCTTCCTCATCCGGAGTCTACCATCAATGGCCCCTGTCAACAAACAACTAGCCTACACCCCCACCCTCTACCCTTCTCTCCACATGCAGGCCCTCTGATCCCTATCTGCTGGTGCCAACAACTGTAAAACCATCACCTGGAATTTAATTCAAGTCACCTATCTGGCCTCAACTCATTCATGTCTTAAAGTCCCAGGGTGAGATTAAAGGTGGGGCTGCCTTCCTCGGTGGGATCTGCCAAGTCTTTTTCCACCATCATCTCTACATCCCAGCAGTGATACTGGAATGTAGCTTTATTCTAGTGGCTCCCCATTCTTGCTCTTTAGATTTAAAGTGGTTGTAGTGTCCCTGGAGAAAATAGGTCTCTTAGTGTGTTCAGGCTGCCATAACAAAATTGCATGAAGTAAGTAGCTTATAAACAACAGAAATGTGTTTATCACAGTCTGAAGCCTGGAAAGTCCAAGATCAAGCTTCCACAGATTTGGGGTCAGGTGAGGGCTTGCTTCCTCATAGACAGCCATCTTTACTGTAACCTCACATGGCAGAAGAGACTAGCTAGCTCTCTGGGGTCTCTTTTTTAATGGCACTCTTAGTCCCTTTTCTGCTGCAATAAAAATACCACATATTGGGTAATTTATAAAGAACAGAAGTTTATTTGGCTCACAGTTCTGGAGACAGGGAAGTCCAAGAGCATGGCACCAGCATTTGGTGAGGGCCTTCATGCTATATCATCTTGTGGAGGAAGGCAGAAGGTAGAAGGGAAACCAAGCACTTGAGACCAAGAGAAAGGGGACCAAATTCATCCTTTTTATCAGGAACTGACTCCCGAGATAACTAACCCACTCCCGTTCGAGAGGGCAGAACCCTCATGACCTACTCACCTCTTAAAGGCCCACCTCTCAACACTGTTGCATTGAGGATTAAGTCTCTAACACATGGACTTTGGAGGGCACATTCAAACCATAGCAGGCACTAATCTTAATCATGAAGTGGAGTTCCCATGACCTAATCATCTCCCAAAGGCCCTACCCCTAATGCCATCACCTTAGAGGTGAGGATTTCAACATATCCATTTGAGAGGGACACATTCAGACATAGCAACAGGTCCAGGTATCTTTCAGAAACTCATCCTGAGCTAACAGTGCTAATTATCCCCTTATTGAGATCCATGTGCTCACCAAGAAATTAAAAGCGGAGACTCCTCAGGAGATTTTCAGTTTTAGATGTCTTTCCATTTTTTTTTAATTCTATTATTATTAAAAAATATGAAACGCTTCATGAATTTGCGTGTCATCTTTTTGCACGGGCCATGCTAATCTTCTCTGTATCGTTCCAATTTTAGTGTATGTTCTGCTGAAGCGAGCACTCCATTGTTTTTATTCAAAACATTTGTATTTATCCAGTAAAATGTAAATCAACTTTCCTAGCAGGACACTGGAATGTAGATCTTGGGTAATTAGAATATCTCATAGGAATCTTTCATGCAGAATCTTTAGGTGTGATTAAGATTCTCAACACTATTAGTAAAAGAAGCAGTAAAGGCTGGGCACGGTGGCTCACATCCGTAATCCCAGCACTTTAGGAGGCCGAGGCAAGTGGATCACTTGAGCTCAGCAGTTCGAGACCATCCTGGGCAACATGGCAAAACCCCATCCCTACAAAAAATACAAAAATTAGGGGGGTGTAGTGGCACACACCTGAAGTCCCAGCTAGCTACTTGGGGGGCTGAGGTAGGAGGATCACTTGAACCCAGGAGGTCAAGGCTACAGTGAGCTGAGTTCACGCCACTGCATTCAAGCATGAGAGATAGAGATCCTGTCTCAAAAAAATAAAAGAGAAAGAGAGAAGAAGAAGAAGCAATAAAAATATTAAGCATGCTTATAAAAGGACAAGCATCCTGCATCTCTTATTTATTGCTGAATCCCCAACACCTAGCACAGTGCACATATTAATACATTAACTCATCCATTCAAAACATTTCATGAGCACCAGGCCGGGCATGGTGGCTCACACCTGTAATCCCAGCACTTTGGGAGGCTGAGGCAGGCAGATGATCTGAGGTCAGGAGTTCGAGACCAGCCTGGCCAACATGATAAAACCCCGTCTCTACTAAAAATACAAAAATTAGCCAGGTGTGGTGGTGCACGCCTGTAATCCCAGCTACTTGGGGGCTGAGGCAGGAGAACCACTTGAACCCAGGAAGTGGAGGTTGTAGTGAGCCGAGATTGTGCCACCACTGCACTCCAGCCTGGGAGATAGAGCAAGACTCCATCTCAAAAACAAAACAAAACAAAACAAGACAAAAAAACTCATGAGCGCTAAGTAACTGCTCATGAAATGTTTTGAATGGATGAGTGAATGTATGTATGAATGCATTGAATGCATTATAGTATAGGGTTATTGGGTTTTTTAAACGAAGTTTCCTATTAACTGCAAACTACTTATATTAAGAAGGCTATGAAATGAGATATGAAAACGAGTTAAAAGGAAATTTTATAAGAGAGAACTTTGCCAGGGGAATAAATGTATTCTCAGACAGCATTCTGAATTCCAAAAAGAACTCATCCGTGGTTAGGTTAAGTTTTATTTTATGATTTTAACTAGTGTATGACCTTGGACAATGATTTGATTTTTCTTTATTTGGAATGTTGGTTAAATGTGCGGACTTGTTTAATGCCTAAAAATAACAAGAAGATGAGTTTAAATTTCTCACCCCTTTTTTTTCTTCCAAAAGCTCTCACCACTAAATCCCACCTTCATTTTCCTTGCTGATGATTCAGTCCCCATCCATCCCACTCAAAATCTAAAATTAGTCAGGATCAGTGGCTTGTGCCTGTAATCCCAGAAACTCGGGAGGCTGAGGCTAGGAGGGTCACTTGAGCCCAAGAGGTCGAGGCCAGCCTGGGCAACATAGGGAGACCCTGTTCATGAAAAATAAAATAAAAATTTTAAAAATCAGTCAGGCGTGGTGGTAGATGCCTGTAGCCCTAGCTACCTGGGAGGCTGAGGCAGGAAGATCGCCTGAGCCCAAGAGTTCAAGGCTGCAGTGAGCTGTGATTGCCACTGCAGTTCAGCCTAGGTGACAGAGCAAGACCCCACCTCAAAAAAAAAAAAAAAAAAATTATGGGCCGGGCGCAGTGGCTCATGCCTACCCTCAGCACTCCTGTTTCTCAGGCCTTCAAACCTAAACTGGAATCCACACATAATCAGCTCTCAGGCTCTCAGGCTCAGGCCTCAGAATTTTACTGTCAGCTCCCTGGGTCTTCAGCTCACAGACGGTAGACAGTGGGAATTCTTAGTCTCTATAATCATGAGAGCAATTCCTTATAATATACCTCATTATGTATATATCTCCATATCCTATTGCTTCTGTTATTCTGGAGAACCCCAACTTTAGTATTCTAAAGAAAAAAAAAACTTTTTTCTACTCATGCAACACTTATGACACCAAATGTGTGGAGTTTATCCTCACATTTAGCAATTCTCCAACTCTCCAGCCACAAACTGGATGTCCTACAAGTAAACTATGACACTAACAACCTGGAGTTAATGCATACCCCACAAGACTGCTGCCCCACCTTCAGATGCCTGTCACACGTACCAAGTTGTCACCTGTAGTATAAATTGGGACTTCCCGCAAGCTACTCCTCGGGTTTGGTAATTCGCTATAATGGCTCACAAGACTCTGGAAAACATTGACTTACTTTTACTAGTTTATTATAAAGGATGTTGCCAAGGATGCAGATGAAAATGTACATAGGGCAAGGCATGGGGGTGGGGCACAGGGCTTCCAGGCCCTCTCCAGGCATGGCACCCTTGCAGCAACTCCATTTGTTCAGCAACCCAGGAGCTCTTCACAGCCTGTTGTTTATGATTGTTACGGAGGCTTCATTATATAGGCATGATTGATTGAATCATGGGCAATTGGTTATTGAACTCAATCTCTAGCCCCTCTCTCTCCTCATAGGAGGGGTGTGGGGCTCAAAGTTCCAACCCTTTAATCACATAGTTGGTTCCTATGGCAACCATCCCCCATCCTCTAAGAGCTACCTCCTTAGCACAAACTCAGGTATGGTTGGAAGGGGCTTATGAATAACAAAAGATGCTCCTCTCACCCCTACCTACCACCCAGAAAATCCCAAAGGTTTTAGGAGGTCTGTGCCAGGAACCAGGAACAAAATCCAAATATACGTTTTTTATTCTATCACAATATCACAAATATGCTGATGTAGATGTTAGAAGCCACAAACACAAGTATACAAGAAAGGCCTGCACAGATGGGTACATATGTGTGGCGTTGTGTGAGTGTCCATCCTAGAAGTCGGCCTCACAGGCATCAATGCATGTGATGGGAAGAACCTAGCCTTGAGAGTCAGGAAGTCTGCATTCTAGTCTCGGAACTGCCAAGAATTTGCACCGTGAGCTTAGATACAACACACTAACTTCTCCTGACCTGTTTTCATATTCGTAACTGAAGAGGTTCAACTATGACCCCAAGATTTTTTCAATTCTAAAGTGTCAGAGATTCTGGGATAGCCTAGCATCACCATTCATATATATATTTTATATATATATATAAAATATATGCATATATTATATATAAATATTTATATATAATATATGCATATATATTTGATTTATATATATATATATATTTTTTTTGAGACAGAGTCTTGCTCTGTCGCCCAGGCTGGAGTGCAGTGGCATGATCTCAGCTCACTGCAACCTCTGCCTCCTGGGTTCATGCCATTCTTGTGCCTCAGCCTCCCGAGTAGCTGGAACTACAGGCGCCCGCCACCACGCCTGGCTAATTTTTTTGTATTTTTAGTAGAGACGGGGTTTCACCATGTTAGCCAGGATGGTCTTGATCTCCTGACCTCATGATCTGCCCGCCTCGGCCTCCCAAAGTGCTGGGATTGCAGGCGTGAGCCACCGCGCCCGGCCACCATTCATATATATTTTCTCTGCATTAACCACAGTGCAAGTTTTCCCCTTCATGCAAACTTATTTGAGTGAGGTGAAATGCGGGCTAAGGGAAGAGGGAAACAGAGAGAAGTCATCTTGTCTGAGAAAGGAGATGAAGACTCCCCTTCTAAAGGATGGTGAAGGGAATTGGGTAACAGTCACTGTCTCGCACCCTGGACACTGCCATTCCCACTTTGATTCCTCCTGTCCTCCATGTTTTCTCATTATCCAACCACATCAGCAATAATTACTCCTTGACATCATCCAAACCAGCAGCCCCTCTTTTTCCACCCAGCCTGCCACTCTTTCTCCTGCTTTCAGTTTCTTCTCTGTCCAACATACGGCCTCAACACTGAATGCTTTAATTTACCATGTTGTCATTGTCCTCATCCTCCTCACTCCAGTCAGCTCTCGTCACACCCCTGCTGACTCATGCCCCACCATCACCCGCCCATGAGTGCTGGCTACTGAGTGCAACCACATCATACCACAGACTGGCCTTATGACAGATTTGAGGTCATGATCAAGAAAACCAGAGCCAGGCAGAAGTTAAAGTGATGAAAACAAATTTTATTCAAGACTATTGCAATAGGGAAAGCGGGACCTCGGTGTAGAACTGGGCTCCATTCTGAACGCATCAGTGATAAGTGCGGATGTATAGTCAGGGAGTAGGGCATTGGTGGATAGAAAATTGCTATGAGGATACATCAAGGCTGGGGGAATTCTGGCTGAACCAATCTAACAGGATTCCTGCTGAAGGCAGGCCGAGGTGATTAGAGACCAACAATGGTGAGGGAAGAGTTTTGATTAGATATCAAGGATGATTAAGTATCGAGGGTGGGGGATTCTTACTAAACTGCCTTGGCAGTGTTATTTACGAAAACTGGACTTTACAAAGAAGTGCACACGTGGGCCTAGGAGAACTTTCGAAAGCCTAACTAAAGTTCGGCCAAGCAAAGAATCTTTGTCAGTCATCAGCATTTCTTATCCAGTCTTTATTCAATATGTTCCTGCTCAGCTCTTTCCCCATGCCTCATGACGTTAGTTTTAACCTTTCACTGTTGTTATCCTTCGGATCCCAGCCCTCACCTTTTCCCCCAGCAGGTGGCCTTAACTCTGACTCAACATACTTGCCCCTGTTTTTCATCTGACACCTACAAACTCATCTTTGTCCACACTCATTCTTACCTCCTTCTTTCTTGCTCAAAGGGTGAGAGGCCCCTCTTCCTGCCTAAGGTTTAATGTTTATCCTCCAAGATTATGATTTTTGTTTTTCTTTTGAGACAGGCTGGAGTGCAGTGACACCATTTCAGCTCACTGCAACCTCTACCTCCCAGGTTCAAGTGAGCCTCCCTTCTCAGCCTCCCAAGTAGCTGAGACTACAAGTGTGTACCACCACACCCGGCTGATTTTTTTGTATTTTTTTGTAGAAACAGAGTTTTGCCACATTGCCCAGGCTGGTCTTGAGCTCCTGAACTCAAGCAATCCGCCCACCTTGGCCTCCCAAAGTGCTCAGATTACAGGTGTGAGCCACCATGCCTAGCCCAGGATTTTGATCTTGATCTCACATGTATTTAAAACTTTTCTGTCCACTAGCTTCTTCCTTTCAGCCCAAATTAGCAAACCTGTTTAAGCCAGGACCCTTTTAGCCACAAGTGAAAGAAATCCAAATCAAGCTAGCTTAGGTATAAAGTGTGTCAAGCAAGATCCTTAAAGATAAGCAGCAGAACCCATTCTATTTCAGCAAAAAAATTATTAAAGGACTATAGGTAGCTCATACAATTTCTGAAAGGATCAGAAAATCTGGCTTGGTGGCCATGTAGGCTGGAAAATGCCCAAATCACACTGCCACCCTCTCCAGTCAAGAGGCCACCACTACTGGCACCACTGATGGGGCATCCCCACATTAAGTTCACAGAAATTTTAAAAACCAACAACAGAAATAAAGAAAAGTTGTGAAGGGAATTGTGATGACCTACTCAGAGCTCTCTGTCTCATGTTCCTTTCTCATAGGCCAGTGACCAGCTTTCTGCTTGTGGCAAGAATACAGCCATAGTTAGCTCAGTCTTTCATTCCACTAGCTCCACAAAAGCCGTCTTTCCAAAGCTCAACTTCAAAAAATCAGATTGAAGTAGCAAGGTCACAGACCCCAGTGGCAGCACCCACCCACATGATCTAGTGGAACATCTCCTGGAATAATTTTTCATAAGTAGTCTGGATCTGCTAAAAATCTATTAATTTGAAATATGAAGTAAAATGAAGCATTTCCTGCCTCTGTAAATCAGGGTTTCTCAACCATGGCACTATTGACATATTGACCTGGATAATTATTTGTTGGGGAATAGGGGGTAGGGTAAGGGTAGCTTTCCTGTCCATTGCAGGATGTTTAACAGCATCTTCAGCCTCTACTCACTATTCACCACTAGTACCCTCCCTCTCCAGTTGTGACAAACTAAAGTGTCTTCCAACATTGCCCAATGTACTCTGCTAAGCAAAATCACCTGCATCTGAGAACCATGTCACCCAGCCTGCAGTGGCCTGACCATAGCAAACCACACTTCTAAACCCCCATCTCCAGCTCAGTCCTCTCTCCTGAGCTCTAGGCTGATATATCTACCTGCTTGCTACTCATGTCTCAACCAAGATATCCCATAGCTAACTCAAACATGCCCAAACCTAACTCATCATTTTTCCTCCAAGACTAGCTTTTTCCCCACAGTTCCTGTCCTGGTTGAAGATATCACTGTTGATCAGTCATCCATACCAGAATCTTGGCAGTATTCTGGATCCTTCATCCTTCTTCACCTCTCCCTCTCCCATCAGCACATCTAAAGAAGTAGATTCTGGCCGGGCGTGGTGGCTTACGCCTGTAATCCAGCACTTTGGGAGGCCGAGGCGCGCGGATCACGAGGTCAGGAGATCGAAACCATCCTGGCTAACACAGTGAAACCCCGTCTCTACTAAAAATACAAAAAATCAGCCGGGCCAGTAGCGGGCGCCTGTAGTCCCAGCTACTCCGGAGGCTGAGGCAGGAGAATGGCAGGCGGAGCTTGCAGTGAGCCGAGATCGCGCCACTGCACTCCAACCTGGGCGACAGAGCCAGACTCTGTCTCAAAAAAAAAAAAAAAAAGAAGTAGATTCTAACAACACCTTTCTTAGCTTGTATTAGCCTCCTCCTACCCAATTGTAAATTTCCTGCAAGTTTTCTGCTGGGCTCTTAATTTCTCCTCTCTCTCTAATTTACTTTCCAAATTGCTTTAAGATTTACTTTTTTCTAAATGCAAATATTACCACGTCGTTCCATACTTCAAATTAACAGATTTTTAGCAGATCCAGATTGCTTGTGAAAAGTAGTCGAGACTCTTTAGCAAGGTGTACAATGACCTTCCTGAACTTTTCCATGTCCCTCTCTCCAACCTTACTTCACCTCTGCTTTCTTGCTGAGAAACTACATAAAAATCCCTGGTTTTGGCTGGGCACAGTGGCTCAAGCCTGTAATCCCAGCACTTTGGGAGGCTGAGGTGAGTGGATTACGAGGTCAGGAGTTCGAGACCAGCCTGGCCAACATGGTGAAACCCCGTCTCTATTAAAGATACAAAAAATTAGCTGGCCGTGGTGGCACGTGCCTATAATCCCACCTACTTGGGAGGCTGGGTCAGGAGAATCTCTTGAACCCGGGAGGCAGAGGTTGCAGCGAGCCGAGATCACTCCATTACACTCCAGCCTGGGCGACAAGGCGAGACTCTGACTAAAAAAAAAAAAAAAAATTCCTGGTTTTGCATTTGCTATCTCCCCTGTCTGCTCCAACACCCTCTCCCCACCTCCTACATTCTCTTAGTTCACCTGGTGAACTCCTACTCCTGCTTCAAAACCCACTGCAACCATCTTCTCTTGATTTTTTTCTTTCTCATAAGGCTCCTCTTTGACCAAGTGTCCCAATATCTTAACTGCAAGCTGAAAACCCAGGACCATGGCCACCTGCTAGTTTGCTCTTGAATTCCTGTCCCACAGAAATTGTGAGATTAAAAAAAAAAAAAAAGAAGTTTACTGTTTTAAGCCACCAAATCTGAGATGATTTGCTACAGAACAATAGATGACTAATCCAAAGTTTGCTTACAGAGGTCAACATGACTGATATTCTATACCCAAGTTTCAAGTTTAGGGTGCTCTGTTCCTAACTCAAGCTTCACCTGGGTTTTGAATAAAACCCATGAACTATTTTTATTTCTGTTTCATTTTGAAACACAGTAAAAATAATTACAGTAAGGAATGTTTTGAGTGGATTATCTAATTAATATTCACAAAGTATTATGCAAAGGAAGAGTTCTGAAGAAAATATTTTTACTTATTATTTAACGACTCAGGATAGGGATTGAAAGAGCATTAAAACATAGTCTCCTTTGACCTTCAGATTTTTATCTTGAGTCTATAGGATATAAACAGAGAATCTAACTCCAATTTTTTAGATAATCTGCTAGGAATGTAATTTTGATTTCAGGAAGAAAACTCTCCGCTGTATAGAAAACTTCTAAACCTTTCTATACAGTTTACTCATTTTAAAAATTTTTTTGTAGAAACAACTGAAATGTCCATCGAAGAAGAATAAATACATTGTGGTTTATTTATATAATGGAATGATGTCCAACAACAAAAAAGAACACAACTGCATGGAATAATCTCAAAAACGTGTTCAGCAAAAGAAGCAGGACAGAAGAAAACCATTCTATCTGATTCCATCTACATGGAGTTCAGGAACAGGAAAACTAAGCTATGATAATAGAAATCAGAGTTAGCTGTTTTGGGGGAATGGAAGGCTTTGGGGAGTTTTGAGGGTGAGGTTGACTAAAAGGGGGAGCAACAAAACTTCCTGAGATAATGGAAAGGTTCTATATCTTGATATGGATGATGGTTACATGAGTGTATGTATTTGTCAAATTTCATCAATTATAGTTTGTTATAATTTATATCTATTAATTAAATTAAACATATTAATTTATGCTTATTAATTAAATTAAACTTATTGACTAAATTATGTTTATTATTTATTGTTTATAAACAATAAATTTATGTATGTATAATATAAATAAATTTATGTATGTATAATATAAATAAAATATATTATTTCAATAAATATTTATTATAAATATATAAATACTTATGTTTATTTTGCCTCATGGAAATTTTGCCTTAATCTAAAAAAGACAACATGAAAAAATAGTATGTAATACTAAAATCAAATCATGTTTCCCTATTGAAAGGCAATCACTCTTTGAGAAGACATAAACAGGGCATTCAGAACATCAAATAGAGCTTCCACCATCACACAAGTGAAACAAAATCAGTATTTCCAAATATTTTTCAGAAACTACCTTTGGGAAGAGTAAACCTCAGCTGTTGGAGCCACGATAAATACCCATTGATTCTGAGCACAAGCCCTGTCCTCTCTCCAGCTGGACTTGGTAGGAAAATCACCAACCAGCTTGCCTCACTCCTGAGCCTTTGCTCTGAACCGAGCGCACTCACAGGGCGGGGGCTGGGCCTCCCTGCTGCGGGGCGGCAGGCAAGGCAGAGCCCAGGAGATGAGTAAGCGGCAGTGGGCGGGAGTCACAGCGGTCCGCGGGTGACTCAGCGTCCAGGAATCCCAGGGGGCCAGAAAGAAGATTTTGGCAAAGAAAGGAGGCCAGAGGGAAAAAAAAAAACCACATTGACAAGGCCTCACAGCTGCCGGAGGGACAGATGTAAGCTGCTGCTGGGACAGAAGGGGAGAGATTGGCAGCCTTAGCCAAGACTGGGGAAGGCCAGGGGCCTCTGCACGACAATACGGGACAGCAACTGGGAACGAAGGAATCGCGATCTGGCCCGATGCGGGGAGAACAGAAAAAGTGAAAACGGTGGGGCCACTGAGGCAGAAGGCATCATGTGGGTAGGATATCATTTTATAAAGAATTTGGGCATCTACCAATGAAATACAGGCACCAGATTCCTCACCTGGTCTCTAGGATCGCTCTTGCCCTGCAGCTCAACATCCCTTATGACTCACCTTCTTCTCAGGATGAAGTTCATCATCGTGATCATGGTTTATGGATCCTTTATCATTTCGCCTACATCACGGAGAGAGTCCCTTCAGAGATACTGAGTTTGTTTGGAAATGCGCAGGGGATTTGCAAATCTGGGATATGCGAGCTGTGGGGCCCCATAAGTATATCCAAAGAGATTGAGGGAAAGCTTATAAAACCAAAAGAGAAAAGTAGACGTAATTTGTTTTGAGGCAAAGAGAACACTGCTTACAGGGGCTTGTGGCAGGAGTTGAAGCCAGTTCATTAGTGAAGATAGTGTCCGGCAAGTGTTCTTGTGCATCTGGCTAGCTAGTTTGAGAAGTCCTTGGCAAGTAAAAAAGAATGAGATCATGTCCTTTTCAGGAACACGGATAGAACTGGAAGCCATTATCCGTAGCAAACTAATGCAGGAACAGAAAACCAAATATTGCATGTTCTCACTTATAAGTTTGGGAGCTAAATGATGAGAATTCAGACACAAAGAAGGGAAAAGACACTGGAGCCTACTTGAGGATAAAGGGCAGGAGGAGGAAGAGGATCAGAAAAAATAACTATTGGGTACTAGGCTTACTACCTGGGTGACGAGATAATCTGTATAACAAACCCCCCTGAATGAGTTTACCTATATAACAAACCTTCACATGCACTCCTGAACTTAAAAAAAAAAAAGTTTAAAAAAAGTCCTTGGCAAAAGTTCTTGTTATAGGGAAACGTGCATAAGACCCTCTTCAGAAACTCTTTGTAATCATTCTTATCGTAGGCATATGTGCCTGAGAACCTTCCCTTCTCAACACATCAACTCCCCTTACCTTCTTAGAGAATTATATCTCCACCACATCCTGGCCCACCCCTAGTCCCAGTATGTTTCTCTCAGGTTGTAGCTTACAGGTCATTGGCTTGTTCCGAAGCCTTTCCTTACCAGCCCCTCTAATTTGGATTAGGTACTTTTCTATGAATTATCTAGCAGCACCAAGTACCTTCTTCTATGGTACCTTCCTCTAGCTTTGCCATTGGGTATTATGGTTGCCTATTAATTTTTTAACTATGAAATATTTAAAACTATAGAAATGTAAAGGTATTTTGCTACCATTTAAACCTTGTTACAATTAAATACCTTGTTAATGAAACCAATTTTAAAAATAGAGGAATAAAATATTAAAGACAGAGAATGTTAACAGTTACTCCTGTACATATATTTATTACTTACATATCTAATCATATACAAATATAGTATTGCTTGATTTATTTTAAATTTAATACAATTAGACATGGTATGCACTATACATGCTCTTTAGCTATTTTTTTCACTCTACATTGTGTTTTGACATATTGATGAAGAAATTTAGACCACAAGAACAAATTGTAAAAGAAAAACTAATAAATTTGACTACACTAAAATGTAAAACTCTGAACATCAATATGTTACATAAATGAAGTTAAGAGTTGCAGAATGTAATTACTTCTTTTTAAAATGTATTACTCTATTAAAGATATTCATTTCATAATTTTAAAAGTCAAAAATTTTTTTACCATGTTAGCAATAAAACAAAAAGTCTCTTGTCTTACTCCCACTAACTTCCATTCTCCAGAAGCAAAAATTTTTTAATTGTTTTAACCATTTTTTCTGGACTTGACCTCTATGTTTTTAAATAACATGATTATGTTGACTTTTTTAAAATAGTATCTATCGACTCCATACCATTAAAGATAATGATTTAGCTTTCCTCTGTCTGTCTCTTTCTGTCCCTCCATCATTTCAATAGTTACAGTTTCTGGTCGGAGCAATATTCAGTGCTTACATTACCATGATTACATAAATATAATTCATAGAATTATATAATGCCCTCTGATTTCAGTCTCTTTCATCTATGACTTTTTTCCTTATTATTTCCACTACTCTCATTGGTTTCATGTCCTGGATGCCTACAACTTATTTGCCTCTAAACACAACCTTAAAAGAAGAATTTCTTTAATGCATTCAAATTCAACAGGCAATACACACACATATGTGTGCACACACATAGGTATGTGTATGCATTTTCCCCTAGAGACATCCCTTCTAAAGCACTTTCTGACCTGGTGCAGTGTCTTACACCTGTTATCCCAGCACTTTGGGAAGCAGAGAGGGGAGAATTGCTTGAGCCCAGGAGTTCAAGACCAGCCTTGGCAACATAGCAAGACCCTGTCTCTACAAAAAAAATTTAAAAATGAGCTGGGTGTGGTGGCATGCACTGATAGTCCCAGCTACTCAAGAGGCTGATGTGGGAAGATCACTTGAGCCTGGCAGGTTGAAGTTTCAGTGAGCTGTGATCATGGCACTTCTGCCTGGGCAACAAAACAAGACCCTATCTAAAAAAAAATAAAAAAATAAAAAATAAATTTAAAAAAAAGCACTCTCTTAACCTATCTGGTTGAATTGTTCTATTATTGGCCACCAGCTCTCCAGTTGGGACTTCCCATCATTGTTATTGTGGACATAGGATGAAAAAGCTATTCCCATTGGCCAGGAACTGTCCCAATTTCATGACCTACATCTGGCAATCCCTAAGGCTAAGGCAAACTGGAACAATCGGTCAACGTACCTGGACAGTTCCCTGTTTCCTAGATCCTATGTTGTATTCTTCCTGGTTTATTTCCTCAGTTTGTGGAATCCATGCTCTAATATTTTCCTGAAAAATAATAAAAAGGACATAATTTTTTTAAAAAACATGCGTGTCAGAAATATTTTTAATATGTCTTCATATGTGTTAGAAAATTTGGCAAGGAATAGGAATCAAGACTTGAAGTCATTTTCCATCTGAATTTGAAAGATTTGGCAGCACTGGCTTCTAGCTTTCCCATGTGGCAGGTGAGAAGTCTAGTATCTTTCCACTTCTGGGTCTTTTGAATATCTGGGTACTTGTAGGCTCTTTTCTTTATCTCCAAGGTTCTGAAATTTCTCATGGCATACCTTTGTGTGTTTTTGTTTTTTATGCATTATGCAGGGCACAAAGTGAGCTCTCTCCATCTATAAACTCATGACTTCTGTTCAGGAAAGATGTTTTTGCCTATTTCTGTGAAAATATCCTACCCTATCTTTTTATAATCTGTCTTTCTGGAACTCCTGCTTATTTGGGAGTTGAGCTTCTTGAACTCTACTATTTTCCTTTTCTCTTCTGTTTTTCATTTCTTTATTTTTGATTGACTTTCTGGATTTTCCCAACTTCCCTCCCAGACTTTATTCTGAAATTTTGGCTCATTCATTCATTTGTTTGTTTTTATGTTTTCTTCTGGTCCATACATAGCTGCTATTTTCTTGAAGATTCAGTTCTGTTATGACATAGGCCTTCCTTAAGTGTCTGGTGATCCTTGGCTATCTGCTTATATTTAAAACAAGGCAATAAAAAAGTGACAGGAACAGACTGACACTTATCCTTGTAAGGTGATCTGGCAAGGTTGTTTTATTGTTTGTTGTTTGTTTATTTGTTTTAGTTTTTGTTTTCAGCTAGCTTCCCACAGAGAACTCAACCACGACTCCCACCTGAGAAGTAAGTTTGGCTGCCAATTCATTTCTTTTACTGACTTGCAACTAATCTTCCGATTTTGAGGACTACCTGTACCTCCTATGTTAATATTTCTAAGTAGTTCTGAGATTCTATAGTTCAAAGCATCCCTCACCTCAGCTTTCTCTGGTGTGTTAAGTCAGTTTTATCACTACTCCACCTGCTTTCTAGTTTCCAAAATTCCACTGCTTCTATCTTGTCTACATAGAGGTATTTCATGTAAGTATTTCAGTTTTGTCTTTATAGCTTTGTGTACTTCATTGTCCCTTTTCTGTAATTCTGGGAGGGAGGGTCAGTGGACATATGTTCATTCAGCCATGTTTAGCCAGAAGTCGTGAAATCGCCTCTTTTTTTGTCGGTATGTATTTCTTGTTAGATTTGAAGCTAACTGAGGTGAGGTGAAGACCATAACTGGGTCATTATTACAGTCTAACATCTAGCATAATGCCTGGCATATGTTAGGACCTCAATAAGTAAGGTTTTATTGAATGAATACACATATAGCACAATGATATTTTTTAAATGTTAACCAGTGTCCAGCTTTGTTTTTCTCTCCAGTATTTTATTTTCCCTTTTTCAGCTAATCTATTATCGTTGTTTCAGAGAACACATAGAACAATAAAAAGCAAATTATTCTTCCATCCTGCGTTTCAAAAGCTTAAGTCTTTAGGAAAATTGAAAGGACTCATGGCATAGAGGAAATACTGAAGCAAAGCATTATGATAACATTGTGAAGCATACCTGTACTATGCCCCTAGAACTAGGAGATTGACCTGAAATAGAATCAGAGCTTAGCTCCAGGGGAGCAGCAAAGTCCTGCTGAAAAAATGGTTAGTGTGCCTAGGCAATTGAGACCAGTTTCTCCGTCTAGAATGGCACAGGTGCAGCAGAAAGTTTCCTTCAAATTTAAGAATAAAAACAAGGTAAACAGAGAATTCTAGAGGATCTAAAGAGCCTCCTAGATAGGAATTAATGTCAAGAAATGCCCGAATGGACTGCTCAATGAGGAAACATTGCATTGCCCATGTCAATGGACACAACACTGTCCTAGTCCATTTAGTGCTACTTCAACAGGATACCTGAAACTGGGTAATTCATGAACAGAAACTTATTTATTGGCTCATAATTCTGAAGGCTGGGAAGTCCAAGATTAAGGAGTCATATCTGGTGAGAGCCTTCTTGCTGCAGAAGGCACCATGGTGGTGAGAGAGAGATCAAGAGAAGGCCAAGCTCACTTTTACAACTAACCCACTACTGCAATAATGACACTAATCTACACATGAGGGCAGAGCCCTCATGACCTAATCACTTTTTAATGGTTCCACCTCTCATTACTGTTGCATTGGGGATTACATTTCCAGCATATAAACTTTGGGGGACACATTCAAATTATAGCAAACATGACAGGTGACACTGAACATTAGATCCTTCCCCAGCCTGATGCCTTGGCACTATGTAAGCCCCTTGGTTCTTAAATGAAATCCCTGGGAATCCCAAAATTGACTGAGATTAAGTTTCTGTCACCCAAGTAAAATGAAAGCTCAATATTGAAATTAAATTTATTAAAATACTAATATAAAATTATATTTCACCAACATTTCTATGGGTAAGTTGAAATTTGTATACACTATACAATATGGTAATTCTGACTCCCAGAGACTTACTTTAAAATTCATTTAAAAAAACTTATAAAACAAGTATTTACACAACAAATGACCAAATATTTTTTACATAGGAACATGCCATATTAAAGTAGAGATTTATACTTGTGAATGACATACCAAAAAACACCAAAGACATGGTTAGTAGAACAAGTAGATTTGGGGGATTTTTAAAATAATATTTGTAATCTTAACAAAATAATAAGGAAATACAGAAACATCTGTCAGGAATGTATGTTGGGACCTCCCCTTTCAGCTGAGATGAAGGCCATTGCTCTCACTGAGACAACTAGAAAAGCTGGATAATATATACAAAATAGCATCTGTTTGAAGGCATTGAAGCGATGAGGAAACTCAGACTTGGGCAACAATTTCTGGAGAATGAGAAAACTTAGAGAGGAATGTTGACATTTTACAACTGATTTTTCCTTTGGGGCATTTGCTAGTTCAGAGTACTTGGCAAGAGGGAAAGAATCCAGGCAACAGACTTGGGCAGAAGGCCTCTAAGAGGCAGTAAAGACAGCAGAATTTTTGGTTCCAGTTTTGGAGACTGGAAAAATCCAAATCTCGTGAGGCTGGAAACCCAATGAGAAAGGTTAATGGAAAACTGAGTCTGACACTTGACCTGTTTTCCTATCAAAACATTTGCCAAATTCTGAGGCTGCATGGAGCAGGATATTAAGCAACTAAGCAAAAAGTGTCTAAATACAGTAAAGGTTTTGCAGTCTTGAAAGTCTCACCAGGAGGAAAGGGCCTCAGTGAACACCCCAGGTTCTCAGGGGGAACTCTACAAGAGCTACTCTCTAGGAACAGAGATGAATCTGAGATGGAAAAGAGACTCACAAAAACAGTAATGTACAATATGACATTCTGGAAAAGGCAAAACTATGGAGACAGTACAAAGATCAGTAGTTGCCAGGGGCTTGGGGTAGGGAGGGATGAGTAGGTGGAGCACAGAAAATTTTTAGGGCAGCGAAAATACTCTTTATGATACTGTGATGGTGGACACACATCTCTTTTCATTTGTCAAAACCCATAAAATGTACAGTACCAAGAGTGAACCCTACTGTAAACTATGAACTTTGGATGATAATGGTGTGTTGATGTAGATTGATCAATTGTAAAAAATACACTTCTCTGGGGTGGGATATTGATAGTAAGGGAGGTTGTGGGGGGTTGACAGGGAATATATGGGAACTCTATAAGTTCTACCCAATTTTGCTGGGAACCTAAAACTGCTCTAAAAAGAAAAGTCTAGTTTTAAAAAATCTGTAATGCAGTCTGGAATTGGTTCTGTCTCTCATTGGGTTCAGGTGATCAGCTCCCTAGCAGAGGATGGGTAGGACATCTCTGGAGGAATCTATTACTCCAAAGCTTTTATAATTTAAATAATACAATGTCTGGCATTGGATCAAAATTTAGCAGGCATTCCAGGAGTTAGAAACAATTTCTAAAAACCAAGAGGAAATATCTAAAAACCAAGGGGAGGCCGGGCGCAGTGGCTCACGCCTGTAATCCTAGTACTTTGGGAGGCTGAGGCGGGCAGATCATGAGGTCAGGAGATCAAGACCATCCTGGCTAACACGGTGAAACCCCGTTTCTACTAAAAGTACAAAAAATGAGCCGGGCGTGGTGGCGGGCGCCTGTAGTCCCAGCTACTCAGGAGGCTGAGGCAGGAGAATGGCCTGAACCCGGGAGGCAGAGCTTGCAGTGAGCTGAGATTGTGCCACTGTACTCCAGCCTGGGCTACAGAGCAAGACTCCATCTCAAAAATAAATAAATAAATAAATAAATAAATACCAAGGGGATGACCTGATTCAGATATTTCAGTTATCAAGAAAACTTAAATAAGTATGATTAATATATTCAGAAAAAAATAGATAAAATGAGTGTTTATCATTACTTAAAACTAAATATAGGCATGAATTGTGGTGCATAATATATATCAAAAAGGTAATAATAACAATATTTCACACTTATTGAAGGCTCATGTTGTGCCAGACATTGCTCTAAGTGACTCTGATTTCCCACAACAGTCCTGTAAAATAAACACTATTGGGGTGCCCACTCTACAAATGAGGAAACTGAGATACAAGATGGTTAAATAAATGCTTACAGTTAAATGACTAATAGATGTGGCAGAGCTAGAATTTGAACTCGGACAGTCTAATCCCAGAGTTCTCTTTTAATCATGATACTGTATAGTGCATGTATCTTATACAACTACAAGAGCCATAGATCGATAATGTTTTGATTAAAGAGATGTAAAAAGTTTGACAATTAAAATTATTATTATTATTTTTGAGACAGAGTTTCACTCTGTCACCCAGGCTGGAGTGCAATGGCATGATCACGGTGCACAGCAGCCTCAACCTCCCCGGCTCAAGCAACCCTCCCCCCTGAGACCTCCCAAGTAGCTGGGAATAGAGGTACACACCACCATGCCTGGCTCATTTTTCTATTTTTTTGTAGAGACAGGGTCTCACTATATTGCCTCGGCTAGTAGAACTCCTGGGCTCAAGCAATCCTCCCACCTTGGCCTCCAAAATGAGGGATTATATGCATGAACTGTGCCCAGCCTTAAAATTATTTTGGTCACTAAATTTTTTTCTGTTTTTCTCATGGCCCCAAACTATGTGAATGTGAAATAGTTCCAATTTAGCCTAAATTGTGTAGAAATATATGTTTATGCAATTTAGGCTATTAATTGCCCAATAATGTTTGCTTGTGTGTATGAAAGATTGAGAAGAAAGGTATCTAATTTTAAGTAGACTAAAAATAGAAAATAGAAACATACATGTAAAATTTGACCAAAAACAGTGTTCAATATTAACCACCACCTAAGTTACTTTTATAAACTTCTGCCTGGACACTCTCTAATTATTATAATTGCCACCTGTGGATTTTTAGCTGCAGAACTACACAGTTAATTCATTTATCTAACCTGTGGGTAGGGAACTTTGACAGAGAATTCCACCCCACTGTAGATCTTTACTCTTCTCAGCAGGACTCCCTGAATAAAGAAAGTCTTCCTCCTCTGACACACATGGTTCTTTTTGACAGACACACATACCTGGTTCACCATTTTACCAGATAAACATTTAAGGAATGTATTTGAAATGACAGTGGACTCAAAGGCAGGAATCGCCTTCCTGCCCCAACTCCCTTCCCCAACATCTTTTTGCTGCCAGAAAAATCTACCATTAGATTTGATTTCCCCAAGTCTCTTCTATACAGATAAATCAAACATTTGTCATCATACTTACCTTAGTACGAATTAATGAATTGACTCAATCTCATAGGCAACTAGCTGTGGTCAGAGACATGATGAAGTTTGAGTTTGGGATGCAGTAAGCACAGCCATGAATTTTTTAACATAAACTACTTAGTTGTGATGTTATGAAGATAAAAATGTAACCTCCTTCTTAGGATTGTTGTGAGGATTGCATGAGAATAATGAGCATAAAAATGCTTAAGATAGTTTTAGGCACCCAGTAGGTGCTCAATAAAGTATAACTTTTTTTTGAGATAGGGTTTGTCTCTGTCATCCAGACTGGAGTACAGTGGCGCAATCATGACTCACTGCAGCCTCGACCTCCTGGGCTCAAGCAATCCTCCCATCTCAACCTCCCAAGTAGCTGGGACTGCAGGTGCACTCCACCACAACCAGCTAGTTTTTGTATGTTTTAGTAGAGACAGGGTTTTGCCACATTTTTCAGGCTGGTCTCAAACTCCTGGCTGCAAGTAATCCACCCGCCTTGTCCTCCCAAAGTGCTGGGATTATGGGGGTGAGCCACCTCACCTGGCCAATGATAACTTTCATAATTAATTATAATGACTTTGAAAATGATTTAAAAAATTTTAAGGAACCAAATATACTTTAAAAGAACTGGCACGGTGATTGTGGTAGTAGTTCTGAATAAAATGTAATGAAAGAAAAAGTTAATCCAACTCACAGAGTTAGTTTTTGTTTTCGAACATCACTTTTTGCTGCTTTGAATGATGTGCAAAAGACTTAGAAACATCTTGTGATCAAATTGTTTAGCATACATATCTTGTGGAATCAGAATATCAAGTTTATAGTTAAGATTGTCTCTCTCTCCATTTATTAAATGATTTGTAATCTCTTCATATCTCTGTTTATTAAATAATCTTATTGCTATGGTTTGAATGTTTGTGTTCACTCCAGAATTCATGTTGAAATTTAATCCTCAATGCAACAGTATGAAGAGGTGGGGCCTGTAGGAAGTGATTAAATCATGAGGGCAGAGCCTCACAAATGGGATTAGCAACCTTATAAAAGGTCTGTAGGGAGATAGCAAGGGCTTTTTTGCTCTTCTGCCATGCGAGGACACGGCATTTGTCCCCTCTGGAAGACAGAGCAATGAGGCCCCATCTTGGAAGCAGAGAGAAGGCCTCTACTAGACACTGAACCTGCCAGCACCCTGATCTTGGTCTTTCCAGCCTCCAGAACTATGAGAAATAAATGTCTGTTGTCTATAAATTATCCAGTCTAAGGTATTTTGTTAGAGCAGCAGAAATTATCACCTAACATAATGCCCACTCACACAGGGTTAGGTACACTATTGCTTTTCTGATACGAAAATTATCTTGTTGACTCAGTATCAGCAGGATATGTCCATTGAGCTATTTTCCCAATAACAACGTGGAGTGTACATATAACTAGCATTTTCTCACTGAGTTCCCTTTGTGACCAGAAGTAAACCTTTGCCAGCTTGTTAAAAAGTTTTACAGCTGCAGTTTGGCTACCAATAAAAAATAAGCTAATTGTCTCGTGGGATGCAAGAACTTGGGAGTTTGCCTCATTAGCACTGTGTTTCAGCCAACCTAGCTTCTCAAAATGATTCCCCTGGGCTAGTTTTCTGGTTAGCCTTGTGTATGATATCATCTTTTACTGTTACCTGAGAAGCATGTTATCTATGGATTAGTGTGCTTGGAGAGAGAGCTGAAAAGGCAGAAGCCTATTTGAACCAGGATGCCAGGTGGGTTGGAGGACTGGCTGGAGTCCTCCATGAGCTACTGATTGCTGGTTAGTGGCCCTGTCACTTACCAGCTGTGTGACCTTGAGCAAGTCATTCACTAGCATCTCAGCTTTTCTCACAGGATAAACAATATTGTTAAAGTGAGGGGTCTCTAAATTCCCCTTCTCACCCTAATATTGTTTTACTCTTACCTCTGAAAGATGAAAATGAATTTGAAGATCTTTTGTTTGTTATTAAGAGGCACCATTTTCAAAGGCTAAGATGATAACTACATATTTAGAGGAAAAAATTTTAATAAATTTAGATTACACAGACTAGTGGAAACAAAATTAAAATCAACTAATTTCTCAAGAGTCACACTGAAGTGTACCTTTAAGCTGAAATGAACAGGCCGGGCATGGTGCCTCACGCCTGTAATCACAGCACTTTGGGAGGCTGAGGTGGGTGGATTACTTGAGGTCAGGAGTTCAAGACCAGCCTGGCCAACATGGTGAAACCCTGTCTCTACTAAAAATACAAAAATTAGCCGGGTGTGGTGGCGCACACCTGTAATCTCAGCTACTTGAGAGGCTGAGGCAGGAGAATCGCTTGAACCCAGCAGTCAGCCAATATCACGCCATTGCACTCCAGCCTGGGTACAGAGCGAGACTCTGTCTCAAAAAAACAAAACAAAACAAAACAAAAAGAAGTGAAATGAAATGACCCTACAAATAAATATAGCCAACTGATTTTTGACAAAAGCAAAAGTACAAGAGCAATTCAATGGAGAAAGGATATTCTTTTCAACAAATAGTGCTACAATAATTGTAATGTGCAGAAAGAAATGAAACTAGACCTAAACTGTATTCATTTCACAAAAATTAATTGAAAATTGATCACAGGAAGTGAAACAGAATTTCCCACTCCTTAAGTGTGGGCTACACATAGTGACTTCTCTCCAAATAGTACAGTATGGAAAGGCAGGAAAAATGCATCACCTTATGGTAGAAAAACCTGACAAATACTACCTCAGCCAGGTAATCAAGATCATCACCAACAGTGATGTCGTGTTGATATGATATACACCTGATATGATTTAATGCGGATTGTGCTTTACCTCTGTGGTCTTCCTCTATAGAACCCCAAAATCCAGTCTAATCAGGAGAAAAAAATCAAACCAGTCCCAACTGAGACACATTCTACAAAATACCTGACCAATATTTCTCAAAATTTTCAAGGTTATCAAAAACAAAGGAAGTCTAAGAAACTGTCGTAGCCAAAAGGAACCTAAGGAAACACGATGACGACATAAAATATTATATCCTGAATAAAGTCCTGGAAAGAAAAAGGACATTTGATAAAAACTAAGGAAATGTGAACAAAAAAGGACTTTGGTTAATAGTGTGTCAATATTAGTTCACTAATTGTG
This sequence comes from Hylobates moloch, assembly GCF_009828535.3. Classification (NCBI taxonomy): domain Eukaryota; kingdom Metazoa; phylum Chordata; class Mammalia; order Primates; family Hylobatidae; genus Hylobates; species Hylobates moloch. Next base: position 113,569,920 of record NW_026652278.1, read on the forward strand.
TCATATATACCATAATAATGTAAAATGTTAAGGATGGGGGAACTGGGTGTGAGGTACACAGAACTCTCTGTACTATCACTGCAATGTTTCTGTAAAGCTAAAATTCTTCTAAAAATTAAAGTTTATTTTTTAAATATCAGAATTTTTATGTATTTCCAGGTAAAACGTTCACACCAACACCTTTGTTTTGAATTTTTTTCTTTCCTTTTTTATAGTTAATGATATAGCTGCTGCTATATGATATAATCCCACCCTTTATTTGGTTCTCCAAGGATCCTTTGATTTTGGAAATAAGTCGACTCCATAAAATTACATATTTAAAGGTAAAATACCACCAACCAACATTAAGGAATAAAGCAGCTCACTTTTTGTGTGCAAGCATTTCATCAAAAAAACAGTAAGAGGCCATGCGCAGTGGCTCACACCTATAATCTCAACACTCTGGGAGGCCGAGGCGGGCAGATCACTTGAGGTCAGGAGTTTGAGACCAGCCTGGCCAACATGGTGAAACCCTGTCTCTACTGAAAATACAAAAAAATTAGCCAGGTGTAGTGGCAGACACCTGTAATCCCAGCTACTGGGGAGGCTGAGGCAGGAGAATAGCTTGAACCCGGGAGGTAGAGGTTGCAGTGAACTGAGATTGTGCCACTGCATTCCAGTCTGGGTGACAGAGTGAGACTCCATCTCAAAAAACAAAAACAAACAAACAAACAAAAACAAAAACAAAACCAACAAACCACCACCTTAATAATAAGAAACAGACATACTTAGAAGCCTCCCTGGTTTGGAGATTATCTTACTCTATAAAATTAAATTATACAGAGTGTATTGAAATAGACAAAAGGCCCTAGCAGGCTGGACCCTTTATGGAACTGTTCGTTTCTGCTAGGTTACACTTGAACTTACTGCCTATTGAAATTCTCTCCGGGAATGTGACCTGGTACATATTCTGCTACATGTGGTGTTCAGAAACTTGCATTCTGGTCCTAATTGACCCACCAACAAATATCAAAAAATATGTAACAGTGAGTCTCCACTATTTTTGTGAACAAATATGGAATTGGATTGAGCTGACTCCTAAGGCTTCTTCCTGTTTTGTGATTGCAGACATGAGGGTAATATTACCACTGGCTGATATAATATGAATTTGTTTTTCAGATTAGCTGGTCTCGCCTGGCACAGAGTGGAGTCCTGAGGTGAGAGGGTGTAGGATGGGTAGGAAGAGAAAGGCTGAAGTTTAATCAAGGAAAGAGAAGTCTTAGAAGAGGCCTGACTCCAAGTGTTTGGAGGATGGTCACATGGGAAGAGTTAACAGACATGTTCTGGGACATTCCAGAGAACAAGCTTAGGGCCAACCCATAGGTAGGAATGACCCACGTACGAACCAGCATAACTAATCTTTCAGGGATGGAGAGGCCTCAGCCAAAGACACCCTACAGGAGAGTGGTTCACTGGATTGTGGTGACTTTTCATCGCAGGGCAAGCAGATTCCCACTCACCTGTTTTTTCTGTTTTTAAAATGCATAAGTTCTTCCTTCTCTTTCCTTCAGCTCTTCCCTTCTTCCAGTAACCCCCATTCACTCCGAGTTTCTGATACCCAGCCCTGCAGGTGTTTTTAGTACAAATATTTTGTCTCTCAGGTGTTTGGGGCAGAGGAAAAAAAGATAAGAAGCACTGATCTAGTTCACTTAAAAGCCCTGTGCAATGCTAAGAGTGAGTACAACAGAAAGCATCAGCTCTGTGTAACCCCATCCTTCACAGTCCTCATGTCCCCTGACAGCCCCTCTCTTTGCGGTCTCGTCTTCATATCCCTGTGTAATATCTCCTTTCAGAGCACAAGCTATGGAGCTGGGTGTGGTGGATCATGCCTGTAATCCCAGCTACTCAAGAAGCTTATGCAGGAGGATTGCTTGGGCCCAGGAGTTTGAGATGGGTCTGGGCAACATAGCAAGACCACATCTCAAAAACAACAACAACAGCAACAGCAAAAACCAAACAAAACATTGCTTCATAACAAAGGTAGTTTCACCAGACTTGGAATAAGCCCTTCCTGATTTCTGGGACAACTCTTTTAAATGCTTAAGACTCTTCCTACACATTTTAACCCAGGTACATAGGAGATCTAGGTAAGAAGTCTCCCTTAAATCTACAACATTTTTCGGCGGGGGAAGGCATGCTTTGCCACAGTGCAATATTGGAATCTAGAGGAGCTCATTTCTTCCCTCAGTGGGAAAGCCACAGGCACTAAGTAGATACACCAATGTTCCGTCCCTTAAGTAATGTCTTCATTGAAAGCCACAATGCATTACTGACGGACGTTCCTGGAACAATGGCTTTTTCTCTGAGACCATAGTTCTCTTCCAGACCATCAGAGGAAATGAAAAGAGCACAGACACATGCCTGTGAGCAGGCTGCCTGAGAAGCCCTGCCATTTCCCATTTTTCCTAATAACTCAGAAAATAAGCAGTTAGCCAGGCCCAGTGGCTCAGGCCTGTAGTCTTAGCACTTTGGGAAGCCGAGGTGGGAGGATCACTTGAAGTCCAGAGTTTGTGACCAGCCTGGCCAACATGGTGAAACCCCATCTCTACTAATAAATACAGAAAAATTAGCTGAGCATTGTGGTGGCACCTGTAATCCCAGCTACTCAGGAGGCCAAGGCAGGAGAATCGCTTGAACCCAGGAGGTAGAGGTTGCAATGAGCCGAAATCACGCCACTGCACTCCGGCCTGGGCAACAGAATGAGACTCCATCTCAAAAAAAAAAAAAAAAGAAAAGAAAAAAAAAAAAGCAGTCAACATAGAAAGTGGCTTCAAGAAGGAAGGACATATCTAAAACTTTTTTTTCTTACTTCCCCCTGCTCAGAACAAAGTTTGAGATCACCATCTTGAAGTCTAACACTGATGAAAACACAGTTTTATAGAACATGAACGTCAGAACCACAGCACTTTTTTGTTTTTATAGGACAAGTTGAGTATCTGTTTTGTAGTTTATCAGTTTTATTGATCATGAGAACACATATAGCAACTGCCTGGCTTCTAAGTCACATAGTATTTTATTATATTTCTTTTCTCAGACAAAGAAGATAACTCAAGTAGTAAAATATTGGGCTGAATGACTACCTAAATGATCTCTAAGTAGGTTTCACACTAGACTGATCAGCAGTTACCTGCATCTGACCAGCCACAGCAGCTGCTGGGTACTCATTTCTGTAGCAGGGCCATTCACCTGTTCACTGTTTAGTTCATTCAAGGGGCCCCTTTATCTGTCAGGAGGAAATTAGCCATAGAATCAAGTCCTGCCACATTAGTGCTTCCACTGTACCTAATACTGACCTCTGCTGTTGTTCTAACCACATTACATGGAAGCCATTTATTTGCCTATCTGTCTTGACTACTAAGTTGTGAACTCTTTGAGAATTGAAAGTGTGTCTTATTCATCCACTGAGCTTCGATGATTGGTATAAATAACTGCTCAATATGCATTTACTGGATGAGTGAACAAACCAATACGCAGCCATCAGACAGTGAGGCCTATTGGTTAAAAAGATGTGCTCTGGTGGCAAACATCTGTTTTAAAATTCTGGTTCCCCAGTTTCCAACTGTGTGAGTTGAACAGTTACTGAACAATTACTTAATCTGTTTGCACCTCAGTTAACCTGTTAAGGGGGGTTAATATTAGACCTTTTTTCACAGTGTTGTTGAGTTAGTATATACGAAGCATGTAGAAAAATGCAAGCACACTAATGTTTAGTATATGTTCACTGTGGTTGCTATTGTTATGAATACAATCATTATTACTAGGCAAAAATAATACCCCTATTAAGAATACTAGAAGAATTTAATACATGAGTTCACGGCTCTTTGCACCAGAGCCTCTGATAGTGAAAAGGCAAGCCAGATACATACCACACGGTGGAGAAATATGTTTAAAGTGTGCTTTGTCCTGGCTATGTAGTGGCTTACGCCCGTAATCCTAACACTTTGGGAGGCTGAGGCGGGCGGATCACTTGAGGCCAGGCGTTCAAGACCAGCCTGGCCAACATGGCGAAACCCCATCTCTACTAAAAATACAAAAAGGTAGCCGGGTGTGGTCGTGGGCGCCTGTAATCCCAGCTACTTGGGAGGCTGAACCACAAGAATCACTTGAACCAACTGAGATCGCACCATTGCACTCCAGCATGGATGACAAAGTGAGACTCTGTCTCAAAAAGACAAACAAACAAACGAAAGTGCTTTGTCCTCCATGAATAAAATTCAGCTAATACTGGGCAAGTATTCACTATGGGCCCCGCATCTGTTAGATCTTTTATACATGTGACCTTATTTCAGTTTCAAAGCAAGTGTGAGAGAAAGAACTTTTGTTATTTTTCCCTTTTGAGTTTTGCTCTGCTGCCCAGGCTGGAGTACAATGGTGCGATCTTGGCTCACTGAAGCCTGTACCCACCGGGTACAAGCGATTCTCCTGCTGCAGCCTCCTGAGTAGCTGGGACTACAAGTGTGGGAATGTCCCAGCTAATTTTTGTATTTTTAGTAGAGAAGGGGTTTCACCATGTTGGCCAGGCTGGTGTTGAACTCCTGACCTCAGATGATTCAACTGCCTCTGCCTCCCAAAGTGCTGAGATTACAGGCGTGAGCCACCGCACCTGGCCATTTTTCTCATTTTTTAAAAGATGAGGAGAATGAGGCTCAGAAATGTTAAACAATTTGCCGAACAAATTCACCTACACAGGTAGGTGAATCATCTGGCCCCAGAGCGCATCATCTTTCTGTTCCAAGCTGCCTCCAATGCAACAAAGAGAGAGCAGAAGCATCACGGGAATGTTGTTAAATGTTCCCTGTGGCATTGCCCAATGAATGAGGATGAAGCCAGGCGTCCTCAGCCTTTGGTCCCAAGCACAGTAATCCCCAAAGAATGGTGGTTCTGAGGTCTCCCTCCAGCCCTGAATAAAGTCCCCTGGATACATTTCTGGGAATTGAAGGATACAATTTCTTTAAAAAATATTTTAAGGCAAGTAGTTATTAAATATTACAGTCATAATTAAATAATTCATAATACCTCAAATTTCCCCTCGGGAGACATCTGTCAAAACCATGCTATGCCCAGCTACAAAATTCTAATGATAAATTTCATAGATTCTAACCCAGATCATTTCTCAAAGAGGCACTAATATCTCTGGGGGGTTTTAAATCATGGCACTGCTGTCAAGTTGTAAGTATTATCATCTTCATTTTGTGGGTGAGGAAACTGAATTTTTAAGGATTTAAAAGATTTGGCTAAGGTCATACAGCTAATGAGGAACAGAGAAGGACTGGAATCCAGATTTTCAGCTTCTACACTGCCACTCTGGCAATCAAGCCCTAAGCCATTTACCGTGGAAAAGCTTTATGACAAGTACTGCGCTAAGGGCCAGAAATGGAAAAGTGAGTAAGACATAGTTCCCAAACTTGTGGGGAGATACGCTCATAACTAACACAATAAAATGTAAACGTGGTGATAGACAATATCTATAAAATGCCACTGGGGCACATGGAATTCTTTTTTTTTTTTGAGACGGAGTCTCACTCTGTCCCCCAGGCTGGAGTGCAGTGGCGCCATCTTGGCTCACTGCAAGCTCCGCCTCCCGGGTTCACACCATTCTCCTGCCTCAGCCTCTCCGAGTAGCTGGGACTACAGGCGCCCGCCACCACGCCCGGCTAGTTTTTTTTTTTCGTATTTTTAGTAGAGACGGGGTTTCACCGTGGTCTCGATCTCCTGACCTCATGATCCGCCTGCCTCGGCCTCCCAAAGTGCTGGGATTACAAGCGTGAGCCACCGCGCCCGGCCAGAATTCTTTAAAAAGCATGTGACAATTGAAATGGGTGTTGGAGAGTGAGTTTGCCCAGGAGGGTAAGTGCGGTCTAAGCAGAAGGCGATTCTTGTGCATGGAGTATGCAGGAGTGGCCCCTTGATTCTTGCATTTTGAAAGGCAAGACCTTTCAAATAGTCTTATTTATGATACAACAGTAATAAACTGGACAAGGGTACCTTTTTTTTTTAACTTTGAGTTCTGGGATACACGTACAGAATGTACAGGTTTGTTACATAGGTATACATGTGCTGTGGTGGTTACTTGTACGTATCAACTCGTCATCTAGGTTTTAAGTCACACATGTATTAGGCATTTGTCCTAATGCTCTCCCTCCCCTTGGCCCCCACTCCCTAACAGGCCCTGGCATGTGTTATTCCTCTCCCTGTGTCCGTGTATTCTCTTTTTTTAATTTAATTTAATTTTTTTTTTGAGACAGAGTCTCGCTCTGTCGCCCAGGCTGGAGTGCAGTGGCGTGATCTTGGCTCACTGCAAGCTCGGCGTCCTGGGTTCACGCCATTCTCCTTCTTCAGCCTCCCGAGTAGCTGGGACTACAGGTGCCTGCCACCACGCCTGGCTAATTTTTTGCGTTTTTTTTTTTTTGTATTTTTAGTAGAGACGGGGTTTCGCCGTGTTAGCCAGGATGGTCTCGATCTCCTGACCTCGTGATCTGCCCGCCTTGGCCTCCCAAAGTGCTGGGATTACAGGCATGAGCCACCACGCCCGGCCTGTGTCCATGTATTCTCATTGTTCAACTCCCACTTATGAGTGAGAACATGCGGTGTTTGGTTTTCAGTTTCTGTGTTAGTTTGCTGAGGATGATGGCTTCCAGCTCCATCCATGTTCCTGCAAAGGACATGATCTCATTCCTTTTTAATGGGTGCATAATATTCCATGGTGTATATGTGCCACATTTTCATTATCCAGTCTATCATTGATAGGCATTTGGGTTGGTTCCATGTCTTTGCTATTGTAAATAGTTCTGCATTAAACATACGTGTGCATGTATCTTTATAGTAGAATGATTTATATTCCTTTGGGTATATACCGAGTAATGGGATTGCTGAGTCAAATGATATTTCTGGTTCTAGATCCTTGAGGAATCACCACACTGTCTTCCACAATGGTTGAACTAATTTACATTCCCACCAACAGTGTAAAAATGTTCCTATTTCTCCACAGCCTCACCAGCATCTATTGTTTCTTGACTTTTTAATAATCCCCATTTTGACTGGCATGAGACGGTATCTTATTGTGGTTTTGATTTGCATTTCTCTAATTATCAGTAATGTAGAGCTTTTTTTCATACGTTTGTTGGCCGCATAAATGTCTTCTTTTGAGAAGTGTCTGTTCATATACTTTGCCCACTTTTTGATGGGTTTGTTTGTTTTTTTCTTGTGAATTTGTTTAAGTTCCTTGCAGATTCTGGATATTAGACCTTTGTCAGATGGGTAGATTGCAAAAATTTTCTCCCATTCTGTAGGTTGCCTGTTCACTCTGATAACGGTTTCTTTTGCTGGGCAGAAGCTCTTTAGTTTAATTATACCCCATTTGTCAATTTTAGCTTTTGTTGCAATTGCTTTTGGCGTTTTTGTCATGAAGTTGTTGCCCATGCCTGTGTCCTGAATGGTATTGCCTAGGTTTTCTTCTAGGGTTTTTATCGTTTTGGGTTTTACACATAAGTCTTTAATTCATCTTGAGTTAATTTTTGTATAAGGTGTAAGGAAGGGGTCCAGTTCCAGTTTTCTGCATATGGCCAGCCAGTTTTCTCAGAACCATTTATTAGATAGGGAATCCTTTCCCTATTGCTTGTTTTTGTCAGGTTTGTTGAAGATCAGATGGTTGTAGATGTGTGGTGTTATTTCTGAGGTCTCTGTTCTGTTCCATTGGTCTATATGGCAAGAGGACCCTTTAAACTTGACAAGTTTACATATATAATGTGTGTGTATGTCGACATACATGTGCATGGAGTGTGTAGGAAACATGGGAGAGTGGCCCCTTTATTCTTGTTATATGTGGATATATGCATACCCACAGTATATATATATATTAGTATATATATATATATATCTATATATATCTGTATATATTAGTATATACACAGTATATATATGAATATATGTATATACACACACGTAGTATATATATATATATGGCATTTCATTGAAATTCTTAAGACTGACACATTTTAGGACTATTATCTTGGCTTTTCTCTTTAATCTATCTCAGTGTTTCTTGATTAGGGCCAATTTTTAAATGTCTCTGAACATTTTGGTTGTCACAACTGGGGACAGGATGGGGAAAGGTGTTACCGGCATCCTACAATGCACAGGACAGCTCCGGCAAGAAAAAATTATCCAGTCCAAATAGTCAATTATGCTGAGGCTGAGAAACCCCGCTTCTCTGCTTAGAAAGCCAGGGCCCTCCATCAAACTATCACCAAAGCCCAGAGAAAGGGTGCCGGAACCAAACCAAAGGCACAGGCATTTCAATTTCAGAGGAATTAGTACTGAGGCTGATGACCTTGTTCTTGCTTCACAACCTGACAAAAGCCTGCTCTGTGTTATCTAGGTAAAGAGACACCATAGAGATTACATAAAAAGCAGGTGGTTCAGGGGCCTAAGAACAGATGGTATCCATTAAAAATCAATTCACTAATAGTTTACCTAATAAACAGAACCACCAGGCTAAGTTTTAAAGGCCCTGCCTGCTTCTGCAGAGTGAAACAAGGGTAAACAGTTAATATATTTTTCTGTGTGCTTCTGTCTTTATTCTGTTTACTTAATAGCAATAACAACAACCGTTGCCATCGCTGAGCACTCACTAGATATCAAGCACCATGCTAACTGCTTTCCGTGAATTGTATCATGGAACCTTCCCCATTATGATATTATTTCCAGGGCGTATATTTTCCCCTGCTGGAGACTCATCCTTATTATGAGAGAAAACACTGAAGCAGTTCCACAAAAGAAGCAGTTACACCACTTATGAAACAACGCATGGTTATCAAAACCAGAGAAAATGTAGCCATCAAACGAGCAGATTTCAATAAGCACTAAGGTCCTCCATCTGTCAGGTTTGGTGCTATTTTCTAAGAAGGTCTTACCCTCAAGGAGGATATTAATAATATTATTTTTGTAAGAATAAAATAAAAAATAAAACTTAGTTTCTAATTTTTACTAACATTCACATTTAGATACCCATATATGTATAGCTTTAGATCCCCTATCTCCCTTACTGATTGTATGCTATATTCCAGACAAGAAAAGTATTATCCTTTAAACAAACCTACTATGTTTCAGGACGTGGCTTAACCTGGGCTCAGTGCCAGGGTTCAGGCCAATTAACTAGAGGGACAGGTGGGAGTTTACTTGTGGGAGCTGCCTTGTTTAAGAACTTAGATTTGGATGGAAAGAGACCAGAGTGAGAAGAACCACCGAGGACTGCATGGTTCGTGTTCTCAAGCTCCACTTTGCAGTGATTTTCCAGTGCTTTTGTCCTTGACTCCAATAAGATTTGTTTTTCTTGCCCCTAGGAAAAGTTTCACAAAACACTATTTACACTTTCTCTGTGTGACGCACTCGTATTTTCTGTTCTGATTCTATTTTATTCCATTAAATTTTCTCTAATGCTAGTGTTGAATTAGTGGGTGACCGTAGGTCCTGGTTTGCCCAGCACAGTCCTAGTTGATGCTCTTATCCCCTACAATTATTAATAACTCTCTCAGCCACTAAATTGATTTCATAATTCATTGCTCAGGTTTGGAAAAATCCTGCTGTGGAAAAAGAAGCTTCAAGCAGCAGGTGAAAGAACTGTTTTCACAAGCAGGGGAGAGGCCCAGGACCCTGTAGATCTGCCTCAGGGCCGAAGAAACAGCGCTGTGAGGGATTCACATTTTCTGAATCACGGTCTGTGCCTTTTTCAGGGTACTCAGGCAGCTGTGAGATGTCACCCCCAAGTGGTTTCTCAGTGGGTCATGGAGCAGGGTCCCTTTTCTCCCATAGACCACAGATGTGAAAGAGAAGGATCTATGTTTCAATCCATTGACTCACCGAGACGCGTGGAGCTTGCTAAGGAATTTGGGATTCCTATACTGCAGTATGCAGGTTACAGCAGTAACCTAGGAACATCGAATTATTTCTGACAATGTTTAAACTCACGGTTTAAAGAAATTAATTACAATTAATTTTCATAAATATCTGTGTGACCAGGCCAGACGAGGTGGCTCACACCTGTAATCCCAGCACTTTGGTGAGCTGAAGTGGGCTGATCACTTGTGGTCACGAGTTCAAGACCAGCCTGGCCAAAATGGTGAAACTTCGCCTCTACTAAAAATACAAAAATTAGCCAGGCATGGAGGCACATGCCTGTGGTTGCAGCTACTCAGGAGATTGAGGCAGGAGGATCACTTGAACCCGGGAGCTGGAGGTTGCAGTGAGCCAAGATTGCACCACTGCACTCCAGTCTGGGCCACAGAGCGAGACTCTGTCTCAAGAAAATAAAATAAATCTGTGTAACCAAAATATGCTAGAAATAAATGATATTTACTTAACAGTGTTGCCTATTCGTAGTAAGATTTTCAAGAGTAAAAAAACAAAAATTTTTGTTTTAAAAGAAATTTGTTCAGAGGTACAAAATTTTCAGTAGCTTTTCTGTGAATAACATTTAAATTTGAAATGAACAGATTAAACATTTTAAAAACATTTTTTCCTATGGAAAAGGAAAATTTTAATTAAACTGCTTTGGATATTCATTAACTTAAATCCTTCTCCGTATTTTTCCAATCTTAAAATATGTTTGATATGAGTAAAATCACATAGAATTTGTTAAAGATACTTCAATTCAGGAGGAAGTGTTTGAAAAGAGGACTGACCCATATTCTCTTCAAATATTTTATTCTTACTTTTTTTTAAAACAAAGAAGGGTAGTTTTTTGCTACATTTAAAAAAAAAATGATTGCTATGATTTGTGTCCCCTCCAAAACTCATGTTGAAACTTAATCCCCAAAGTGGCAGTATTGAAAGTTGGGGCCATTAAGAGGTGATTGAATCATAAGGGCTCTGCCCTCGTGAATGAATTATTAATCCATTGATAGGTTAATGGATTATCAGGGATGGGAAACTAGTGGCTTTATAAGAAGAGGAAAGACCTGAGTTAGCATGTTAGCATGCTCAGCCCCCTCACCATGTGATGCCCTGTGCTGCCTCAGGACTCTGCAGAGAGTCCCCACTAGCAAGAAGGCCCTCACCAGATGCGGCCCCTCGACCTTGGACTTCTCAGCCTCCAGAACTTCAAGAAATAAATTTCCTTCTTTATAAATTACCCAGCTTCAAGTATTCTAAGCAGCAGAAAACAGACTAATGCAATGATTTTCACATTCCTACTTGAAGTGACTAATAGCAAAATATTTCAATCTTTTCGTCTTTCAAAAATAATTATGTTTTATCATTCCTAGTGACACTTCCCTCTCTTCAAGTCTCATTTAAGAAAACTGAAAAGTATTCAGATTCTCAAAGTCAATTGGTCATAAATGGAATTTACAGGTTTTTTTTCTTTGCTGCTGCCTCTGAGCATGGCTTCAGCAGTGCCACATCATGAATCCAGCAATGTATAGCAATGTATATTCACACATTCTTCTCATGTACTGTGCTAGGCTGTGGAGCTTAAGGCAACAGACAGCTTCTCGCTTTTTTTAGCTTTCCAGGCAAGAGCCCAAAACAACTTGTTAAAATAGGTGTTTTAAGAAAGATAGAAATGAAAGAACTATAACCATGATAGAATGCTTTGAAATGTCTTCTATCCCAGTAGTCCCTCCTCTAGAATACCAAACTGTCCTTGCAAATGATAAACTGGACCTTTATTGTCCAAATTCAGGGGGCTGCAAAGTTGGGTGCTCTCTAATACTCCACTGGCATCAGCTTAAATGTTGATGAATGTGGATCTGATTCAAACAGCCCAGGGAAGCAACTCTTGTAAAAATTTCTAAGACCTTATGCCGGGCTACCTCATTCCTTCTGCATCTCTTCTTTAAGCACTTCTTTCACTTGGCTTCCAGGATAGCTCTCTGGCCTGCTTTTTTCCCACCTCTCTGACCTCCTGCCTCATCTCTTTTGCTGGGTCCTCTCCATTTGCTCACACTCTGAACATTGCAGTGCATTAGGGTTAGTCCTTGGCATCTTTTTTCCCCTTCCCATACTCACTTTTTAGGTTATCTCATTTATTCTCACCACCCTCACTTGCTAAGCAGTCTCATTCATTCTCATGGCTTCAAATGCAATCTATATGTTAATGACTCCCAAATGTAGAATTCTGAACTCAAGCTTAATGCATCTACAACTGAATTTCTATTATTGCTTCCACCCCCAGTCTGCTCCTTTTATTGTCTTCTCCATCTCAATTGATGGCAACCTCAACTTCCCAGTTGCTCAGGCCAGAAACCTTGGAGTCATTTTTGACACCTCTCTTCCTTTCACATTCTGCATCAGCAAATGTGATTGTCTCTGCCTCAAAATGTAGCTGAGGGTAGGGTATGGTAGCTCACGCCTGTAATCCCAGCACTTTGGGAGGCCGAGGCGGGCAGATCACTTGAGGTTAGGAGTTTGAGACAAGCCTGGCCAACACGGTGAAACTCTATCTCTACTACAAATACAAAAATTAGCTGGGCATGGAGGTAGGCACTTGTGGTTTCAGCTACTTGCAAGGCTGAGGCAGGAGAGTCACTTGAACCCAGAAGGCAGAGGTTGTAGTGAGCTGAGATCATGCACTGCACTCCAGCCTGGGTGACAGAGCAGGACTCCATATTAAAAGAAAAAAAAATCTAACCAGAATTTGACTTACCCAGTACTGCCACATTATACAATTCCAAGAGGCCCCTCTGACATTAAACATATAGTAAGTGATGCCTCTGGAAGCTCTGGATCTGTGAGTCTCACCACCTCCACTACCACCATCTTAGTTCAACCATCATTATCTCTTGCCTGATTGTGCAACAGCGTCACAACTTGTATGTCAACTTCCTCCTTCCCTATTCAGTGTATCCTCAACATAATGCCATCAAGATTCTGTTAAAGCACAAATCCTATCATATCACTTCTCTCCTGAAAACTTTCCAATGGATTCTCAATTCATAGTAAAAGTAAACATTTTACAGTGACCTCTAAGACCCTACTTGATATGGTTGCCTGTCACCAACCGATCTCATTTTCTACAAGTATTCTGCCCTTCCCTCACTCCATCCTTGGCAAACTGAACACTTCACTATTCATCAAACATGCCAGGAACCACAGGGTCTTTGCACTTTCTGTTCACCTTGCCTGGAATGATCTTACCCCAGATTTCTCTCTCTTTGTTAGGTCTTTATTCTAATGTCACCTTCTGAATGAGGCCAGCCCTGGCCACCCTATCTAAAATTTTAATCATTTTCCCCTGTACTCCCTATGCCCTTCCCTGCTTTATATGTTCTCATTAGCACATTTCACTACCTAAAGCAGTGGGAAGATACAGCATCATCATCCAGAATGCAGTAAGCACTCTCCACCTAATGACTTTGATACGGTGCTGCGTCCCCAGTAGGCACAATACACAGGTCCTGGAATCGAGGGGTGGAAGCAGAAATGACCCTGTTTATGATCATTCCTAGTGATCCACTTGTAGAATTTATGGATATGCCCATGATACTGTGATGTCATTAAATAGCTAAGACGTGCTCTTACAAAAGAAGTTTAGATTTGATTTTGTGAAGCATTTTCACCCATTAAAATCACAAGTGACTTGTATGGAGGTGGATTGGTTCATAATCACACTGGATGTTTTCGCTGGACAGTTCTTTTCAATCCCAATACTCCCACCTGGTGGCCATAAAAGCTTAGATGCTGAATAAAGAGTTCAGATCAGGCTGATAGTGTGTTCCCCAAATTCAGGCTGCAGAGTCCTCTGGTCACAAGCCCTTAGCCTTGGACTCAAGCGCCCAAGGCTAGGGGCTAATTGGGAACACCATGGGCTGTGGGTGCAAAGCGTGAAAAGAAAGGGAGTTGTAGGGAAAATGATGCCAGCATAATAGCACCTTCCTCAGAGCTGTGGTCAGGCTTCAGTGAGCCAACCTCACATCAGCATAGGGCCTGCTATGTGGTAGACATCTAATATAATGATACACTTTTATTATCATTAATCCAAGATGAATGGGCATGCCAGCAGACATAATCAAAAGACTACCCAGGAACCGGTTTTTAAGGAGAATTGTGATGTTTGACACAGATCTGAGAGGTGAGATGAATATCCAAAGGCAGAGTCCCTCTTCTAGTACAGATGTTTCATGTAAGAAAATAAACAGGCCAGGTGCGGTGGTGCACACCTGTAATCCCAACACTTTGGGAGGCCGAGGCAGGTGGATCATGAGGTCGGGAGATCCAGACCATGCTGACTAACACGGTGAAACCCCATCTCTACTAAAAATACAAAAAATTGGCCAGATGTGGTGGCACGCACGTGTAGTAGTCCCAGCTAGTTGGGAGGCTGAGGTAGGGGAATCGCTTGAACCCGGGAGGCAGAGGTTGCAGTGAGCCGAGATCACGCCACTGCACTCCAACCTGGGCAACAGAGCAAGACTCCATCTCAAAAAAAAAGAAAAGAAACAATGAGGCTATGAAGTTAATGCAATTTAACGAATATGGAGAGAAGCTCAGATCTTGTTATACATCATAAAATTCCTACAAGAGAAAGAATCCAGTTTAGATTATAGGTACAAAAAAATTTATTATAATTCAGAGACTCTCTACACAGAAGAAAATGTGTAAGTATAATGAATGTGAAAAACACTTCAATTCCATCTCACCCTTTACTGTCCATCACAGAACACACGCTGGAGAAGGCAGATGTGCGGTGACCCCAAAAGCATCCTCGCCAGGGCTCTGCTTTGCCTCACGTCAGCAGGCTTGCTGGGCAGAAACCTCACGCACTTAATGAATGTGGAACCCTCCAGGCCCCAAGAACATCAGAGGGCTCGTGCTGGAAATATTTAGACTCCAGCATTGCTTCTCTCTCCTCTCGACTACTCAGATACTCGTTATCCCTGTGTTCTTAGATTTTTGGCTCTTGATTATGTTTTAGTTAGGTCAAAAAGTCTGCTGACATTGATCAAATCCTATTACTACTACTAACTTTTAATGGTTCATCTGAGCCTACTGAATATAGTCAGAACTGTCCAAAATGTCTCTGTGTGCATTCTGAAATTCTGAGCAGGAGGCTGAAGGACCTCAGGGCATGGGGTGTGTTTTCATCTTTCATTCCAGGAGAAGTCTGTGACTTTGCAAGATTAAAGAGGATGTGAGAAGTAACCAGCCGGCTTTCTTTATGGATAGGGGTGAATTTGGATTTCTGGAACAGTGGACTCTGTGGAGGCTGGACTATTTTTGCATAAGCTAGAAAGAATACATTCGGCAGAAAAGTGCCAACCCGACATTTGCAGGGAAGGAAAAAATGCCCAGATACAACTGTACACATATGAAGAATACCAGGAATCACATGGGAACAACAATAGCATAGGAGCAGACTAATAAGTCTTGGCAGAAAACAAGGAAGTGGATTAGGAACAATACCATGACTTCAGATATCTATATAAATTATCAAAGTAAAGGGTAATTCATAATACATCTAATGAATTTAAAATGTTAGCAAAAGGAGAGGAATACTGTGTCAAAAAAAAGAAGATATTATGAAATGGGACAAAAAAGTAAGAATGCAGTGATGACGACTATAGTTTACCTAGCAGAAACTCTAGGTAACATTTATTGATCAGTAACTATACACCACATATGGTCACATATGTTCAAGGTGTTTCTCAAGTATTATTATCTGCCTTTGCAGGTGGGGAAACTGAGGCACAGAGAGGCAGTCAGGTGATCCATCTAGGATTTAAATACAACAGCCTGGCTCCAGTGTCTAAGCACTACCTCTCTAATAGAGTAGAGCTAGCCAACAGAGTGTGAGAGAAATTCATATACTAGAGAATGGAATCAATCATTGTGAGATCATTTCAGTTGCAAATAAAATGAGAGAAAAAAGTGAAATTCATGTAAGACAGGCATCCTGGGCAGGCATTAGATATAATAATGCAGTTTAATTCAGAGAAATAGCTGGCACAGAGACAAAATGTAGTACTGATTGATTATTTCAGCTGTTAGAAAATCTGTTGTCCAAATGTCCTCCCTTCCTCTGTGTGGGTTCTAAGAAGCCACAGCTGGTGAAGGCAGTTTTGCGTCAAAGCTGCAAGGAATGTGGAGGAATCATGGAGAACAGGGTGAGAACCACAAGTTTAGGGGCTGGCTGGCAAATGGTCCTCTTTTCAAAAAGCAGACAGAGTGGGCTGGGGTGAGGAGAGGAGTCTGGAAATTATGAAAGAACAAGTTTAATGTCAATCCATATCAAAATTCTATGTTTAAAAATACAGTCTGTGAGCATTTAGAAGTGCAGCCATCTGAAAACCACTAAGTCGTACTTTGTGTTTTGTAGGAGTGGAGATCAAATTCCAAATGTAGGCCAGTCATTTCCAGTTCCTTCACAGTAGATAAGACTGGCTAAAATCTACTGTGCCCCCCAGGTTAGAAAGTACACCAGCTATCTCAGCATGCCTGTTTATGTTGGCAATAGGGAATCTGGAATCAGTGACTTGCTGTCACTGGCCAGACATCCAGTGAGCCCAGAGTAAAATTCTGATTTACAGCCCATTTCTATTCATCACCATGTTGGCCTAGACCGTATGACAAGGCTTCTAACTCACTTTTATTGCCTAGCTCTCTAATTCCAGTTTGTCTTAGAGGCTTATCCTTTGCTCTAGTCCACTAGGTTCAGCTTCCTTTAGTTCTGGCCTCTGACCCAATGTAAATGGACTGATTATCCAGATGTACAATGCTACCCACTGCCTGGATACCTACTGTCAGGCTTCACCACATAAGTCTGCCTAAAATGTACACTAATTCAATACCTGTCTTTGAACACTGCATATGGTGGAGGCAGTCCAACTCAGACATCCAGGGCCCCATCTTCATAAGGATCCAGCTTTCTCTCTCTTCCTGCAAGTCATCATCCTTTGCCTTCCTGCAATATAAACTGATTCTCTTGGGCCATAATAAGAAATGCCATAAGCATAGTAAAATGTAGTTTTCCCTTGGTATCTCACAAAACCTCATGATTTTCTGTTGACAAGATGGGGAGATGTGGTGTTGATGATAGAACAGTTAGGTGGATGGATATCTAGCTGAAAACTAAACTCGAAGTGTCTTGAGAAATGAATCCATGTCAAACAGCCTAGAAGGAAGTATTGGCATGTTCTAAGCCTATATCTGACCCAAACTTAAACAATGATTTTGCCAAAAACCAGATAAAGACATAAAAGGCAAAAAAGTTAGCCAAGTTTCCTATGACATCAGCCTAAGACAGTTAATATGTGGGATAATCGTATGAAGAAATTTTTATCATTTCCTTATTTGTCAATTATGTGTCAATAAAGCAAAAAAAAAATAAGTAAGGTTAGAAATCTAAGATTTTAACATCTCTTTACAAGTTGAAAAGTTGAGGTTTAATCAAAATCAACCAACCAACAACAAAAATAAAAACACCCTGACTATAAAAAAAAAAAGAAAAGAAAAAAGGAAAATACAAGCTGGGCCCAGAGCATCTTGTAAGAAAGTAAAGAGTGCTCACAAAAAGAAAGGGTGGAATACATGAAAGAAATGCAGGAGCCAACCCCAAAGAGCTCACCACCCGCATACAACCATCGTCTTTCCCCTGGATTATGGCTGGGGCCTCCAAACAACCATCATCTTTCCCCTGGACTGTGGCTGGGGCCTCCAAACAACCATCATCTTTCCCCTGGACTGTGGCTGGGGCCTCCAAACAACCATCATCTTTCCCTGGACTGTGGCTGGGGCCTCCAAACAACCATCATCTTTCCCCTGGACTGTGGCTGGGGCCTCCAAACAACCATCATCTTTCCCCTGGACTGTGGCTGGAGCCTCCAAACAACCATCATCTTTCCCCTGGACTGTGGCTGGGGCCTCCAAACAACCATCATCTTTCCCCTGGACTGTGGCTGGGGCCTCCAAACAACCATCATCTTTCCCCTGGACTGTGGCTGGGGCCTCCAAACAACCATCATCTTTCCCCTGGACTGTGGCTGGGGCCTCCAAACAACCATCATCTTTCTCCTGAATTGTGGCTGGGGCCTCCTAAACCGGTTTCCCTGTCTCTATTCCTGCCCTTTCAAGTCACTTCTCAACACAGCAGAGTGACCTAGCCCATTATTCCTTCACTTGAAAGCACTAACCATTCCTCCACTTGAAACTGTCCGATGGCTCCCCATCACACTCAGAATAAAATCCAACGTTTGTACCATGGTCCACAAGGCCCTCCACTTGGCGGCTGCTTTCTCCCTCTGCACCCCTTCAGGCGCCAGCCCCTGGTGGCTCCCTCCACACTGGCTGGAGTGCTGCAGCTCCATTACGTCAGGCGAGCTCCTGCCTTAGAGCCTTCGCATTCCCTGTTCCCTCTGCCTGGAAGGGCTTCCCCCGGATGCCCACAGTGCCGGCTCCTGTGCTTCCTTCAATCCCTCACTCAACTCTCATCTCACGGCGGCCTACCCTGACCACCTATTTGACTACAGCTTTTCAAGGACCCCTTATGCTGCTCGACTTTCTCCTTTTTCATAGCAGTGTCTCCTTCTAATGGCACAAGATAATTTGCTAATTATGTTTTATGTTTCTTTTCTGTCCTCTGCTCTAGACTATAAGTTCCTAAAGGCAGGAATCTTCTATTTTTTCAGCCATGTACCCAATAACCCAGAACAGTACCTGACACATCGTAGGTACTCAACGTACCTACAATATTTGCTGAATAAATTAATGGTCTAGCTGTTAATTAACTAGTTATTAATTAGCTAAACAGGCGTCCCTTTAGGTTGCTTCTATTCCTTTGCTTTTAACATCAATATCCTTATACATGTCTCTAGTGTGTATGTATGTTTCTCTATAAAGATAGGAAAAGGTGGAATTACTGCTTATGTGCAGTTTAAATGTCAATAGATACTGCCAAATTGCCCTTCAATGTATCCATTCAGATTCACATTCCTACCATAGTGTATGAGGACTTGTTTACCCGAGCCAACAGCATCACTTTTTAAGTGGAATATAATCTAACTGGAGGGCTGCCAGCGGGAGCAAACAGAACGGTAGAGTCTGGCACTCTCTAAAAGAAACTTCGTCTGTTTAACCTAGAGAAGAGAAAATTCTGAAGCGCTCTCGTGAAAGAAGAATTCTAATTATTCTTTGACATCCTAGTGCTGTAAAATCCTGCCTTCCCAGACCTACCCACAGGGCAACTTGACTCACACTTTCTTCTGAATTCCATGACGTTCCCTGTTCCTAAGGATGCTAATGAATTCAATTATTTGTGTATTGACCAAGGGGCAAAATACCAGATAAATTCTCTATCTTTTTTGATATCATGTTTGCTAAGGAGCTGACTTCATATCATAAAGTAGTTGTTGTAACAATGTAACAATTTCATCTCACTTTTTGTTGTTTGGATCCCAATATTAAGATGACATGTACTAGATTAAAATGTTCTAATTGCCAATTAGCTTGTTCAATCTCATCAATAACTTTAAAATACAAGAATAAAATTTTTTAACCTATCAGATTGCAAAATATAAAAAAGATCATGTACTGTTACGTAGAGTATAAATGATTATAACAATTCTGGAAATCAATCTAACAATGACAGAAATACAAAATGTGCACGTTTTAAGTCAAAAATTCTACTTTTAGGAGTTATCCTAAGGAAAGAATTATGGACGTGGACAAGGACTTAGCTAATAAGGGCTTCCAAATTCATTCATTTATACTAATGAAAAAATGGAAGCTATTTATCCATCTATACAAGATTTGTTATGCAAATTATGTTACTAAGTTTAACGGAATACATGCAGCCATTAAAATTTTAAAGTAGGTCTGTGTGCTGGGTATTTCCCCACTGACCCTCCAGATCTATCTTTCACCCTTCTCCACCCTACCTTGTGTCCTAGGAGGCGTATCAATGGGCTCATCCTCTGGCTTTGTCTGGGTTTGACCACTGGGAAGCAATGGTAGAAAATGAATCGTTGGAAGGAATGAGGGGTCTGAGTATTCCTTCCCTTTCTTCCCTCCCTGTTGAGTCACCAAGTGCTGGCTGTGTTTTCCAAAGACCCTGGCTCCTGTCAAGAGGGTATCTCCCACTACTATTCTCCTGGGTTCCGGCAACTGCCCCTCTTTTCACCTCTCTAGACCCAGGGCTGGTAACAGCTCCAGCTCCCCACTGTGGCTATCCCTGAGGTGCTTGCCCAGTCTCTGCTGGTTCCCTAAACCCTGCCCACAGTCCTGCAATGCAGCTTTAATTTCTACCATCCAGTATTGAAAGTTCAACAAATGGAGAGGAGAGACATACCACATTTTTGGTTCTGCATTTTCATCCTATTTTGATGTACAAAATTGTACATCAAAACATAGATTGTGTAAGGGACACAAAAAAATTAGTTACATACAAAGTTTAAAATGCACAAAAAGTTGAAGTTTGATGTATTAGCTATTATATCTTGCTTTGAGAATGTTATTTAAAAAGAAAGAAGATCAAGCTAAGAAGCAAAGAATAAAGAATAATCCACTACAAAACACTATTATAACCAAATAGGAGAGTGTCCTGAAGTGTTAGAGTGAGAGTAAAGACCCACAGACAACCATGGGCTTAAATTAAACAGTAAAAATCCCATTCACAGGAGAAATACCAGCTACCTAATCAATCACATGATTACTTTCTCTAATAGACTTAAAAAATAAAATATATAAGGTAATCAGCCCTAATTTTAAAATCTCAGGAAGGCTTTTAAATAATAGGGATAGCACTTTTTTCAATATTAACACATTTATTATACATTATCTTATGTTTCAATACAAATTTTCTAAATATGATAATGTATGATATTATCAAGGTTAACTTTTAAACATTAATTATTTAATTATAGATGGGATAAGAACAATCTGCAAGCAGCATTGGGTTTTATTTTCACAGGTAATAGGAGTTTCCTCCAGCTACAAGGCAGAAGTTATCTTCCAAATCTGTTTTATAAAATGTAGATCGAGGCCCATGAGTGGGTCCTGAAATCAATTTAGTGGATAGAGTGAAAGGGGGCAAGTAGTATTTTTTAATGACATAAAATGACTAGAATAGAATTAGAATAAAACAGAAAGTATCAGAGTGCCTTTCACTTAAGTGTACCATATAATGAAACTTGTATTTCATTTATTTTCATGTATATGGATGTGCACTGGGTCACAAGGCAAAATGCATTTCCTACTGGGTCTTGGTCAAAACCTTTTGAAAGCCTCTGTGCTAGTCTGTGCTAACCTCTGACAATTTCACTGCTTTCAGCCAAGGTTACAGTACAACTAATAAAAGCAGCAGACAGAAGTAAAGGTGAAGATCAAAACAGAACAAATTTATAGCAAATGTGTTAGGGTAGAGAACATTTTAATGTTATTATCCTAAAAGGAATCTTTAGACTGATAAAAGCTGTGGTATTTAACTGTCATGGCTATAATGGCATTAGCTATAACTTTTGAATCTCAGTGGGTATGGTAGGGAATAACTGTATTGCACAACTGGTAACTTACCTTTTCTGATATTTCTCCAAGAGAGGCTGTTCATTAAATTACTTTAAATAAATATGTGGTGTGATTGCGGATAACATGGTTCAAATTAAAAAGTAAGGTAGATAAAAACTGTCACACATTACTGAGAAAAGCAACTACAAAAAACAGCACTAGAATAGGTTCCAAATTATGACTCAAAAAATAATAAAAATATATACATGAAAAAATAGGAAAATCGATTAAGGGCATAGGATTATGGAATATCTTTAATAAGTGTCTGAATATTTATACTGAGTACACATTACTTTTACATTCAGAAAAAGAAATAAAGATATATTTGCAATATTCTTCAAAAAAGAAAGTGAGAAGTCACGTGGAAAGCTCTCCATCTCAAGAATTCCTGGGACCTAGCTTTTCCAGAGTCAGGCATATCCTGCCTTTGAGCGTTATACAACTGGACCAGGGTGGTGAGGCCTCTTCCCCTGAAGACATGTCAGATATCCAAATGTTAAGTTCAAAAACAATTTCACAGGCCAGGCCCCATGGCTCATGCCTATAATTCCAGCGCTTTGCAGGGCCAAGGCAGGAGGATCACTTGAAGTCAGCAGTTTGAGACCAGTCTGGCCAATATGGTGAAACCCGGTCTCTATGAAAAATACAGAAATTAGCCGGGTGTGGTGGCACGCGCATGTAGTCCCAGCTTCTTGGGAGGCTGAGGCAGGAGAATCGCTTGAACCCAGGAGGTGGAGGTTGCAGTGAGCCGAGATCCCGCCACTGCACTCCAGCCTGGGTGACAGAGTGAGACTCTGGCATTAAAAAAAAGGAAAAAAATTCACAAGTGGTTTTCCTAAATTTTATTTTATTTATTTTTTTAAATGTCCCACAAATATTTTATTATTCTCATTATCACTATTATTATTATACTTTAAGTTCTAAGGTACATATGCACAATGTGCAGGTTTGTTACATAGGTATACATGTACTATGTTGGTTTGCTGCACCCATCAACTCGTTATTTACATTAGGTATTTTTCCTAATGCTATCCTTCCCCAAGGCCCCAGTGTGTGATGTTCCCCACCCTGTGTCCATGTGTTCTCATTGTTCAGCTCCCACTTATGAGTGAGAACATGTGATGTTTGGTTTTCTGTCCTTATGATAGTTTGCTGAAAATGATGGTTTCCAGCTTCATCCATGTCCCTGTAAAGGACAGGTACTCATCCTTTTTTATGGCTGCATAGTATTCCATGGTATATATGTGCCACATTTTCTTTTTTTTTTTAATTATACTTTAAGTTCTAAGATACATGTGCACAACGTGCAGGTTTGTTACATATGTATACATGTGCCATGTTGGTGTGCTGCACCCATTAACTCGTCATTTACATTGGGTATATCTCCTAATGCTTTCCATCCCCCCTCCCCCCACCCCACAACAGTCCCCAGTATGTGATGTTCCCCTTTCTGTGTCCAAGTGTTCTCGTTGTTCAATTCCCACCTGTGAGTGAGAACATACAGTGTTTGGTTTTTTATTCTTGTAATAGTTTGCCGAGAATGATGGTTTCCAGCTTCATCCATGTCCCTACAAAGGACATGAACTCATCCTATTTTATGGCTGCATAGTATTCCATGGTGTATATGTGCCACATTTTCTTAATCCAGTCTATCATTGATGGACATTTGGGTTGGTTCCAAGTCTTTGCTATCGTGAATAGTGCCGCAATAAACATATGTGTGCATGTGCCTTTATAGCAGCATGATTTATAATCCTTTGGGTATATACCCAGTAATGGGATGGCTGGGTCAAATGGTATTTCTAGTTCTAGATCCCTGAGGAATCGCCACACTGACTTCCACAATGGTTGAACTAGTTTACAGTCCCACCAACAATGTAAAAGTGTTCCTATTTCTCCACATCCTCTCCAGCACTTATTGTTTCCTGACTTTTTAATGATCGCCGTTCTAACTGGTGTGAGATTAATTCAAGATGGATTAAAGACTTACATGTTAGACCTAAAACCATAAAAACTGTAGAAGAAAACCTAGGCAATACCATTCAGGGCATAGGCATGGGCAAGGACTTCATGTCTAAAACACCAAAAGCAATGGCAACAAAACCCAAAATTGATAAATGGGATCTAATTAAACTAAAGAGCTTCTGCACAGCAAAAGAAACTACCACCAGAGTGAACAGGCAATCTACAGAATGGGAGAAAATTTTTGCAATCTACCTATCTGACAAAGGGCTAATATCCAGAATCTACAAAGAACTCAAACAAATTTACAAGAAAAAAACAAACAACCCCATCAAAAAGTGAGCAAAGGATATGAGCAGACACTTCTCAAAAGAAGACATTTATGCAGCCAACAGACACATGAAAAAATGCTCATCATCACTGGCCATCAGAGAAATGCAAATCAAAACCACAGTGAGATACCTAAATTTTAATGAATTTACTTTTCCATTATCAAAGCAGTAAAGCAACATTTTTAAAGTCTGGAAAATAGATGCAGGAATTCCAAATCCCACTATTTAACACAAGTATTCTCATTTTATATATTCCCTTACAGCATTTTTGTATGTGTATTTTGCATGGTTACCACCATGGTAAATATAAAATTTTATGGTCAGGCTTTTTTTTTCACATAATATTACTACATTGTTCTTTTTGCTACATAGACTTCATATATTTTATTTTTAAATGGCTGTATATTATTGCATTAAGTAAATATCATGATTTAGTTCATCATTCCTCAATTACTGGAATGAATTTCTTTCTTTTTTTTTTTTTTTTTTTTTTTTGAGACAGAGTCTAGCTCTGTCGCCCAGGCTGGAGTGCAGTGGCGCAATCTCGGCTCACTGCAAGCTCCACCTCCCGGGTTCACGCCATTCTCCTGCCTCAGCCTCTCCGAGTAGCTGGGACTACAGGCGCCCGCCACCACGCCCAGCTAATTTTTTGTATTTTTTAGTAGAGACGGGGTTTCACCATAGTCTCGATCTCCTGACCTCGTGATCCACCCGCCTCGGCCTCCCAAAGTGCTGGGATTACAAGCGTGAGCCACCGCGCCCGGACCCCGAATTTCTTAAATATTTATTGAATATTTCTACAATGCCTACAACCTACAGATTATATCTCTATCTACACTTACATAGGTAAGTACAGAGAGTACACAAAGACTTTATAATGACCATCTCCTTTAATTTTTTTAAATGAAAATGTCTTTAAAACATATTTCCAGCACTGGACTAGATATTTTCGCATATTTTCTTTCATCTTATCCTTAAACTAACCCTGCAGCATCAGGCTAACAATCCCTATTATAAGAATAAAATAGGCCGGGTGCGGTGGCTCACGCCTGTAATCCCAGCACTTTGGGAGGCCGAGGCGGGCGGATCACGAGGTCAGGAGATCGAGACCATCCTGGCTAACATGGTGAAACCCCGTCTCTACTAAAAATACAAAAAATTAGCCGGGCAAGGTGGCGGGTGCCTGTAGTCCCAGCTACGCAGGAGGCTAAGGCAGGAGAATGGCGTGAACCCTGGGGGGCAGAGCCTGCAGTGATCGGAGATTGTGCCACTGCACTCCAGCCAAAAAAAGAATAAAATACAATAAGAAGCAGAACAGTGTATATAGGTAATTTTAGTAGTAATTCCACCAATCTGACATCAAAATTTAGGAGAGTTTCAAATTGCTTTTTATTAGAAATAAAGGATAATTTAACCCTGTACTACTAAGACTTTTTAGAATCTAAGCATAAAGACTTTGATGTTCTGTTTGGCCAGTATGGTATTTTATAAATTTGTGAACAAGAGCATCTAACAGTAAAGCACATACCATGCAGCTAGCCACAGTCCTTACCCCTCACCTCATGCATATGTGTGCATATACACACGCACATACATATGAACACACACAAATACACAGAAACACAACCACACACAACACACACAACCACACATGCACATCATACAAACACACACATACAGACACTCAACCACATACGCACACAGACACAAACATACACACAAATACACAGTGTTGAAGTACCTTTATGCTATATACCTGGCCTTTGAAGGCATCTGAGTTCGTGTCCCCTTTGTTAGCATTTTAACCACAGAGGGGACACCTGTTAAGACACTGGGAAGCAGCTGAAGTAAATCTATAATCTGCACAAAATTAATAAATTTGGGAGATAATGCTGTTCATAGCAGTAGATAGATGATTACTGGGATTATTAAATTAACCAAATATATTTACACTGAGATATGCAAAATTTATATTTGTATTTGTTCTGCTTTGAAGATTATGCCTGTTATGGTATTGCCCCAGACAAAAAACTGGCAGGATAACAACATGGTCATGAAATCAATAGTTCATATTTGTGAAGACAATTTTAACTTTTTAAGTACTTTTACATCTGTAGTACAAGGCTCAGAAACAAAAATAAGAGCAATTAAAATGATGTATAAGAACAACTAAAACTGAAATGGCCACATAACCAAACCATATAGTTTTTAAGAGCTCATACTGAAACATCACAGGAAAAACATTTTTAAAAGATTTCATTATATTGCATTCCCAGAAACCTCTTCCAGTTATTGTCTAATCCTAAGTAATTTCACTCATTGTTGAATTCTTTGTTTACCTAGATGATGTCAAAAGGGTTTCCTCCCTTGAGGGACTGATACATTTCCCAAACACTTAGGGACCTGGAGACCCCCCCACGTTGCCTCACGTTCTAATTATGTTTACCTTGCAATATTTGGAACTCAGTAAATATTCTAAGAAAACCATTTTAGGACATTATAATCTGACTTTAGACAATTCTTATCCATTTTTATGGCTTTTGTAATTATTACAGATAATTATGAGTGAACAATTTTTTAAAACCTTATGTTTCCTTTATGCCCTATGTAAAAATTAGCACTGTGATCATTTAATATTAGCACAGATTCATATCTAATTGGCATCCATGTTGATTGGATTATAAATTCATCTTTTTCAAATCTTGAATTAGAAGCACTCAGAAACATCAATTCATAATAGCATGCAGGAGAAATAACTATATTGAGTAATTTGGGCATTTGTCACGTGAGAAATTAGAAGTGAACAAACTGCATCCACATTAAATGATACATACATAGGTGGACATGAGAAGTACTCATCTTATATTAATCTTATATGTGCTCTGTATGCACATGCCTTCAGATGCTGGATAACAAAAATCCTGCTTTCTGCTTATTCTAAAGCAATCTTCTGCATGCCAGAATAGCTAACCAAATTGAGTCTAGGAAGTGATTGGATTCTGTATTAGACTGGGTGGCTTAAAGAACAGAAATTTATTTCCTCACAGTTCTGGAAGCCAGAAGTCTGAGATCAAAGTGTCAGCAGGGTTAATTTTTTCTGAGGTCTCTCTCCTTGGCTTGCAGATGGCCATTGTGATGGTTATTACTGTGTGTCAACTTGACTGGGTCACAGGATGCCCAGATAATCATTATTTCTGGGTGTGTCTGAGAGTGCTTTCAGAAAAGATTAGCACTTGAAGTGGTGGACTGAGTGATGCAGATGGCCCTCCTGATGCGGGTGGGTCCTGTCTCATCCACTGAGGGCCTGAACAGAACAAAAGGTAGAGGAGGGAGGAATTTGACTCATTTGTTTCTGAACTGGGATATTTTATCTCATCTCCTGCTCTCAGACTAGGATTTGTATCATCTGTCCCCTGGTTTTCAAGCCTTGGGGCTTGAACCAAATTATACCCCTGGCTTCCACGTGTCTCCAGCTTGTAGACAGCAGATCGTGGGACTCAGCCTCCATAATCATGTAAACCAATTCCTCATAATAAACCTCCTTCATATATATTTATATATATATATAAAGGATATGTGGATGTGTGAATATATGTTATGTATTGTAATGTACATATGTATATATTTATATGTATATATACACACACATATACAGTACACACATACATGTATATATATGTATATATACACATGCATAGTTTTGTTTGGAGAATGCTAAAACAGCCATCATCTTCCTCTATCTTTACACGGCATGACTGTGTTTTAATCGCCTCTTTTTTTTGGATAAAAGTCATATTGAATCAGGATCCAGCCTAATGACTTCATTTAACCTTAATTACCTCTTTTTTTTTTTTTTTTTTTTTTTGAGACGTTGTCTCACTCTGTGACCCAGGCTGGAGTGCAGTGGCGCGATCTCCGCTCACTGCAAGCTCTGCCTCCCGAGTTCACGCCATTCTCCTGCCTCAGCCTCTCCGAGTAGCTGGGACTACAGGCGCCCGCCACCACGCCCGGCTAATTCTTTTGTATTTTTAGTAGAGACGGGGTTTCACAGTGGTCTCGATCTCCTGACCTCGTGATCGGCCCGCCTCGGCCACCCAAAGTGCTGGGATTACAAGCGTGAGCCACCGTGCCCGGCCTCTTAATTACCTCTTTAAAGGACCTATCTCCAAATACGTTTTGAGATACTAGAAGTTAGGACTTCAGGACTTCAGGCTGGGCACAATGGTTCACACCTGTAAACCCAGCACTTTGTGAGGCTGAGGCAGGAGGATCACTTGCGCTCAGGAGTTCGAGACCAGCCTGGGCAAATAAGGACCTTATCTGTCTTGTTTTCACTGCCTCCTCAGCATCTAAAACTGTCTGGAGCAAAGTATATGCTTAATAAATATGATTAGATGTTAAATATCTGAAACTCCATCTCTACAAAAAATACAAAAATTAGCGAGGCATGGTGGCACATGCCTGTAGTCCCAGCTACTCAGGAGGCTGAGGTGGGAGGATGGCTTGAGCCTGGGAGGCAGAGCTTGCTGCGAGTGGAGATAACGCCACTGCACTCCAGCCTGGGCAATAGAGCCAGACCTTGTCTCAAACAATGAGAAAAAGAATAAGTTAGGACTTCGACATATGAATTTTGGAGAAATACAGTTTAGCCCATATGATATTCTTATTTCTATATTTCATAACAGTGAAGCAAGTAACTATTACCTTTGCAGAGTTGGGTTGCCTCATTTAAAAAAAGAACGAAAAAGAAAAATGAGATTAGAAGACATGCAGCTTTTTAAACCATATTCTCCACCAACTCAGCCGGACAAAGGCAGTTTGGTTCATAAAGAGATGCTTTCCATCCTAAGTAGCAGTGAAAGGGCCCCTTTGCCAGCACGTCTGGTCCCCTCCTGCAAAGCTGTATGCACATCCTGGTGCATAATAAGAGCAAAGAAAAACAGAAACAAAAGTAGGGTGACTAAATGACTCTCCTCTTCCATTCATGATCATGTCTATTGTCACCACTAATCCTCAAAAGCCAAAATTAGACATTAGGATGGTGGTCTTCAAACATCTAGGACAAGTTCACATCAAACTATCTAGGAAGCATTTTTTAGATGTTCTCAACCTCAAACATATCAGAATATGTGAGTGAAGAAGTGAAGCAGGTAGGATTAAATTCAACTGTACACAACATAGAAGTGAAAATAAAGGGGACTTTACACAGAAGAAGTTCGGAGAAAAGTGGTCTAGGGTAGGTATGGTTGCTCCATGGTCATCAGAGATCCAGCTCTTTCCTTCTCTCTGGCTGCCATTCTCAGCACAAGCTTCCATCGTCACTACGTACTAATGTCCAAGGGGGCTTCTGGAGCTGGGGCCATCAAGACCATGCAGGCAGCAGGAAAGAGGAAGGCAGAAATGGCAATAGGGGATGCTCTAGCACATCTGCCTCTTCAGGAGTCTTCTTGGAGGTCCTGTCTGGTAGCTTCAGCTTTTAAATTCATCAGCAAGGGAGTCTAGGAAAAGTAATGTCTCAGACACACTATTCTGAATAAAATTAGTTTGGTTCCATAAAGACCTAGGGAATATGTGTGTTGTAAGAGCTTACTGAGGGATCGTAATATTAATACTTCCTAACCCCTTGAGAACCACTGCAAAAGAAACAGTTTCTTAGAGAATTTTCTTGAGTAGGCCATCCCAAAGAAATTAATTGAAGGACACATTTGTCATTTGACTCCCGGCATCCATTCTGCCTGTTCTCAACAACAGCCCAGATTTTCATTTGAGCATGGAGCCCTGCCCTACTCTCAGTCTATATGGTCCAGGTGCAGGCCCATCTTTAGCCCTAGGGATCAGTCAAATGATCCCAGCCTAAACCTCATTAGCATGTATCCTGTTGGCCAACTAATTAGTTCAAGGGTAAGCATATGACCTAAGCCTATTCAATCAGAATGTGTCTCAAGACTTTTGCTAGAATGTAAACTCAACAAAAATAAGGACCTTACCTGTCTCATTTCCACTGCTTCCTCAGCATCTAAAACTGTCTGGAATAAAGTATATGCTTAATAAATATGATTGGATGTTAAATATCTGAAAATGGAGCTAGAGATTATAGAAAAACTAGATTTTGATAACATTGTTTGAATTTCTGTCTCTATGTATCTCAATTAATTCTACCCTTGGTTCTTTCAGGTACTAAGTCCATAAATTTTCTTTCTTTGCTTACAGCATCTTGAGTTTGAATTTCCTTTACTTGCACCCAAAAGGTAATAGGGAAGTAGGCAGGACCAGTAGACTAAACCAGTAAAGCCTTAACATTTTATTAGGCTCAGAATATATTAATCATTTCTACTGAGCAAAAGAACTCACAACATACAGGATGATTTAATAAGTAGGATTTTGAAATATGAAGAGATGAGGAGTCCCCTCTGATGACACATTTTATTTTGTATCTAACAATCAGTGAGTCACCCCACAGAAATACAAACTACCATCAGAGAATACTATAAACACCTCTACACAAATAAACTAGAAAATCTAGAAGAAATGGATAAATTCCTGGACACATACACCCTCCCAAGACTAAACCAGGAAGAAGTCGAATCCCTGAATACACCAATAACAAGTTCTGAAATTGAGGCAGTAATTAATAGCCTACCAACCAAAAAGATCTCAGGACCAGATGGATTCACAGCCGAATTCTACCAGAGGTATAAACAGGAGATGATACCATTCCCTCTGAAACTATTCCAACCAATTGAAAAGGAGGGACTCCTCCTTAATTCATTTTATGAGGCAGCATCATTCTGATACCAAAACCTGGCAGAGACACAGCAAAAAAAGAAAACTTCAGGCCAATATCCCTGATGAACATTGATGCGAAAATCCTCAATAAAATACTGGCAGACCAAATCCAGCAGCACATCAAACAGCTTATCCACCACGATGAAGGCAGCTTCATCCTTGGGATGCAAGCCTGGTTCAACATATGCAAATCAATAAACATAATCCATTACATAAGCAGAACCAATGACAAAAACCACATGATTATCTCAACAGATTTAGAAAAGACCTTTGATAAAATTCAACATCTCTTCACGTTTAAAGACTCTCAATAAACTAGGTATTGATGGAACAGATCTCAAAATAATAAAAGCTATTTATGACAAACCCACAGCCAATATCATACTGAATGGGCAAAAGCTGGAAGCATTCCCTTTGAAAACCAGCACAAGACAAGGATGCCCTCTCTCACCACTCCTATTCAACATAGTATTAGAAGTTCTGGCCAGGTCAATCAGGCAAGAGAAAGAAATAAAGCGTATTCAAATAGGAAGAATGGAAGTCAAAATTGTCTCTGTTTACAGACAACATGATTCTATATTTAGAAAACCCCATTGTCTCAGCCCAAAAGCTCCTTAAGCTGATAAACAAGTCCAGCAAAGTCTCAGGATACAAAATTCATGTGCAAAAATCACAAGCATTCTGTACACAAACAGTAGACAAGCAGAGAGCCAAATCATGAATGAACTCCCATTCACAATTGCTACAAAGATAATAAAATACCTAGAAATACAGCTAACAAGGGATGTGAAGGACCTTTTCAAAGAGAACTACAAATTACTACTCAAGGAATAAGAGAGGACACAAACAAATGGAAAAACATTCCATCCTCTTGGATAGAAAGAATCAATATTGTGAAAATGGCCATACTGCTCAAAGTAATTTATAGATTCAATACTATTCCCATTAAACTACCATTGACATTCTTCACAGAATTAGAAAAAACTACTTTAAGTTTCATATGGAACCAAAAAAGAGCCCACATAGCCAAGACCATCCTAAGCAAAAAGAACAAAACTGGAGGCATCACACTACCTGACTTCAAACTATACTACAAGGCTACAGTGACCAAAACAGCATGGTACTAGTACCAAAACAGATGTATAGACCAACGAAAGGGAACAGGCCTCAGAAATAATACCACACATCTACAACCATCTGATCTTCAACAAACCTGACAAAAACAAGCAATGGGGAAAGGATTCCCTATCTAAAAAATGGTGCTGGGAAAACTAGCTAGCCATAGGCAGAAAACTGAAACTGAGCCCCTTCCTTACACCTTATACAAAAATTAACTCGAGATGAATTAAAGACTTAAGTGTAAAACCCAAAACCACAAAAGCCCTAGAAGAAAACCTAGGCAATACCATTCAGGACATAGGCATGGGCAAAGACTTCATGACAAACACACCAAAGACAATTGCAACAAAAGCCAAAATTGACAACTGGGATCTAATTAAACTAAAGGGCTTCTGCACAGCAAAAGAAACCATCATCAGAGTGAATATGCAACCTACAGAATGGGAGAAAATTTTTGCAATCTACCCATCTGACCAAGGTCTAACATCCAGAATCTGCAAGGAACTTAAACAAATTCACTAGAAAAAAACAAACAACTCCATCAAAAAGCGGGCAAAGGATATGAACAGACACTTCTCAAAAGAAGACATTTATGTGGCCAACAAACATATGAAAAAAAGCTCAACATCACTGATCATTAGAGAAATGCAAATCAAAACCACAATGATATACCATCTGACACCAATCAGAATGGCAATTATTAAAAAGTCAAGAAACAATTGATCCTGGTGAGGCTGTGGAGAAATAGGAACGTTTTTACACTGTCAGTGGGAACGTAAATTAGTTCGATCATTGTGGAAGACAGTATGGCAATTCCTCAAGGATACAGAACCAGAAGTACCATTTGACCCAGTAACCCCATTACTGGGTATATACACAAAGGAATACAAATCATTCTACTATAAAGACACATACATACATATGTTTATTGCAGCACTATTTACAATAGCAAAGACATGGAACCAACCCAAATGCCCATCAGTGATAGACTGGATAAACAAAATATGGTACATATACACCATGGAATACCATGCAGCCATAAAAAGGAATGAGATCATGTCCTTTGCAGGAATATGGATGAAGCTGGAAGCCATCATCCTCGGCAAACTAACAACAACAAAAAACCAAACACCACATGTTCTCACTCATAAGTCGGAGTTGAACAATGAGAACACATGGACACAGGGAGGGGAACAATACTCATTGGGTCCAGTCAGAGGTGGGGGATAAGGGGAGGGAGAGCATAAGGACAAATAGCTAATGCATGCGGGGCTTCAAATCTAGGTGATGGGTTGATAGGTGCAGCAAACCACCATAGCACATGTATACCTATGTAACAAACCTACATGTTCTGAACTTGTATCCCAGAACTTAAAGTAAAATTTAAAAAAAGAAAATCAGTGAGTCTTTTCAACAAATGGTATGGGAACAACTGGACATCTACATGCAAAAATACACAAAAATTAATTTAAAATGGGCCACAGCAATGCAAATGTACAATGCAAAACTATACAATTATACAACTCCTGGAAGATAACTTAGGGAAAAAATCTAGGTGACCTTGGGTTTGGTGTTGCTTTTAGATACAACATCAAAATCATGATTCATGAGAGAATAAGTTGTTAAGTTGAACTTCCTTAAAATTAAAAACTTTTTCTCTGCAAAAGCCACTGTTAAGAGAATAAAAAGACAAACCACAGACAGAGATAATATTTGCAAAATACCTATCTGATAAAGAACTGATATCCAATATATACAAAGAACTCTTAAAACTCACAATAAGAAAAAAACAACAACCCAACTATACAATGGGCAAAAGGTCTAAAGAGACATCCCAGCAAAAAAGATACACAGATGACAAATAAGTATATGAAAAGATGTTCAACATCACACATCATTAGAGAAATGCAAATTAAAACAACAAGAAACCACTAGACACATACTAGAATGACTAAAATCCAAAACACTGATAACATCCGATGCTGATGAGGATGTAGAGCAACCAGAGCTCATTCATTGCTAGTGGAAATGCAAAATGGTAAGCCACTTTAGAAGACAGTTTGGCAGTTTCTTACAAACTAAGCATAGTCTTACCATACAATCCAGCAATCATATTCCTTGGTATTTACTCAAATGAGTTGAAAACTTAACGTCCACACAAAAACCTGCATGAGAGAGTTTATACCAATTTTATTTGTAATTGCCAAAACTTGAAAGCAACCAAGATATCCCTTAATAGATGAATGGATAAACAAATTTTTGTACATCTGTGCAATGGACTGTTACTTAGAGATAAAAAGAAGTGAGCTATCAAGCCACAAAAACACATGGAGGAAACTTAAATGCATATCGCTAATTGAGAGAAGCCAATCTGAATGGCTGCCTTACTGTATGATTCCAATTATATGACATTCTGAAAATGGCAAAACTGTGGACACAGTAAAAAAAAAAATCAATGGTTGCCTGGAGTTTGGAGGCAGGCAGAGACAAATAGATAGAGTACAGGTGATTTTTAGGGCAGTGAAACGATTTTGTGTGATGCAGCAATGGCGGCGGCATGTCATGGTACGTTTGCTAAAACCCACAGAATATACATCAAGAGTGAATGTTAATGTAAACTGTAAACTTTACAGTTACAGAGTAAACTCTGTAAACTTTAGTTAATAATGTATTGATATTGATAATCAATTGTAATAAATGTAACATGCTAATAAAAGATTTTAATAAGAATAGGAGAAATGGAGTGTGGGGTTGAGGAGTGTGGGGTTGGTATGTGAGCACTCTCTACTTTAAACTCAGTTATTCTATAACCTGAAAACTGCCCCTCAATTATGCAATCTATTAAAGAACAAATCAATAAAATAAATAAAAATTTAAAATAATGAGAATAAATTTTGAAGCAATATTCCCTCTATTTCTATATATGTTTCAAGTTTCTATAACAAATTTTTACAAAATGTACATACCTAGATAGTCCACAGCTAGGAGTTTATCCTATAGAGCTATATGCACATATTGATCAAAGATTTACGTCAAAGGATTATGTACTATTGTCAGTAATAGCAAAAGCCAGGAAACAACTAAATATCCATTAACAAATAATTGGTTAAATAAATTATGCTTTTTTTACACATGAAATACTACAGAGCAGTTAAAAAGGGACAACTGGCCGGGCACGGTGGCTCACACCTGTAATCCCAGCACTTTGGGAGGCCAAGGCAGGTGGATCACCTGAGATTGTGAGTTCAAGACCAGCCTGACCAACATGGTGAAACCCCATCTCTACTAAAAACACAAAATTAGCCGAGCGTGGTGGCGCATGCATGTAATCCCAGCTACTCAGGAGGCTGAGGCAGGAGAATCACTTGAACTCAGGAGGCGGAGGTTGTGGTGAGCCAAGAGCGCACTATTGTGCTCCAGCCTGGGCAACAAGAGCGAAACTCCGTCTCAAAAACAAACAAAAAAAACAGGACAACTATATGTGCAGAACGTAAGTAAGCTCCGTGATAGGGAAGGTATCTTTGTTTTGTTATTGTTCACTAATACAGCCTAAATAACCAGAATTGTGTCTGGCACCTGGTAGATACTCAATAGGTATCTGTTGAATAAATGAGTAGAGAATAATGGTTAAATTTTTTAAAAGCAAAGTAAAAACAATGTGCATATAGTTTGCTTATCATGATAGGTTGAAACATGAGGGCATCCCTCTTGACTAAGAGCTACACCAGATGTAGACTCTGATTTTCCGTGGAGCTGGGAGCAGGAATAAAGGAAGCATGGTATTGGGTGGGATTTTTTTAAATGAATCTGAACCATTTTCAACAAAATTACTCAAGCCTCTTAGTGTGTAGACTCAGCCTTAGAGTGGGCGATTATAAAAGTTCAAATGCATAATATTTTATGGTGAATACCAAGACTTACAATAAAACTTACAGTAATCAAGACACTGTGAGAATGACATAATGATGGCCCTACGGAACAGAGCAGAGAAACCAGAAAGAGATCCACACTTACGTGGTTATTTGATTTTTGACAAAGATGCCAAAGTAATCCAATGGGGAAAATCTCTTCAACAAAAAAACAAAAACAGAAACATCGTTTATATATGGGAGGAAAAAGAACCTCAATCTTCACCTCATACCATACACAAAAATTATTATATATTTTTTTGAGACGGAGTCTCAGTTTGTTGCTCAGACTGGAGTGCAGTGGCATGATCTCGGCTCACTGTAGCCTCAACTTCTTGGGTTCAAGTGATTCTCCCACCTCAGCCTCCCAAGTAGCTGGGATTACAGGCACCCGCCACCATACCTGGCTAATTTTTGTATTTTTAGTAGAGACAGGGTTTCACCATGTTGGCCAGGCTGTTCTTGAACTCCTGACCTCAGGTGATCAACTCGCTTCAGCCTCCCAAAATGCTGGGATTACAGGCGTGAGCCACAGCGCCTGGCCAAAAATTAATTTAGTATGGAGAATAGACCTAGTAAAGGTTAAAACTATGAAGTTTCTAGCTTAGAAGAAAACACAGGAGAATATTTTTGGTGACAGGGTATAGGTAAAAGTCTCCTAGGACAGAAAAATCAATCAACATAAAAGAAAAAAGTAGATCAATTAAACTTTAAAATTTAAAATACATCTTTTGAAGACACTGTTGAGAAAATGAATAGGCTAGCC
The DNA here is from genome assembly GCF_009828535.3 of Hylobates moloch. Lineage (NCBI taxonomy): Eukaryota > Metazoa > Chordata > Mammalia > Primates > Hylobatidae > Hylobates > Hylobates moloch. The sequence continues at coordinate 113,606,324 of NW_026652278.1, forward strand.
ACAAAGTGGGAGAACATATTTGCAAAGCATATATATTTGATAAAGGACTAGTGTCCAGAAGATATCAAGAATTCCTATAACTCGATAACAAAAGACAAACAACCCAAAACAGGGCATTTGTAGAGAAATAAGGTCCAAGTGATGTTCAGTGTGATGAAACAACCAGATACATGAGAAAAGAATTAATCCAGTAATACTATACAACCCTCATACTTTATCCAAACTCTGAATATAATGGAAGAATCATTTAATATTTCAAGAAGATAACATTAATTGGCATATAATTTGCCCATTAAAAAGTAAACTTAATATAAAAAATAAATATTTCTATCTATGAATCTCATTCTAATTGACCGTTAACAAAGTTTGGTAATAATAACTCACCAATAAAAAGCCACATTAAAAACTGTGTTACATATAGTTTATTTTTATTTCATAGCCTTTTAAAAAATATAAGCCACCTAATATTTTGAAAAACATACACAGAATAATCATTTAGCTGCCACAATATTACAAAAATAAAATGACAGAATAAATTGCACAAGAGAATAAAATAATCTCTGCTGAGTCACTCTGACTAGGAACACATAATAGTCACTAGGAAGGTGAAATGAACTGCCATTTCTTCATCATCAGTTATCACTAAAATCAATCACAGGAACTATTCCCAGGAGACTATTCCATTCACTATACAGGAATATGTGCAATATATAGATGTCAAGTTAACATCTTGAATTTAATTCCAAATACCATTCTCTCTTTCCCTCTAGGAGACAAGTTCAATGGCAAGCTAGAATAGTGACGACCATGGGACATCAAGCCCATGACTGACCCACACCTCTCCCAGCTGGTTCTACAACACAAGAAAGAGAATAAAGTATACCGTGCTATCCAACACAATAGCTAGTAGCCCCATTTGGCTATTTGAATTTAAATTAATTACAATTAAACAAAATTTAAATTTTCCTTCCTCAGTCACACTAGCCACATGTGCCTAAATGGTTACCATATTGGACACTGCAGATATAGAACATTTCTGTCATCACAGAAAGTTCTTTTAGACAGCCCTGGATGTGGGAAGTGTCTCTTCTTTGCTTAGCTAGGATGTAGGCTGCTTATAGAAGCAGCTTTGAGAGGCAATTCTTCTCCCAGGATATTCCTAGACTGGTGGTGGAGTCACAGAAAGGAGTAAGGTAGCCTTTCTTTGCGTAGATTCCCCTCCTCCATGCATGAAAGCGATGGTCTTTTTATAGGAATCAAATACACAAACCCAGACTCCACCAAAATATAACTGACAGGAAAATTAGAGAGGAGAGAAATGATGCAGATGAGGGAGCAGCGTAATAGAACATTCTTTATCCTACACCAACCCTCCATAAAGAGGTTATGGCCACCAAGGAAGTGCACAGGTACCCAGGGCCCTCTAGAAAATCCTGATGTGGGACAAGGATATTGGCTGAGAGAGGTCAGTCCTGTCAAGAGTTTTGTGAGAACACCTGACATGCCTTCACTCTGCTCACTCTGTCAGAGGGGAGCAGTGCTGCTTGGAGCTTTGACAGTTGTGAAAGAACTAGAGTTTTGATCTTTTTGAACTTTATGCTCCTCTGCAACTGTATTTGGTAGCCAGGGCATAAAATGTTAGCTGTCCTCCCAAGATCCACCACCATCTTCTTCCTCATCAAGAGAAACTGGATTTTTGTCAAAGGCAGTTATATATCCAGCTACAAAAACTACATTTCTCAGACAATCTTGCAGATAGCCATAGCCAATGACACAGTTCTGGCCAGTGAGATGAAGGCCAAAGTTATTGGGCTGCTGAGGAAGCTCTTTAAAAGGAAGTGGATTTGAACTGGCATGCCCCATTTTCTCTGTGGGCTTCCTCCTTCTTCTTGTGGGGAGCTGCGGGGACCATCTTGGAACCTGGAGGAAAAAGCCAAGGGAACCTCAGTAACCACCTTAATTAAGCCTGACACCCGTGAGCTGCTGAACCAGCACCAGCAGTTGCCTGCCTCTAATCTCTTTGTTCTGTGAGAAAAGAACAAACCCTCTAATTTATTTAAGCCGCTCTTCAGTCTAGAACTTCCTATTCCATTATCAAGATAAAAATTCATCTTGATTCCCAATAGGAAAGTGTGATTTTTCATCTGAAAGGAAAAGACATCTTGCTTGAAGAAACTGTACCTATTCAATAAATTCAAGTAACTTCAGAGTCATACTAATAAAATAAAAGTCGCAGATAAAGGTTTTAGCTCAAATCCACCCATGTCTTCAGGATCCATCTATACAGACCAAGAATGGCAGAAATGTTTGGGCTCATTATATAAAGAGGCTACTATTAAGGAAAATAACAAGGTTTTTTTAATCTTAATCCATCAGAAAGCTTTTTCTGCATGCTTATTAGGTTCCGATTACTGGGTCTAAATGCCCTTCTGATAATCCAGCTTCCTGTATGGGAAGATGCTCATGACTCAGATACTTAATCAGATCATTATTAACCCATAACATTATTTGTTTTGTGTAGACTGAGAAATTTATTTCACTGATTCAAGCAAACAAAAAAAAAACTACATCAAATATTTACAACTCAATTCTTAACCTTCCCTTGTATGTGACACAGACATCTGACAGTGACATTCTAATGATCCTAGAGTTTTAATTGTGGATTTAGCTTAAATATGCACAAATATCTCAGAGTAGCTGTAAAAATTAAAAACAAAGTACAGCACTGTGTAGATACCTTATGCATTACATTAGTATCTTTAGTATTCTAACAGTCTCTAGATTAGTAAGTGTGACTTAGAAAAAAAACAAACATTTCCCGCTATTCTAAACGGTTTAACCGTTTACAAACTTTAAAATTTTGGTCATTTAAAATTTAACTCTATTGCACTGATTTTGAAACTATAGACAAAATTGGAAATATAGAATGTCAAACTAAAAATAGAGTATTTCATATTTTTTACTCACCTAGTTCCAAGTTTCCACCCCTGCAAGCGAACCAAAAACAAATCCTGGCACCTTGCCATTCCCAGAAAAGCCAGTGCATGGCACACTCTGGGTAAATTTTCTCTCTTATTCTGTAGAATCGCACCAGATGGCATCAGTTCTGCATCTACAGCTGTGCCCTAAAATTGAAGTTCAGACATAGGAATCTACTTTATTAGACATTTTAGATTTTGCAGGTGTGAGTGTGATGTCATTCTCATTCAACTTAAAATGGTTGTCTTGCCAAGTAGAACTGCAGATCCATTGCACTTACAAGTTCGGAAATTAGTGCAACAACCAAGATTGTCCTGATAAGATCTGAAGCCATTATGAACACCTGAAATGTAGAAACAATGATGAAATAATAACATTTGAAATAAAATACAAATATTACATAATAGAATTATGACTCATTTCCTTATAATGTAAGAAATTCAAGTCACCTTCTAACATTGCTGAAGAATCACTAAAAACCTTTTTATTGAAAATAAAACAAGGAATCTTCTATAATCAAGTTACATTTATATAATAAGCAGTTATTTTAAATGTTCTTGACTTTTCAAGTGCTTTAATGCCTAGCTCATATTTATACAGTCTTTAAAAATAGATTTGGCACATAGTGATTGTCAGAACAGGGGATGATCAGGGGATGGAGTAGCCAACATGTAGAATCCTGGAACCTAGACCATCGTGGGTGTCAGAGTATTTGATCTAAGCCATAAATGCATAAGGTGGCCAAAATTGTGAGTTTGAAAGTAGTTCTAATTTGGGAGATCAGTCTATGTCAGGTCTTGGAAAAATGATGATTGAATAAATAAATAAATAAATAAATAAATAGCAAAAGACAGCTCATCTACAGGTGTCAAAGTTTCAAAAGCAGAGTCTCTAACAAAGCAAGCGCAGGGCAGGAGATCAACAGCAGCAAGATCTAAGAGCAAATGTGAGTTACCTTAATTCCCAGAGCTTAGAGTCAAGTTCCAAGCAGAGGTTGAGTAATAGGAATAAATATTCATTGTGGCCTGGATAAATGGGAACTTGGTCATTAATGAATTTGATTACAAGGAGTTAATAAAATGGCCCTGGATACAAGATAGAAAGGCACCTCTGTTTTCTTAGGAACCTGAGTCAGTAGAACCAGCTGAGAGATTGGATTAATACTGAGATGGTAATAAACTACTCACCCTGACTTTTCAATAGTCTCTTGTCTAGGAAGAATGATGGGCAGGTTAAACTCATGGATACCAGTGGTGCTGCTAGGAAGATTAAAGGATTGCAAACTCAAGAAGCCAAGCATGTGGTTAAAATAATTTCCATTCTGGTTATTCTAAAGTGTGAAATGATTGTTTTCAATCCTTACAAACAACTATAATTGCTAATTAATTACTCCCACACTCATCTTCAATGTCCATATTAACCATACAACCCTTTAACTAAATGCCACTGCAGAGATATCAACCAATTAGAGAACTATTGTTCAAAGCACAGTACAGAATCACTGCAGTTAATTCAGGGAATTCAAACTGGGAATTCAAATCAAGTCTTACCATAACTCTGACAAAGAGGTGAGAATTTGCTCATACCATAATAATTAGAGTAAACCACTAACTTCATTAAGAACAGGCCTATTTGGGGAGAGTGAAATAGAAAGTCGGAAATTATCTGATGTCTTGGGCCAAAATTATTCACCTGAGACTATTTTTCCTTTGAAGCATGAAAATAATTGTCTTACACTTCACTTTTATATTATCAACTTAGGCAGACTTTAGTATTTCATTGTTTTTAGCTTCTCTATATGGTCTTTGTGTCTAAAATTAGTATTTTCAATACTATAGTTATGACTTAGCTTATCCCACACTGACATAACTAAACCCAAATCTTCCCTTACTGAAGATTGAGTATATCTGCATCACATATTTCACCCCATGAACCCCCGCACTGTTTTTCAAAAGAGCCGAATGATTATTAAAAGTGCAAACACTCCTGACATCTCATTCAAATTTCCACAATCCTCTACTAAGACACTGATTCTTGCAACGAGTTAGGAGTCAGTTTGGCTTTGTGGATCTGGTAGAAGCTCACCAGATTTGAGTGGGAGAGTGCCCTTTCCTTCCTTGTACCCATTTCCCCCATCCTGAACGAACATGTTTTTAGGCCCTGGATCTTTAGAAGTTTAGTCATAACTAAGGCCATCGTGAAACCATGCGTCATCCCAACTTACCATTTGCAGCAAGCTTCCATCTCCCGTTGTTCCAGCGGTCTTTTTGCAGGCCCAAACTGTCACTGCAGCTGTGGTCCTCTGTGAACCAGTCAAGGGCAGCGGCTCGGCTCTAGAAAGAGAGACGACATAAATCTAGGGAAAAGCTACTGAAGGATGAAGATATTTCCCAAGCTAACATTAGCGAGAGGGTACTTAGGGCATACTGGTACTCGAGTTTGCTCCTGCCCGCCCATCTTCTGCAAAAGCTCTAGTAATTTAACCTGAAACCACAGACCCGCCTCTCCGTCCTTTTTCCTGTTTCCCTACACTATGCAAACAGTACCTCTTTTAGCCGGCCCTCCATGCCATCACCCAAAATGTCACGTACCGGCCAACCCTAAGGCATCTTCCAAATGACTCTCAGTGTAACGTTCACCATCCGCTGTCCCAGATTGGAAACCTACCCTGCACGGCAATCCGCAGGCACTAACCGTGGTTGGTGGCTAGGATATGAGTAAGGATCACCGGGAGGAAGGGATTCCTCCCTCCAAATGGGCGACTGAATCTTCTCTCCCCCACGCCCCACCCCAGCACCACCAGACGAACCCCATTTACCATCTCTCAAAGCGCAAAAATATTTAAAGCAATATTTAAAATACTTCAAGTGCGCCCTGTTTCCTCCTGCCACCCGTCCCAAAGCCCACACAGTCTTTCTCAAAAATGTGGATATTCAGGATATTCGATTTTGTTCGAAAGTGGCTAAACTGCATTATCCGAATAATTTACTTTTCCACTCCTTGGGTATAACTAAAATGCAGCTGGACAGAAAAGAGCTTGCAGTTGGTCAAAGTCATTCCGGCTCCAAAGGGCGAATTCTCTTTTCGCCATCTCTCCCAGCCCTGGAACAGCTTAGGGTCCCTTCCGAAGAACACATCGCCAGCCCAGACCCCATACACCCACCGTCCCTGGCACCCGAGTGCGCTGCAAGCCCCGGGCCTCCCACAGGAGCGGAGAAGCGGGTCCCTGCGCCTCACGCCGGAACGGACCCGTCAGAGTCGCCGAGCCCCGCACCTGGAAGCTGGGAGGCCGCGAGGACGGAGAATCGAGGCGGAGACCCAGCTCAGCGCCCGCGCAGCTCGGTGCCCTCCCGCCAGTGCCCGCACTCGGGTCACACCGCTTGCTCTCGGGAGAAGCCCCAAGGCTCGCGGTGCACCGAGAGGCGCCCGGGCTGGAGCGCCCCGGCCGTGTTGGCCACGGAGTTCTTCAGCTGCTTGATGACCACGAAGAGCAGGAGGAAAAGTAAGAAGAGCAGGAAGAAGAAGAGCGCCAGGTAGAGCAGCAAGTTGAGTTCCCACTCCATGCTGGAGGCGCCGGCGCTCGCTGGCCCTGCGCGCTCGGCGCGGGCTGCAGCTGGAGGGCGAGCGCGCCGCCCGCACACCCACCTCCCCGCACTCCCGCCCCTCGCGAGGGCGTCCGGCTATGGGCGCCGACTCTGGGGTCGGTGCTTTGCCTCCCCCGGCTCCGAGGAAACGCGCCAAGGAGCTGAGGAAATCCGGCGCAGACTCTCCCAGCTGGCACCAGAGCCTTCCGCTTCGCCGAGATCCTCTCAGGTGCTCTTGAGGACGCGAGCGACTTCCCCAGGAGCGAACTTCCGCGGGCAGGGCCGCCAGAAGAGGTAACAGCTCAGTCTCCCAGGGGAGGTCGGGACTGGTGTTTTGCAAATGATTTAAAAGTTCCACCCCCAACATCCAGTAGGGTCCCTAGCCCCCTGCCTTCCCAATTAATTTATTTCGTTATATCCCTCCGTTACGCTTTCCGAAAGGACAGGGCATGTCATGGCCCAGAGACCCAAAAGAATGAAAGGTGACAGTGAAGATGGGGTCTGAAAGGCTATGAGATGATTTCCTGCTATGAGATGTCTGAGTGAATTCCAGTTCGAGCTGTCTTGCTTTTCCGAGTAGCAGATGCATTCAGTGTTGAGTGTACTTTTCTCTGGACAACAGGTCATTTGGAAACGCATTAAGAATACAAAGTATTTCAGAAGTTATATAGCACAAAGCTTTCAAATATTGGCCTCAAATTCAGTTTATTTGGTGAAAAGAGGGAAACAAGTTTACTCAAAGTGTTTCTTGAGTCCCTAAAGCCTTTCTGTATCTGGTTGACGTGACCCAAAGCCCATATCGCGCAGCTTTGAAAGCTGTTCAGTGTATCTATTACTGCAGAACAAATTACCCCCAAATTTAGTGGCTTCGAACAACATAAACATTGATCATCTCTCACAGTTTCTGTGGGTCCGAAATGTGGGAGCACTGGCTGGGTGATTCTGGTGTGGGGTTACTCATGAGGCTCCGTTCGGATGTCAGCCAGGTCTGCCTTCAGCTGAATGCTTGTGTGGAGGTGGAGGATCCACTTCCAGGGTGGCTCACTCACTGCTTGCCAGGTAGGGCTGGTTGTTGGTGGGAGGCCTCAGTTCCCTTCCATGGGTGCTTCCAACACAGCTGCGGGATTCCCCCAGAACAAGTGATGAAAGAAAACAAAGCAGAGGCTGCAGTGCTCTTTACCGCCAGCTTCAGAAGTCACGTGTGCCATCACTTCTGCAATATCCTCCTGGTCACACAGGTCAGCCCTATTCAGGGTAGGAGTCCAAGGACACGAACGCCAAGGTGTAAGGATCACTGGGGCTCATCTTGGAGTCGGCTATGACAGCTGTTAATACAGCCAGTTATCATTGCCCATTTGTAGGCCTAACTTTATTTTATTCTTTATTTATGAAGATGCGGAATTGCCTCCTGGACTGAATTCTGGGGATGAGGCCTGACAACATCCCAGGTTGTAATAAGTGGCTGCTCCAGGGATGACAGCGGTTCAAAGAGACAGGGTGGTATGAAAACAGTCTGTGAACTGCCAATCTCATGGACCTGATTCTAGTGTCAGCTCTACCTGTCAGGGGTCACTTTTGCTCAGTGACTCTCTGTCCCCTCATCTGTAACATGCCTTGCTTATCTTTCCCTTGGATTTGTTGTGAGGCTCAAAAATGAGCAAATGTTAAATAAAAATGTGTTTTGCTATATAAATGTCAGATACTGTTATTATTCTATTACGAAGGGCCCCCAATGCTACAAGCTACTGTACAAAATTTCCACGCCCTAGGCCTCTCCATCAAGCAACTTAGTGTGTAAGTGAGAATCTTTCTTTCATTTTCTCTTTGTCTCTCTCTCAGTAACATTATATTGATCCACTTCATAGGCCGTGGTATGCTGGAGCTGGCTCATAATGACTCACAGGAGCTGATTGTTAAATTTTGTAAACCAATTTTTAAATTCCAGCTATTATTAAAAGTTAAATTATATAAACCTACAATTTTGTTAACAACAAAGGTAATTAATACTCCAAACTCATCACTTTCTAATTATTTTATTAGGTTGGTACAAAGGCAATCACAGTTTTTGCCATTAAAAGCAAAAACCATGATTGCTTTTGCACCAACCTCAGTACTACATTTCACTGCTGTCTATGCACTTGAGGTTATTTACATCTGTTGTAGCTGTGTGGTGAAGATGCTGCATAGTGGTATGTTACTGCGCATCTCTTCCCAGCTGTGTTCAGTGCTGTCATGTTGGTAGCTTGAAATTAGCCATGATGAGTGGGTTTGCCTTGAGAAAATGGACAAATGCTACAAATCAGGACCAGGGAGGCAGTTGTTACATTAACCAGCACAACACTGCTCGTGGGGCTATTGAGAGAAATTTGAAGTCTTATACAAGTTTAGCAAAGATTTGTGATTTTTTTTTGACTGCCCAGAATCCACACACCTCCACTCTAAGCACCACATGTTCCTACGGATGGAATTCTCCATTTTATGTAATCTTGGCAAGAAGACAGATCCCAGTGCCTACTTTCCCTTGCCACCTCCTGTTACGGAAACCAAGGGGATCAGATATATCTTTTACCCACTCCTGATACAGTGTGGGGAGGAGGGCAGGAAGAGTTATGCCAGAAACTTAGCTAAATATCCTTGTCTCCAGGACTCTGAATCTTGGGAGTTGACAGAACAGGAGGAATGTTCGGAAGTCAGATGCATCCCCGTTGCACAGGCAATCTGAGCGCCACAACAGTCTCAAGAGTGACCTAGGCATGGCTACTGCTGCTTGCCTCGAAAGCATCCTCAACTCCTGGCCCCGACTGGGCCCTCCTGCTTTATTTCCATTCCGTAACCTTCCAATGGCTTTCCAGGAAATCTTGCTGCGAGGCAGAGTGGTTAGCACCAGTTTTCAAAAAAGAGTGCTGACCAATTAAGAAAGCATTGCTTAAGTACTTCGCACATGTTAAGCACTCTTAATTAACAAGGTGTTTGGTAGGAAAGGCGTGTGATTTGGCACACTGCCATCCAGATATCCAAGCTATCGAAGGATGAAAATTGAAGCATGGAGAGGTTAAGCGACCTGCTGAAGACCACACAGCTGGCAAGTGTCAGGAGAGTGATGTGAACCCAGGAAGTCTGGCTCCAAAGCCTGCTCTCCCAACCCTCATGATTGTACTGCCTCACAGGGAAAAGTATACTTTTGCATGCATGACCATCAAATTAATCACCATATTTTTTCTTTTGAGCGTCAGACTAAAAAGAAACACATTTCAAGAGACATATGCCTTCTGCATCTCAGCTCCTGCTTTTGAAATCTTGAAGGTCAGAACTTCAAATGAGCCAGTGTTTGCCTGCAGAATGCTGTGGGAGAAGGCCAACGGATGAAGGTTTTATGTTGCCAAGCTCAAACCCATGTCAGCCTTTCTAACCATAACTATTTAGATTATCCATTTATCTGAGCAGCTTAAATGGATTTATAGGTTATAGGTGTTAACTAATAAATTCTTATATTCACTCTCCATAGAATTTGTATTTAAAATCATATTGCTGCCACGAAAAATAACATATTACATTTAGTGGATGCTCCCAATGTTTTTCAGCCTCTGGTCATATTTATGTACCTCATAAAAGGCTCTGAACTTCAGTTTATATTGTACAAATGACTCCATATGAATAAAGCAGAATCTTTCTCTTCCTAAAGATGCACATTAATGGAAATTCATAGAAAGAAAACCCAAGCATTTTAAAAAGCAGAAAAGATACTCACTATAGATAAGAGCATAGCTGCTTCCAGCAACTAAAAGATGCACAAATGGGTAGGTGGAGGGAGCTGTGTCACTACAATCACATACGACTGCCCACAGTGTGGACCACACATACACTCCCACTAACATCGTGCCTCATCCCCCACTCAGAGTTAGACTTCATGCATCTTTCATCTTCTCAGTATCCTCCCTGTGGGTCTCAAAACAACTAGATGTTGCCCCGGAGCTGCCCAAGGTCTTAGCCTAGGGACCTCTATGGCATGGGCAAGATGAGGGTTCCCCTTCCCTTTTCCCACCTTGTTCCTCCCCACTCTCACCTCTTATAGGAAGCAGGTATTTGATCATAACAAGCATCATAGATATTTATGAGAAATGATTAATACCAGGAACAGAAAGGTTTATGTGTCTTGTAAATGTGCTTCTCTAAAGTGTCTAAACACCTAAGAAGACACCCAGAAAGGGCTGTAAAAATCTACTGTCACAATCCTACCCGGACTTACCTGTTGTGGGCACCTGGAGGATGGAAGCAGCTTCCCCAGGAGAAGGGCAGGATAAGAGTGGGAGACACGAGAAAAAGAGATTTCCAGGCACCTGTCTAAGGCTGACTCAACTTGGCCTGACATGAACCCCTCCAAAAAACAAAGAAATGTTTTGCAACATGCTCTGGACTTGAGATGTGTTGTTAACCTGGCTAGTAAGACAGGTTCTTAAGTAACAGCACACCTTCCCTGGTGCTGCAGGCCATAAGAATTGAGTGACCCATAGATGATTTTTGCTTAGATGAGATCACCTTAAAGCACCCATGCATGTGCTGGAGATGAGGTCCATATGCCTTGGAAGCTTCTGGGCCCTAGGACACTGTCCTGGCTAGTTAGGACCTGAATCAGCCCCAATGATCTTGGTGACTCCAATGGCCCAGAAATATCCCAGCCATATTTTTCACGCCTCTGAGGCACCTCATCTCCCTTGCTTCTGCCCCGTACATAAAAACACCACCATGTTCATTTCTGTGGAGGAGATACAAACTGGGCCTCTTTGAAATTGCTCCTTGTTTATACTCTTTATCACCCCTACAACCCTCCAGATCAGAATTAGAAAGTCTAAGAGAAGGTTCGCTGCTATGGGAGAACAGAAAAGTGAATTGTTCTGCCTGAGGGTGTTGTATAAAGTTCATCGGCTGTTACTGTAACACCCCATGATAGGATTTGCCCTTTACACCTTCACCTCTTCCCAGATCCCACCCTCAAATGAATGACTTCAGCAGTTATACAGTGCATATACAATGAGATGCTCTTCAGGAAATAAGTAAAACTTATGTGATAAGCTATTTAAATTTCATGTAACCACTTAGGAATTCTAGTGAGAAGGAAGTAAGGAAGGGTGGGAGGAAGGGAGAGAGGGAGAAAAGGAGAAAGGGAGGGAGGGAAGACAAAGAAAAGAAATCTAATGAAGAAATTTGTTGGAGGGGTATGTGGGAGATAGTCCTATGTGGGTAGCCCTTGAAATCCAGAATTCACCACTAAGAATAGTTCTGTGAAAAATACTCTGGATTCTGTCCTTGATTTAGAATGTCTTTAAACACAGCAGAAGATACACCAAGTCTGTTCAATATTGGAAAAGAAAAATATTAAGTGACAGATTGTAATTGCAGCCAAATGCTATATCTTCAGTTTGGATTCTGCAGTAAATTAGCAGGAACACTGAAAAAAGTCGATGTGACTGTGGCCAACCCTGGACTTGATCAATACTATGTCATGTAGCAAAATAAAGAATCTGAGCATTATCGAGCAATGTATCTTTTGTTCAGCGTAACTTTAATGTCAGTGGAGAAACTGTTGCTGCTGATGACAGGTCTGCAATCTCCTGCACGAGTTGATGATGAAGAGCGTTGAGCTTGCACACACACACAAGACAAAAATTGGGCAGTCCAGAGGGGGGGAAGGAATTAATAAAAGTAGATTTTGTCTGTAACTCCTACATCCTTAGTGAAACACCAGCTTGTGAGATCTAACCACCTCAACACCTAGGGCTTGTGCTCCCAGACCTCGTGACCCAATCTGCCTTCCAGACATGTGCAGGTAGACACTGTGGCATAGACTGGCAGCAAACACACTTGGGTTCCAGTCCCAGCTCTAGATACTCGACCTTGTACTACACCATATACTGTAGTGCTGCAAGTGGCAACAAGACTTTATTTAGGTATCTGCCTCTTCTCCATGCATCCCATGTGACTTAGACGAAACTGTTCAAGGGAAGTGGGTCCAGAATTGTCTAAATTGCATTCAGGGAATATGAAGATTTTTTTTTTTTGTCCAGGAGGGACATCTGATGTAAATTGATCTAATCTAATTGAAGTATTACAGTGTCTAACAAAGAAAACAAAACCACTATAAGTATCTAAAGTAGGGGAATTTAATACTGTTTAAACCAGTAAAATTAGCTACAAGGCTGTTGAATGGTAGAAGGAGTAAAAAGGAGACAGTAAGTTTACCACAAGATTGTAGCTCTCCTGGACTAGAGAAGCAAAGGGGAAAATGGGATTACACAGAGCCCAAGATCACTGTGTCAGGAAAGCCCCCAGAGTGTCTACGGCTGCTGCTGCCAGTGGAGAAGTCAAATCTCCCAACTGGATCCAAGGACTGGGCTCACCAGCCACCTCCCAAGACACCACCAGAAGCCAGGAAACAAAGAAGTCTTCTCCCTTCCTCTCATCTTCCAACCTCCTAGCAGTGCCTTCCATTATGACATTATCTAATGGGAAGCTGGATGCTAGGCTCTCAGCAAGATGGTCGAGAGGAGAGAAGGGCAAGAATGAAGCTGAAATACAACAGGCACTACCCAGCACAGGAAGTACACATGATCCACGCACTGGGGAGAAGGTTCTCTCTCATGCATGTCAAATATAAGTAAATAAGGATGGCAGCCCAGTTTCTGGTGGCAGCCACCTTATGTCCATGGGGAGAACCAGCCACAGCTGAATTGATAAATGGCACATCAGAGAGAACCTGCTTCCCTGATGGCACTATTGGGCCAGTAAATCCATCAATATTGAAGGCTTGCCTACTTCTGGGCATTCTATTTTGTACAAAAATGCATTTCATTATTGTTTAAGCTGGTTTGAGTTTGATTATTTTGAACTGCTGGAGGCACCCTAAGATACATTCAAAGGCCTCAGTTTTCTTATCTGTCAAATGGGGCTAATAGCATGATAATGACATCTACTTGAATAAGGGTGTTGTAACTGTTAAATGGAATAATACATGTAAAGCACTTGGCATTTAGTAGTAGGCACCTAACAAATTGTGGTTTGTATTACTATTATTACTATCATTTTTAATGGAGGTAACAATATTTCTAACTGTGTTGCCATGCAAATATAGCTTAATAATAAATGTGGTCAGCCACTCCAGGCCAGCCCTCCATCCCCGCCACATAAAGCTTTCCATGCTGAGGCCTTCATACTACCATCTACCACAGTCTCCACCTCCCTTTTTTCCTCCTCGTAAGAACACTGGAGCCACCACCAGGACCTGGAGACTGGATCAATCTGGAGCTCTTCATCTCCCACGGCTCTACTTTCCATACCTCACTATGGAAGCAGTAGGATGATGTGGAAAGGAACCATGCTGAGAAACTGTAAAACAGCAGAACCAATAAGGTGACCTAATCTTCAGATCATCGGGAAACCAGACCATGAAACTAGGATCGTAAGCCCAGTACAAAGGAGTATGTTTACATTTTTTAAAGTATTGTGTCTTTATTGAAATTATCTAAATAGCCCACTGAAATTACCCAAATTACGAAACAACCCTGGGTTGTGTGACTTTCTTGAGACTCATTATGTGAATGAGCAGGTGTCAGCAGCTTGCATGAAGTGGCCATAGAATCTGGCATGTGGAGCATCTCTTTGACAAGCCCATCCTAGGCTTGAGGCTGGGAACTCATGGCCATGGGGTTGACTTTCCATGGTCACCAATATACTACACACATCTTTGGATTATCTTCACTCTTCCCATAGACTGTACCAAACCATCTACCTGTTTTTCCCTTCAATATTTGTATCATTCATTTCAATAAAGTAAGTTGCTACCAGAAAAAAAAGGAAGGAATGAAACCCTAGACCCAAACTCCTTGAGGGGATGGATTTGAGGTTTCCTCCTGTCTCTCCTCCTTGGACCAGGCCAATGATTAAACCTCTTTCAACCAAGAGTGTTAGCTCATGCCTGTAATCCCAGCACATTGGGAGGCTGAGGCAGGTGGATCACTTGAGGTCAGGAGTTTGAGCCCAGCCTGGCCAACATGGTGAAACTCCATCTCAATTAAAAATACAAAACAGCCGGGCGCGGAGGCTCACGCTTGTAATCCCAGCACTTTGGGAGACCGAGGCGGGCGGATCACGAGGTCAGGATATCGAGACCACGGTGAAACCCCTTCTCTACTAAAAATACAAAAAAATTAGCCGGGCGTGGTGGCGGGCGCCTGTAGTCCCAGCTACTCGGAGAGGCTGAGGCAGGAGAATGACGTGAACCTGGGAGGCGGAGCTTGCAGTGAGCCCAAGATTGTGCCACTGCACTCCAGCCTGGGCGACAGAGCGAGACTCTGTCTCAAAAAAAAAAAAAAAAATACAAAACAGTAGCCGGGCGTGGTGGCACGTGCCTGTAATCCCAGCTACTCAGGAGGCTGAGGCATGAGAATCGCTTGAGCCTGGGAGGCAGAGGCTGCAGTGAGCTGAGATCGCGCCACTGCACTCCAGCTTGGGTGACAGAGTGAGGCTCTGTGTAAAAAAAAAAAAAAAAAAACCACGAAGGAAGGAAGGTAGTTAGTTCCCAAATGATTCTGATGATTAACTAGATGTGGGAATCACTATTCTAGTTCAACTTCTTTATTCTGCAGATAAAGACCTTGAAACCTAATGAGAATAAGTGACTTACCCAAAGTCAGACACACAGGAAGTACAAAAGTGAAAACTGCAATTCAGGTTGAGTGCCTGGTAGTCATGTCCTTTCCACCAATTGAGAATTCCTTTCTTTTCTTTTTAAACTATGTAGCAGTTTTCCTATAGTTAGAATTGTTTTCAAAATGGTAATTTTGCCTCTGGATTAGAATTAATTAAAACCCACATTGAACTTTTAAAAAGTTATTAATTCACAATATAATAGACTGCAATGTTTTATCTAAGAGAACTCAAAGAAATGAATTCTTCAAAAAATAAGACAATTACAATTTTTCAATCAAAAATAATATTAATAATTTTTTAAAATTTAATGAAAATAATGTGTCTTAATTACCACAGTACCTGGAAGTTCTGCAAATGAATCACTCACTTGAAAGGTTTTGAATAAAGCTAACCTTCTCCTGTCTGTGTTAGATCTTCTCCATGTGCCTTTCAGGTCTACCCTCCACCCTGCTGTGTGTCCCATCAGCTCATATTGATTAGCCACCCCTTGCCCTACACTTTCTGCTAGGCTTTCTCCAACGGAGGCACCATTGAAGGATGCAAGCAGAGAGGGGTTGTGGTATTTATTCCCTGGCCACCCCCCTGCTAGGCTGGAAGTTAATCATAGCCAACTCCCTCCTCTAGAGTCCTCAGTGTCCAGTAGCTGCTGATCTCATCAGGTTCCAGTACCCACCTTCTCCCTTTGCCTCTTTGAGATTATGGATGGTAACAGTTTCCTGCTGTTGCTGTCATCCCTTTATTACCATCTGCTGTGAACTAATTGTTTACTATAGTCTGAATATGTCCCCCCTCAAAAATTCAGGTGTTGTCAATGTGAGAGCATTAAGAGGTGAGGGTTTAAGAAGTGATTAGGTCATGAGGGCTCCTCACCCATGAGTGGAATTAAAACTCTTACAAAAGAGGCTTCTTGCAGCATTCATTTGGCAAGCTTGCCCTTCCACCTTCTGCCCTGCTGGGGCACAGCATTCCTCCTCTCAGGAGGATGCAACCCTCACCAAACAACCAAACTGCAGCACCTTGATCTTGGACTTTCCAGCCTCCAGAACAGTGAGAAATACATTTATCTTCTTTATAAATTACCCAGTCTCAGATATGTTGTTTCAGCAGCACAAAACAAACTAAGATAATATTTGTGTCCCCCTGCCCTAATTCATATGTTGAATCCTAATCCTGGATGCATAGGATGTGGACCTTTGATAGACGATTAGGTCATGAGGGCAGCACTCTCACGAATGGGATGAGTGCCCTTAAAAGAGACCACAGAGAGCTCCCTTACCCCTTCTAACATGTGAGGACACAGTGAGATGACAGCCATCTATGAACCAGGAAGTGGGCCCTCACCAGACACATAATCTGAGGGCACCTTGACCTTGTACTTCCCAGCCTCCAGGACTGTGAGAAGTAAGTTGTTTAAGCCACCTAGTCTATAGCGTTGTTGGTACAGCAGCCCAAACAGAGTAAGACACCATCTCTTTGATCACCCCTTTAGAGGATGCCTGGCTCTTGGCAGGCCCCTGAGTGATACTCCACTCAGGCATTTCTCTTCTGCCTCTGCATCCCTTCAGGGATGGCATTCTAGATGGCTCCACTGTGAATTAGCTGTGTGTCTTCAGGAAAATTGTTTAACCTTTCTGACACTAAAGTTCATCAACAGTAAAAATAAAACGTTGCAGGATTGTTTTAAGAATCAAATGAGATATTTATGTGAAAGCATTTTATAATGATAATCTACTACATTAGAGGTAAAACCAATGATCGATGTTTGTTTTCAATTTTATTAATTTTTATATATAGAAGTACATTGTTGAAACTTTCCCAATTTCAAAAAAATTCAGTATATTAGGGGACTGAAAGAGAAGCTATTTTATGTACAAATGATGATATGCCTATGCAGTAAACTGAGGAACTAATGTTGACTCCATCCCTACTGTCTGGTAAAACAATTTCACAGCTTTTTCTGTGGAAATTGTGAATCTGCTTGTGTGATGACCTTGATAGAGGGGGTGTTTACCTCATCCAGGTGGTCTCCTAAAATATTTGGAAACATTATAATCCGTTTGATTTGCATCTAGGTAAATGTTTCCTGTAGACAGCATTTTTTCTTTTCTTTTTCTTTCTAAACATGGTAAAATACACTTAACATAAAATTTACCATCCTACTTACTTTTAAGTGTATAGTCCAGTGGTATTACATATATTCTCATTCTCGTGCAACATTACCACCATCCATGTCCAGAATTTTTCCATCTTGCAAAACTGAAACTCTATGCCCATTAAACAACTGCCCATTTCCTCCTTCCTCCAGCCTGTGGCAACAGCCATTCTAATTTCTGTCTTTATGAATTTTACTACTCTAGGTACCTCATATAAGTGGATTCAGTAACTTTCTTTTCTGTGACTGGCTTATTTCACTTAGCATAATGTCCTCAAGGTTCATTCATGTTGTAGCATATGTCTGAATCTCCTTCCTTTTTAAGGCTGAATAATATCATGTGATGGTTAATTTCATGTGTCAGTTGGACTGGGCCCTGGGGTGCCCAGACATTTAGTCTAACATTATTCCAGGTGTGCCTGTGAGGGTGTTTCTGGAGGGCATTAACATTCTCCTATTGGTTCTGTTTCTCTGGAGAACCCTGACTAATACATATTCCATTATTTGCATATGCCACTCTTGTAGATATATTTTATTTTGATTAAAACTAAGGTTTCACCATATGATCTAAAACATTAAAGTAATCTATTTTAGTCGTAAGTTATAGGAAAGCATACACATATCCCTCCTGGACTATTTCCTGTAGAATTTAAGTATGTTAACATAGAAAGCCACCATGTTGTTTTGCACATATGAATAATATTTCTATTTAGTTTTCTATATTTAGAGAGGCCAGTTCCACAGTCGCTAAGGTATAGGCTTGGTGTGATTGCCTCCGTAATATGTCATATTAGAAGGCCCACTGTCATGAATACCAATTGTAATTTACAACAGAAACCCTTGATGAGAGATTCTAAGGCCTCTAGTTGGAAATACATCTGGAAATTAATTTTGCTATCCCCATCATAAACCAGCTATCAAATGACTGCCTATCCAAGCCTCCCTCTGGCTTTTGTATCCGCCATCGGGAAGCCACTGTGAATCTATCCAAGGAATCTTCTAACTCTCCCCTCTGAAATCATTATTCCCGATTAGAAGCTGCTGGCTTGGAGAGAGAGGCAAGGACTCTTTTATCACTTTAAACTTATGTGCTTTGTTGTAGCTTAGTGGCTCTGAACACCTAAACACCAAGATGATCAGCATCATAGAGATGGCCAACTTGAAAGCATTTTTTTCAACAATTCAAAAGCTATGGTTATAAATTCACCAACAGGAAATTGTCTTACAGTTGTTGTGTTTTTTTAATAACCTGTGAATCATTGTAAAAAGAAAATGTTCTGGGTGTTTGTGAAACTCGTGTTATCTGAACACTAATACCATCTTGAGGTTTTGTTTTGCTCCATCACAAATACTGTTGGTTGAACTAAGTGATGCTATGATAGTCATTACTCAATAATGGAAGAGAGGACTTGTGACATCTGAAGAAAATGCGTATTCCTTGTCATTTGTACACATCTGGCTCTTGTGTGTGGCCCCTCATAATCATGACCTCTTCAAGTGCTGTATGGCTGAGCTGGTGGGCTATGATTTTCACCATGCATCACCAAGAATTATGTTTCTCCGCCCACCCCAGCTGTGGTTGAACCGTTTCTCACCTTTAAGAAGAAATGAACACACAACTCATTATACGAAGCTCAGCACCTGCTACTTACATATTTTTCACATTTAATGTTTTCATCTATCCTGTGTATCTTGTCAGATGAAAAAGTATTTGCAAGAGGAAAACAGCTATATATCAGTTTCATCGTTTTGCTGATGCCTTCGTTATATTTACCAGTAAGACTTTTCCTCCTTCTCCAAATTTCTTCAGATTTTCTGGAGTTGCGGAAAGAGTATTGGTTGAAAACTTCAGAGCCTGGATTCTCACCATCCCCTGCCAGCATAAGCCATACAACATCGCACATGTCTTTAACTTCACTGTGGTTCTGTTCCTCAAATTGGGGGATTAAACATAATTATCTCCAAATCCCTTCTAGTTCCAAAATTCAAATAGCTTATCATTTTTACTGCCAAAACAAGGGATGGTGGAAGAGAGAGATTATCGGAATGAGTTGCTGCCAGCTGCCAGGATGACAGAGTAGGTGGGGAACCCAGACTGCTTTCTTTCAGGGGAGCCATTGGCTCCAGGAAGGGCCTCTGACACATTTGCAGAAGAGGTTCCTTCACGGCTCACTGCTCATTCCAGCCACGACTTTATTCCTTTTATTAATACATGAAGTAAGTGGGGTTATTCATGTGTCACCTACATATCAGCCACATTTTCACTGTGTGCAAACCACGAACGGGACTCAGCACAACATGTTGTTTCCCTCATGGAGAAAAATCACTCCACAAAGCACGACTGAACAATGTAGAGAGCACCTGGAGTTGTCTCCTTTTCATAACCTTTCTTCCCCAGCAAAGTTGTCACTTCTCCCTCCTTTCCTTTCTTTGTTATGCAGGAAACCTAGGTGCCAACCTGAGCTAATTTCTACCTGTAGGTTTATCAAATTGCCTTTTAAATAAAATTGCCTCTGCCCCCAAGGAATTCTCCTACTAGCTGAGAAGATATTTTTCCCCTGAGTATTACACGTACCTCTTCAACTTCTCTGATCCAGCCCAAACCATTTCCAAGTAGAAAAGGATGGAAAGAAAGAAAGCTATGTTGATAAGACCTCCCACCTGTGCTTCTGAGGACAGGGCTTCATGCACTGTGTGATGGCATGCAGTTTTTAGTCTCTTTCAGATTCTTTATTCAAATAAATAAAAATTCATTTGTACAGGCTTAAGAATGAAACTTTCCCCATCTCTACCACCCTGAGAAAAAGGCTTCTCTTCGTCTTTATTTAATTTTGAACAAAAATTGTTCTTATCTTACAAATGCCTTTTTAAATACTAAAGAGCATTAATAGAGCATTTTTTGTTATCAAGCAGCTGACAATCCATTATTTTATATCTTCTTTAACATCATAATAATTATTTCACAACAGTCTTATAAAGCTATTACATTTGGTATGCTATTTGGTATTTATGCATTTCTAATGAGATTTACAGATTTAGTCTGCCAAAGAAATAATGTGATATTTGCTCCCAGCCTCAACACAAGCAGAATACTAATGTGAAGAATGACTATTTTGTCTACCATCCTGTGATAAACTATTGATAATCATAATTGTAAAATAATTGATACATAATGGCAATGTGTTTCTACTCTATGAGCTGTGTTTTCTTAATACTATGAAATTAAATTGTGAAATAAGCCTTGTAGAGATGTCAAAATCATACTCTCCTAGTGAAATATATAAGGGATAAAATAGTACTATGTCCTTTTGCTGAACTGTTAAATAAAGACAGTCTTTTTCTAAAGGAAATATACAAATTGTTCAAACTTATCACGGCAGGTTCAACTTTGTTAAAATTTAACAGTTATTAATCTGGTATGTCTAGTATTTTTTAAAGGCATATTGTGGAAAACATTGTTTCATAGTAAAGTGTGGTGACTTAGTCCCTGAGGTCTGGAGCCAGCTGCCTAAATTAATAAATCTTGGCTTTACTCCTAACTACCATGTGATTTCAACTACTGGTGAGTCAATTGCCTCATCTATAAAATGGAGGTAATAATATTACTCTCATCATTGGGTTATTGTGAAGATTAAATGGTTTAATACATGTAAAATGCTTAGAACATTGTCAAGAATGTAATAAGTGCTCAATAATGGTTAACTATCCCATTCTTATTGTTAACATGTCGCAAGTCAGTGTATTAATATACCGATGTCAGCGCCAATCTGTAAGCACTCTTGTGATGACAGAAACCAGCTGCATGCTTCATTGCCCACCTCACTAATCACACATACCATTATCCAGCTATTGTTTCTGCTGGTATTCGTTATGTTTATGGGTTTTTTAAACCTTTTTTTTTTTTTTGAGATGGAGTTTCACTCTTGTCGCCCAGGCTGGAGTGCAACGGCACGATCTTGGCTCACTGCAACCTCTGCCTCCTGGGTTAAGGCAATTCACCTGCCTGAACCTCCCAAGTAGCTGGGATTACAGGTGCCTGCCACCACGCCTGGCTAATTTTTATATTTTTAGTAGAGGCTAGTCTCAAACTCCTGACCTCAGATGACCTGCCCACCTTGGCCTCCCAAAGTGCTAGGATTATAGGCATGAGCCACCATGCCCAGCCT
This sequence comes from Hylobates moloch, assembly GCF_009828535.3. NCBI lineage: Eukaryota > Metazoa > Chordata > Mammalia > Primates > Hylobatidae > Hylobates > Hylobates moloch. Next base: position 113,627,908 of record NW_026652278.1, read on the forward strand.
AAACTTTTATATATACATCTTTATATAGGGAAATATAGACATATATTTTTAGAGACAGGGTCTCATTACATTGCCCAGGCTGGCCTCTAACTCCTGAGTTCAAGCGATTTTCCTGTCTTGGCCTCCTGAATAGCCAGGACTATAGGCATGCACCAGGGTCCCTGGTTGTTTTTTAGGTTTACATTTTTGATACATCTAGAATTTAATTTTTGATAAGGTGTAGAGATCCATCCTTTTTTTTCCATTTGACTACCCAGTTCTCCAAGAATCATTCATTCAATGAATAATCCATCTTTTCTATTACATTTTCCTTGTTCATTCGCTCTCCACAACCTTAGACCAAAAGTCTTCAAACTAGGTTTCAGATACACTAAGGGTATATGAAGAGTTTCTAAAGGCACATGAAGGTCAGACACAATGTCTCATGCCTGTAATCCCAGCACTTTGGGAGGCTGAGGTGGGAGGAACTCTTGAGCCCAGGAATTCAAGAGCAGCCTGAGCAAAACAGTGAGACCCCCTTCTCTACAAACAAATAAAAATAAATGAATAAATAAAGGCACATGAACATGGTTAATTTTATGACTATGTCCAAATACTCAACGTCTACATACTTTTTCCTAAAATTGTTTGTCTAAGAAGATGTCTGTCATCAAGGGTACCCTTGCCTCTCTTTTTTCCTCTCTGGTCTTTATTTCTTAGAACAGTTTTAGGTTCACAACAAAACTGAGCAGAAAGTACAGAGTTTTCTCATATACCTCCCCTTCTCTGCACACACAGCCATCCTGACTATCAACAGATCACTATCACTGTCCCCCACCAGAGCTGTACTTTTGTCACCATCAATGAACCTGCATGGGTATGTCATTACCCAGAGTTCATAGTTCACATCAGGGTTCTCTCTTGGTGTTATATACTCTATGGGTTTGGACAAGTGTGTAATAACAGGTATCCACCATTACAGGATCACACAGAATAGTTTCACTGCTCTAAAAATCCTCTGTGTTCCACCTATTCATTCCTGCCTCTCTCATAACATCTGACAACCAGTGATCTTTTCACTGTTTCAATAGTTTTGGCTTTTCCAGGGTGTCATATAATTGGAGTCATACAGTATGCAGTCTTTTTAGATTGGTTTTTTTTTACTTAGCAATAGGTGAAGGGTCTGTTTTCTTTTCTTTCTTCTTTCTTTCCTTTTTTTTTTTTTTGAGACAGAGTCTCACTTTGTCACCAGGCTGGGGTGCAGTGGCATGATCTCGGCTCACTGCAACCTTCGCCTCCCTGGTTCAAGCGATTCTCCTGCCTCAGCCTCCCAAGTAGCTGGGACTACAGGTGTGTGCCACCACGCCCAGTTAATTTTTGTATTTTTAGTAGAGATGGGGTTTCACCATGTTGACCAGGATGGTCTCGATATCTTGACCTCGTGATCTGCCCACCTCGGCCTCCCAAACTGCTGGGATTAAAGGCATGAGCCACCGTGCCCGACTGGGTCTATTTTCATAGTCTGTTTCCAGATTTTTTTCCCCACCTTAGCAATATCTTACTGACTCCTAATTTATCCTAACTCCTATCACACATTGCCAAATCAAGAAGAAATCCAGCAATCCTTTGATCAAGGCACCATAATACATCCTCTCCTATCCCCTCATTAAGAGATAGGTTTTCAATAAATTGTACTTTTTAGGTGACAAGAAACAAGCTTTTTCCCGCTGCACAGCTTCAGTGGCTCTCTCCCGCTGCACAGCTTCGGTGGCTCTCTCCCTACTCCACCAGCTTCTAGCCAATGTCAGCCTCACTGAGCTCCAACTATTTCCTTTTTCTAAGACAGTCATCCCACCTCTAGGAAGCCCCACTGCCACATAGTCAAATAAGTACTCCCTGTCTCCTCTTAGTGCCCCAGGTTTCCACAAGTAAGGTCCTGAACCTACACACCCCTCTCTGCGGGATGATGGTTTTGAGAGATTCTGTGTGCTTTGCTGGTGTCTCTTTGATATAAAACCTCCAATAAACCTTCTTACTGCCCCCTCTGTATATCATCCAGGGGGATTGTGCCAACCAATAGTCATATAAAAATAGTTTATCAAAATTTATAATGTATGCTGTTTTAATCAAATGTATATTACCAGTATTTAGAATAACAAGTAAATCCAAAAGAAATTGTTTTACACATAGGGTCACAGGACATATATTTTATATGAAGAATGATTACCAATTGAAGACATTCAATATAAATATATTACATTAGGATAAACATCTACTGGAGATGTAGAATAGAAATGGAAGTTGAAAGAGAAAAAGGACGATATGAAGTTTCTGACTGTTGGAGAGGAGCTTGTTTATTAATGTTTTAAATGGATGATAGTGATGGATTCCAAATTACTGTGGTATCTGTATTTCCACTGGAGAGTGATAGAAAAGCTTCATTTTAAAATATAAATATTTACAATGTGCCATAAACAATATCTTTTGCTACTGTTTAAATTTATGATGAAATATTTAAGATGTCAATTTTAAAATATTTGAGAGGGTACATCAATTTTCAGGAAGCTTTTAGAGGGATTGATTTTTAAAGAATCCTAAAACATATCCTAGGCTGCATTGTTTCGTATATTCCCAGCTAATGCCTGTAATCCCAGCACTTTGGGAGGCCAAGGGAAGAGGATTGCTTGAGGTCAGGAGTTAGAGACCAACCTAGGCAACATAATGAGATCTCATGTCTACTGAGAAAAAAAAAAAAAAAACTTAGCCAAGTGTGTAGGGTGCCTATTGTCTCAGCTACTCAGGAGGCTAAAGTGAGAGGATCACTTAAGCCCAGGGGTTTGAGGCTGCATTGAGCTATGATCACACACCACTGCACTCCAAGCTGGGCAACAAAATGAGATCCTGTTTCTAAAAATAAATAAATAATAATAATAACATATATTTGTAGACCAATTAACAGGGCACTTTTACATACATTATCTAATTTGATCCCAACTGCAATCTTCAATTAAGAACGAAGTGCTTTCTGCAAAGTGCACAAATTCAATTCCAACTATGTGAAGAGACATGGGTAGAATTTCCTGAATTGTTCCCAAAGATGAGCATAGTCTAAACCTAAAGAGTTATTTGGCATTATTTTCCAATTTAATAATGTCAGTATTCTTCATTCAAATATATTTTGTTCTTATATTACAGAAGGTTTTTTTAAAATATAAGAGTGATGGGGGGTTGGTTTTATTGTTATATCATTAAAAATTTAGATCTGGAAAGCATGTTAATAAAACTATGTCAAGAAAAATCAAATCACTTGTCCAAGGTAGTGGCAGAACACAAGTTGGAAACTGGAAACTCTGATTCTCTGTTCAAAAATCAATAATTTAAGAAAGAGTTTATCTTAGCTCGGACACATGGATGGACACTTTCTCTTTTTAAAAACACGTTTATTGAAACATAATTTACGTACACTCCTTTAATTACATAATTGTATATCATTATATATTAATATATAACAAGTACACTCCTTTGAAGTATATAGTTCAATGGTTTTTGATATATTACAGACTTGCGCAACCATAATCATAACCCAATTTTAGAACATTACATCATCCCCCAAAGAAACCTCGGACCCACTGTCAGTCACTCTCCATTCCCCTTTCTCCTTACCACCTCCTTCCTTCCTCACTCCCACGATACCAGTAATCTACTTTCTGTCTCTAAATTCTTCTTTTTTGAATATTTTATGTCAATGAGAACATACACTATGTGGTCTTTCTTGACTGGCTTCTTTCACTTAGCATAAGGTTTCTGAGGTTCATCCCTATTATGGCATGTAACATGTATCAATAAAAAATTCCTCTTTATTGCTAAATAACATTCCATTTAATGGCTATAGTACATTTTGTCTATTTATTCTCTAACTGATGGACATTTACATCATTTCTACTTTTTGGCTATTGTGAATAATGTTTCTTTGAACATTTGTATACAAGTGTTTATGTGAGCATGTTTTCATTTCTCTTGGGTAGATATGTAGGAGTGGAGTTGCTGGGTCATATATTTAACTCTCTGTTAACTCATGTAACTCCATGTTTAACATTATGAGGAACTGCCAAACTGTTTTCCAAAGTGGTTGTACAATTTTACCTTCCCACCAGCAATATGCAGGGATCCCAATTTCTCCACATCCTCACCAACACTTGTTATGTCTGTCTTTTATATTATAGCCAACCTAGTGGGTGTGAAGAGTGGATTGACTTAATCAAGATTCACCAAATAGTTGTGGAACTCCCCACTTCATTTCACCAAATAGACTCAAAATCAAAAACACAAACTTTATTATGAACCTACAGAGTTATCTGATAAATCAACAAAAGGTTTCTAATGTCTGATTGCAACTGTACTGTGTTAGGTACTAAAGAAATTAAAAAAAAACACTTAACATTAACTCTGTATTTTCCACCGTTCACCCTTTATGCATTAGATAGCATACCAATTAATAACATATGAATCCTGTTATAAACTGAATATATGTTCCCCCAAAACTCGTATGTTAAAACCCTAAACTCTAATGTGATGGTATTTGCAGATGGGACCTTTGGGAAAGTAATTAGGTTTAGATAACGTCATGAGGGTGGGGCCCCCATCATGAGATTAGTGTCCTTATAAGGAGAGGAAGAGTCCAGAGCTCTTTCCCTCTCTGCCATGTGAGGACACATTGAGAAGGCAGCCATCTGCAAGCCAGGAGGCGAGTCCTCACCAGAACTCAACCATGCTGGCACCCTGATCTCAGACTCCCAGCCTCCAGAACTGTGAGAAATAAACATCTGTCATTGAAGCCACCCAGTCTATGGTATTTTATTATAGCCGCTCCAGCTAACTAATGCATACTGCACATCCTCATCTTTAAGGAATCCTCAAGGAATTTTTATTTTCTGATTAGGAAGAGACTAAATTTAATAAAACAGATAACAATTACAGAGCAGAATATGGAAAAGAGCTACAGAATTTGATATCATATGTATCAAAGTGATATAAACAAGCAGAAGGAGGTGGGATTCGTAGGAAGGACTGAGATTCACATTTATTGGGTATTTTTCTAGCTAGGAAACTGTTTTTTGGGGGGCCCATTGCTTCTTTTTAGGCTGCTAGAAAAGGACAATGGGTGGGTGGATGGGTAGAACAAAAAGGCAAAAGGAACAAACAATGCCCACATATATGGAGGCAATAGACTAAATATTAATATTTCCTGTCTCTGGGAGGTCACTCATTCATATTTAGATTCTTATTTTCATGGGATCATGTCTGGTAAATTGGACTATTCATCTGCTTTGGCAAGCCTGGTGCATTCCTGGGATGCCACAAACATGCCTTCCTGATATTCGTGAAGCCCTTTTCTGGTCCAGAAGTCACAGGAGAGTCTTGTGGTTCTAGCAAATTATTTCCTTGTTCTAAGACTGTGCTGTTGCAGAGATGCTAGCAGCCCTGCATCCCTCTCTGACCCTGTGTGGAATCACAGCAAGCCTACAAAGCCCGTCTTGGTGTTTTAAGAACTGTGTCTCATACACAGCTCCTCAAGCAACCTGTCAACTTACCTTATCTGTAGGTAGCTCACTTAATACAGATGATGTCACCCCCAGAACACTGACATGTCACATATCTGAAGGCATCTTCTTTGTTGCTTATTTGTCGCCCCTCCTTGGAAATGGGCTTGCGTTGTTCCCTTTGCCTTTTTGTTCTACCACCCACCCACAAGCATTCTCTCTTGGCAGCTTGAAAAGCCCTGGCACCCTGAATGTAACTACCAATGGGTGCTCTTCGCCAAGTGGGTTCTGACATCACGTTCTGTTGCCAACAGCCCTGCCTCACTCCAGCTGTTCTGCCTACTTCTTTCCCAGCAGTGTGACACCTACAGAGAAGGGTGGGGTAGAGCACATCTCTATTTCTGCCCCTGGGCTCTGCTGGAGGCTCTTCAATATTGGACATGCACAAACAAATAGGTACACATGACTGTGCACTGAGCACAGGGCTTTTGCAGAGTGTGGGCTAATCAAATGATCAGTTTGCTTTGTGGCTTGGGACAAAATGAAATCTTGTTAACTGCTGTCACGACAAGACAAAATAGACATCAAAGCCTGAGGGGTGTGGCCACAGGGTGAAGCTACGTACTCTAGTCCACAGGGTTGCTTTTGCAGAGTTCACCTGGACATGAGCCAGATGCTTGAGCCTCCCCCCGGTACATGGTGCTAGGCAAACCTTGTATTTCTTCCCAACTTTTAGCTATGAAACATACAGCATCTCCATAAAATTAAGGGATAAAAGTCCTACCACTCTAATATCTTCACTGGTTTAAATTTCATGTAATTACTTTGAGTTCTAACTGCTATGAATTTATTTTTACACAATGTTAATCAACCAGCATGTATTTCCTTCAGGGTAAAGCTCAAAGTGTTGCCATCTAAAGCCACTCCATCAACAAATATGCACTGATCACCTTCTCTGTGAAAAGCAGAGTTTTAAATTTGCTTCCCAAAGCCTGATTACCAAAACATTGACTAATCCCCTAAAGAAAAATTGAGTGCACTGAGAAGCTTGTGAAATACATTTTGGATGGCTAGATATGTTGTGAGGTTTTTTTGGATTCTGTAAAATTTTCCAATTCTGAACAAATGTCTTTATGCATCTTAAATCACTAGCCTGGCTCTATCGTACTTGGTTCTTTGCCTCACCTCAGCTGACTTTGGTGTCCTTCAGATTATTGCAGATGATTGAAACACCATCTATCCTTCTCCAGGCCTTGAAACTATTTTAAAGAAAAGAAGGTAGTTTCATTGAAATGTTCCACATTTCATTTATATAATGTCAACTAAAGGTTCTGTAGAGTAATTAATCCTGTTTAGCAGTTTTCTCTAGCCAGGCGCCATGGCTCACACCTGAGTAATCCCAGCACTTTGGGAGGCCAAGGCAGGAAGATTGCTTGAGCTCAGGAGACCAGCCTGGACAACATAGGTACACCTTGTCTCTACAAAAAATTTAAAAAATTAGTGGGGCATGGTGGTGCACCCCTGTAGAGCAAGCTACTCAGGAGGCTGAAGTGGGAGGATCGCTGGAGCCCAGGAGGTCAAGGCTGCATGCAGTGAGTCGTGATTGTGCCACTGCACTCCATCCTGGGTAGAGTGAGACCCTGTCTGGAAAAAAAAAAATTGAAAACAATTTTCTCATAACAAAGATGTATGTTTATTTTAAATAAAATATTTTCTAATTTAATGATTTAATGTATTTATTTGTCAGTTTCAGAGAACCTGAAGGCTTACACTGGAAGTCTGTTATAATCACTTTGGTCTTACCTATATGCGATATATGATTAGTAGTCTATCTTGTTAGATGTCCTGAACATGCATAGCTTCCCCACTAAAGAAGAGAAAGCATCAAACTAATAAATGCCTGACTTTGGCAAGTTACCTTATTTATCTAAGCATCAGAATCCTCATCTAGTCCTGGTTGTTGGGAAAATTAAATGTATGGGAGTTGCTTTGAACAGTGCCTGGAACATAGAAGGAATGCAAAGGTGGCTATGAAGATTTCTCTTGCTAGGCAGAACCATTTAGGCTTGTGGCTCCAGGTAAACATGTTCCCATCTTCATCCTTTTCCCACTCTTCTCTCATTCGTTCATTCATTCATTCACTCATTCAATATTTACTAAGCTCCTTCCATATTCCAGGCCCAGGTAGTGTAGATTAAAAAGAGACTACAACAGAACTTAATGGGAGACACAGTCAGGCAAACAGACCACTTTAATCCATGCCATAAATGCAAAGATGGAGGAAGTATCAAATCCTCAAGAGCACAGAGTGGGGGTTTAACCGGGTCTGTGGTTTCAGGAAAGGCTTTTTGCTTTCTCTGAGATGCAACCTGAAGAATGCTTAGGAGTTGGCCAAGCATAAAATGTTGGGGAAAGTCTTTCAGGCAGGTAACCCCAATGCAAATGGCTGAAGTTAAGAGAGAACTTGGTACTTCTGAGTAATTTAAAATAATTCAATAAAGTTTAAGATTAGATGAACAGGAAAGTTTTTAAAGATGGGTCTGAGGAAATAGACAGGAACTAGATGAGAAAAGGCATTGTAAACCATGGCACAGGGTTTGAAATGTATCTTAAAAGCAATGGGAAGCCATGGGAGGGCTATATGTAAAGCAGCATTGTTAGATTTGTGTTTTGTTTTCTTTTTGGGGTATGAAGTCTCACTCTGTTGCTGAGGCTGGAGTGCAGTGGTGCAATCATAGCTCACTGCAGCCTCAGGCTCCGGGCTCAAGTGATTCTCCCACCTGTCTCCCCAGTGGATGGGACTGCAGACACAAGGCACCATGCCTTGTGTTTTAGAAGCATCATACAAGATGTGGAAAATGAACTGTTCAAGGGCAACACTGGAGGCTAGGCAGTTAAGTTGGAGGCTGATACAATAATTTAGGAAAAAGATGAGAGTGACCTGAATTATGGTAGTGACAATGAAACTGGAGAAAACATATGGGTTAAGTGTTTAGCAGATGGACTCAGCTGGATTTGGTGATTTATGAGAAGGAGTGGGTGTGGTAACGGAGGAATCAAGAATGATACTCTGGTTTATTGGCTACTGGGGTATTGCCATTCACTCAAGGGAACACAAGGAAGAACAAGTTTAGAAGAAAGATAGAGTTCGGCTGTGGGCACAGTGAATTTGAAATGTCTCTGGAACATCTGGAGACACTGAGAGCCCAGAGAAGAGGTCTGGGCTGGTACAATAGATTTAGATGTCATCAGCATATTGCTGGTAACTGAAACCATGGAAGTGGAAAACTAAAGAGAGTGTATAAAAGGAGACATTTTCTAGGACAGAATCCCATGAAACACTGGCACTTAAGAGATGAACTGAAGAAGAGGAATCCCCAAAACGAACTGAAAAGGAATATCCAAAGAGGTAGAAAAAACAGAAGTATAACAAGTCACTAAAGTCAAGAGAAAAAGGTACTTTGAGAAGATCACTAAAGTCAAGAAAAAAAACAGTATTTCAAGAAGACAGATGATATTAAATGATACAGAAACTTAAGAGACTCAATATTTATTAGTTTTAACAAGGAGATGTAAGTCTATCTAGATTCTACAAACACGCACAGAGACGCTTACCCATACACACACATACTCACAGACTTTAAACCCTCAGATAAGAAGCTAATGTTCCCCTAAGAGACAACAAGGTCTGCTCTCTCTTGTTTTTTTCTCCTACCACCTCCATCTTCTGCAGTTTCTTTGTGACTCATCTGTAGCCCTCAGCATACCAAAAGCAAAAAGAGAAAAGAAACAAGGGGTAGGGTACAACTCGAAAGTTCTGTGACCAAAACTGAATCCATTTCAGTAGTACCCTGATTCTAGCTGGGGTTTTTTGTTTTGGTTTGGGGGGGGGGGTTGTTTGTTTGCTTGTTTGTTTTGGTTTTTCTTATTTTTGTTGTTGGTTTTGATGCAATCATGGCTTACTGCAGCCTCAAACTCCTGGGCTCAAGGGATCCCCCCCACCTCAGCCTCCAAAATAGGTAGGACCACAGGTGCATGCCACCACACCAGGCCTGTCTTCCTTCCTTCCTTCCTTCCTTTCATTTTTTTTTTGGTAGAGACAAGGTCTTGCTATGTTGTCCAGGGTGGTCTCCAATTCCTGGGCTCAGGCCATCCTCCCCCGTCAGCCTCCCACAGTGCTGAGATTACAGGTGTGAGCCACTGCATCTGGCAAATTCTAGCTGTTGAACTGAAACTTCCCAATAGAAGCAAGTTATCATTATTTTAAAAGTAAACTGCAGAGATAAAATGCTAACTTGACCACTGAAGTCGTGAAGTTTACTTCTCATCTCCTAAGAATTCAATTGACTCCTAGAAATTTTAAGAAGGGAGATCATGGACTATACATTTTAACATTTCAGAACTTTTACTACCAACTTTTGATTCAGGCAATACCATCTGACAAAACAACAACAACAAAAGTACACATAGCTCAATTTCTTTGCTATGTTTAAATGATCACAAATTATTTATTAAAGAAAAAATGCAGTGGGAAAAGCTTGCCACAAAGAAAATGACTGACTTATTCTCAAAGTCCAAGTATAACTCTGAGAAATTCAAATGTATGAAAGACATAATTTCAAGGGGTTAGATATATGAACATTTTTACATTTTCATTTTTCAAACTCCTTTAAAACATATGGTTTAGTTAAATAGGATTTATTTACAGGGCAGAAGAATGTCACATTATATGACTCACATCCTACCTAAATTTTCCTGTTGGAGCTTTTCCTCTGACAGATGAGTAATCTCATTTTATGTTGGATCAGACCCACAATTTGATACGGAGTTATGGCCTGAAATAGGAGCCAGTTGCTAGCTGTATAATTCAAATGCTCTTCAAGTACAATATAGTCATCTCATTGCTTTAATAAAAAATTAACATTATGTGGGAAATTTCTGATGGTCTTCATCACTAATGAAGTATACTCAATTTTGATCCTGAAGAGAACCAGAAGTTCCCCTAAATTCCAAAAAATGCAAAGAAGGCAAATACTGTACACTAAATAGGATGAAGAGAGATCCTGAATTCAGCAAAATAGCTGATGCCAATCAGATTAAAGACCCGCACGGAGGAACAAAATCAACATGAGATTACAGCTTCTTCATCTCCCTGCCCCATGTCTCCACCCTGAACTCTTCGACCAATCGATGATCTCTTCACTTCCGCCCACTCGCAAACCTTTAAAAACCCAAGCCCAAACTCATTAAGGGGATGGATTTGAGGTTTCCTCCTATCTCCTAGTTGGGCCAGCCCAATGATTAAGCCTCTTTCTTTGCAAACAAAAACAAAAAATAGTCAAGTGAGGCTGTTAAAGAAAGAAAGAAAGATAGAAAGAAAAAGAAAAAGAATGAAGATCTTTATACTGATGGCAGACAAAATTCTAAAACAGGTGATCAGATAGTCTGTAATCATTTAGAAATGTAAGAGGTGACGATTAGGCATCAGCATGGGCTCAGCACAATCGAATTTTGCTAGAGAATATAATGGTCATATCAAACAGGGTTATTTTTGGAAAATAGATTTGCCAAGCTGCTATCGTACACACCAGAGAGCCTAAAAAGATGAAAATTTGAGTTATTTAGCCATAACAGAGTATACAAATATTCTATTGGCTATGTTATAATTTACTATGACTTTGCAAAGTCACTCATTCAACAAATATTTATTGAGGGCATGCTTCGTGTCTTACACTGTGCTGAGTGCTTATCTATGAGGTAGAAATTGTTATCATCAAGAGGCAGAAGCATGTGACTTAAGCACACAGACTTGGAACCAGATAGCCTGCATTCAGATCCTGACCTTGTCACTTAAATGGTCATGTGACCTTGAGAAAGTAGCTTAACCTCTGCCTCATTTTGCTCATCTGTAAAGCAGAGTGTAAGGGAATTGTGAAGATTAAATTAATAAATGCAAATAAACATCTTAGTACAGTGTCTGGCATGTAATAATTGCTCTATGAGCATCAGCTGTAGCAATTCCATTTTAGGGAGGTGCTATTGACAATGTTTGTGTTTCTCTCAAAATAATCCCCTAATGATCCCCAGTGTGATGGTATTTGGAGGTGGTGCATTTAGGAAGTAATTAGGTAATAGGGGTACGCTTCTAAAAAGAGACACAAGAGCGAGGCTGTCTCTCCACCATCTGAGACTATAGCAAGAAGGTTGCCCTCCGCAAACCAGTGCCTTGATCTTGGACTTTCCAGCTTCCACAACTATGAGAAATAAATTTTTGTTGCGTAGGCCACCCCCTTTGTGGTATTTTATTATATAGCAGCATGAGCTGCTTAAGACAAGAGGTAAGTAAGATCATGTGTCGAAGACATCACAGTTTCCTCAGCAAAGATCTAAGCCCAAGGCTGTCTGATGCCAAAGCCCATGCCCAGAACCACATCAGAAATGACATTTAAAATGTGTGACATTTTTGGCTTTCAAAAAAACCTTTGACATCCACTTCTTTATACTTTTACTTTAATAATGTATCCAGATATGCAAAAGATCTAATGTGTCTGGGAAGCTATTTCTGGGTCTATATGCCGAAACTTTCCTAGAGGCCAGGAAATTTACTTAGAATATTGGGCTTGCAACTTAGAAGGCTATACCTCTCCTATTTTAAAAGGTACATCATGGCCAGTCGTGGTGGCTCTCGCCTGTAATCCCAGCACTTTGGGAGGCCGAGGCAGGCAGATCGCCTGAGGTCGGGAGTTATGGACCAGCCTGACCAACATGGAGAAACCCTGTCTCTACTAATAATATAAAATTAGCCAGGCATGGTGGTGCATGCCTGTAATCCCAGCTACTCGGGAGGCTGAGGCAGGAGAATAGCTTGAACCTCCCAAAGTTCTGTAATTGCAGGCATAAGCCACTGTGCCCGGGCCATTTACTTAATTATTGACTCCTCACATTTTCAGGTTTCCTCAAATGCCCCCTCATCAAAGAGGCCTCTCTCCTGATTACATTACTGCACAGTAACTTCTTGGCCACTCTCTCTCACCGGGCTTTACTTTTCTTTGTATCACCTCTCATTACCAGGCACTATTGATTGTTTGTTTATTACTTTTTTGTCTACCTGTCTCTATAATATAGGCTCCAAGTGACCTGTTCTATTTTGTTTACATTATCCCAGTGCTTAAAATAGAGCCTGGCACATAGTAGGTTCGCAAAGAATACTTATATAAATGACTGAATTCTTATAAATTTTTACTTCTTACAAATCTAATTTTTATTAGTAATACTAGAAACAAAAATCAAAGGAAACTCCCATTATCAAACTTTTTTGTTTTTTTGGGACAGGGTCTCACTCTCTCACGCAGGCTGGAGTGCAGTGGCATGATCATGGCTCACTGCAGCTTCAACCTCCCAGGCTCAGCTGATCTCCCACCTCATCCTCCCAAGTAACTGGGACTATAGGTGTGTACCACCAAACCCGGCCAATTTTTGTATTTTTTGGTGGGGACAGGGTTTTGCCATATTGCCCAAGCTGGTCTTGAACTCCTGGGCTCAAGCAATCCTCTTGCCTCAGCCTCATGAGTAGCTGGGATTACAAGTGCACACCACCATACTTGGTGTTAGCAACATCTTGATAACCTCAAATGTTAAAAAAAAAAAAATAAGGCAAATGGGGATTTTATTTATACTATCATTAAGGTGAGAGTAGTCTAGTGAATTATGAGATTTATAAGTAATGCTCACCTGAGAAGAGTTTGTGCTCAAAGTTGCATAAGTCATCTTTTGCTTCTTAGCAGCCTAAAGCAGCATACACTTATTAGCTCATGGTTTCTGTGAGTCAGGAATCCAGGCATAGATTAACAGGGTTTGCTTAAGGGTCTCTCTTAAAGCTACAATCAAGGTGTCAGCGAGGGCTAAAGTCTCATCTAAAAGCTCAGCATAGGAAGCTCAACAAGCTCACTTCTGTGACTGTTGTCAGGCTTCAATTCCCTTTGAGATGTGGATTTAGGTCCCAAATATTTACCTGGCAACTGGCTGCAGAACACCCTCAGTTCCTTGCCATGTGGGCCCCCTGACATGGAAACTTGCTTTATCAAATCCAGCAAGAGAGGGAGTCCGCTAGCGTGATCGAAGTTATATTTTCTTATAATCAAATAACAGAAGTGTCATCCCCTTAATGTTGAGGTATTCTGTTGATTACAAGTAAGTCATTCAAGGGGAGGGATCACATAAGGCCCTAAATATCAGGAGGTATGAATCACTGGCGGCTATCTTAGGGGCCTGTTACCACTGAAATACTATCTCAAAATAATATTATATTGCTTGCTAGAGAAATGCACACTTCAGCCAGGCACAGTAGCTCACACCTGTAATCTCAGTAACTCAGGAGGCCGAGCTGAGATGATCACTTGAGGCCAGGAGTTAGACTAACCTGGGCAACATAGTGAGACCCATGTCTAAAAAAAATAAGATAAAGAAAAGAAACGTGCCTACATGATACCACCGTCCAGCCTAGGCCGTCCATGGTCACCTCACGGGAGAGTCAGCATCGTCTGGTGTTCTCCCACTTCTGCTGAAGCCGCTGCCTCTGAAACAGCCTAAGCCTTCCTTGTTAGACAACTTTAGGAAGAAGCAAGCAGGGTAAGAGCGAATAGATACAAAATAGAAACTTTTCCTCTTAAGTCATTTATTTGAATAAGGAATTGATCAATGGTATGGGTACAGCATCCCTGGAAGTTGAGCTAACGGAGAGCGGCCAACGTAGTACAAATAACGTACTCTGTAAGAGCCTATCCATCAAGAACCAGGGCCACTTTTGCATGTAGAACTCCTCCTATTGCTTGTGATAAACGCTCAATATCAACCTCACTCTTGCCTGTATGCTAGCTTTGGAATTGTAGTCAGACTTCATATGTTTCTTTGCATGAATGAGCCCTACTTCATCATTATACTTCTAATTGTGTGTCAAGTTAAAGCATGAGAAATTGAGTTTGGATAATCTAATAATAGCAGCTTTATTCTCTATATGGATATCAGATGGCAAAGTAATCAAATGAGGAAAGTTAAGATCCTCACAGACCCACCGTCTGGGAAGTGAGGAGCGCCTCTGCCCGGCCACCCATCGTCTGGGAAGTGAGGAGCGCCTCTGCCCGGCCACCTATCGTCTGGGAAGAAGTGAGGAGCGTCTCTGCCTGGCCGCCCCGTCTGGGAAGTGAGGAGCGCCTCTGCCCGGCCACTCCGTGTCTGGGAAGAAGTGAGGAGCGCCTCTGCCGGGCCGCTCCGTCTGGGAGGTCTACCACGGAGGCCAGAAGCAATGTGGGGGCTGGACGTGGTGGCTCACGCCTGTGGTCCCGGCACTCTGGGGGGCGAGGCGGGTTGATCACTTCGGGCTAGGAGTTCGAGACCAGTCTGGCCAACTTGGCGAAACATGAAAAATACAACAGACAAACCAACCAACCAACTCAGTGACAACAAAACAGGTCTACCCTGGAGTCATACTCTAATTTTTTCTATTTTCCTCCCTTTCTGATCTTTTATCCCACTTTCTTTTTCTTCCTCTTCCTTCTCCCTCTTCTTTGTCAAATAGAGGATTGAGTTATTATCACTGATCCATATAAAGTCCCTCTCTCATTTATTTTAACTCCCACCCCCCATTTCTATTCCCCGACTTCCCATGTGCAACCTTCCTAATATGTTTGATACACATCTTTTTGTTTGTATGTATTTTTAGGAAATGTTTATTGTTTTTGTGTGCAAAAAAAATTAATAAAAAAAATGAAAAAAAAAAAAGATCCTCACAGAGAGAAAGGCAATAACCTGGTTTGGTGTTAAGAGTGAAGAGAATACACTTGCCATAGAAATGAATTCCCATTTACAAGAAGCAGCACAGAGTACAGTCTCTGGAGTCAGGCTGTCTGGGTATGAATCCTGGTTCTATGGCTTACTAGTTGTGCAAACTTGGACAAATTACTCAATCTGTCTGTACCTTGTAACACAGGCATCTGTAAAAGACATAACAAATATTGGTTCACTGTAACAAATGTACCACACTGATGAGGGCTGTTGATGGGTGGAGGAGCTTGTGTATGTGGGGGAAAGGTATATGGAGACTTTGTGTACTTTCCACTCAATTTTTCTCTTAACCTGAAATTGTTCTTAAAATTGTCTATGGGTTTATAAAATCATGATGTTAAAATATGCCTCAAAATTAGATTGTCACTGAAAGCACTCCTTCCACAAAATGAGTGAACAGCAAGTTAGCAAACATTGTAGGAAGTACCTCCTATTGAACTTTGCTGGCACCAATCACACTGCCTAGCACATAGCAGGAATTCCACCTAATTCTGGAAATCCGTAAGCATGCAGTTAGCACTGCCCTATGGGAACAGGCGAGTGGAGGACACCTCCGCTAACATTTTGCACAGAACAGACAGGGAATCCTACAGCTAGATGAGATTGGATATATCTCTGTCTCCTAGAAATTTAGATCAGGGCTTCTCCAACTTTAATGTTTATAAGAATCACCTGGAGGGGGCTGGGAGCAGCGGCTCATGCCTGTAATCCCAACACTTTGGGAGGCCGAGGTGGGCGGATCATTTGAAGTCAGGAGTTGGAGACCAGCCTGGCCAACATGGCAAAACCCCATCTCTACCAAAAATACAGTAAGTTAGCTGGGCTTGGTGATACATGCCTGTAGTCCCAGCTACTTGGGAGGCTGAGGCAGGAGAATCGCTTGAACCAGGAGGTGGAGGTTGCAGTGAGCCGAGATCACGCCACTGCACTCCAGCCTGGGTGACAGAGTGAGACTCCCATCTTAAAAAAAAAAAAAAAAATCACCTGGAGGTGTTGCTGGAGGGGGTTGTAAAACAGTTTCTGATTCAAATATGTTTGGGACAGGACCTGGAAATTTGCATTTTTAACTGGCTCTCTGGTGATGCTGATGCTGCTGGGCAGTGGATCACATTTAAAAGTGGCAAGAGTTTGGATAAAGATGATTTCTGTTCAGTAGACCTTTTGGAATTTATAAATAGGAAGAGTTTAGGATCAGTAATCTGGCCGAAAGGGACTGAAGAACTCAGAAGGCTGCATTTGCTTGGTAATCACACAGTGTTTACTTAGAATGAGAGTTTATTTGGATGGATTGAGGGTGATAGAGGTTATGAGAGAGGAACTAAACAGGCTAGCAACCTGTGTTTTGTTTTTCTCTCAAAGAGTTTTAACAATATTTGAATCCTTTTGGCAGGGCACGTGTTGAAGGCCAAAAGAATGAGGGTCATGATTAACTCAGCATGCAACTGAAGGCTATATGAGTAAACAGCAAACTCTTTCTCGTGAAAGCAGGATGTTGGCAAACTGACAAACTGCATCTGCCTCCCAGAAGGAATGCTGAGGGTAGTCGCAACCCAGGCACAGGTGTTTCTTGTGATTAGGCACATGTGAAGCCTGTTAGCAATAACATGAACCTGTGATCAATCAAGCAGCTGACCAATTGTTACCTCCTTCTCCCTGCTCTTTCTACCCAATAAATACGAAGGGCTGTAGAAGCTCAGGGACTGCTGCCTTTGCTCACTAGAAGCAGGGAGCCCTCTTCTTCTTGCCCTGGTCCCTTCCTCTAAAACAGTTTCTTTTAAGTTTTCATTTCTGCATTTGTCCCTCTTTGTTCAGTCTTGTAATGACAGTCTCAAGTAGTGACAGTAATAAGTCTCGTAGTGACGGTCTCAATTAGTAACCGTAGTAACTGTCAAAGTGACAGTCTCAAGTACTAGCTGTGGCAGTCAGTCACAGGCATGTGTTATATGGGTCACCACAGTCTTCCCTACTTCCTATGGTCCTATAACTGACCAGTTTCACTAATTTATAATTGGCCTGAACTGTGAAATCATTTGGCTTTGCAAGCCCTCATTCCTCTCTTTCTCTCCTTCCTTCTGTACTAGAAAGTATTTCAGAGCCCATACAGCTTTAAAATTGAGATGTTATCTACAGACTTTCCCTTTTACAAGAACTAGCACAGAAAAGAGCCATTGTCACCCAGTACTTTCAATGACATATCCTTATGTTGCAATGAGGATTTCTCAGGTAAAAATGTCGTTATAAATACTCCCCCAAACAACATAATTTATGTTGAACACAAGCACCCTTTTAAAACTTCACATATAAAACTGGAGATCAAAATTAATACATAAATGAATAAACAGGGTGCATTATAATAGTTTATGGTTGCCAGATTTATTTTTTAAAAAATATGTCTAGTTACATTTGAATTTCAGATAGATAAATGACAAAAAACTTTTTACTGTAAGTATGTCCTGGGCAATATTTGGAACAAATTGGGCATATTTATACTTAAAAAAGTATCATCGTTTATCTGAAATTCAATTTTAGCTAAGCACCTTGTATTCTATCTGGCAATCTATATTAGTTTTCTATTTTTTGCTTATTATCGACTGAATATTTGTGTCTCTGCAAAATTCTTATGTTGAAATCCTAACTCCCAATATGATGGTATTAGGTGGGGCTTTTGGGAGGTGATGAGGTCATGGGAGCAGAGCCCTCATGAATGGGAATCTGAGGTTCCTTTTTAACAAGACCTCAGAGAACTCTCTTTCCCTCCCACTATGTGAGGACACAGCAAGAAGATGGTTGTCTGTGAACCAGGAAGCTGGTCCTCACCAGATACTAAATCTGCTTGTGCATTGATCTTGCACTTCCCAGCTTCTAGGACTGTGAGAATAAATTTCTGTTGTCTATAAACCACTCAGTCTATGGTATTTTGTTACAGCAGTCCAGACCAAGGCACTGTTGACCTACTGCAAACTTACTGTCTCTGAACAACATAAATTTATTATCTTACAATTCTAGAGGTCAGAAGTCTAAAATGTGTCTATAAGGTGACATTCTTTTTGGAGGCTACAGGAGAAAATGCATTTCCTTGCCTTTTCCAGTTTTAGGGACCCCCTACATACCTTGACTTGTAGTCTCTACCTTCAAAGCTAGCAGCATAGCATCTTCTCCTTCCTTTTTTTTTTTTTTTTTTAATTGAGATGGAGTCTTGATCTGTTGCCCAGGCTGGAGTGCAGTGGCACGATCTTGGCTCACTGCAAACTCTGTCTCCCGGTTCAAGCATTTCTCCTGCCTCAGCCTCCCAAGTAGCTGGTATTACAGGTGTTCACCACTATACCCAGCTAATTTTTGTATTCTTAGTAGAGACGGGTTTTGACCATGTTGGCCAGGCTGGTCTCGAACTCCTGACCTCAGGTGATCTGCATATCTCAGCCTCCCAAAGTGCTGGAATTACAGGCGTGAGCCACCACAACTGGCCATCGTCTCTCTTCTGACCTCTGCTTCTGCCATCCTTACTTCTCTCTCTCTCCTGCCTCCTTCTTGGGCTCACCCAGCTAATCCAGGATAACCTCTCCATTTGAAAATCCATAATTTAATCACTGCTGCAAAATAACTTTTGCTATATAAGGCAACATATTCACAGTTTCCAGAGATTGGAATGTGAAAATCTTTAAAAGAGGCCATTGTTTTGCTTACTATACAACCCTATAAGTTATTTACATGACAATTACTTTAATTCACAATAGCAAATTCCACTTATTTTATTTGTAGAAAACTAAGTGACGACTTTTCTAGATCATATTTATTGCTTAGACATTAAACAATACAATTCCCTACAGATTTCTATCAATGAGCATGAATCTTCTTTTAATAGATGAGAACAAATCCAAGGGCATCAGAGATGTGTCCAAGATAGAGCCATGTGCATAGTCTGAGTAAAGTGAAATGAAAATGTCCCTTCCCTGAATTATCTTCTGATTTGTTGTATTTTTGATAAGCTGAAAACGGATAATTTTTTATTCCTCTAAATACATTGGAAAGGCTTAATAATAATAATATAGCTTCTTGGACATAACAAATGATACAATCAGAGTCAAAAGAAAAGCTCTTTTCAATATCCAAGGAAGCTAGAGAGGGACTGGATAATCTAATGGACTTAAAAATCTATAATTCCAATAAAACATATGAGAGAGAAATTTGCACTACACTTTTTTTTTTTTTTTTTTTTTTTGAGATGGAGTCTCGCTCTGTCGCCCAGGCTGGAGTGCAGTGGCGCGATCTCGGCTCACTGCAAGCTCTGCCTCCCGGGTTCATGCCATTCTCCTGCCTCAGCATCCTGAGTAGCTGGGACTAAAGGCACCCGCCACTACGCCTGGCTAATTTCTTTTGTATTTTTAGTAGAGACGGGGTTTCACCATGTTAGCCAGGATGGTCTCGATCTCCCGACCTCGTGATTCAACCGCCTCGGCCTCCCAAAGTGCTAGGATTACAGGCGTGAGCCACCGCACCCGGCCTGCACTACATTTGACATATTCAGCTGTCAATACATAAAATCTTTTCAACATATTAACTGATAAGCGGTTTCCAGTTTGACTCTTGAAAAAAAACAAAACAAATGTCTTTGTTAAAGTGTAGTTGAAAGTCAAAATACCCTTAAATAAAAAAATTAGCTAAGTATGGCCGAACAATAAAAAGAAAACATAACACCTTTCTACTTTTTACTTTTTCGATAATAAAAGCTATTCACATGCCTTACAGAAGATTTGGAAAGTTCATAAAGAAAAAATAACAAAATGAAATAAAAACCTTTTCCCAGAATCCTATCACTCAGAGATAACCATTCTTAATATTTCATATTATACCCTTCCAGGATAATTTTTGGTACACCAAATTCTATACAGACAAATTGTACAGCAGATATATGGTAAATAAAATGGTAAGCTTTCATTTGTTTACTCATCCACCCATTTTTTTCTTTTTTTTTGAGATGGAGTCTCACTCTGTCATCCAGGCTGGAGTGCAGTGGCACAATCTCAGCTCACTGCAACCTCCACCTCCCAGGTTCAAGTGATTCTCCAGCATCAGCCTCCCGAGTAGCTGGGATTACAGGTGTGTGCCACCATGCCCGGCTAATTTTTGTATTTTCAGTAGAGACAGGGTTTCACCATGTTGGTCAGGCTGGTCTCGAACTCCTGAACTCAAGTATCTGCCCACCTTGACCTCCCAAAGTACTGAGATTACAGGCATGAGCCACTGTGCCCAGCCTTTTTTTATTTTATTTTTTATTTTTGAGATGGATTTTTGCTCTATTGTTCAGGCTGGAGTGCAGTGGTGCAATCTCAGTTCCATCTTTTGGGTTCAAGCGATTCTCCAGCCTCAGCCTCCTGAGTAGCTGGGATTACAGGTGTGTGCCACCACGCCCAGCTAATTTTTGTATTTGTAGTGGAGACGGGGGTTTCACTATGTTAGCCAGGCTGGTCTCAAACTCCTGACCTCAAGTGATCTGGCTGCTTTGGCCTCCTAAAGTGCTGGGATTACAGGTGTGAGCCACTGCACCTGGCCTCCACCCATTAATTCTTTCACCAGATGTGCTAAGTAGGCCATTCATCCTTTTATTCACAAGGTACACTACCAGTCTCAGTGGGTGCTACAAAGGTTAAGAAGACATAGACTTTTTATACTGTAGTAGAAATGTACTAGAATTCCTTTGGACACACTTTTACAAAGACCAACTCAAATGTATTGGCTCACTAGAATCGCATGGGGTCAGAAAAGGGCATTTCTCCAAGAAATAGAAGGATGCTGGTCAGACAAAGCAACCGATGTTCAGTAAAGAGAATGCACACTCAAATAGTTTGTTGAGAACTAGGTTATTTTTAGACAGATCATCCAGATTAATATGCTGATTCCAACTGATTCTTCTTTTAAGAACAGAAGGTAAGGCCAGGTGCGGTGGCTCACACCTGTAATCCCAGCACTTTGGGAGGCCAAGGTGGGCCAATCACCTGAAATCAGGAGTTTGAAACCAGCCTGACCAACATGGTGAAACTCCATCTCTACTAAAAATACAAAAATTAGCCAGGCGTGGTGGTGCATGCCTGTAGTCCCAGCTACTCGGGAGGCTGAGGCAGGAGAATTACTTTAACCTGGGAGGTGGAGTTTGCAGTGAGCCAAGATCATCCCACTGCACTCCAGCCTGGGTGACAGAGTGAGACTCTGTCTCAAAAAAAGAAAAAATAAATAAAATGTATCACATTATCTGACACATTATCTGAACCTCTTCTTAACCTTCCAAACTTATTTTTCCCTGAAATCATGGAACAAATTTTCCTTTGGCATTCAAAAATTTCTTATAAACACAAGGTTGTAAAGTACATATATTTTAGGATGGTATGTAGATGTAAGTGGAGATGGGTCATACACTTTTGGATTAACTCGAAAATAAGACAAAAGCAAGAGTGTTTAAATTAGAATATAAAAGTGAAAGTAGAAAAGAACAGTGGGAATTCAACAAAAGTGGAAGGAAAGCAAAGTAATCAAGCAGCAATCTCAGAAAAGCAATCTGTCATGCTGAGTTTGGGCAGTTTCATGGGAAGCCTTTGCCAAGCCAACAAGGAAGGAGGAAACTAACATTTGAATAGCTATCATGTCCAAAATGTTTCATTAGATGCTTTCATTCAGACCACTTAACACAGAATAATTGTTATTTCCAATCTGAAGATACAGAACCCCCAAATCAGAAAGATTATTTAGCTCACTCCAAGTTCATTTGAGCTGAAGTTTATCTGAAGCCAAAGTCCCTTCTCTTTCCATTACCAAGCTGCCTTGCAGGAAATAACAGGCTATTTCAACAAAGGCCTATTTCATTGCTGAAGGGAAAAATTACCAAATGGCCACTGAAAGAACTTAAGGATTTAAATGAAGAACTTATCAACCAGGAGTTCTGGTGTGAAACTATACTATAAAAATGAATTCATGTTGTTAAAGAACTTAAGTGGTTAGTAACCTGTAATCCCCTTGCCGATTTTGAAAATTAATCATTTCTGTCCACTTTCCTCCTTCTTCACAATTTCTCTCTCCAGACCATGTGGAGCTCATCTCATCTCAGTTTTTGCATATGTTACTCTTTCTGCTTGAAACACTTTTCCTCTCCAGATGGCATCAAGGGTGCTCCTACTCAACACCAAAGATTTACTTTACTTTAATGTCACCGCTACAAAGTCACCTGTTCTTGCAACTACCCCTATTAAGATAGCATTCCTATTCTCAGAGGGCACTTAACACTGTATGAAGTTGTTCTATTTGTTTGGGGTTTTTTGTCTTTTCCAAAAAGAATATAAATTCCTTGGAAGGATCTTGTCTACCCCGTTTCTCCAGCACTTAAATTATACTTGGACAGAGTAGGCCCTCTTCAAGTATTTATTGAGTACATGGATTGCAAGTGGTACAAAGTGAGACTAAAATGTATCACTGGTAGACAAAACTTCTGAGAAGCTACCAAAGAAGCCACAGAGAGACTGCGTAGGAGTTACAGTGCCTACCACCTCTAAACCAAAAGGAAACAAAATAATAATTTGCAAACACTTAAATAGTGCTTACTCCATGCCAGGCACTGTTCTAAACATTTTATGTATATATTAACTCATTTTTATTCCTCAGAATAAATAGGTTTTTCACTTCTCCTGTTTTTTTTTTTTTTTTTTTGCAGGTGAGTAATGTGAAGCACACAGGTTAACTTGCCCAGGGTTACTGTAGTTAATGATAGACTTAAAATTTGAACCCTGGCAGTGAACACTTTTTAAAACTACTATTTGATACTGCCTCTCCAAAAAAGCTGAGTGGTTGGCAGCATGGCCCCGCTAAGGCTTCTCTGTGACCGTAAAAAAAAAGTCTATCGACTTAAAATAACTGGAGAGTGGGTAAGAAATAAACGGTACATTTAGCTTCAGTCCACAGTAGTAGTAACATCATTAGTTACTACGTGCGAACATTTTCCATTCTCATCAACTTCTCAGATCCCACAAGATTTCACCTTTGGCCACAAAAACATCCCATTTCACCAACTTAACTTTCTCCCCCAACCCTTATGCCGCCTCATTCCAGTGTTTGTTCATTTAATCTGCTCCAAATCCTGCATCTGCGGCTTTCTAGGGGCCAATGTCAACTCATCTGTGAAATTGCAATAGTATCTGTCTAGTCTCCACACCGCGACAGGACTGAGCAAAGGGTGAAGTGTGAGAGCGGTCTACCGATATTAATTTCTATCACTCTCATGGTTATTTTAAGTATCCTTTTCTCCTCCACACTTCATGAGAAAAAAAACGGAACTTCACGTTCAGAAACGGCCTCCCAAAGCCGCAATGGCTTCTCGCAGCCCGTGGGCCTGCCCCAATCACGCTTTGAGTCTGCGCAGTAGCGACAACCCAAGCCATTTCCCATTTTCTGCCGCCGCGCCTTGATGACGTAATTTTCCTGCGCCTCGGGACGAGCAGCGGCGCGCAAGGAAAAGTCGCGTTCCGTTTTTCCCGCCGATTCTGGTGACTGTGGGGCCGGTGACCCAACACCATGAAGGAAACGCCGCTCTCAAACTGCGAACGCCGCTTCCTACTCCGTGCCATCGAAGAGAAGAAGGTATGGTTTGGTGCCCGCAGAATTGCGCACTGCGTGGGCGCTCGGGTCTCAAGGTGTGGACTCATAGCTGGCCCGCCTGGGCCCGGGGAGCCACTAGGGGAACG
Organism: Hylobates moloch; assembly: GCF_009828535.3. NCBI lineage: Eukaryota > Metazoa > Chordata > Mammalia > Primates > Hylobatidae > Hylobates > Hylobates moloch. The sequence continues at coordinate 113,651,990 of NW_026652278.1, forward strand.
GCCGGCACGTTCACCCCATCCCTCAGGCTTTATTTATTTTTTTTCGACAGGTTCTTTTCAAGGCTCCAGTCACCCCAGCAGTTGTCCATGCAGTAGTTTCAACTTTCCTTGTATGGGCGGGGTGGTTAGGATTCCACTTTCCCCCAAGTGCTTAGCCCAGGGCCAGACAAAAAGTAGTTGCTTAAGAAATACTTGTTGAAGGAATAAATTAATGAATGAATTTGTGCTTACAGCGGCTGGATGGCAGACAAACCTATGATTATAGGAACATCAGGATCTCATTTGGAACAGATTACGGATGCTGCATTGTGGAACTTGGAAAAACAAGGTAACAGAATTTAAATGAGATACACATTCAGAAGGGAGAAGTTTGAAAAAAGACCTTATTGACTCGGTTGTTTATAAAGCAGCTAAGAAGTCTGGACAGTATTGTTTGTTTAGCTGACAAAAATAAGTATTTTTTTATGCAAGATTTTTTGATTTTGTGATCACACTTGAACTTTTTAATCATAAACGTATTTTCTGTCACGTATCACATAGTTCTTTCTGACTTCTGTAAATCGTATAGACAACCAGTAGTGATCATATCGAATTTGTTTCTCACACTAATGTAGAGATCTTGAGCATCTTGTCATTAAGTGTACATCCTGCTTGCTTTTTCCTGAGTGACATGAAAATTAGGTTTTCATATATTCGTTTGAAAGTTGTGAGGCTATTTGGTCACATAATGGTGGTGAACTATGCCATGTGAAAACCCTTAAGAAATCTCAAGTTTTCATGCCATCTTGTATCAATAAATACTTGCTTTAGAGGTAAAGGTCACTTGATTTTTTAGAACAATCTGTGGAGTAGTAAACATTGCAATAGGAAGAGAGGTGTTTTTTCTGTCGTGTTTTTAGTTGTACCAATTTATGTTTTATTTCTGTGTATATTATACTTTATGTATTTTTACCTCCTATGATTTATTTGGCTGAGTATGATATTATTCACATTAAGATTGAAACTTGTTATCTGTTTCAGTTTTTTGTTTTGGAAGGAGAGTCTATTTAGTTAATACTTTGTAACTTTATCTTTGCAGAGTTCTTGGACAGGTTTCCTGTGAACTTGTGTCTCCAAAACTCAATCGGGCAACAGAAGGCATTCTTTTTTTTAACCTTGAACTCTCTCAGATGGCCGCTCCAGCTTTCGAACCTGGCAGGTATTTAAATCTTTTTCTTAAGCTGCTTTAGTCGTAGGAGAACCTAACAGCAGTGAGCTTTTGTTTTAATACCTGGGGTTATATTTCATGACATTAGCCCATTCCTATTTTCTTATTATAGGCAGTCAGATCTCTTGGTGAAGTTGAATCGACTCTTGGAAAGATGTCTAAGAAATTCGAAGTGTATAGACACTGAATCTCTCTGTGTTGTTGCTGGTGAAAAGGTGGGGAATATGCCCATAATTCTTAATCTTAGGATGAACACTGTCGATCATGGATCTTGGTATCTATGCTTTTATTCTCAGGACGTTAGTTAACTGTAACTCAGTTTTGTACTGGTTCACTTCAGATGTTCTTGAGTGATACCCTTAGAACTTTGTGCTACCTCTCTCTCTCTGAAGGGACAAAAAGCATTATCTTAAAAGGGTGAAAATAGCAACTTAGATTTTTGTGTAAAAATATTTTGTTCAAAGAACTTGTGGCTTTTTCATATAATCTCTCATCTTATGTTTTCTACATGAGTTCGTAGAAGCAGGTAGTTTTCCTTTTTCATGCAGAACTCAAGAACAGATGAAATCCTTCATTTGGATAGGTTTATCGATTTACACAGGGCCACACCATGTCAGTGGCAGGGATAACTTTGAAAATCTTAATCCCAACAAATTGTGCTGCATTAGGATATTAGAATTTTATTCTTTTTTTTTTTTTGAGACAGAGTCTCCCTCTGTTGCTCAGGCTGGAGTGCAGTGGTGCAATCTCAGCTCACTTTAACCTCTGCCCCCGCTGTTCAAGCGATTCTCCCAGTCAGCTTTCCAAGCAGCTGGAACTACAGGCGCCTGCCACCACGCCCGGCTAATTTTTGTATTTTTAGTAGAGACAGGGTTTCACCAGCAGGCTGATCTTGAACTCCAGACCTCAAGTGATACACCTGCCTTGGCCTCCCAAAGTGCTGGGATTACAGGCGTGAGCTACTGTGCCTGGCCAGAATTTGATTCTTGATTAGGGTATTTTGACAAGCATTTTTATCCCAGAGAAGTCATTTAGCTTTCCATATTCCATACCTAAGTATAATACTTCCTATTTGCATTACCTGTAAGATTATTAAAAATATCACAAAACCTAAAAGTTTAATTTTTTTTTAATTTTTGAAAAATTTCATTATTTTCTCTGAGAGTCAGGGTGACACTCTCATCCCGGCAGGAGTACAGTGGTGTCATTATAGCTTACTGTAATCTTAAACTCCTGGGCTCAAGAGATCCTCTCTCCTTAGCCTCCCGAATAGCTAGGACTATAGGTGCATGCCACTCCACCCAGCTAACAAAAAAACTTTTTTTTTTTTTTTTTTTTTTTGGTAGAGATAGGGTCTTGCTGTGTTGCCCAGGCTGGTCTCGAACTCCTAGGCTCAAGCAATTCTGCCACCTTGACCTCCCAAAATGCTGGGATTACAGGTATAAGCCACTGTGCCTGGCCTAGAGTTTGTGGTTTTTAACAGACATGATAAAAATGTAATTAGATTTGAGGTTAGGAAAATCTTAGTGTTACATGTTAGAGTGGTTCTATTTATTTAAACTATGTGTTCTGTTGTTAAATGACTCACATAGTATTTCAGATGTTTGGCTTAAATTTTCTAAAATATATTTTTTGTTGACAAAGTAGAAGGAGTAACTGCATGTTTTAACAGCAAGAAACAATAATTTGTACAAATGTTACTTTTCCTGATAAATAGCCACCGGTTGTAATCAGTTAGGATTTATTTTTATTTTAAATTCACTATCAGGTTTGGCAAATACGTGTAGACCTACATTTATTAAATCATGATGGAAATATTATTGATGCTGCCAGCATTGCTGCAATCGTGGCCTTATGTCACTTCCGAAGACCTGATGTCTCTGTCCAAGGAGATGAAGTAACACTGGTAAGCTCGTATGTGAACCAGGATCCTTGATATGAATGAATGAGGAGGGTCCTAAATGTGCAGGCAACTTGTTTTTAGTGAAGTTATGTTGTAGATGGCAATTGGGTAGGTTCTAAAAATTTGTAAGACTAAAACTGCATATGGTCAAAATTGCCCTGGAAATCTCTTAACAGTTCCTCTATTGAAACATTTGTCAGTAAGAACATACCCTAGCCTGGTTTTCCAGAATAGAATTAGATGACTTTTGAATTGAACATTAGATGAAGTGGTTGACTTACGTTTAGGGGCCATATGTGTGAAAAATATGTGAATCTCAGCACAGTGAGATGCTTACCTGCAGGAGGCATGCAATAGCTGAAAAGCACTGAGGAATCAGCAGGTTCATATTTGTCTCCAGGACTTTTGTTTATTAGGCAAAGAGATGACAAAAGTCCATCAGAAATACGTGGAGGGCTTGTTAAAACATATTGCCAGACTCTACTCCCAAAGTAAAACAGGGCTAGGACTTAAGATTTTGTACTTCTAACTTTGAGTTCTTAGGTAATACTGATGTTGCTGGTCCAGGGAGCACATTTTGAAAACCATTGACCTACGTTGTCTTTATCTTTTGTTCTGAGTATGTCAGTTTTGATTATATAAATTACATGCTAGAATAATGAAAGTGCACTATAGTTGTAGTTTGAATCCTGAAGTTGCAAAAAGATACATCAGATGCCCAGATTTTCTAAGCAATGATTCATAATTTTGATTTTAGGCAGTAGACTGAAGCAGAACCATTAAAAAGTGAGAAATAACAGTAGAGATAATATTAACAGTAGAGATAATATTCTTTTAGAGGAGGGAGTTTATATAAGGAAGTGAAAAAAAGCAGAAAGCGATTACTACACTTGAAAAATCAATTAAAGAATACTGTGGTGTTATTGCTAGTGGGAATGTAAAATGGTACAGCCATGTTGGAAAAGTTTGGCAGCTTAAGTTTTAAGTGTAGACAGCATTCTATATTCAGAAAAATAGCAATAGAAGAAAATACTCTTTTTTTTTTTTTTTTTTTTGAGACTAGGTCTCACTCCATTGTCCAGGCTGGGGTGCAGTGGCGTGATCTCGGCTCACTGTAACCTCTGCCTCCTGGACTTAAGCAATCCTCCCACCTCAGTCTCCTGAGTAGCGGGGACTACAGGTATGTGCCACCCGCTTGACTAATTTTTTGTATCTTTTGTAGAGATACGGTTTCACCAAATTGCCCAGGCTGGTCTCGAACTCCTGGGCTCAAGTGATCCTCCCACCTCGGCCTCCCAAAGTGTTGGGATTACAGGCATGAGTCATCATGCCCAGCTGAAAACACTCTCTTATATGTACATCTTTCAGCAGGTTTGACCTCGTAATTTTTTTTTTTCTTTTGAGACAAAGTTTCACCCCTGTTGCCCAGGCTGGAGTACAATGGCGTGATCTTGGCTCACTGCAGCCACCGCCTCCCGGGTTCAAGCGATTCTCCTGCCTCAGCCTCCCAAGTAGCTGCGATTACAGGCATGTGCAACCACGCCTGGCTAATTTTGTATTTTTACAAAGGGTTTCTCCATGTTGGTCAGGCTGGTCTCGAACTCCCAACCTCGCCCACATCGGCCTTCCAAAGTGCTGGGATTACAGACGTGAGCCGCCTACCCCAGCCGACCTTATAATAAAACAAATTGCAATGGCTTAAAATTAGAAAAAAAAAAAATTCCAGCAATTCCATGCCTAAGAATCTACAGGAGGAATAAGAGCTTATTATGTTCAGAGACTTGAATTCAAATGTTCATAGCATCATTTATTAGCCAGAAACTGGAAACAATCCAAATGTCCAGCTGGTGAATAGATAAACAAAATGTCATCATACAAATAATGGAATACTGTTCAGTAATGAAAAGAACTACTGATAAATGCTGCAAGGTGCATGAAACATGCTAAGTTGAAAGAAGCCAGGTGCAAAACATTACAATTTTTTTTTCCATTTATGTAGAATGCTCAGAAAGTCAGATTTATAGAGACAGAAATAAGATAGATCAGTGATTCCTTGGGGCTAGGGTGGGAGTACACCAGACTCCTACAGACTACAGACAGATTCAAAGGCATTTTGGGGAGTAATGGAAATGTTGAAAAACTAGATTGTGGGCCGGGCGCGGTAGCTCACGCTTGTAATCCCAGCACTTTGGGAGGCTGAGGCGGGCGGATCACGAGGTCAGGAGATTGAGACCACGGTGAAACCCCGTCTCTACTGAAAATACAAAAAATTAGCCGGGCATGGTGGCAGGCGCCTGTAGTCCCAGCTACTCAGAGAGGCTGAGGCAGGAGAATGGTGTGAACCTGGGAAGCGGAGCTTGCAGTGAGCTGAGATTGCGCCACTGCACTCCAGCCTGGGCGACAGAGTGAGACTCCGTCTCAAAAAAAAAGAAAAACTAGATTGTGGTGATGGGTCCGTAAATGTATCCATAACTATACATTTACTAAAAATTGAATCATATACTTAAAATGAGTGGATTTTGGCTGGGCGTGGTGGCTCACACCTGTAATTCCAGCACGTTGGGAGGCCAAGGTGGGTAGATCACCTAAGGTCGGGAGTTCGAGACCAGCCTGACCAACATGGAGAAACCCCATCTCTACTAAAAATACAAAATTAGCCGGGCGTGGTGGCACATGCCTGTAATCCCAGCTACTCGGGAGGCTGACACAGGACAATCGCATGAGCCCAGGAGGCGGAGGTTGCAGTGAGCTGAGATCGCGCCATTGCACTCCAGCCTGGGCAACAAGAGTGAAACTTCGTCTCCAAAAAAAAAGAGTGGATTTTATGGGATGTAAATTATGTGTCAGTAAATTTTTGAAAAAGCTTTTTGAAAAAGTTGTACAGTTTGAGGAACATGAGTGGCAAAATCTGGTAATTATTAATATAAAAGAAGTTATTTGGGTACTCAAAGGAATAAAGGAACTTCATTTTTTAGTATTTGATGTGCAAGATGATTTTTTTGGATGTTCGTAACTTAGTGACTGTAATTATTAAACATTTCTTTTGAAACAGTATACACCTGAAGAGCGTGATCCTGTACCGTTAAGTATCCACCACATGCCCATTTGTGTCAGTTTTGCCTTTTTCCAGCAAGGGTAAGCCTCGCCTTATTATGGGCCAAAATTACAAATGCAGCTAGGAATTTTATTGCTCTACTCAAGTATGTCATGTTAATATTAAACAAACACTTCCCTTAATATGAAAGCACCTTATATTTCCTTTCTTTCTTTGTAAGGGCATTAGTTGGCAAAGAGCTTTCTCAATAGAAGTAACAAAACTCTTACACTATGATGAAGATACTTCCCAACATTTTTCTTTTCATGGCATACTTACAAATTTAGGAATTTACTATGGCATGGTAGTGTTTTATGTTTCCTAAGGATGTACAGGGGTTAAGAGAATTACATGCTAGGCTCTAATTTGGGACAGTGGGGTGAGAATTACTGTGGGTTACTGGAAGATGGGGAACTTTGGAGCATATTAGATGGAGTAGTTCTAGGAGTTGGTTACAAGGGGGGATGGTTCACAAACTGGAAGAAAAAAATCCGATGTTCTTCAGTTTTCCAGCATTTTCTTTACTTAACTGCTAAATCCTCCTGTGGCAGAAAACTTGGAGTTTTTCAGGTCCATTTAATGGTGCTTTCAGATGAAAACTTGAGCCTTAAATTCCTTTAGAAACAAGGGAAGATAAAAATATTTCACACAGTGTTGTGCACAAGGACTAGAGAAAAACTTTCAAGTTTTAGTGACTGTAAGTGTAGAGTTTTATCAGAGGAAAATGGGCCAGCATTGTCCAGTAGAAATAAAATGTGAACCATATATATAATTTTCTTATTTTCCTTTTTTTTTTTTTTGAGATGAGGTCTGGCTTTGTTGCCCAAGTTGGAGTACAGCAGTGCGATTTTTGCTCATTACAACCTCTGCTTTCTGGGCTCAAGCAATTCTTCAGCCTCAGCCTTCCGAGTAGTTGAGACTACAGGCATGCACCACCATGCCTCGCTAATTTTTGTATTTTTTTGTAAAAAAGAGGTTTTGCCATATTGCCCAGGCTGGTCTGGAACTCCTGAGTTCAAAAGTGATCTAGCTACCTCAGCCTCCCAAAATGCTGGATTACAGGGATGAGCCACCATGCCTGGCTGTTTCTTTTTCTTTTCTTTTCTTTTTTTTTTTTTTTTAAAGACAAGGTCTCCCTCTGTCACCCAGGCTTGAGTGCAGTGGCGTGAGCATGTTTTATTGCAGCCTCAACCTCTCAGGCTCAAGTGATTCTCCTGCCTCAGCCTCCTGAGTAGCTGGGACCACAGGTGCACACCATGCCCAGCTAATTTCTTTATTTTTTGTAGAGATGGGATTTCACTATGTTGCCCAGGATGGTCTGAAGCTCCTGGGCTCAAGTGATCCGCCCATCTCCACCTCCCAAAGTGCTGGGATTGTAGGCCTGAGCCACCATGCGCAGGCTTTGTTACTTTTTAAATTTTTTTTTATTTTTTTGTGACAGGGTCTCACTCTCACCCAGGCTGCAGTGCAGTGGTGTGATTATAGCTCACTGCAGCCTCCAACTTCTGAGCTCAAGTGATCCTCCCACCTCAACCTTCCAAGTAGCTGAAACTATAGGTGTGTGGCATACCCAGCTAATTAAAAAAATTTTTTTTTGTAGAGACAGGGTCTCCCTTTGTTGCCCAGGCTGGTCCCAAACTCATGAGTTCAAGTGATCCTGCAGTCTTGACCTCCCAAAGTGCTGGGATTACAAGCATGAGCCACCATGCCTGGCCTCATATGTGTAATTTAAAATTTTCCAGTAGTCACATTAAAAAGGTAAAATTAATTTTTATATATTTTAATATGTTTTCATGTTAATGAAATAAAATGATTAATGAAATAATCAGTATTTTGATAATTACTCATGAGATAGTCTACATTCTTTTGTTTCCATTAAGTCTCTGAAATCCACTATTTTACATATTCTGATTACATTTCAAGGGCTCAGTAACCACAGGTGACTATTGGCGAATGTACCGGACAGTGCAGAAATAGACAGTATTTTTTTCATGAGCCATTAGCAGAACGCAGTAGAACTTTGGAGTACAGGACATTAGGGCAACTTTAGGGTTAACCAAATTAACATTATCTAAGTTTTTATTAATGAGCCAGAAGTCATTTAATCAAAGAGATAGCATTAGGTTTAGATTATATATCATTTAAGTAAATCCAACCTGAACTTAATGTGATTTCATTGTAATAACTAGAGATACCCACTTAGCATCCATTTGTGTTCATAAACACAATAATTTTCTTGTCTCTTTCCCCATTTCAGTGACCCAAATCCATAGGCTCAGACCTTTATTCTCTGTTGACTTTATTGATGCCATCTTTTAAAAATTCGTTACCCAGAAGATGGTAAGCATTCAGTCTCAGATTTATTCAGGTCCGTTTAACATTCATTTCAGAACATATTTATTGGTGGATCCCAATGAACGAGAAGAACGTGTGATGGATGGCTTGCTGGTGATTGCCATGAACAAACATCGAGAGATTTGTACTATCCAGTCCAGTGGTGGGATAATGCTACTAAAAGATCAAGTTAGTGCTTTGATTAATGTCCCATTAATAATAGGTTGCTTCTCTTTAGATGCTTTTTCTTTTAACAAAAATCCAATGGGGATACTTCCAGTGATTGATTCTAGGATGTGTTAGAATGTGGTTTCAGTACTGTCACTATTAAATACATTCTGTTGACTGGTGGCTATGAGGTATCCTCCTCCTTCCTACCTTGGTGCTCCCATGTCTGGCCTGCTAGAGTCTGACCGTTCCATCTAGAAGCAGGGTCTAGTGAAGAAAAAGATTTATATCCCTTTTTTTAAAAAAAAAAAAGTGGCTAGGCATGTCGGCTCACGCCTGTAATCCCAGCACTTTGGGAGACCATGGCTGGTGGATCACTTGAGGTCAGGAGTTCAAAACCAGCCTGGCCAACATGGGGAAACCCATCTCTACTAAAAATACAAAATTAGCTGGGTGTGGTGGCTGGCGCATGCCTGTAATCCCAGCTACTTCGGAGGCTGAGGCAGGAGAATCGCTTGAATCTGGGAGGCAGAGGTTGCAGTGAGCTGAGATCATGCCATTGCACTCCAGTCTGGGCAACGAGCAAAATTCTGCCGGAAAAATAAAAAATAAAATAAATAAATAAATATTAGCCGAGCTTGGTGGTGCATGCCTGTGGTCCCGGCCACTTGGGAGGCTGAGGTGGGAGGATTGCTTGAGCCCAGGAGGTGGAGGTTGAGTGAGCTGAGATCGTGTCACTGCATTCTAGCCTGGGCTACGGAATGAGATCCTGTCTCAAAAGCAAATAAAAATTTTTAAACATCCAATAGTAGACATTATGTAAAAAGATAGTTTTACTTTTACTTTTAGAACTACAATTGACAGTAGTTCTGAAACCCAGCTGTATATCAGATTCACATGGGAGCTTTTAGAAACTAGATCTCCATATAGCATACAGTGTAGGTGATTAAAAGCTGCTTTAGTTTGAATTCTAGTTCTGCACCCGTACTAGCTGATCTTGGGCAAAAGATTTTATATCTTTGGGTCTCACTTTCTTTATCTGTAAAATAGGGAATGATGTTATTGCCAACACCTTGTTGTTATAAGGATATAAATAGATAAATTGCACAGTGTCTAGCACACATTAAGTGTGCAATAAATGTTAGTTTCTGGTATCATCATCATCTTTACCAGCATCACAAGTACTATCCAGATTTCCCACAGAGAAAGGAAATTAGTGCATCCTGGAGCATGTATGTGTCTGTGGCCTCTTCCATGGTATCTTTTATACTGTTGTGTAAGAAAGTTTTTATGTCTGTTCCCTTAATGTGATAGTCCTTCACATATCTTAAAACAACTTTCACATCTTGCCTTAATCTGTGTTTACATTGTATTCATGTTTGGAAAAGTCAGGCTTAAATTATAAAGGTAGAAAAATTTCATGGTTTTAGTTTCGTTAGAGAAAACCATTTATTGCCTTTAAACAACAGAATTCACTTTTATAAATAGGTTCTGAGATGCAGTAAAATCGCTGGTGTGAAAGTAGCAGAAATTACAGAGCTAATATTGAAAGCTTTGGAGAATGACCAAAAAGTAAGGTAAGTAACTTTTCCAGAACTAAATGGTCTTTTATTTTCATTTTTTAAATTTTTATTATTTTTTTTAGTATAGGCAAGCTTTATTATGCATGAACTTGATTTCACATACGAAGTTAGAATGGCAGTTTCACTTAAAATTGACTCATTAAAAAGTGTAAATACCATGGTATAGATATGTTATCCAAAACTCCAAAAGGTAGTGAAACTGGTAACAGATATTGCTACTCATCTTTGGACGGATACAATAAAAGTATTAATGAATCTGGTTCCCAGACAAGTATGTGTCACTTGCTCCTGTGCCTTAGGGAGGAGAGGATGTTACAACACAAGCATTATTGATGCAGTGACTTGTGGATAGTTGCTCCTTATTAACACTGCTAAAATTAGGTTCACGTTTTTTACTTTGTGTGGGAGCTGGTGATTCTTGTCCTTTTGTTTTATGAGGGATATCTTTCAAAGTGTTGGCATCAAACCCACTTATTGCAAAATGCATCACAGATGGGAATTTAAGTCTGGGTCAAGTCCAGAATTCCAAAACAATAAAGAGGAAAGACCCGCCTAAGAGCAAGAGGTCCTTCATTGCTCCAGACTCCAAGACACAACACAGGGAACAGGAAATGGCCCTAAATGGTCTTTTAATATATTTTTTTCTCTTAAGGATCTTCCTTGAACAAGGGCAACCATATAAATTTCACACTTGATCTTTCCTTATTTGTTAATCTCAATTGAGTATACGACTTAGTGTGTTTTTAGAAAATTGGATTTATTATATTTTCTGCAATTTAAATATAACCTATATTGAAAAATCATGTAAGATTTTTGTTTTTTGAGATGAAGTCTCACTCTGTCGCCTAGGCTATAGTGCATTTGTGCAATCCCAGCTCACTGTAGCCTCTGCCTCATGGCTTCAAGTGATTCTCCTGCCTCAGCCTCCCAAATAGCTGAGATTACAGATGCATACCACCATGCCCGGCTAATTTTTATATTTTTAGTAGGGAGGGGTTTCGCCGTGTTGGCCAGGCCGGTCTCAAACTCCTGACCTCAGGTGATCCACCCCCCGGGCCTCCCAAAATATTAGGATTACAGGTGTGAACCACCGTGCCTGGAGACATAAGATTTTTCTTTAGCAGTTAACATTTTCTTAGGATAAAAATAATCTAGTAACTCAAATTAATGGAAGGAAACAGGTTGATTTCCATCTCTACCTCTTACTGTGCTATCTTAAGCAAGATACATAACCCAGCATTTCAGTGTCCTCTTCTATAATATGGGATATTAACACTACCTGGTAGGGCTGATTTGAGGGTTAGAGAATAGTATATTTTAAGCACCTAGCACATGGTCTGGCACATGGTTTAATAAATGATTATGCTAACTATTTATTGTTGTTAGGCATAATAAATTGGTGAGGTTAAGTTAGATAAACTCTCTTCCAATATTTTTCATCCACCAAAGGATAAAATAATAGTTTTTTTTCCCTTCCTGTCTTCTATCCAATCTGTTACCTTCCTCCCCCTTCCTTCCTACCAAAAAAACCCCCACATACAGGAAAGAAGGTGGAAAGTTTGGTTTTGCAGAGTCTATAGCAAATCAAAGGATCACAGCGTTTAAAATGGAAAAGGCCCCTATTGATACCTCGGATGTAGAAGAAAAAGCAGAAGAAATCATTGCTGAAGCAGAACCTCCTTCAGAAGTGTATCTTTATTTGGTGGCTTTTGCAGTAACAAGATTCATAACACTTGGCATTATAATATTAGGCTATATGAAGGATGTGTATACTGAAATTAGTTTTTGTAAACACTAGTTTGTTAGAGAAAACACTTAAAATACAAGATAGAGATGTGAGTCATATTCTGTTGATGGTATAACATTCAGCTTCTCTTCAGTTAGCTTGGAAAAAACAGATTTTGTTTTAAGGACCAATTTAATTTAGTACTATAACTAAAATGTTGAGAATCTGTCTCTTCACATTTCTTATTAATTGCATCCATAAAATCTTGCCTGAGTTTTTTTTCTTCTTCATTGTTCAGCCATCCATAGTGTAGCTATATTAAGTTTTTTTTCCCCTAGGAACTTGAGGCACACTTGAATCAGTCTTACAAGAAGAAAACTTTCATTCTCATCTTCAGCAGTCCATCAAATAACAATGTTTTTGTTACCCAGTTTTCTTAACTTGTTAAGTGTTTCTACACCTGTGCTATGGACTCCTGGAACTGCCCAAATTGGAGAGGGAGTAGAAAACTCCTGGGGTGATCTTGAAGACTCTGAGAAGGAAGATGATGAAGGCAGGGGTGATGAAGCTATCATTCTTGATAGTATAAAAATGGACACTGGAGTAGAAGTCTCTGATATTGGAAGCCAAGGTAGGTGACATTTTATGGCACACTTATTACTATATATTACATATATAGTATTACCATATAGTTATATATATAATAATGCATAAGTGTATATATTATCACTATATATAGTAATATATAGCATATTAGCTATATAAAGATGTATACTAGATAACATACAGGATACTATATAGAGAGAATATAGATATGTAGTTATATATAGGGATGTAAGTATTGCATTTTTAGAGGGGCTAAATATTGTGATTTAAATTTCAACTAAATTATTGTGGCTAACTGCAATACTAATGCTACTTTCTAAAAGAATATGCATATCTTTGTAGAGTAGTGGTACACTTCGGCATAAAATGATAGTGATATTTTTAAGTAAAAAAATTTTTTTGTGTGTGTATGTATTTGGGTGGGTTTTAAGGAAATGAGTTTCTTGAAGATCTTACTCCTCTGTGCTGTCTTTTTTTTGTAGTTTCTAGACTGAAACAAACAGCCCATCCCATATCATAACATATAATACTGTCTAAATAAAACTTTCTATGATGATAGAAACATTAAGTATCTACACTGGTATAGCAGCCACTAGCCCCACGTGGCTATTGAATGCTTGAAATGTGGCTTGTGTTACTGAGAACTGAATTTTAAATTTTACTTAATACAAAATTAAGCAGCCACATGTGGCTAGTGGCTACCATACTAGACATCGCAGTATTAGAACATAAAAAAATTCTATAAGTGACTAGAATACTGGTAGTCCTAGACGTTTCTTGCATTCTGAAAGCCATAGAACTGAAGAAGTTGTTTTTATGTATGCTTATTTCTACTTTTAAAAAAAAAGCAAATTCTTGCTGGTCTACTAGAATGACTTATTTTCTTACGTGGTAAGAACAGAAATCCTACAAGGAACTGGGAGCTAGGCTGGCAGGGAAAATTGAAGGTGATATGTTTAGTAGGAATGTAATGCAGATACTTCTGTTTTCAAAGAGAGAAAGTATTGCTTATGAACATTACCAGAGCTTGGGCTTTTTGTTTTTTTACTTAAGTAAATAGGTAAGGAAAAAATTTCCCATTGATTGGGACCCTTACTCAAATTTCCCAGTGGTTACTTCTATTTGGTATTATTCTCCCAGAACTTGTTCCAGGTATTTATTTACTCTGTGCAGTGATGTAAGCTAATGCTGCATAGACTTGTATAGCATTGAATATAACTAGTTGGTTTAACAATTCTCGTATTGTTGAAGATGTAAGTTGTTTCCATTTTTTCCACTGTTAACAATATCCTTGCACTTGCATATACCTCTTATGTTTGTTTAGTGTATTCTTCTAACAGTGAATAATATTTTCAACTGAATATAATGAAGGTGGACCTAAGAATTGGAAAAATGGAGCAGGTACAGCCTTCCTAAAGCATGTGAAGAAAGGGAGAAACTAATTGAAAACTAAAAATACAAATAATGGATATGGGTTAATTCACATTTTATGTATATCATTAACTAATGATCAGGAGAAAAATGGGCAAAATACATGGAGCAGTTCTCAAAGTATACAATGGCCAGTAATATTTTTCATGGTCAGCCCTGATAGTAATACAAATAAAATCCAAAGAAAAATGACATTGCATTTTTTGTTACTGTATTTTGGGCAGTATTAAAAACACCAGCAATGCCAAAGGTATATGGGAAATGGGTTCTTTTATTTCTTGGAATGTAAACTGGAACTATTTCTGGAGGAATAGAGTAGCACAAACAATTCACTTGTCTCTACAAAAGATGCTATATAGATTTCCCCCTAGCTTTTCTATTATGACATGTACCAAATTGTCACACCGTTCAAGCACCTGTAGGAAATAAGAGTTTAAAGAAACAAATGTTACAGATGAGTTCTAGAGTGCTCTAAGAAGCTGATTTAAAGAGAAGAGTAAGCCTCCACCAGAGTTTTATTTTTAATTTATTTTTTGGGATGGAGTCTTGCTCTGTCACCCAGACTGGAGTGCAGTGGCACTGCAACCTCCACCTCCCTGGGTTCAAGTGATTCTCATGCCTCACCATGCCTGGCTAATTTTTCTATTTTTAATAGAGATGGGGTTTCACCATGTTGGCCAGACTGGACTCGAGTTCCTGACCTCAGGTGATCCACCTGCCTCAGCCTACCAAAATGTGGGTATTAAAAGTGTGAGCCACCACGCCCAGCCCCAGAAATAAGAGTTTTAGAACATCTGATAGAAATAAACTCATGTAGAAATAAATTTTGCAAGAGATTGCTTAACTTTTTTTTTTTTTTTAATAAAAAAACAAAGATGCTCCCATAATACTGTCAGATAGTGAAGAAGAAGAAATGATCATTTTGGAACCAGACAAGACTCCAAAGAAAATAAGGTAACAAATTTCTGGTTTATTTCAAATGTATACATATACTCAACACTTCTAGAGGTTTGCTCTCTGGTTTTACTCTCATCTTGCCACATGACTATAAACAAAAAGACATCCCTTTTTCATCAGGGATCCATCTGTTCTGTGATTTCTTTGCCTTGTGATTTATAAAAATTAGGACCTAAATCTATAATATAAACTCTTTGGATGCCAGTCTTACTCATAGCTGACACATTTTATATCCTATTGGAAAACTAAGAAATGCCTCTTATTTCAATAATCCAAAACTTAACAAGCACACTCTTAGTAAATTCTTACTTGGCTTTATTCACAGAACACAGACCACCAGTGCAAAACAAGAAAAAGCACCAAATAAAAAGCCAGTGAAAAGAAGAAAAAAGAAGAGAGCTGCCAATTAAAGCTAACAGTTGTATATTTGTATATATAACTATTAAAAGGGATATTTATTCCATTCTAAGAACCCTGGGTATTTTTTATTCACAAATCCATTATAAAATCTAGCAGGATTTTAAACATAGTTTTTTGGTTTTAATGTTGTGCTTTAAAATAATAAATCTTCTGGAGCATTTCTCGTCTGTTAATTTGCATATAAGCTTCCCACCCTCTTCCGTTCCCAACCTCTGTTGAGTTTACCTCGCAAAACCTAAACAGTTTTACAAAGAGCGAAAAAGTCTGGGGATCTCTACTCTATCTATCTATCTATCTATCTCTGAATACTGTATTCAGATCTGCTTAGATTATGCCCAAATCAGTAAATTGATCCAGTTGCTTAGGAAAATGAATGTCAGAATTTGAGGGTCTGTTTTCCTAAACCTACTTTAATTTTAGAGGAAGGCTTTTCACTTCCCATTATATAGTAAACCAAGTAAACTTTTCTAAGCGAAATCCTGAAGAAGTTAAATTTGACTTGCAAAGTTTTCCAAATCAATTTATTATCCTAACAGCTGGCATCATTAATACTTCAACAAAACCACTTAAAATTAGCCAAATATCTAAGATACATATACAAAAGATATACAAATTAAAACCATTTAAAAAGTAATAGATACCATAATTTGTACTTGGCCATAACTTCTGTATTCAGAAATGATTTTAAAAACCTAAGTTAAAAACTGTACACCATATACTTTTTGAGTGATTTACATCTTAGAAAACAAAGGCAGTCTTTCATTGTTTGTTACAGATTTAGTGTCTCTGGTGGGTTGAGGAGAGAAACACCATGATACCTGTAAGTAGGAAAAAACAAAAAGCACTTTTAGTAAAAACTCACTGGGTAAAGGAGATCATGGAATAATGTTTGTACTCATGTATTGGGAACTAAAAAATGCTATTTCTGTCTGACCGACTTGATGGTTTTAGAAACACTGTCTGGTCCCTGAAACACACATGCATGCCCCCTTCCTTCTTTCTTCTCCTCCAGACCCAGGGCAGAAAGCATGAACTACAACCTTCTTCAAACACATAACCAATTTAGAGAACAGCTTCTCAAGGAGGCTATGGCAGATTCATGAATAAAGTTAAAATGTCAAAGATCTCTGAACCATAATCTAGAAAAGTAAGCTTCAATATCCAAGTTAATTCTTACTTTGAATGTTTGTACTTTTCTCTTATTGACTGTTGTGCATGCTGTGGTGCTTTGAGGTAGGTCTGGTGAAGGTCCATGAGACAAGGCTTAAGACTTTCCAGGGTATATCCAGTCTTTCGTATTAATGATTCAGGCTACAGAGAAAGGAATAGAGAACCCCTGAGTTTTGCTTTTAGTAACAGACACCAAACACAGTAAATAGTTGGCATTAAGCTTATGTTAAATTCCAGTACTAATCTTTAACTTTCCCAACTAACTACTAGTTTTCTCAGGCCATTATTCCATCTCTTGATCCATTTTTTACTATTTTCTCTGCCAGCAACAGGTCAGATGCTTTTAAAAAAGCTCACTTTTCAATCCAAGTTACAACTAAGCTTACTACCTAACAAACACTGTTCAACAGGTAACATGCCTTAAACAGTATATAATCATCCCTCAGTGTACATGAGGGATTGGTTCCAGGACCCTTCCCAAATATAGCCAAATCTACATATTCAAGTCCTGCACTCCTCACCCTTCCATATATATGGGTTGTGAATCCCCTGAATACTGTAGTTTCAGTCCACATTTGATTGGAAAAAAATCCATGTGTAAGTGGACTCACACAGTTCAAACCTGTGTTTTTCAAAGGTCAACTGTATATATTTGAAGTTTTTACAAGTAAGAACATCTAGGCAACCCTCAGTTTTGTAGGACAATTATTATTTAATCTGGCACAGGCATTTCAGTCACAAGATAGGTGTGTGAAGACCGTAATACATACCCAGCTTTGTCCCGTGACTGTGTAGAGTGCTAAATGAAAGGCAGCTCCAGCAATAACTGATGGCAAATACTTTAGGTATGGGTCAGCATCTATCAAACTTAATTCTCCCAAAAACTGGAATAAAAAATACTTATGATCACAAGAGCATTTAGAATTCAAATGTCAAACCTCTGCCTTCTAATTAATTTTTTCCTACCTTTGATAATGGCTCTGTAGCAACTCTAGAAAAAATATTTCACAGCCTCATCTTTAAACATATCATTTTAGTGTTCTGTTCCATCCTCATCCTGTATTTTCCCTCCTTTATTAACTTTTAAAAAACAACTCTTCTGACTACCCATCCCCAAGATGTCATCCTTAGACCTCTGCTTCTAGTGCTTTCCTGATAGATTATCTTTTGCCAGCAGTAGGCTTTCTTCCATACTGCAGCATTAATCTCCCTCTGAATACTAAATGTCTTCACCACTGCTGTACAAAGGAACTAGGTTCCTGTACAAAGGAATTAGGGCTTACCCCTAATTATTACCTAAGAATTGCCATTCAACAAAATGAAAGTTAACTCACCATTGCTAAACTTTCAACTTTGCAGTTTGCAGGTTGCTGATGCAGAAAGTATTGGGTAAGAAACTGATGTACTGTTGGAGCAGCTAAGTCAAAAGTAAGGACTTTCAAAACTAGATGCTCCATTCTCAGAACTTGTTTCTTGGTGTAGGTATCATCTGTAATGTACACAAACTCTGCTACTTCTGGGGGGTATATTTCTTCAAACTTTCTACAATGAAAAAAGTTTTAAGTAATCAGTCCTAAAAGAGAAGCAAGCTTCCTTATCCCAATTCTGAAATCCCATTAGCAGAATATGGAATGAATCCAAAATCCACACCAACTGCATTTCCAGACACTTGATCATCATTTCTAGTAGAGACTGGATAGCTAATTGCTAATTAAAAGGTCCAAATCAATAAAGGACTTTTGAGATATTTTCCCCAGTTCAGTCAAAGGAAGTAAATGAAAGGCATGAGACTTCTCAAGATGGGAACAATGCCAGAGTTCACCAAGTACCTGAAAATTTAGGAAATACAAGTCTTAGGAAAACATGTTTCATGTTTTCATTTTTAGATTTAGTTTTTCTTTCTTTTTTTTCTTTTCTTTTTTGAGACAGAGTCTTGCTCTGTCGCCCAGGCCAGAGTGCAGTGGTGCAATCTTAGCTCACTGCAACCTCCACCTCCGGGGTTCAAGCGATTCTCCTGCCTCAGCCTCCCTAGTAGCTGAGATTACAGGCATGCGTCAACATGCCCAGCTAATTTTTGTATTTTTAGTAGAGGCGGGGTATCGCCATGATGGCCAGGCTTGTCTCGAACTCCTGACCTGAAGTGATCCACCTGCCTTGGCCTCCCAAAGTGCTGGGATTACAGACATGAGCCACCGCACCCAGCCTTTACTTCTTAATAAAAGAGACACTGCTTATATGCCAGAAAGTAATATTGGAAGGAAAATGTTTTAAAATTTGTAACCTAGTATACTATATCATGTTCAAGGAATCCAGTTGGGGGAAAATTAGTGTTCTAGATTCGAACACAGTTTCATCCTCCTCCACTGCCCCAAGCCCCACCACACTGCCATCCCTAAAGTAGTCACTGACTCTCTGCCTGGTGTATGTTAAAAGGTCACCATTAAAAAACAATTTCTTCCCTAGACAAAAGATCGTGATCACTTTTAAACAAACCAAGGTAGACTTACGAGGCTAACAGCATAGCAGCAGTGCCCACAAGCTGAAGCTTTCCTCTCAGCACTGACATGGAAGAAAGGAACCTATCAATGTAGTTCACAGCCAAATGAAGGGTCTCATTCTGTAGTTTATATTCTTCTCCTACTTCAACTAACCAGTCCACGAGGATAGCCCTCATACTGTTAGTGATGTCTGGCTGTTTCTTCATGTAACCCACTTTAGGTTTACATTTAACCTATTGAGAAAATTATTTATAGTGTTAAAATTATTATAGTGTAAAAATTGCAATTAGATTATTTTACCATTAAGAGAGGCTACATGCTATAAACTTAACTGTAGCATTAGAATAATTCATTAGTTTAAAAATTTAAACATTATCCTCTCAATTTCATTTAGCCACATTTAACAAATACATTATACAAACTGGATTCAGAGAACCTTTACCTCCATTTCCCTAAGGTATGTGTGAATATCCTCATGGTAGTCTGGTACTTCATTAACACTCACTGGCTTTTCATCTTCTAATACAATTGACATGTCCATAGTATGTGGTGACTCTGGGACAATTCAAAAGATATGATTAAATTAATTGTTTGTCTATTTAGTTTAATAGCTAAAAATGACTGCCATGGAAGGAATCTCATATTAACGAAGCACTTATTTCTTCAAGCTAAAAAGAGCTTCTCATGACAAAATATGTAGAATATTTTACCCTAGTCTCAGTATCTCTGTACATAGAGCTTTGGAATGATTTTAGTTAATGAGGGGGGAAAAAAAGAAACATATTGGTAGGCCCCTAACAGGAAAATGAGAATCAGGTATTATCTTAAAGTATCCATCTTCCACAACAGAAAGGAGCAAATGGCATGGTGGTTCTGTTAGGACAGAACACTTAAAATCCAAGTTTTGAGATAATATCTAAGATTTGCCCTAAGAGAAACTGCAGATCCCAGAGTCTGACATATATAAAGCCCAAGTAGGCAATAGCTAGAATCAGTTAAATGGCCTCCATTAACAAGTGTTATTAAGAAATTAGGTTTGTTATGGGCAAATGGATTAACACTATAAATAATTTATTTTTTGTAGTATAAATTATTTTGAAGCAAAGAGTATCATCCATTATTCCTCTCACTTCAAAGATCACCTTGAGATTAAACATTTTCTGCAAAATTTTGATAAAAACACACAAATTATAATTTCCAAAGGACTTTTCCTGCTCACCCCTCCTTCCTCACAATCAATACAACTAAAACTAAAATGAGATTGGATTTAGTGAGCTGTCCAGTGACTCAATATCCCTAGGGCAAAGAAACAGTACAAACTGCAAAGAGCTGTTTACAGCAGCTACTTTAATATATGAGTAAGGGTAAACAGCCATGGTACAACTATTTACTTGGAGGAAAAGTGTCACTTTCTGGTATCAGATGATAATCCAGACTGGTTTTATAGAAACAAAATTATAAAACTGGAAGAGATGTTATGTAATCACAATATTTAAGACTGCATCTTCAAATAGCACTCTCTAAGTGATATATAAGAAGTGAGTTAAATAAAACTGAAATCTATTCTCCCAACCAAGAACACATTTATGGGATCAGATTAAAATAAGCATTTAAGATCTAATTATAATTAGATTGATGTGACTGGCAGTGAACCTGAAAGAGCACTGGATTAGGATCTTTTTAGTATGTCACCAGGTCAAGTGTTAGCTGTGAGATCTGAGATAAGTCACATCCTTTCTAAGCCTTGTTACATTAAACCTAACTCACTGTAGTCAAAATGACTACATAAGACATCTTAAAATGCAAATCATTAATATCATCTAATAATTATAATTACCGTAATTCCATACAGATTTTCCTTAAAACTTACCAAAACTACCATCCATTGGATAATCAAGAGGGACCAATGGTTTTCTGGGTCCAGGTAAACTAATGGCTGAATTAAAAGCCAGGGCATCTTCACGCTCTGTTTTTTGAGATTCAGCTGGCTTCTTCTGAGTCTCTTTTTCTGCTTCATCCACATGAATGGTGAACGCAGGCTGTTTACTGTTTGCTTTCCAAGGAGGCACGGTGACATGCTCATCATTTACAGGAAGATCCTTAAGGGGTGCAACCTAAGAAAAAAATTAATAACTGGCTTTGAGCCTACTAAATAAGAGTTTTGCATTCTTTCTCTTACGGGTGTTGGCCTTTGCTTTTTCTCCCAAATACTCTATCAGGAATTAAACTTTCTGGGACAAAGAAGAGTTTGAGTATTCAAAAGAGAAGGGATGTTCCCATTTGTCACAGGCATTCCCACAAAGGCTATCAATAGATAACACTAGGTGGAATTATGCAAAACAAATCAGGGCCACAAGAAGGGTGGGGTGGCAGGACAATACATGACAAGTTTAGGAAAGACATGGCAAAAAAAAGTGTTGGTTCACCACTGTCGCCCGAGGGTGGAGCAACAGAGCAAATCCGGCTAAAATGGCGGAATTTGCCAAAAGCAAAGTATTTCGTACACCCTTTTCTAAAGTAGAGGTCATCTCTTTCATCTCTTAACCGTGAGGAGGATACGGGTCAGAGTCCTACAGCAGTGCCTGGGGTTTAAAAGTGGAGAGAAAGGCGCGGAGCTGAGCGAAGACTACACGTTTTAGAGCTTGGTTTGACCCCATTATGTACAGGCAGATGCCCCCTAAACACAGCAGACAGGCAGCATACACACAGCGTTGGCGGGGTCCTGATGCTAATAATGGGAGAATTCCTACTGTGGCATCCCACACACCAGCACCAAGTGCACTCCAGACCCTGGCCCCCTTCCAAAAGCCCAGGACATGCCTTCTCGCCACTCTTCCCTGCCTGCTAAGCCAATGCCAAACCTTGCTCGACCCACCCTCTTGCAGATATCCCGCATCCCTTTACCCGTCTCGTCTTCGGCCTCTGCTGCTGCGCTAGACCCCGCGGGTTCCCGGCCTTCAAAACCGCCAGCGCGGCCCGGGTCCGCGGTTGCTGGACGGGCGCTGCCTTTTCCGGGTTGATATTCTCCTGGTCCTCTTGGAGCGCCGTCTGCTGCAATGCTAGCAGCGCCGAGCCCGCCTCGCGGGTCGCAGGCCCCGGCGCCGAGTTGCCCAACATCACTGCTCCCGGGAGTGGACGGCGGGATCAGCCTGCGGCGCCAAGCAGCGTGCACTCTGCCCAGCCGACCACTCGCACCGACCCGGCCAAAGAATAGTCGTAGCCGCCGGTCGCAGCCCAGGCCAGCCTACCAGCCCTCCCGCTCGCTCACCCAGCTCGAGACCACGCAGGGCCGAGGAGGTTGCGAAAGGCGCAGGCAGGCACTGCCCAGTGTGGCGGGCCAAAGACGCCCAGAGATGTAGCGAGCAGCGCGCCGGAGCGGCGGCTGTTCTTGCAGTTCAAGTATCCCGCGACTATTGAAATGGACCAATGAAAGTGCTCGCGGCCTTGACGTCATTCAAGGCGACAGGGTCGCAGGCGAGTGAAGGAAAAACCAAAGGAAACTGAGTAGGGGCGGGGCAGGAGGGAGAAACAAACTGGCGCTGGGGCGGGAGAAAACGCTTGCGCGGGGCGGGGAGAGGTAGGACTCAGGGCCTGAGCTTCCGATTATTTTAAACTGAGCCTAAGCCTTTTAAGGAAACTGACTCTAAGCCTTTTAAGGAATTAAACGGAATTAAGCTTTGGTGACTATCATTTGGGCTGCCCAGCCTTTAGCTCTGGGACCTCTAGTTAGCTTAAGTGACTTTTTCCAAAGGTCTAAAATCTGGGGCACGTTTTTCCATATCTCCGATTCTCCGTTTTCTTATCTGTTAATAGGGACTAATAAGTACAGTCATATGGTTATTAGGATTAAATAATGTGCATAAATTATTTAACACGGAGCTCACATAGTAATACAGTACTCAAGTGTCAGACTGTAATGTCATCTTAACATTTAGGCGTTTATTCATAGTAACCAGAAATTGTGTTCTATGCTTTTTATTTTTCCTAATGAAGATACAATTAATTTAAGATGGCACCTTGAACTACTGTTGATATATATAATAAATAGCAATGCATTACAAAATATTCAAATAGAGTCATTAATGTTTTTCTATTTTTCCCCAAGCTGTGGCAACCAACAAAAAACACACTGACGTTCTAGTGACCTAGATATAATTATGTTCCTTTCAGAAGTAGTTTCTTTAAATATAGTAAAAACAATATGACCTTATTAAAATAAAACTCTCTTAACTATATGTGCCTTTAACAAATTTTTATATTTATATATAAATATAAGAATATACAAAGCTTGCACATAGCTAGTAAGTATAATAGCATATTAAGAAGCACTGTTTTCTAAAAAATTCGTCAGCCTGCCCTTCTTGAAACATAAAGCTTATTTTCCATTATCTGTATGCCATTTTAAAACCTTTCAATATTCCCTTGAAATTAATAAATATGAATTAAGATTAATGTACAAAACTTCTGTAGCCTTAATGTCATATATGATAAAAAGAGATCTAGAAGATACTAGTGTAGGAAAATCTAAGATGGCATCACTATTTCTGCACTCTTCACTTGAAGCACGCTTGAATAGCTCCACTGGTTACAGCATGTCTAATTAAGATCCCCCCACTCTGTGTAAGCTCATCTTATTTCCCTGGCTACAATTTATAGCACTGAGCCAAGTCCAGCATTTCCACAAACTGCAGCAGAGTCATAAAACACTACCAAGCAAAAGGAAAATCAGTTGCAAATCAATCCTATCTTCTAGAAAAAATAATTGGTAGGTTATTTCCACTAGCTGGCAACATACATAGTAACCAGGACACAAAGCAAGTACCAGTATTTGGGTTCTGGTCCCAGCTTTACAAAATATTAGCATGTCCTCTTAATCACAAAATTTCACTGAGAATCAGTTTTCTTATATGATTTGACAAACTTATACAACAGTTGTGAAGATCAAATAAGGTAATATATAAAAATACATTTTGAAACCTATAAAGCAGTTTACGTATTTGTTTATGTACCTTGTAATACATTTGAATATATTTTAATTTTCCACATATTACTTCTCAATTTAAAAATTAAAACAGCCACTTGCCAAAAATTCATTAAAATCCTATTTAAATCATTCTACTTGTGTTTTAAAAATAAAAAGACTTTTAGAAAGTTCAATTTGTCAAAAGAAATAGAAGCATTACTTTAAAAAGCCATTATATCTCAAATATTTTTAGATATAAAAAAGCATTTGAAATTAAAGTACATACACAGTTAACTTCTAATTCACTTTTAACATTTTTCATTTAAACAGACCACTTCTTTGGGACTTTACCTTATTTGTATTTCATGCTGCATCGAAGAATGAAATCAATGCATTTTGGTCATAACTGTCCAGAATTTCCAATAGAAGGGGTACTTTAGTTTTTACATTGGTGCCTTTAAACTTAAATTTATCTATGAAAAGATCAGTGATCATGCCTATAAAGAAAAAACATAAATTTCCTGTCAGTGATTAGTTATATTTAATGACACAGTATTTCACTAAATTAATTGCTTGATAATCTATTTTTAAGCACCTGTAATTCCATGATTTAACATACACAAACCTAAAAGCCATGTTTTTAAAAATATTCGTTTTGGGGGGATTTTAAAACAAGTTTCAAGATATAAATCATCTGCCTAATAAACTTCTTAACAATTGATTACAAGCTATTAATTCAGACAATCAACTACTGGCCATTTTTGAACTGCTATCAGTATATATAACATCACAACAAGTGGTATCTTTTTTCCACCAAGCAGACCATTTTGACATAGTCTAGGCAGATTCTGTTTTTAACAGCTTATCTGAATTAAAATATTCCACCTATATGTTGACCATTCTTGGGATTTGACTTGAAGGCAAACAGTCCTAGGTTCAAAGATCTGGGCAAATCATTTCACCTTGAGTTTTCTCATATGTAAAACAGCAATAATTCAAGCTGTCAATCCTTTATCCAAAAAGCTTGATGCAAGATGTATTTCAGAATTTTTCCTATTTTAGGAAGATAATGAATATACTATGGTATTAACCCCAAGGGGACTGAGTGGTAGCATCCAATAGCAAAACATAGTACTATTTCTGTCACAAAATATATGGATGAATATTTGCACTAAGTGGAATAAAAAAGATATAACCTTGGGCTGGGCACGGTGGCTCACGCCTGTAATCCCAGCACTTTGGGAGGCCGAGGCGGGCAGATCACAAAGTCAGGGGTTGGAGACCAGCCTGGCCAATATGGTGAAACCCTGTCTCTACTAAAAGTACAAAAAAATTAGCTGGGCATGATGGCGCGCACCTGTAATCCCAGCTACTCAGGAGGCTGAGGCAGGAGAATTGCTTGAACCCAGGGGGCAGAGGTTGCAGTGGGCCGAGATCGTGCCACTGACGGCAGCCCGGGAGACCAAGAGAGACTCCGTCTCAAAAAACAAACAAACAAACAAAAAATATATATATATAAAACCTCATGTCAGGTTAAGTCAGATTTTGTTATTAATTCAGATTAAGTCAAGATTTTGCTGTCAAATTATTTATGAAAAAACTTTGGTTTACAAAGCTGTCTGGATTTTGCAATCAGTGATGTTATGTACAGCCAATCTCATAAGTTATTATAAGGATAAAAGAGATCATGTGCTTGTCATGTAATAAAGGTTAAGACATTAAATATAGCTACAGTTTGTGAGAAAGTCTCTGGATATGTAATAAAAATTCAGTAGGCAGGCTTAAGGATCAATGTGTACTAGTGATACCAATTGGCTCTACAGTGACTATGGAAGACTTGGCATAGTGTAAAAGGCATGCATTTTGGGGTGAGAAGATTCTAATGCAGGCATTATCACTAACTTGCTAGGTGACAACAAATTCCTTAGACTCAGATTTCAGTTAAAGCATATGAAAAATGAAGATAATACCACCTACCTTGCAGAGCTATTGTAAGGATTAAATATCTCACCTGATTATGAAGACAGTGTAAATAGTGTGCTATATACAACAGGTCTTATGTAAAGATTGCTAACAAAATTGTTTTTCTTAAGCTGTTTCTTCCTTCCTCACTCCTTCTTTCCCTCCCTTCACCTCCCTTACTCTGTTTCAATACAATTTGTGAAACATTCAACTTCTCACCACCAAAGTCAGTTTTGAATTGTAAATGGACACAACACGAATACTGTATATCCTTTATTAAATTTTGCCTTAAAAATGTTGAATGCTGCATTTTTATATTTCACAATAGCAACAAAACATGACAATTATTTGTGTGAAATACAGTCTAAGCTCTAAAGGTTCATAGATTACATTCATTTTATACCAGGTTTGTTCATATATATAAATTCATCACAGTATACTTATTTCTTAATATACTTGCATTTTATCAAGTAAAAGAATTAAATATTAAAAGTAGCTTGACAAAATACAGAAATATTCTGTGCAATAAATTTGTTGTCAACTGATTCATGACTGGTTCATGAATCATGACTGATGTAATCTTTTTATCTTTCTGCCCAGCTTCTCTTACATGATCCTTGGGAAATAGCCAGTTGAAAAGAAATATGGCAAGGTATTCTAGAATGGTTCACTAACCATAGAGTCTTTCAAGATGTGCAGGTTGCTTTTTGTATTCTTCCTGTAGGTGATCTGCCTCTTCTAGAATACAGTGATATTCTGGTATCAGAAAGTTCGTATTTCCCTCATGAATCTGCAATTCCTTATTTAAAATTAAAAACAGAAGCACCTTAATATTCAAAATTCAATCCAATGTAATGTTAAAGTATTGATAATTTTAGAAATCCTATGACTTCAAATAATAATCACCAGTCCACGACGACACATGTACTTACTTTTAAAGCATCAATTAACTGCACTTTCTTAGCCAAAAGCAACTGGTACTCCAGCTTTGGGTGGATTAGCTTTAAAGTGTGTTTGACTGATACTTCATTTATCTCTAGAAGGAGTTGACCAGATGCAGTTAGATAAATCACTTTGATCAGAAACATTAATAACGTAACATCAACACAAAATAAACATCAGAAAGAATTATTAATTTTGTTTGTTTGTTTACCGTATGATATGTTGAGGTTAATTTTCCTTTTTGTAGCTTCTTTAGAAAGCACATCTTTTAGGATGGAGATAGTAGAAATGTTGTCAGATTTAAAAACTCCCTCTCCTTTTCTATAAAATTAATATATTTTTTAAAAGAATAGCTGTAGAAGGAAATTGTCCAGTACATATATATTTTATGATTAGTACTTATCATAATCATGTGTATAGATTTCATTTGACTGTAGATTTCTTTTGTATACATATATCATTAATATAAAGCAAATTTAAAAATGTAATCCGTTACTATTATATTAATTCAGTTTCTGAATATACTCGTAAAACAAAAGATATATGCCTCTTCAAGATGTGACAATTTATATAAAAACTTCATTTAAAACAACTTTTATCTTCATTTTTTACTAATATTTCCAACAGCTAACCTCATATATAGACATATATAAAATGCACTTAGAATTGCTTACTTACATAAGTATGTTTTTCTTTCATGTAATCACACAAATTACAGTGTGACTATATGCTTTATCCTTAAAAGAAATCTGGGCCGGGCGCAGTGGCTCACGCTTGTAATCCCAGCACTTTGGGAGGCCGAGGTGGGTGGATCACGAGGTCAGGAGATCGAGACCACAGTGAAACCCCGTCTCTACTAAAAATACAAAAAAATTAGCCGGGCGTGGTGGCGGGCGCCTGTAGTCCCAGCTACTTGGAGAGGCTGAGGCAGGAGAATGGCGTGAACCCGGGAGGCGGAGCTTGCAGTGAGCCGAGGTCGGGCCACTGCACTCCAGCCTGGGTGACAGAGCAAGACTCCGTCTCAAAAAAAAAAAAAAAAAAAAAAAAGAAATCTGATACCAAACATGAAAGAGTGACATCTGCCGTTTTTCATGCTCAGCATCCAGTGCCACTGCTTATGGTCAGAGGACCGTTATTTTTCTTTTTTTTTGAGACAGAGTCTCATTCTGTTGCCAGGCTGGAGTGCAGTGGTGCAATCTCCACTCACTGCAACCACCACTTCCTGGGTTCAAGTGATTCTCCTGCCTCAGCCTCCCAAGTAGCTGGGATTACAGGCACGCGCCACTACATCCAGCTAATTTTTTCGTATTTTTAGTAGAGATGGGGGTCTCACCATGTTGGCCAGAATGGTCTCGATCTCCTGACCTTGTGATCCGCCAGCCTTGGCCTCCCAAAGTGCTGGGATTACAGGCGTGAGCTATTGAGATTACAGGCGTGAGCCACCGTGCCCGGCCAGGATCGTTATTCTTCTTTAGGGTACCACTCCTCTTTCTCTTGCCCTCTTCAGTTTCAGTGGCAATGGTCTCAATCTATTTCTGGGACTTCAGGAGGAAGCACTGAGCAGTACATTCCATACCCCTGACCACAGTGGTTCATGGCTTAACAATGATACTCAATCCTGGGACTTTTATTGGAGCTAGTGGGCAAGAGAAGCTCTATAGCAGCTGAAAACATACAAGACTGGATTCTAGGAACTGCTGGTGGCCATAACACTGCATGGTAAAGCCAAGGAAAGATAAAAGCAGAACTGAACAAGGGATAAAATCTTGATGACATCAATTAAGCCACTGATCCAGTTGTGCGTGAGGCAGATTACTGCTAGACTTTTAAGTTATGTGAGCTGATAAATTTATTTTATTTGGTTAAGCTGCTTGCATTTGGTTCCTTTTTACAATGACCAAGTTTCCTAATTAATATATATCATCTTTCATATAGTTAATGTTACCTTTTCATTTGGTTTTCACACACACACAAATGATGTATATGCAAATGATAATTGCTTTGGTCTGGTGTGGTGGCTCACGCCTGTAATCCCAGCACTTTGGGAGGCCAAGGCAGGCAGATCACTTGAGGTCAGGAGTTCGAGACCAACCTGGCCAACATGGTGAGACCCATCTCTACTGAAAATACAAAAATTAGCCAGGCGTGGTAGCACACTCCTAAAATTCCAGCTACTCAGGAGGCTAAGGCATTAGAATTACTTGGGCCTGGGAGGAGGAGGTTGCAGTGAGCTGAGATTGCGACACCGTACTCCAGCCTGGGCTGATGAGTGAGACCCTGTCTCAAAACAAATAAAAAAAAAAGATAATTTTTTTTCTAGAAAGAAAATAATAAACCCTTACTACTTTGATCTCAATTATGTTTTAGAAATCATGACATTTCTATTAGTCTTTAATCTTAACAGATGATATTTAGTAAACACATAGTGCCAGGTACTATAGAATGACTCAAATGGTTATCTTCTTTTAATCATCATAACAATTCAATAAAGTAAGTGCTATTATTTTCATTCCTCAGAAAAGAAAACTGAAGTTCAGAGAGTTAAGCAACCAGCTAGGGTCACATAGCTGGTAAGTCACAGAGCCAGGATTGAAACATTAATACGTCTGCCTCCAAAGCACATACTTCTACACTACCTCCATACACATATATTTTATTCAGGCATCTGAAAAACATCTGTTGAGTACCTATTATGTGCAAAACTATGTTTTAGGTCCTTGCAAGCTACATACAAAGATATTTAAAATTAGACTGTCCATGAAAATAAAGTTTAACTTAGAGAAATAAGTTTGTATAAAAATTATTAGGGGCCAGGCGTGGTGGCTCATGCCTGTAATCCCAGCACTTTGGGAGGCTGAGGCGGGCAGATCACGAGGTCAAGAGATCAAGACCATCCTGGCCAACATGGTGAAACCCCATCTCTACTAAAAATACAAAAATTAGCTGGGCGTGGTGGCACGTGCCTGTAGTCCCAACTACTCGGGAGGTTGAGGCAGGAGAATCACTTGAACCCAGGAGGTGGAGGTTGCAGTGAGCCAAGATCGCGCCACTGCACTCCAAACTGGCAAAAGAGCGAGACTCTGTCTCAAAAAAAGAATAAGATAAAAAATAAAAAAAATTATATACTTTAAGCAGATAATAAATATCACAGACAAGTAAGAAAAATGCTATGGAAACAGAGAAGAGAATCAAGGGAGAATCAAAGAAGGCTTCAAAAATGTAGCTACTGCTGGATGCAGTAGCTTGCACCTATAATCCCAGCTACTGGGGAGGCTGAGGCAGGAGGATTGCTTGAAGCCAGGAGTTTGAGACCAGCTTGGGCAACAGAGTGAGACCCTGTCTCTTAAAAAAAAAAAAGTAGCTATTAAGTTGGACCTTAAAGGATATACAGTTTTGAATCTTAAGAAAAAATACTCAAAGACACAGAATGATAGAAGAGCAAAGGTGTGCTATTATAAAAGTATATAATATGCTAGGGGCATGTTGAATTGTCTGCTATGATTAATGTGTGAGGTTCATTGTGGTACCTCAAAATGGGAGTAATTATTACAGGTTTAGACACAGATAAGCTTCCTTGGACGGTACAGTGAAAAACCTCCATAGAATGGATGTTAAAACCAATTAGATTATTGAAGAGTTCTTGGTTCTAAAAGGCTGAATTCTGAGGTAAAATTATGTTTTAAAAATAATAGTGTTATTATCCCAAAATAACAAGAGAAGCAAGAGGTATTCTACTTCTTGCTCCCTAGTTGAGACTTTACCATGCTAAGTTTTTAGAACTCAGGAGAAAACCACAATAATCTGCTTAGGGAAAGAACCTTAAGAGGCAGAGAAAGAATAATGTGCTCTCTCCCAGACAAGCAACACAAAGCAAAAAAAAAACAAAAACAAACACACACACACACACACACACATACACAAAACAAACACAACCTGCAGGCCAGGTGTGGTGGCTCACGCCTATAATCCCAGCACTTTGGGAGGCCAACGCAGGAGGATTGCTTGAGCTCAGGAGTTTGAGACCAGCTTGACCAACATGTGAAACCCTGTCTACAGAAAATAAAAAAATTAGCTGGGCATGGTGACGCGTGCCTGTGGTCCCAGCTACTCAGGAGGCTGAGGTGGGAGGATCGCTTGAGCCTGGGAGGTCAAGGCTGCAGTAAGCCGAGATCATGCCACTGCACTCTAACCTGGGTGACACAGTGAGATCCTGTCTCAAAACAAACAAACAAAACAAACAACAAAAACAACAAAAAAACAAAAACAAAAAACCTACAGATGTGAGAATGAGAATGCAAAGACTTTGAAGAAGCAGGAGGATGAAAGCTCAATGGGTAGATGTAGAGAAATTGGCCTTGCCCAAGAAGTAGGCCATTTCACATCCAGAGACAGGTTAAAAAAAGGAAGGAAAAGTTTAGCTTCTACTATATTGAGAAGTTGAGAGGAATTATTGGAGCTTATAGAAGATGAGTTAGAAGTGATGGTGGAGGAGCAAGGGGTGCAACTAGAAGCTTGAGAAGCGTATAGAACAATATAATGACCTCCGCACCATATCAGGATAGCTACAAAAAGCCTGCATTTTCTAAGCCCTGAAGTTCTAAGCCATGTTATATTTGTGCATAAAGAAATTCAACTGGAGTTTTTATTGGAATTAGGATAAATATTCAAATCAATTTGGGTAGGACTGTCATCTTTTACAATGACTTCATATTGATGACTATAGAATATATTACTCCATTTAATCAAGTCGTTTATGTCAATAAAATCTTATAGTTTTCTTCATGTAACTTCTACATATTTCTAATTAAGAATATTCCTACAGATTTTATCTGGCTATTTTGTTAATGTTATTGCTACTCTGAAAGGGTCTTTTTAAATAATTTATTTTCTCACTAGTTATTGTTATTGTTGGGAACTTAGGAAATGTATTGATCTTTGCATATACATCTTTACTCAATTGCTTTTCTAAACTTACTAATTTGATTTGTTTTTCAATAGATTATCTTGAACAGTATAGATTTTCAATCAGATTACTCACAAATAATTCCTAACTTAAAGGAAAACTTAGAAGCTACATTTATATAAAACGACACTTGTGAACCAGTAATAAGTTAGATTTACCTGTAGGTACTTTCAAGTTGTGTATCTAGAAAGGTGTTCTGAAAGTAAAATGTCACACATTCCCCTGCTGGAGGTTTTTCTGGAACTTCAGGCAGACAAAAAACCACCCAGGAGTGAACTTCAGCAAAACTGAACTGGCCTGTTAGAGTCAGTGTATTCATGGGTCTGTAATATAATAGCAGAGGCACACATTTATGTGTGGGAATACATGAAAGTATTATATGTACACATTAATAAGCAGAATTTTGTAATAGTTGTTAAATATAAACGAAAACATTCAATTTTCTCAGATTAATCTTATACGTCAAATAAATGAACATTTCAATTTCATGAAAAAATATCGAACACTTACCTATACCTGCACCTGTGCTAAGTATCAGTTAAGTGATATATGTAAACAGGTTTTATTCATTATAACATGCTTTTCAAATAAAATTTCATTTATTTGGGTATATTTCATTTTTAAAAAGTTTATTTTTTTACTTTTTTATTTTTATGGAGACGAGGTCTTACTATGTTGCCCAGGCTGGGCTCGAACTCCAAGGCTCAAGCAATCCACCTGCCTCAGTTTCCCAAAGTGCTGGGATTACAGGTGTGAGCCACCATGCCCAGCCCTCATTTTAAAAAAGCTTATCTAGCATTTCTACTACATAAACTACAAAACATACTTATACAAGGATCTCCTTGGGGAAATAATCAGTATAGTGTGAAGGCAAAGAATTGGGCTTTTGAGTAAGACAGGCATGGGTTGTTCCATTATTTACTAGCTGTGTGCCATTGGACAACTTATAGAATAATACCTTCTATCTTCCTGAAATATGGGATCATACTTTCTATCTTGCAAAAGCACACATTAAAGTAACATGAAAAAACTGTAAAATAAATCAAATTTAAAATAAATCAGATGGATAATTATAAAGAGTTAAGAAAATGCAGTTTATGAAATGAAAAGTTCGGACCAATCCTGTCATCTGCAGATGAAAAAACTAAAACCTAGAGGCTAAATTAAATTATTCCCCCAAAGTCAGACAGGAACAGATTGTAATCCAAGTCTCTTGATTCCCAATTTGCTGTTCTTTCTAGCATACCATGCTGCCTCCATTAGCACAACCTTGACTTTTAAGCAAGACAGAAAGAGTCTATTCTCTTTAATGTTTCCCAAAAATCTTCTTTAGGAATAGTCTGCCTTACATCTTATTTAAATCATATATTTTAAATTATAGGCAGCAATATAAAGAATATGGGTTTTGGCTTCAATTCATAGCTTTAGTCCTTTTATCAGCAAGTTACTTAACTTTTCTAAGCCTCCATTTCTCATTTGTAAAATGGAGACATTATTACCTGTCTTGCTGTAAGAATTAAATACTACATAAGCTCCTAGCATAATACATGGCGCAAAGAAAGTAATCAGTAATTGTTCATCTCTTTCCCTTCTCTTTAAGCCCATGTTCTGAAAAACTACAAAGAAGTGGATGCCTAAGTTGGTATGGAAATAAAAGGCACTCTATCACAACCAAATGCTTTATCAGTATTCCCTGAGAAGAAATATAAAGGAAATATAATATTTGAGGCTGATACAATGAGGTCCTATTCACAGAGAACTATTATACTATCTAAAGGTTAAACAGTATTTGCTCTCACATTAAGTATCTGAGAAAGAGAACTGCTACTCCAATAATCCCAGAATAGTAATATATGAGAAAGATGGGAAAGTCAAACTCAAACCAGCCTCTAAAATAGACAAAGAATCTTATATTTATTAGAAATATTAAATCTATAATATTTAAACTGTTTATTTAATTTTTAAAAGTAGAAATTGCTAACAGAATTTACACTATAAAAATAAAAAGCAGGTCTATTTGAATTGTCTAATATCCTAAAAAGAAACTGCTCTTTCCTTTGTCCTACCTGTCATGATCAATAAAGTGAGTTCTTTGATGGAGTGAAAGAGGTTTGATGTGGTACTGGCGGACCTGACAGGTTTTGGGTTGAATTCTTGGAGTCACATATGCTTGTAGTGTGCCATACTGGCCTTCAATTGAGCGAATCTGATTCAACACAAAAGAGGAAATAAAATAAGAATATTTAGCAACAAAAACATATCTTTAGAATGTTCAACACAAGTTATCAAGTACTTAAAATTCACTAAGATGTGAAGACCTAATTTAAGAGGAGTTGGAAAGCTGTCCAGCTTCTTTCTCCTGTCCCACTCTGTTCCAATTCATGGCACAGACTGTAGTACCTCTTGTACTACACAAAGGTAACTTCTCTAATCTAATCAATACTTTAACTCATACTTTTCATGGCATGAGGGGGAAAATATCAACATTTGACCTAAGTGGGAAATATTTAAAAAGTTTAAGCAAGATTTTTTTGCAAATGTTGCACTGTGAATATTGCTGACAAGGAAGAGGATAAGAAAAGATAATAAGTAAAAGTACAGAAAGAAAACAAAAAATAGATCTGATAAACCTATATTTTGGTGTTGATTTTTAAAGAGTACATAAGCTCATATTGGCAGAGATTTTTTTTCCACAAGAAAAAAAGCTTTAATATAGGATATAACAATTTTACATGAAAAATTATTTTGTAATAATCAGTATAACAATTAATATTCCTTATTCACAAATTCAAACAATAAAGAAAAATCTGGACAAACATGTAAGTCACCTGAAATCCTCCCACCCCAGATGATCGCTATTACTACTTTGGTAGTTATGCTTTCATATGTCTCTCTACGTACATGTACAAAAAAAGAGAGAGTATTTAGCATATAGCTGTTATTATAAAAATCTATCGACAGAAAAATTGTTTCAAATAACTTAATTATTGACATTCTGTGAAAATAGAGATGCATACCTATAATCTAATTATGGCATATTTGGACTGGAAATTCTTTTGGGCTATTTTGAATATGACTGGCCGGATATCCTGAGAATTCAACATACTTAACAGGAAATAGTAATTCACTAAGCTGGGAAGATCTAATTTAAGAGAAGGACCTAATTTAATATATCATGTCACATGACTAAGTTCTATTGGATATCATAGACATCTTTGCTTTCATTTCCAATATTCACATTTTCCCCCTTATCTCTGCCTCTCCTATTACCATCACTTCCCTGCTCCTCCCATCCCACTTATGCCTCCTCATATTGTATAACTGGCTATATCAGACAGGTGTGTTTCTTTTCATACATTTCTTCATATTTATATCATTATAGATAAAAATATATTTAAATTATATAGAGAGGTTTAATCAGCATTTTGTGTGTTTTATGAAATTCCCTCCATGTTAACATGTATAAATCAACTCATTCTTTATAGTAGCTGTATAATATTCCAAGATATGGATAAATAGCTATTTATTCAACCATTCAATCATTAATGAGTATTCACCTTGGTTCTACTTTTCTGCTTCTACAAGCAATGCTGCAATTAATTATATTCATGTGTTATGTATATTACTGCTATTTTATTGCCATTAATAGATTCCCCCAAAGGAGCTAATATCTATTTTCCCAAGTGGCTGTAACAACTTATAGTGCTGCCAGCTATGACTGACAGTGTCATTTAATTCATCCTTGTCCCCTAGCGATGTTGTTCTTTAACATTTTTTGCCAATCTGTTGGATAAGAAGAAACTGCTTTTTGTTATTTGAATTTGAATTTCTCTGGCTAAAGATGAGGTAGAACTTTTTTGTTAGCTATTTTGATTCCCTCTTCTGTGTTTTGGGTTTTTTGTTTTTTTTTTTTTTTTTTGAGATAGAGTCTCACTCCATTGCCCAGGCTGAAGTACAGTGGCACAATCTCGGCTCACTGCAACCTCCATCTCCTGGGTTCAAGCAATTCTCATGCCTCGGCCTCCCAAGTAGCTGAGATTACAGGTGTGTGCCACCCTGCCCAGCTAATTTTTTTGTATTGTTTCTTTTAGTAGAGATAAGGTTTCACCATTTTGGCCAGGCTGTTCTTGAACTCCTGACCTCAAGTGATCCACCTGCCTTGGCCTCCCAAAGTGCTGAGATTACAGGCATGAGCCACTGTGCCCAATCTTCTCTTCTGTGACTTGCCTATCCATATCCTTTGCCTATTTTCCTTACTCGGTGGTTTTTATTGTAACAATAGGCTGTTTATATGTTATTGACGATTACCTATTATCTGTTAGACAATTAAGTCTTCTTTCTTTAAATAAGTAGGTACTTAATTCATCTGAATTTATTTTTTATATATGGCATAAGATAATAATTCATTTAATTTTCTTCTAGATGGATGCCAGTTGTGCCAACAGCAATTTTTAAATAGCAATAGTAATTTAATAGAAGTGTTCTCTTCTATTAGAATAGAAATGTCATGCACTAAATTCCCATAAATATGAAATATATTCTGGGTTCTATTTCCAGATTATTCTGTTGCATGGCCTATTTATTTAGGCTTCGAAATATCCTCCATTATTTTTATTATGGTAGTTTTATGGTATGTTTTATCATATGGCAAAGCAAGTTCCACCTTACTTTTCTTCTTTTTCATAATTTTCTTGGCTCTTTTCAGGCATTTTGTCTTTCTTCTATACATTAAAATTATTATATCCAATTAAAAAAAGAGGAACATGGCTGGACGTGGTGGCTCACACCTGTAATCCCAGCACTTTGGGAGGCCAAGGCGGGTGGATCAACTGAGGTCAGGAGTTTGAGACCAACCTGTCCAACATGGTGAAACCCTGCCTCTACTAAAATACAAAAATTAGCCAGGCATGGTGGTACATGCCTGTAATCCCAGCTACTAGGGAGGCTGAGGCACAAAAATCACTTGTACCAGGGAGATGGAGGTTGCAGTGAGTCAAGATTGCACCACTGCGCTCCAGTCTGGGCGACAGAGCAAGACTCCATCTCAAAAAAAAAAGAGAAACATTGCTTTTAATCAATTTTTACTCTACTTTCAAATTTATTAGCAGAAACTTGCTCAGTGTAAAATGTTTAAATGTGTTTTTTCTTTTAGAAATAAATGTATCCTAGTTTTCCATTTTTCTTTCAAAGTACATAAAAGGGAATGTATGCAGACCAAAATGAATTGTTTAGGGGAAAAATCATATTTAACTGGAACTTCCTTAACCAGATGTGAAAAAAATATTGTGTAACAGCATCTCTCTTGAAAAATAAAAAAAAACCTTTGAGCTTCAAAACATCAGCAACACCAGGAAAAAAGTTACAGTGCTTAATTTTTAGATCATAGGTCTATCAAAACTAATCCCACTATAAATAACTAAAACAGATTTGTGTGCTATGGTAAGTATTTAATTATGAAAATGACTATGTCATTAAATTGCTAGAGAAAATTGTAAAAGGTTTTCTCTAGAATGTATGGTAATAAATAATATCACTGGATTACAATCAGCAAAATTCAGATGGTAGGAAAATATATGGCGAATGCCCAGATACTTTAATAACTAAGTTAATTTAGAAGATGACTGTCAGGACCAGCCTGGCCAACATGGCAAAACCCCGTCCCTATGACAAAAAAAAGTACAAAAATTAGGCAGGTGTGGTGGCGGGCACCTGTAATCTCAGCTACTCAGGAGGCTGAGGCAGGAGAATCACTTGAACCTGGGAAGTGGAGGATGCGGTGAACCCAGATCATGCCACTGCACTCCAGCCTGGGCGACAAGAGCACAAGAGCGAGACTCCATCTCAAAAAAAAAAAAAAAGATGACTTTGTTTAAACAAGCTGTAAAACAAAAATCAGTAAAATCTGAACACTAAATATTTTATAATATTAAAAAATTATTGTTGATTTTTCTTAGGTGTGATAATAGTGTTGTAGTTATGTTTTAAAAAAAGAGAGTACCAGGCCGGGCGCGGTGGCTCACGCTTGTAATCCCAGCACTTTGGGAGGCCGAGGCAGGCGGATCACGAGGTCAGGAGATCAAGACCACGGTGAAACCCCGTCTCTACTAAAAATACAAAAAAATTAGCCGGGCGTGGTGGCGGGCGCCTGTAGTCCCAGCTACTCAGAGAGGCTGAGGCAGGAGAATGGCGTGAACCCGGGAGGCGGAGCTTGCAGTGAGCCGAGATTGCGCCACTGCACTCCAGCCTGTGCGACAGAGCGAGACTCCGTCTCAAAAAAAAAAAAAAAAGAGAGTACCTATCTCAGACACACTAAATGAAATTATGAATATCTTGTATTTGCTTTAAAATATTTTAGGGTAGTAAGTGAATAGCATAAACAAGGTGGCCATGAGTTGATCATTGCTGAAGCTGTGTGATTAACACATGGGGATTAATTACTTTTATAAATGTTTAAAACTTTCTATAATAGAAAATTTGAAAAAAAATTTTCAGTTAGAGGAAACTTTAAGACCAACAATTTTAGGCCGGGCATGGTGGCTCACCCCTGTAATCCCAGCACTTTGGGAGGCTGAGGCATGTGGATTGCTTCAGCTCAGGAGTTTGAGACCAACCTGGGCAACGTGGCAAAACCCAGTTTTTATTTAAAAAATAAAATCAATAAGTTTAGAGAAGGTGATTAAGAAGTAATAGCAGAGATTGTGGTCTGGGCTAAATTACATCCTAACTGGTCATTCAAAATTCATTACTCCAAACAATTCATTTCAGGGAGAAATTAAATGCAAACAAATAATATCATATGTTGTAAGACATACCAGCAGGAAAAAGGAAACTCAAACATTCAAGTAAAGGTAATTTCTAATATTTTTACCTTGAGTTCCAGCCTTGTAGTATTTGCCTGGCACCGATAAGTAGCAAGAAGGAAGTTGTCATTTGACTGGGAAGAATACAAAGTGGAGGAAAAGAATGAATCCATGTTTTTAGCAACAAAAAAAGGCATCAATAATAATAATGGTTACCATTTACTTAAGCACCTGTCATTGGTGCTAAGTGCTTTTCAAACATGTTCTAACTTACACTTACAAAAACTCTATGCACTAAGTTTTACTAATTAAATTTTAACAGATGAAGAAACTGAGGTTATGAGGAGTTAAATAAAAGCCATTAAGTGATGAAACTGGAATTCAAATTCCTATCTAAAGCTCATGCTCTTTCCATCTTGAGTTTTTACAATAACATTTTTAAACATTAAGAATTCTTCTAAAAATCTGACAATGAAAACACCAAATGTGATATGGGTTGGCTGTGTCCCCATCCAAATCTCATCTTGAATTGTACTCCCATAATTCCCATGTGTTGTGGGAGGGACTCGGTGGGAGATAATTGAATCATGGGGCCAGTTTCTCCCACACTGCTCTCATGGTAGTGAATAAGATCTGATGGTTTTATAAGGGGAAACCCCTTTCTCTTGGCTCTCATGCTGTCTTCTCTTGTCTGCCACCATGTGAGATGTGCCTTTCACCTTCCACCATGATTGTGGGGCCTCCCCAGCTAGGTGGAACTGTGAGTCCAATAAACCTCTTTCTTTTGTCCAGTTTCTAGTATGTCTTTATCAGCAGTGTAAAAATTGACTAACACAGTAAGTTGGTACTGGTAGAGTGTGGTGCTGCTATAGAGATACCCAAAAATGTGGAAGTGACATTGGAACTGGGTAACAGGCAGGGGCTGTAACAGTTTGGAGTGTTCAGAAAAAGACAGGAAAATGTGGGAAAGTGTGAAACTTCCTAGAGACTTGAATGGCTGTGTCCAAAATGCTGATACTGATGTGGACAATGAAATTCAGGCTGAGGTGATCTCAGATGGAGATGAGGAACTTTTTGGGAAATAGAGCAAAAATGACTCATTATGTTTTAGCAAAGAGGCTGGCAGCATTATGCCCCTGCCCTAGAGATGTGTGGAACTTTGAAGGGAGATAATTTAGGGTATCTGGCAGAAGAAACTTCTAAGCAGCAAAGCATTCAAGATGTGACTTGGGTGCTGTTGAAAGCATTCAGTTTTATAAGGGAAGGAGATCATGAAAGTTCAGAAAATTTGCAGCTTAACAATGCAATAGAAAAGAAAATTCCATTTTCTGGGAAATTCAAGTTGGCTGTAGAAATTTGTGTAAGTAATGACGAACCGAACATTAATCATCAAGACAATGGGGAAAATATCTGCAGAGCATGTCAGAGGTCTTCATGGCAGCCCCTCCCACCACAGGCCTGGAGGCCTAGGAGGAAAAAGTGGTTTTGTGGGCCAGGCCCAGGGTCTCCATGCTGTGTGCAGCCTAGCGACTTGGTGCCCTGTGTCCCAGTCACTCCAGCCATGGCTGAAAGGGGCCAATGCAGAGCTTGGCCTGTGGCTTTAGAAGCCTCAAGCCCTGGCAGCTTCCATGTGGTGTTGAGCCTGTCAGTACACAGAAGTAAAGAATTGGGGTTTGGGAACCTCCACGTAGATTTCAGTTGATGTATGGAAATGCTTGAATGTTCAAGCAGAAGTTTGCTGCAGGTGCGGGGCTCTCATGGAGGACCTCTGCTAGGGCAATGTGGGAGGAAAATGTGGGGTTGGAGCCCCAACACAGAGTCCCTACTGGGGCACTGCCTAATGGAGCTATGAGAAGAGGCCACTGTCTTCCAGACCCCAGAATGGTAGATCCACTGACAGCTTGCACTGTGAGCCTGGAAAAGCCACACTCAATGCCAGACTATGAAAGAACCCAGGAGTTGGGGGGTATACCCTGCAAAGCTACAGGGGCGGAGCTGCCCATGGCCATGGGAGCCCACCTCTTGCATCAATGTGTCCCAGATGTGAGACATGAGGTCAAAAGGAGATCATTTTGGAGCTTTAAGATTTGACTGCCTTGCTGGATTTCAGACTTGCATGGGGCCTGTAGCCCCTTTGTTTTGGCCAATTTCTCCCATTTGGAATGGCTGTATTTACCCAATGCCTGGACCTGCACTGTATCTAGGAAGTAACTAATTTGCTTTTGATTTTACAGGCTTATAGGCAAAAGGGACTTACCTTGTCCCACATGAGACTTTGGACTGTGGAATTCTGAGTTAATGCAAAAATGAGTTAAGACTTGGGGGACTTTTGGGAAGGCATGATTGGTTCTGAAATGTGAAGGCATGAAATTTGGGAGGTGTAGGGGTGGAATGATATGGTTTGGCTGTGTCCCCACCCAAATCTCATCTTGAATTGTATTTCTATAATTCCCATGTGTTGCGGGAGGCACATAGTGGGAGATAACTGAATCATGACGGTGGTTTCTGCCATACTGTTTTTCATGGTAGTGAATATGTCTCATGAGGTCTGATGGTTTTATAAGGGGAAACCCCATTCTCTTGGCTTTCATTTTCTCTTGTCTGCCACCATGTGAGATGTGCCTTTCACCTTCCGCCATGATTGTGAGGCCTCTCCAGCCAGGTGGAACTATGAGTCCAATAAACCTCTTTCTTCTGTAAATTGTCCCATCTTGGATATGTCTTTATCAGCAGTGTGAAAATGGACTAATACAAAATGTTTATACTGTAAAGGCACATACGTCAGAGTTTGATATTGAATCTCTTAGATTTTTCACAAATACTTACACAGGAAAGAGAAATATCTCTTCTCTGTATTCCCAGCAAATGGCACAGTGACTGGCATACTGTAAGCACTTAATACATGTTTGTTGAACTAACCTAGAGGAGTTCCTTCAAATATTATAACTTCTTGAAATTGAATATTAAACTACTAGAAATAGAGAAATGTAGCTAGGTTCATGGATTACAAAAAGAGACACAGCAATGTAAGACAATTTATATGTAATTTTCGAGACTGCTATTTCTCTATTTTTATTAAATAATCAAAGAAATAAAAAGGATGGTAATATAAAATATAAAACTCAAACATTTCAATTTCAAATCATTTAAACTCAACAGAGAGGACTGATCAATTTAAAAGTAAATATATTCTTTTTTTTTTTTGAGACAGAGTCTTGCTGTGTTGCCCAGGCTAGAGTGCAGTGGTGTGATCTCAGCTCAATGTAACCTCTGCCTCCTGGGTTCAATTGACTCTCGTACCTCAGCCTCCCAAATAGCTGGTACTACAGGTGCATGCCACCACACCCAGCTACTTGTTATGTATTTTTAGTAAAGAGGGTGTTTTACCATGTTGGCCAGGCTGGTCTTGAACTCCTGGCCTCAAGTGATCCACCTGCCTTGGGCTCCCAAAGTGCTGGGATTACATGTATGAGCCACGGTGCCAAGCCGTAAATATGTTCTTGTATGATTAAAAACAAATGTTATATACCACAGTGTTTATCGATAAATGATACAGGTAACATGTTAGGGATGAGGTTTGGGAGTGGGGAAGGAGAGGGTGAAGAGCATGAAAAAATAAGACTGGGCTGGGCATGGTGGCTCACACCTGTAATCCCAGCACTTTGGGAGGCTGGGAGGTGGAAGGACAGCTTGAAGCTAGGAGTTCAAGACCAGCCTGGGCAACAAAGTGAGGCCCCATTTCTACAAAAAATAAGAAATAAAAAAAATTAGCCGGGCATCATGGCATATGTCTATGGTCCTACGTACTCAGGAGACTGAGACAAGAAGATAAGCTTGAGCCCAGAAGTTTCAGGCTGCAATAAGCTATGATCACGCCACTGCACTCCAGCCTGGGTGACACAGTAAGACCCTCATCTCTTAAAAAAAAAAAAAAAAGACTAACCATATGTTGAAAAGTAGTGATGGGTACATGCAAGTTATTATACTAGTCTTTCTACTTTTGTGTATACTTGAAATCTCCATAGGTTTTTTTAAAGCCATTGTCCTAGAAAATATATTTTAAATTAGTATGAAATAGTCATTTCAAAGAATCCTTCAGTGATGTAATTAAAACAGATTAATCTTTCATAGTAACTTAAGAATCAAAGATTTTAAGTTTAAGTTTATTGATTTTCTAAATAGTCATAAAAATGTAGGCCATATCTTTTGTGTTTTGTTCTCAAACAGGGATGACAAACCACATATTGATAACATAATACAACTGTTATAAAATCTCTTATTAAAAATAAAATTTTTACTATGAAGTTATATTGAAAAATAGGCTGGGCATGGTGGCTCACACCTGTAATCCCAGCACTTTGGGAGGCCAAGGTGGGTGGATCACCTGAGGTCAGGAGTTCAAGACCAGCCTGACTAACATGGCAAAACCCCATCTCTACTAAAAATACAAAAATTAGCCGAGTGTGGTGGCATGTGCGTGTAGTCCCAACTACTTGGGAGTCTTGAGACAGGAGAATTGCTTGAACCCGGGAGGTGGAGGTTGCAGTGAGCTGAGATTGTGCCACTGCACTCCAGCCTGGGTGATGGAGTGAGACTCCATCTCAAAAAAAAAAAAGAAAGAAAATTATTCTTATATCTATCAACATTTTACTTTATCTACTCTTTTATTCCTCCTTTTTAAAAAAAATATATATAAGGCCAGATGTGGTGGCTCATGCCTATAATCCCAGCACTTTGGGAGGCTGGGGTGGGAGGATCACTTAGGCCCAGGAGTTTGAGACCAGCCTGGGCAACATAGGAAGACCCGGTTTCTACAAAAAATTTAAAAATCAGCCAGGCATGGTGGCTTGTGACTGTAGTCCCAGCTACTTGGAAGGCTGAGGTGGGAGGA
This sequence comes from Hylobates moloch, assembly GCF_009828535.3. Lineage (NCBI taxonomy): Eukaryota > Metazoa > Chordata > Mammalia > Primates > Hylobatidae > Hylobates > Hylobates moloch. The sequence continues at coordinate 113,695,608 of NW_026652278.1, forward strand.
TCTGCTTGAGCCCAGGAGGTCGAGGCTGCAGCAAGCCATGATCACGCCACTGCACTCCAGCCTGGGCAACAGAGCGAGACCATGTCTTAAAAAAGTAAATAAATAACAAAAACCAAATAAATAAGATATATTCTGCAGCAGTGACAATGCATATAAATAAAATAAAATATATATTAATATAACTACCCACCAACTCCAGTTACCATCTCCTCCTGCTCTGGCTTGCCTTCTCCAGTGCAATTAATCCAAACCTTATCTATACCTTGACTTCTCTTCAGGAGTCACACCTAGCTCTGAGACTGCTTATCGGCTAGTACTAAGCAGAAAGAAGTGATACAGTAAGCATGTCCAAAAGCACTGACATGATCTCATCTCAGGTACTGTGCACGTTAAGTGCTCAATAAAAGTCTGTTGAATGAAGTTTAGTATGCATTCAACAAGCCTAGAAAAAGTGGGGCAGGGCAGGAAGAGCGGGGGAAGCAACAGATCATATTCCAATGCAGGGATGTGTGAAACTATATAGCATTTTCAGGAATTTTAAGAACTTCAGTTTGGCAGAAATAATGTGCATGGGAGGGGTGGTAGCAGCCGGTGAGAGAGAAGTTAGAGATGTAATCAAGAGCTGAATCATGGAAAGTTTTCTATGCCACAATAAGGAATCTATATTTATATCTAGCAGGAATCAGGAATATTTAAAAGGTTTTGAGAAAAGAAAGATACAGTGATGTTTGTGTTTTAGGAAGGAAGACATCTCTGGTGGTAGTGTACATACAGCATATCCCAGAAGTCAGAGGCAAGACTAGAGGCAGAGAAACTTATAAAGTAGTTCAAGCAAGACATGATAAGGGCCTGGACTAAGTTAACAGGGGTAGGAATGAAGCCAAGTAGAAGTATGAAAGCCATGGAGGTAGAACTGACAGAAACTAGTGACTAATTGGATATATAGGCTGAACATTCCGAAACTGAGTACCTAAAATGCTCCAAAACCCTAAACTTTTCGAGTGCCAAGATAATACTTTAAGGAAACGTTCATTGGAGCATTTCAGATTTCAGATTTTCAAATTTGGGGTGCTGAACAAGTAAATACAAAACAAATATTCCAAAACCTGAAAAAAATCCAAAATCCAAAATACTTCTTGGTCTCAAGCATTTCACATAAAGGATATCAACCTGTAACAGATCACAGAAAAGAAGGAATCTAGGACAACATCAGGTTTCTCAAATGAGGACAGGGAAAGAGAACCGACACAGATATTGAAGGAAAGGTTACATAAGAAATGATTGAAAAAGAAACATCAAAACCTAGCAGGATTTATAGACTTTAATCAAAATGGCATAATAGAAATGAAAGCATGTGAAGAATTCTTTTATATTTTTTACTCACCTCAGAATCACAGCTGCTAAAGCTAACAACAGCAGAATTTTTATCCACATCAAGTAAATCTATTGGAACATCACTCTACAGTCAATATTAAAAAAAAAGAAGGTTGAGATGGAAAACCTAAAAATGTTCATACATTGTTTTCTCTAAGAGTTCTCCTTAGTTCTAGTTTATATTCATCTTTAAATTTGAAAGTATGAATTCTCTTAACTTATACTTGATAGCATATACTTCTAGAAAATAAATATAATAAAGAATAAATGTTATTTTACAATCACCTGCTTTTTTCTAACTTGGATTATAAAAATCACAGAATATCATCTCTCACCACCCCCTTAAAAGTCCAGTCATCCCACTTAATTTTATAAAGTGCTAAAAATGTTACCATGAGCTATAAATAATCACATGGCCATTCTGATTGTATCAGTTCATTTTTATCAGTTTTAATTTTACCTGTAACACAGAAAGAAGATAATTTTTGGTCTCCTCTGGAGAGGCAGTTTGTAGGACAAAGCTGTTGCACTGTGTTCTATGTGACTGGCATTCCTAGAGTTGTTCGATGCAACAGCCCATGAGCTAGCATTACTTAAGAGAGTTTTCTGCCTTTAGGTTTTTTTTTTTAATAATCTGATCTCTCCATTACATCTTTTTAAACCTTTTCTTCCTCCAATTTGTTATGTTCTCACTTTGTGATTGGTTTACTACCTTTTGTTTGTTTTCTATTCATCGTATTATTCTTTTCTACTTCCTGAATACCTTCTAATTTAAATAAGTCAGTAAATATACACATTGATGAATGGAGTCATACATTATTATCCCTAAATTTCACTCTTTAGGATTCTCTACTTTGCCTGTTGACCTACCAGAAACTGTTGGGTTAATGAGCAAGCTGTACTTTAATGTTTGGGCCTTAAAAAAAAAAAAGTTCTAGCAAGGGCATTAAATATGGTAGTTTTCTAAGTCACATCTCTGTTAAGATTCTCTCAGGGGGTAGCCAAAGAAGAAAAATCTTACTGTCTTTTCTATCTCTTCTTAAAACTTAAGCCCATCTTTTGTTTGTTTATTAAGTACATAAATAAAAGTAAAAATATAATTCAAATAATCTGTGAGCAAACTAATTATCTAAAGGAAGAATAAAAGGCCATAAACATTTAAATTTACTGCCTATGGGGGGGTGGGGTGGTTCACGCTTGCAATCCCAGCACTCTGTGAGGCCAAGGCGGGTGGATCACCTGAGGTCAGGAGTTCAAGACCAGCCTGGCCAACATGGTGAAACCCCGTCTCTACTAAAAATACAAAATTAGCCAGGCATGGTGGCACATACCTGTAGTCCCAGCTACTCGGGAGGCTGAGGCAGGAGAACCACTTGAACCTGGGAGTCGGAGGTTACAGTGAGCTGAGATTGTACCACTGCACTCCAGTCTAGGTGACAGAGTAAAACTCTTGTCTCAAAAAAATAAAAATAAAAATAAAATAAAATTACTGTCTAAAACTAAAAATGTTCAATAATAATTAGTACATATGACTGGTTTGCAAAATAGATCCAGTCATAAAACTAAGAAATTAGACATTTTGCTTACCTGTATTAAGACATTATCTATTGCAGTCTGTACCTCTAAGATAAGGCTGTAACTGGCATCATCTTTATTTAGTGTAAATTTATCGTTTATACCAAAGGAAGGTACTGCTGATTTTGCTTTGCTTGATTGAGAAGACTGTTGATAATTCTCTCTTTCCTGCAATACCTTATACTGCAGATGTTCCAACTCATTCCTGGAGAAAAACATACACAAATTTGTCAAACATAAGTATAAACATTTGAGGTCCTTAGAATGTTTACAAAAATTTGAGACGGGCCAGGCGCGGTGGCTCACGCTTGTAATCCCAGCACTTTGGGAGGCCGAGGCGGGCGGATCACGAGGTCAGGAGATGGAGACCATGGTGAAACCCCGTCTCTACTAAAAATACAAAAAATTAGTCGGGCGTGGTGGCGGGCGCCTGTAGTCCCAGCTACTCGGAGAGGCTGAGGCAGGAGAATGGCGTGAACCCGGGAGGTGGAGCTTGCAGTGAGCCGAGATAGCGCCACTGCACTCCAGCCTGGGCGACAGAGCGAGACTCCGTCTCAAAAAAAAAAAAAAAATTGAGACATTTGCTTTTACAAAATGGGTTTTTATTGGTTGAGCTAATAAAATAAAAACAAAGGGAGCAAAATTTTTGCTTCTATGACTGACTAAACAATTCCGCATTATTTATCCTTAACACAAAAATTAAAGTATCTACTCAGTCCCATATTAGCAATATTAATAGAGAGTTTTAAATATCATGGTAGGCTACGAAATAATCAATCTTAACACAGGAATCTTGTTACGGTTACATAAAGTACTAATCAGAAGAGAAACTTCTTATACTAATGAGAACAGAAACTAATATTGCAGAACATATTAGTCTTAACGAAAAGAGACAAAATGTGTGAAGCCAGTAAACATGTAACTTTCAGTAAGACATTAGGGGAGACATAAAAAATAAAAAGGAAGCTGCAGAGCATTAGCATTTTGGGGACCACAAGGCTGATCATGAGCCAGTGGTATGGCTTAACTACCAAGTGTTGGAGAGGATTCTGCTGAGACTGAACTACACAGGCATTGCTTAGAGCTCCAGTTAAGGGGAAGGGCCACAAGCAAATGGAGTAAACAGTCATTGGGATAGAACAACATGAGGCTTAACTAGCCACAATTTAGGAGGAAAAGTCTAGGGAGGAGCTTGGAAGGGATCTGTGTAATGAACAAAGGAAAAGATTCATTCATCAAAGAAATGTTTACTGCTAAATATTACATATTTACTCCTATGTACCTAGCAGTGTTTGGGTATTAAATGAACAAATCAGATATGAGCTTCTCATAAAGCTTACATTCCAGTGGAATCAAGAAATGGTAGACTTGGTTATAAATAAAAGGTACTGTATTGAGGATGTGAGAGAGTGGTCATTAACTATACTTGTATCCTTGTTGCATGAAGTAGGATATCCTGAATGAATCTGGTATACTTGTTTGCATGAACATTACAGCTTGCTCTCTGGTGGCTTTGGTGAACGGCTTGTGCTACTAGTCCTTGTGGCATTTGCTGCCTTAAAAGTTTCTGTAGCCTTCAACTACCACCAAAAAAAGATCATCCTTCACTCCACAAAAGGTCAGCATGGGTTGAAATGGGGAGAGCAGTCATTAAAAGTTTCAGCAACTCCCAATTCTTCATTGTATGAAGCATCTTTATTTGAGTTTGAGGTCCCCCTTTTCACAGCACACGTCAAATTGAGCAGACCATAAAAGCAATTCCTGTGTCTAAGGGGGTCAAAATTACTCAGTTCCAGTTAAGAAAATTTACAAGCCAACATTACAGATTCAGAAGGGTCCACAGGAACAGCAAACGTTAGAGTTAATAAGAAATAATACAGCCATCCGTGTTGATTTATTTCTAATGTCTGTGAAAAACAAAAAATAAAACACTACAAGTGTCTATGAGGCAAAAAAAAAAAAAAAAAGAAAAATACAACTCTTGACCTAAGAAACAGTCAATATAGAATAAGGCATACAAAAAAGTATATTTCTATCTCCAAAATATTAATCAGCACTTATGCTAATTTTCTCAAAACTGTAAACTTTCATTTTAAAAGCTGATAAACTAATTAATTATATAATTCCTTCCAATAAAATATACTGCATCTATAAGTAATAAAAAGTAACAACCACACACTTCATGAGATTTTTTAAAAAGCAAATAAAAAACTCAAAGTTACCGTAAGGAAGAAATTTTATTCTGCATCTCCTGATTAATTTTTAGTTCTTCTCCTGGTCCACTTTCCTTATGAATGGGCTCTGTTGTCAGACCTGTAACCCAGCCTGTAGAGATGAATTACAATCGTGCATCACTTAGTACTGCTAGTGTTAAAAAGATAAATTATGCATTGTATAGCAGAAACTCCCAGGTACATGCCCCTTTGTCCACCAATATCAGCCTAACTTAACCCTAGGACTTCATTCAAAAACAAAACACAAAATCAAGCTGGAAAATATTCAGACTATAGAGAAATTACTTAAGCATTTCATGATATCATTTTTTTTTTTGCCTGAAATACTATAATACTATAATGAAGGGAATCTTTTACTTCTTAACAGATTTAAAGTATGGAATAATTCAACATAGTCTAGCAATTTCAAAAATAGCTGAAAAATAAGAATTGCCTTTTAAAAATTACTTTCATGGAAATTTAAACTCTCACATGACTACTATGAGAATGCAAAAATTACCAACTCAAAAGCAAGTTTTGGCAAGTTTTTGAGACCCTGTCTCAAAAAGTTTTTATAAGACAGGTACATAGTCCAAAACATAAAATAAATCTCAATAAGTACTTCTCTTTAAATCAAAGAATATAATTTAATATTTAAAGAGTGACATGCTAAAAACTCTTAAAAAGTACTATTCAAATATCAACTATTTTATAAATCAAGAAGCCTACACTTTCTGATTTTTTAACCAATAAAGTTTTTAATGCTGTAAGTAAGAGTGATTGACGAATACAGCAGCCTCCCCTTATCCACAATTCCACTTTCTGCATTTTAGTAACCCATAGTCAATGGTAGGCTGAACATATTTAGTGGAAAATTTCAGAAATAAGTCCTAAGTTTTAAATTGTATAACATTCTGAATAGGGTGATAAAATCTCATGCCATCCTGCTCCATTCTGCCCAGGATGTGAATCATCCCTTTGTCCAACATATCACCTGCTGTATATGATACCTGCTACCAGCCTATCTACTGTTCGCTTAGAAGCCAAATCAGTTATCAGATCAACTGTTGCAGTATCACAGTGCTTATGTTCAAGTAAACTTACTTTATTTAATAAGGGCCCCAAAGCACAAGAGTAGTGATGTGAGCATATTGTTATAATTGCTCTATTTTATTATTCGTTAATGTTAATCTTTTACTATGCCTAATTTATAAGTTAACTTTTATCATAGGCATGTAGGTATAGGAAAAAATATAATATATATAGAGTTCAGCACTATTTGAGGTTTGAGGCTTCCACTGGGGGTCTTGGAATGGATTCCCCATGAATAAGGGGGGACTACTATAACTTTTTTAAAAAGAGTCATCAAAAGCAGTTTATTAAATTTAGATTTCTTTTGTTGTTGACCCTTTCTTCAATTACCTATTATCATTTACTTTACCTGAATATGTGGACACCACGATTTCATCATAGCTGTCTTTTCCTACACAACCACCCTGGATAGATGTGACACTTTCAGACAACATCTAAAAACGTTTAAGACCAAGCACTTTATTAGTAACTAAAAAATTCAAAGATATGTTAAAATAAGCCACACAATGTTTTCCCTGGCTCCAGATCTTCAACATATATTTACTGAATGCTTATGTGCAGACACTCAGATTAGAAGGACAAAATATCTTGAAAAAATGGCAGGAAACTCCAGTGTTTTTAAATTTGGGAAAGAAGATTCAAAACGACCCTAGTATATTTGTGGGTACCACTCAGCTAACGATATACTCACCTAATGAGTAAAAATAGTTTATTTATTTATTTAGAGACGAAGTCTCCCTCCGTCACCCAGGCTGGAGTGCAGTGGTGCAATCACAGCTCACTGCAGCCTTAACCTCCTGGGCTCAAAACGATCCTCCTGCCTTAGGCCCCAGAGTAGCTGGGACCAGAGGTGCGCGCCACAACGCTGGGCTAATTTTTGTATTTTTTGTAGAGATGGGGCGTTGCCATGTTTCCCAGGCTGGTCTTCAAATCGTGGGCTCAAGCAATCTGCCACCTTGGCCTCCCAAACTGCTAGGATTGTAGGCGTGAACCATAGCGCCCCGCCAGTTTATTTTTATAAAGAAAGGTTTTTTAAAAACTTACATAAGCAAGGCTGGGCGCGGTGGCTCACGCCTGTAATCCCAGCACTTTGGGAAGCCGAAGTGGGCAGATCACGAGGTAAAGAGATTGAGACCGTCCTGTCCAACATGGTGAAACCCCATCTCTACTAAAAATACAAAAAAATTAGCCGGGCGTGGTGGCGCGTGCCTGTAGTCTCAGCTACTTGGGAGACTGAGGCAGGAGAATCACTTTGACCCAGAAGGCGGAGGTTGCAGTGAGCTGAGGTCGTGCCACTGTACTCCAGTCTGGCAACAGAGTGAGACTCTGTCTAAACAAACAAACAAACAAACAAAAATTACATAAAGCAAAAAGCAAAATACCCCTAAGTTTAGTCTATTATACGAATTCCATACACCATCTCTAATGTGTATTCTCAAAATAGTTTTTTAGATAAAGAAAGAAGATGGTAACCTACATGGAATCTTCAGGAAATCTGCTATTGTGGAGAGAAACCAAGTTTTTTCAGATGACTCAGGGTTTATAATAACCATCTTTTAAGCAGTACTTTCCAAACTTGTCTGACAACCACTCAGGTAACTCAACTAGGAAACTGTATTTTTTTTCTTTCTTTCTTTTAAAATAATTGTAGGGAGCTGGTTTTTTGTTTTTGTTTTTTTTAGACAGGACATTGATCTGTTGCCCAGGCTGGAATGCAGTGCATGACCATGGCTCACTGCAGCCTCGACCTCACAGGTTCAAGTGACCCTCCCATCTTGGCCTTCCAAGTAGCTGGGACTACAGGTGTACACCACCATGCCTAGCTAATTTTTTAAATTTTTTGCAGAGATGGGGTCTCCCTCTGTTGCCCAGGCTGGTGTTGAACTCTGAGATTCAAGCAAACCTCCCGCCTTGGCCTCCCAAAGTGCTGGGATTACAGGTGTGAGCCACTGTGCCAGGCCAGAAACTGTGTTTTTAACAAATACTCTAGGTAAGTGGCTTTCAAGCTATTTGGAAAGCAAGCAATAAATTTTATATTACAATCTGGTATACATTCACACATAAACATATACAGCAATGTATCTAACTTAAAAGATTTGTGTCATACTCTGATATGTTCTAATCTATTCTATTTTGTTTTTTAAAAACTGCACTGGCAACACACTAATTGGTTTTGACTAGCAGTTTGGAAAACTCTGGTAGGTAATTCTTAGCAGGCAAGGCTGAGAATCTTTGTTTTAAAGGAGGGAGTGGAAGGAAGGGACACTAGCATTAAACCGGACAATCAACAAAATTCTAGTTCTCTTCACCTACCCTATGGGGGCAAACCTCTGAGCTAACCTGCAAATTAGGCTATGATAGTTGTTCCTGAGGCTAATTACCTGAGAAATTCAAGTAACAAAGGTTTGATTATAATAAGTCACATAAAGTTAGATTTACAGGTGGGGTCAAATATCTGCATTTTTAACAAGTGTCCAGTTGATGTGTATAATAAAAGTCTTCAAAAAATTGTTTTTTATTGATCTGACAAATTGATTAGATCTTCCTTTAATTTACTGAACACAAAACACTGGAAATCACCTGACTTGCAGAAGAATGTTTTACTCAACCAATAGAAACACGCACATTCTCACTTTCTGAGTGGTTTATCAGGGAACTATTAATTACAACTTTAAACAGTATATTTAATGCAATATACTTGGAAAACATTACAAAATTTTTTTAAAAACTGTTCATTTCCTTTTTTTAACTGTTCATTTCTATACACTTTTTTGCTAATAGAACATTTTAATGAAATTCATTTATCTTACGTACTTATATAAAAAACTCAGGGCTACTCTGCACACTGCCTATGGGGTAGCCCTGTTCTGCAAGGAGCAGGAAAAAAAAGAAGAAAGGAAAAAAGGAAAGAAGGAGGGAAGGAGGGAAGGGAGGGAGGGAGGGGAAAGGAAAAGAAAGGGAAGAAAGGGAGAAAGGGAGAAAGGGAGAAAGAAAGAAAGAAAAAGAAAGAGAAAGAAAAGAAAAGGAAAGAAAGAAAGAGAAAGAAAAAAGAAAAGAAGAGAGAAGAAAAGAAAAGAAAAAAGAAAAGATCCTATAACCATAAAATCAGAGATCCTGGGCAATAGAGTATGGATAAGTTTTATGTAAGAAAATATGGAATTAAACTTACAAAAAAAAGACCTTGGTCCTTCCTCAAAATATTGGCAAATGAATATACAAGTTTAAGTTAAAATGCAATGTTTAAAGTATACATATTTTCTCTTTTTATGATTCACCCCTTAACTATCTTTTTTGATTAATTAACCATCTACCAGTCCAGACTGTGTCAGACAGTACGTCTTCTCCTGATTAGAAAAGCAACATAGAAAGTGACGATGTGAATCCAAGATGAGGCAGAGTATTCCCAACCTAAGCATAACCTGAAAGCAGGACCTCTGTCATTAGACAGAAGAAATAGGAGGAAGATAGGATTTCTTAGTGTCAGATCTGGCAGAACAGGTAAATGCTATGACATTTCTGTGGTTTGGAATAAAAGTCACAGAGGAGACTTGGGGTCTGAATAGGAAAGTTCTCAAAGGGCTGATGAGAAAAAGCAGGAGATCAGCAACAATGGATTATTATTTCTAAGCCTAAACTGTTACCTGCATCATTAGCAGGATGACTTTTTATACCAAAACAAGATGAACAAATTTGAAACCAATCTATAAAATAACCTCAACTGTGTAACATTTTTATCCCTATATTTTCTAAATGATATACTTTATCTGTGCTTCAAACCACTTGTATTTTCTGAACTGCAGTTAAAGTTAGGATTGGGAGGTACCACTAGTAGAGAAATTAGACAAAAAAAAAAAGAAAAAAAAAAGAGTTGACACTGAGTTGTGAACTCTTTTTTTTCTTTAAGTTTAATAGCCTCAGTGTGTCCTATATGAGGCAGGATAGGGAAGCCCTGGATTGGTGAACACTAGGTCATGAAAATTAAATATTCAATTGATGCCAGAATGCCTCTCTATGTAACTTTATAGCTTGGCATAAATGAGCTTAATTACATTTAAAATTTGTGAACTAAAATTACTTTTATCTAGTATTTCTTCTTATACAGGCAGCCCTTGAATGGGTAGGAGTGAAACTGCTACTTTTTTCTTTTTGCTTAAGGTTATTTCTGATACTGTCCTAACAATATGAAGTTTATTCCTAAAATCTTATTATTTTAAAACAACAGACTCACTTATATTAACGAAACATATAAATATTACTCCCATAAAGTGTCATTATACGTTATAAACTAAGGCAAAATATTTAATACTTTAGAGACTTATAGTAATATTTTAAAGTATAATGAAAAAGTAATTTATTATCCTGCTTAAAGGCAAGAGTCTATTATTCAAACACAAGAGAAGTCTAGAGAAGATTCTGATAACATCAAAATAGCAATATTTTAAACCAAACACAAGATTTTAATATATTTTCACTTAATAAAATTCAAACCATCTGTCATCTCTATAATAATTTGACAAATAATAAGCATATAGTCTTTTTTAATGAACTTACCTGATCAAATCGTAGAACAGGTTCATTTGCATTATCAAAACTATACACTTCCACCATTCCGTCATCTCTCCCAACAAGTAAATCTTTAACCCCATCACCCACAATGTCAAAGCTGTCAATACACAAAATACCTTTAAAAACAGATATGTCATAAGTTATGGTCAAGTATATGCCAAGTAAGAATGAAAAAAACACACATACCGACTCAGAATGGTGAGCAAAAAAACTCTGAGCAAAATCAAGTGCTCCTCTTGTCCATCCACATTCATCTATTTCCAGGTCTTTAAATATAATCTGTGTGAGAACAGCCCCTACATTTATATCTCCCTCCAGCTCCGGCCAAAGCTCCAGACTTATATATTCAATTTGGTATCTTCTCACAGACATCTGCATCTTAAACTTTCCATACCCCAAACAAAACTCTTTATTCCCCTCTTTACCATACCCCCTCAATACTGCTCCTCCCTCTGTCTTCCCCCATCTCCATAAATTATTCTACCTAGCTGCTCAGACAAAAATTCTGGGCTACATCTCTGATTTCTTTCTTTTTCTCACCACCCCTCATATCAAAACCACTAGCAAATTCCATCTTCTCTACCTCCACAATATATACTGAAATTGTCTATGTTTCCAGCTACTGATAACCTGGACTAAGCTAGCCTAGACTAGAATAAATTATAATAACTCTTCTAACTGGTCTCCATGCTTCCAGTTTTGACCTGCTTCCCCTCGCCCCCTCCAATCCATTCTCCAAACAGTGTCCTTTGTTTTGTTTAGGTTTAGTAAAGTAAATGTCACACTCCCACCGACAATTCTCTAATGACTTCCTACAGCACCTAGATTAAAATTCAAACTGTTTTCCAAGGCTTACACAATTTGGCTCTACTCTACCTCTCTGACTCCATCTCCTGCCATGTTAACGCATTTAGCCAAACTGACTGACCGTCCTACTGTTCCTCAAATGAATCAGATCTACCTCCATCTCAAATCTTTCGCACTTACTTTTTCTTCTTCCTGAAACATTTTTTTCCCCAAATCTTCATATTGCTAACTCTTTTTCTTATCAATCAGATCTCAGTTCAAATTTCACCTCTTCTAAGAGGCTATCTTTGCCTACCTGGTCTAAAAGTGACCCTCCTCCTTCTACCATCACTCCCTAATACACAGCCCTGTTTTATTTTCTTCAGGTGACTAGGTAAAGCTGTCTTATGTATTTATTTGTTTTTACTCTGTCTCTCCTAATAAGTATTTGTTGAAGGAATAAATGAATATATGAACATCCTGAACATATACATAGGCATCTCACTATCTACCAAATCAGTTATAAATTCTCCTTAGAAAGGTATAAATTCCTTAGAAAACAGGAATATTCTCTGACCCACTGCACTTCTTCTTTGCCTCATAACAGACTTCCAGATTCCAATTAATTCTGTACCTCAGACAACCAAATTGCCTCAGACAATTAAAATCCAATTGGATTTTAGCATAAAATGATATTAGCCTATAAAAACGTATCAATACCAAATTACTATAAGCATTTCTTACTTTTAAAAAATTATGCCAATAGTATAATAGACCTGACAAATAAACAAATAGTAGATAAATCAAGGTGTGAATTGCTAAGTCTGCTATGTAGTATAAATAGATAAAATAGAATAAATTATACAATTTAAGATACTTAATAATCATTGACACCTCAGAATCTGGACTACATGAAAAGCATACCTCCTCTCTTTTTCTCATTTTGAATTTCCCACTTGTGTACTGGTTTGGATGTAGTAATCTGAAAAAGAGCAAGTTTTCCGTCTGATGTCCCAAACAAAAGGTCTTCTCCAGAGTCACCTAGTTATAATTAAAGTCAACATATTATATTTATCCTACAATTAGTAACCTCTTTAAAATTAAAATATTGTTATGTAAAAATCTCATTTTAAAAAATACTACAAAAAGATATAAAACTTAATTTTTGAGAATTGTTATATATTCACACAATTTTATAGCTATAAGAGATAAGATGTTTCCCCATTATGTAATTTTAAGATGAAGAAACTAGGTTGGGTGCTGTGGCTCATGCCTGCAATCCCAGCACTTTGGGAGGCTGAGGTGAGAGGATCCCTTGAGACCAGGAGTTCCAGACTAACCTGGGCAACATGGTAAAACCCTGTCTCTATAAAAAATACCAAAAAGCTAGTCGGGCATGGTGGTGTGCGCCTGTAGTACTAGGGAGGCTGAGGTGGGAGGATCCCTTGAGCCTGGGAGGTAGAGGCTGTGGTGAGCTGAGATTGTACCACCGCACTCCAGCCTGGGAGACAGAGTGGGACCCTGCCCCCCAGCCCCCCAAAAAAGAAAAAAATGGAGAATTAAAAGTTCAATAACTCGTGCTGTTAGTTACTGGCAAGTTACCAGAAAGAAAACTGTCTCAATTCTAGTTTATGTCCTTCCTACAATTTCCCATTTTCACTTAATATTAAAATACATAGTTGATTTGTGAAAAATAAAATCCTGATTACCGCCATTTCCATTGTGTAGTGCTAAGACAGTAGGGGGTCCAGGAACTTCAATTTCATACATCACATCAGATCCCTGAAGGAGAAGTATTTAAAAACTGAAACAGAATACAAACTGAAAATAATAGAGGCATTCATGAATAACATCAATATTCAAATGCAGTACTCTTAGTAACACCTAGAATAAAATTGCTTTAAGAATTAGGTTATGATACAACTTGCATTTGTTAGCAATTTTGCATATATCAACTGATTTGAAAACAAATGTAAAGACCAAGGAGAAAACATTTAAAATATTCTCTACCTTTAATACATTTTAAATACATTGTTTGCCTGAAAACTTGACACTGGCAGATTTTCCTATCAAGTCTCTAGGAATAAATTATTCCCTCTGTCCTCTCTAGGTTAACTGGAAGGCTTTAACTTGGAATACATCCAAATATTTTAACAGACACAAAGTTACTTCCTAAGGAAAATTTTGGCCTTGCCTTTGGGTATTCCCAAAATCTGCTCCAGTCAGAGGCTGAATGACCTGCTACTTAGATAAAAAAAACAAGTTAGGTCCTTATATATTTCTCAGTTTTTCAATTTTGCTACTTGTAATGCTTGTCATTTTGGGCACAGTATTTGTGATGCTGTCAAAGAATGAGTTAGAAGTACTTATACTCACATGGAAAAAATATCCATGATCTATAATTCAATGAAAACAAAATTTGTAAATGGGCCGGGTGTGGTGGTTTACGCCTGTAATCCCAGCACTTCAGGAGACCAAGACAGGTGGATCATCAGGTCAGGAGTTCGAGACCAGCCTGACCAACATGGTGAAACCCTGTCTCTACTAAAAATATAAAATTAGCCAGGCGTGGTGGTGCACGCCTGTAATCCCAGCTACTCAGGAGGCTAAGGGAGGAGAATCGCTTGAACCCGGGAAGCAGAGGTGGCAGTGAGCCGAGATTGCACTACTACTCCAGCCTGGGCGACAGAGCAAGAATCCATCTCAAAAAAAAAAAAGAAAACACAATTTGCAAAATTATAGTTAATATGGTATGACATTTTTGTTTTAATTTTTTTTTTTTTTTTTTTTGAGATGGAATCTCGCTCTGTTGCCCAGGCTGAAATGCAATGTTGTGATCTCAGCTCGCTGCAACCTCTACCTTCCGGGTTTAAGTGATTCTCCTGTCTCAGCTGCCCGAGTAGCTGGATTACAGGTGCAGGCCACCATGCCTGGCTAAGTTTTGTATTTTTAGTAGAGACAAAGTTTTCGCCATGTTGGCCAGGCTGGTCTTGAACTCCTGACCTCAGGTGATCCATCAGCCTCAGCCTCCCACAGTGCTGGGATTACAGGCGTGAGCCACCACACCAGGCCTAAAAAAAGTTTAATGTTTATTTAGAAAACATAAGAAAGCCATATGCTTTAACTTTTTTTTTTTTTTGAGCCAGGATCTGACTCTGTCATCCAGGCTGGAGTGCAGTGCAGTGGTGTGATCATAGCTTACTGCAGCCTCGACCTTCTGGGCTCAAATGATGTTTCCACCTCAGCTTTCTAAGTAGCTGGGACTACTGGCATGCACCACCATGCCCAGCTAAATTTTTTTTTAAGAGACAGGGGTCTCACTACATTGCCCAGGCTGGTCTTGAATTCCTGGAGTCAAGTGATCCTCCAACCTCGGCCTCCCAAAGTGCTGGCATAATAGGCCTGAGCCGCTGTGCTCAGCCTGCTTTATCTTTTATTTAAAATATCATATTAAAATTTACAGATATCTACATGTAACTATATAAACACAAAAGAATATACACAAAACTGTTAAAAAGAGGCAACCTCTGGAGTAATGGATTATTCACAGAGATAGATGGGGAGTGAGAAAAAAGTATGCAGTGCAGAGGGAAAGACTTCAACTTTATTTTCTACAGATCTTTAGTAATTATTTTAAAAATAATAAGCATATGGATCTCTTGTCAAAGCAGAATCCTAGAATTCAGTCAATTTCTAATTGAATGCTAAACAGCTCCTGTTAAAAGCGTTGTTCAAAACAATTCATATTTAAATCTCATTCCCCCATAGCATAGGCTATGGGGGAAATTAATCATTCATAACTCTAAAATGAACCTTTTTTCTTTTCTTTTTTCCTTTCTTTTTTCTTTTTTTGTTTTTGAGATGGAGTCTCCCTCTGTTGCCCAGGCTGGAGTGCAGTGGTGCAATTTCAGCTCACTGCAACCTCTGCCTCCTGGGTTCGAGTGATTCTCATGCTTCAGCCTCCTGAGTAACTGGGATTACAGGGGTGTACTACTGCACCCGGCTAATTTTGTATTTTTAATAGAGACGGGGTTTCACCATGTTGGCCAGGCTGGTCTCAAACTCCTGGCCTCAAATGATCTTCCCATCTCAGCCTCCCAAAGTGCTGGAATTACAGGTGTGAGCCACCATGCCTGGCCTAAAATGAACCTTTAATATTACTTTGTCCCTGGGGGGTAAAAACCTCATAGACTCACTGGATCTTTCCTTCTACAAAAGGGCTGATGCCAAGAAATGGCCATCTGACTATGGAATTCCAAAGACTGAGATAGCCTGTGGTGGCATGGACTTCACAGCTCAACTTCTTCATCAACTGCACCAACTATTATCAGCCTGTTTCTGATCCAGTTCATCTACCTGTTACATGCCATTTACATTTAAACATTATTTTAAGCATCCTATAGAGTGTGTGTGTGTGTGCATGTATTTTATTGAAAGTCACTCTCAAGAAGATATAGTGGTAACTATTATTACTCATAACAATGACCTGAAGCACTTGTTTTAGCCAATCGTGGTTTTTACTAGAAATACAAGGACTTCAAAATGAATTTTCCCTCTATCACTCATTTACTTATCCAACAAATATTTACTGAGTGCTTATTCCATATACTTCCATAAACACTGGATAAACTCAAGTTATATAACATCCTCCCCCCAACCCAATTTCTTCCTTTAATTTGATTTTTTGGGGAAGAGAAAGGTGATGGAAGAAGAAAACAAAACAAAAAGGCAGGTAAAGGTTCTCTGTAGTCAAAGTACTCCATTCTGATAATAGCTCAGAAATTATGTATGGTGAAGCAAAAAATATCCTTTTTCTTCCAAATATGCTTCTCTAAAAACTTACAAAAGAACACATTTGACTCAAGTTAAAAAAATTAATATGTCAAATTATTTAAAAATTGTTTCCACATATTTATAAAAGCACTTAAAACAGTAACCACTACAGTTACTTATCTCAAGTACTTAATGTTCATCGATATTCTTTCACATAAATTATAAAAAATTAGAAAAATACAAATAACAGCAACCTGTAAAACTCTGAGCACTCTGTCCTGGCAGGCCAATACAGGTGTGATACGAGATAATCTTTCCACTGGAAGGCAGATGACATCATTGATTTTATCCCCAGAAAGGTAATAATGTTGGTCTTTGCAGTCACAATAATGGTTATAGATGTAACTTGCACTGAGAAAGAGGTCTGAGCCAGATATGTGCCTGAGAACATTAAAATAGTAATTTTTAAAAATAAGCACAGGTACTGAATTTTTTTCAGAGATAAAAACAGAAAAATGTATACAGTTTACTAACATTTTATTACAGACTTAGAGAACACAGTTTTTAAAACTTTCTCCTAGTTAATTCCTAGTCTTTTTGGTATAACACTGTTTTTGATTTTGAAAGCTGAAAATGAGGATGTTAAGGACTCGGGCTTCTCCGTAAAAACTGATCTCAGAAAAATGGAAAACAAAGACAAGATAATGACAATTTAACTGTCTATATCCAAAGACAATTAATACATCAAAAAATGACTTCTTTGTGTACTACGTGCCAAGCACTATCTTAAGCGATTTTTATGTATTAGATCAATTAATCATCATAACTCTATAAAATAGGGACCATTATTATTCCTTTTTACAGGTGAAAAATAAAATGTTAAATAACTTACCTAATGGCACCTAATTATTAAGTAGTAGATTAGACTGCAACTCAGTTTTTTGCTCGAGTTAGCTTTCTTACTACCACACTAAATTGCCTGAAAAAGTCTATTTTAAGTGACTCTACCTCAAACTAAATGATAAACAGCAGAAAAAAAAATGTTTCATTAGAACTTTATCTTGAAAAAAGAAATGAAAACAAGTTTATTTCAAATTACACTTAACAAACTTTAGTCAATAGTCATAACTATCTTCTAATTCTTTGAATTGAGTTTTCACTTGGGTGAGCTAAAATGTCTTGACAAAAATTATATTTAAGTGTGATATACTTTTCACTTCTAGGTTGTTATTACCATATTTATCATAAAGAGGGTAATTTTATTTGAATGTTTCATGTATTCCTCTACCTCCAAGTTCTATTTAAAATTTTTTATATTAAAATTATTCTCTGAAGAGCTTATGCAATAATAATCCTCCCTGATTTTCTCTTCTTCAGTTATTACGTGGCCTCACTTTGTGGCTCTGCATATGATTGAATAGTCCTCTTACTATTTTTATAAATTTCATGAAATTCTCTATGTTTTTCAAAATTTCAAATTTCATTTTGAAACCAATCTGTATTATATTTGCATTATATTGGCCAAAGTACTATTTAGCAATCACTATTGTTGACATGAGTGGGGATACATGGCAACATTAAGCAGGAAAGGATATGTATGTGGCGACTAATGTTAAGTGGTCAGTGTCCTTACTGAGTATCTTCAAGTTATAACTTTTGTTTTCCTATAAAACCTTACAAATGTGGGGATTCAGACAATCAATTTTCAAAAATTGAGTAAAGAACTTTTCTATCCCATCTTTGCCACTCTAGTAAAAACATTTAAGAAACCACTTAAAGAGACCATTATTGAGAAACTATCTTTCTCACGCTACTATCCATATAACTGTCCGAATGTAGAGTTAACACATTACTTTCAGTATTTCACAATTATCATTGGCCATGTCTATATACAAGTGTATTTCAAAAGTGTTACTATTCTTGTTAAACCATTTGAAATTACATATTTCCACTTATCATTGTTTAATTGTTATCTAATTTCACCAAGCCAACGTTTTACATCCCAAACATCAGGAGATGTGCTGTGCATTATACAAAACTTTGGGCAGAATCAGTTGTTTCTAGCCTAAGAGTCTGGCTGATTATATAACTTGGCTGCACTAGATTCAAAGGAAGAACTTAAAAAATAAAAATAAAACCTACTCCTGGTTATTTTGATTTGGCAGGTATGAGGTGGGACAAGGAATTGTTTAAGTGGCCCAAGGGATTCTTCTAAGTAGCAAATTTAAGAAATAGTGAATTAGATTAATTTTAAAGCCCTTTTCAGCTCCCTGTGATTCAAAAACTAAAATCTGAATTGCAAAATCTCACATGGCAGGAAGCCATTTAGGGAGCTATATTTCACTTAGAGTCTTACCTGATATACCTGAAATTATACCCTATTGGTAATCACTAACTTTGACAGCCAGGCTTTTAACATAATGATGCTACCTGAAAACCAGAACTATCAAAAATAGCCAAGGAACATAAAGCTAAATATCTAGATTTATTTTCAATTTTTTCCATACCTTGATCATGAATCAAACTGAACCAAGTAGTCAAAAATGATTGTATAAATACTACAAAGTTCTTTAAAAAAATTTCCACAACCAATTTAATATTGATGGTAGGTCAAATTTAGTTCTGACTAATAAAATACCTTTAGTTAATTTTATTTTCCAGAAAGCCTATTAAGATATGATACTTAATCAGTTGCCTTACATCTATCCAAAATATTATAAATAAGTATGTAAAAATACAAAAGAGAACAATAGACATACATAGCTTTAATGCTTTCAGTGAGGTTTGTTTCAAAAGAGAAGAACTGTTTTCCTCTTTTTGTGAAGCCTCTAATCTCAGATGCTGCAGCAATAAAAATTTTCTCCTGAGGTGTGTTGAGAACCCCTCCCAGTTCCAGCCTTGCAATCTTTGGCCCCGGTAAAGTCTTGAACACTGCCTGAGAAAAATCATTCAGGAAAAAAGTACACAAATTACTTTATTGTGAGCATTTTTTCCTTTACAATAGAAAATGTCATGATGTTAAATTTGCAAAATATTATAGTTCCACTATATAGAAATAATTTTAGATAATAATCAATATACTTTAGTAGGTCTTCAGGTTTTTTGCTATACTTAACTTTTAAATATATATTCCCACACATATTTGAATAATGTCATTGAAATCTAAATCCTTGTAATTCAAAGTACAGTTCACTAAGCAGCAATGTTAGCATCACTAAATTTATTTAAAATGTAGATCAACTGAATGATAATCTGTATTTTAACAAGATTCCCCAGCTGGTTCCTATGCATATTGAAGTTTTAAAGGCATTGGCTTAACAATACTCCTACAAACAGGGAAGTCCATTTGGCAAATTCTTTATTGAGGTCTAATGAACATGTTTTTACACTTCAATCATCTTTCAAAACTAATCTTTCCTGGCTTCTTTACAATTTTTATAAATTTTAATAGTAAAGGACTATAGAATTTACTGAAAATGTGAATGTATGACTTAATACCTATAATCATATATCTATTTAACTGAAAACAATATTCATTTCATTAATTTTTTCATGGTTATTTTCCATTTTATTATTTGCACCAGCTTCTTCTCCTCCACTTCCTCCCTGTGACTTTATATACAGAGAATAAGGTATCTGGAAGAATATGAATAACGGAAACACTGAGTTTCTGGTAGTTCTTATTCTCTTCATCTTTTTGGAAATTCCATATAATATATAATGAATACCAGAATTCACATCTCAGACTCATCATTCTAAGTTTCTAATTATAATCTGTAAATATGATAATGTAATAGTAATAACTTCCTTGATTAGGTTAAATTAAGTGGCAAAGGTTGTGAGTTAGTTGCTTCCATGATTACATTATGCTACATAAGATTCTTTCTTAGCAGACTAGAGAAATTTCCTGCTGGCTTTGATGAATTAGATTACCATGTTGTGAGAAGGACTGTGAGAGAAACACAGAGCAAGAAATTGTAGAGACCTCAAGGAATTGAGAGCAGCCCCTGGTTTACAGATGTTAATAAAGTGGGGACCTCAGTCCTATAATAGCAAGGAATTGAATTCTGCAAACAACCACATGAGCTTGGAATAAGACCCCACACTCTAGAAAGGAACACAGCTGAGCTGACACCTAAATTGCAGCTGTGTGAAACCTTGAGCACAAATTCCTGTGCTACCGAAACTGTTAGATAATCAATGTGTGTTGTGTTAAGGCCCTAAATTTGAGGTAATATATTACACAGCATAGAAAAGTAACCCACGACCACAGGATGCCAAAGGTGCCTTACAACTAGCTAGCAAATGACTTTTGTGCTACCCGCAGACTCATACCTCACATAATTACTTACCTCAGAACCCATTTTCCATTACCTGTATTTTAGGAAATTTTTAACCTAGTATTATTCAATAAATAGTGCATTCTCTTTTAGAAAACCATTTTTCCTCTTCACAAAGCTATACTTACTGCTGCTTCTCCTTTCTTCATGCCAAAGCACGTAACTACCCCATCATGATCTCCAATAACCACCTGTAATAGATGGAAGAGAATCTAAAATTACTAGTATTAATATTATGACCTAATAATTATATACAGGGAAAGCAAGATTCTTAATTTATAAATATTGACTTAATAGAGATCAGAAAATCTGGGAAAGACACCCCCACAAAAAATAATCCTCAAAAGAACAAGAGCCAAAAGAGAAGGATATGGAGAGTCATTAGAAAAGTAATTGGCCATAGATTTTGTTCCTATAATGTTAATAGGACAACACAATACGTTTTGTTTTGCTTTTTTTCAACTTTTATTGTAGGTTCTGGGAGTCCACATGCAAGTTGTTACGAAGGTATACTGCCAGACAACAGAATTATGGACAGAAATGCCTACAAAGTAATTTTTTTTCCATAACTGGAGCATAAGAACAGTTTAACTTTTAAAACAGATTATCAAATAAAGCTGTGACTGACATATTTAATAATTTTAAACACCTTTTTTAAAAGAAAAATTTCAATGTATGAAAATGTACGCAAAATATTATAATGAATTATCATGTGCCCATCACCTAGTTTCAACAATTAACAACATGTAGACAATGAATTATTTTGAAATAAATATAGAGGAACATTTTAACACTTCTTGCTCAAAAGTAGATATCAAACAACCTTGGACCAGTTCCAGTCCGTGGCCTGCTGGGTACCAGGCCACACAGCAGGATGTGAGCAGCGGGAAAGTGATCATTTACAGACTGAGCTCCGCCTCCCGTCAGATCAGCAGCGTCATTAGATTCTCATAGAAGCACAAACCCTATTGTGAACTGTGCATGGCTGTATGCTCCTTATGAGAATCTAACTAATGCCTGATGATCTGAGGTAGAACACAGTTTCATCCCAAAACAATCCCAGCCCCATTGGTGGAAAAACTGTCTTCCACGAAACTGATTCCTGGTGCTAAAAAACTTTGGGAGCTCTGGTTTAAGAAACTACTACTTATCAAGTTTAGGCATAGTATCAAACAGAAAGAGTCACAATCATCTGAAAAAGCTATTTAAATATCCCTCCTTATTTCCAACTATGTATCTGTGTAAGCTGGATTTTCTTCAAATATTTCAACCAAAACTACATAGCACAACAGATTGAATGCAGTAAACAAACATGAAAATCTATGTGTGTATGCTTACGCCAGACATTAAACAAGTTGCAAAAAGTATAACATAATGACACTATACTCACTAAATTCTTTTTTGTTTTTAAAAAGTTGTTTTTCATAAAGACATGTTATGTAAACATGTAATGAGTTAATTTTTTTAAAATAAAATAAAGCATTTCTTAGTTTTCATTTTAATATAGTAAGTATTGATACACACAACTTACATAAACAAATGTTCTTTGGGATTCTCAATCATTTAATTGTGTTAAAGGGGTGCTGAGACCAAAAATTTTGAGAAGTGCTAATCTAGTCGACTTAATACAATAAATGACAATCAGAAGTCTGTTGGTTTATCTTTTTTATTTTATTCATTTATTTTTTAATTGACAACAATTGTACATATCCGTGGGGTACACAGCAATGTTTCAATACATATAACATATACTGATCACACTGGGATAATTAGCATATCCATCATCTAAAATACTGATCATTTCTCTGTGTTGGGATCAGTCGAAATCTTTTTAGCTATTTGAAACTATATATTGTTAACTATAGTCATCCTATAATGGTATAGACTACTTGAGCTTATTCTTCCTATATAGCTATAATTTTATATCCTTTAATAAATATCTCCCTATCCCTCCCTTCCCTCTACCCTTTGCAGCCTCTAGTATTCTCTGTCCTACTTTTTACTTTAACGTGACCACCTTTTTTTAGCTTCCACATATTAATGAGAACATGTGGTGTTCAACTTTCTGTTCCTGGCTTATTTCACTTAACATAATGTCCTCCAGTTCCATCCATGTTACTGCAAATGATAGGATCTCATTCTTCTCTCTCTCTCTCTTTTTTTTTTGAGACAGAGTTTTGCCCTTGTCAGCCAGGCTGGAGTGCAATGGCGCCATCTCAGCTCACTGCAACCTCTGCCTCCCGGGTTCAGGCAATTCTCCAGTGTCAGCCCCCCAAGTAGCTGGAATTATAGATACCTGCCATCATGCCTGGCTAATTTTTGTATTTTTAGTACAGATGGGGTTTCACCATGTTGGCCAGGCTGGTCTCCAACTGCTGACATCAGGTGATCTGCCCGCCTCAGTCTCCCAAAGTGCTGGGATTACAGGCGTTGAGTCACCGTGCCTGGCCAGGATTTCATTATTTTTTATTGCTGAATAGTATTCCATTGTGTATATATACCACATTTTCTTATACATTCATCTGTTGTTAAACACCCAGGTTGATTCCATATCTTGGCTATTGTGAACAGTGCTGCAATAAAACATGCGGGTGCAGTTGTCTCTTTGATATAATGATTTCCTTTCCTTTGGGTAAATTCCCAGTAGTGGGGTTGCCAGATCATATGGTAGCTCTATTTGTAGTTTTTGAAAAAAATCCTACATACTGTTCACTATAGTGGATGTACTATCCCACCAACGGCACAGAAGAGTTTCCTTTCTCCACATTCTTGCCAGTATTTGTTGTTTTTTGGTTTTTTGTTTTCTTGTCTTTTTGATAACAGCCATTCTAACTGGGGTAAGATGATACTTCATTGTGGTTTGATTTGCCATTTTCCTGATGATTAATGATGTTAAGTATTTTTTCATGTTTTTTTGGTCATTTGTATGTATTCTTTTGAGAAATGTTTAGATCATTTGCCCACTTTTTAATCAGATTGCTTGTTTGTTTGCTATTGGTATGTTTGAGTTCCTTGTATATTCTGGATATTAATTCCTTGTTGGATGAGTAGTTTGCAAATATTTTAAATCTCATTCTATAGGTTGTCTTTTCACTCTTGCTTCCTTTCTTGTGTAGAAGCTTTTTGGTTTGATATGATCCCATTTGTTTATTTTTGCTTTTGTTGTTTGTGTTTTTGAGGTCTTATTCATTATTTTCCCAGACCAATGTCCTAAAGCATTAACATTTGGGTCTTTTTTTTGTTTGTTTTTTGTTTTGTTTTGTTTTGTTTTCTTGAGATGGAGTCTTGCTCTCCCGAGTAGCTGGAATTACAGGTGCCTGCCACAACAAGCTAATTTTTTTGTATTTCTAGTAGAGATGGGGTTTCACCATGTTGGCCAGGCTGGTCTCGAACTCCTGACCTCAAGGATCCACTCGCCTTGGTCTCCCAAACTGCAGGGATTACAGGCATGAACCACCACACCTGGCCACATTTAGATCTTTGATCCATTTTGTGTTCATTCTTATATGGGGTGAGAGGTGAGAGTCTTGGTTTCATCCTTCTGCATATGAATATCCAGTTTTTCCAGCACCATTTATTGAAGAGGCTGTCCTTTCCCCAGGGGCTATTCTTGGCTCTTTTGTCAAAAATCAGTTGGTTGTAGATATGTGGATTAATTTCTGAGTTCTCTATTCTGTTTTATGTTCTCTGTGTCTCTGTGTTTTTATGCCAGTATTATGCTGTTTTGGTTACTACAGCTTTGTAGTATATTTTGAGATCTGGTAGTGTAATGCCCCAGCTTTGTTCCTTTTACTCAGGATTGTTTTGGCCATTTGGGGTCTTTGTGGTTCCATACAAATTTTAAGATTTTTTTTCTCTTTCTGTGAAGAATGACATTGGTATTTCGATAGAGATTGCATTGAATCTATAGATTGCTTTGGGTGGTATTGTCATTTTTACAATATTAATTCTTCCAATCCATGAACATGGGATGTTTTTCCATTTGTTTGTATTCTCTTTAATTTCTTTCATCAGTGTTTTATAGTTTTGCTTATAGAGGTCTTTCATTTCCTTGGTTAATTTATTCCTAAGTATCTTATCTTTTATCTATTATAATTGGGATTGTGTTCTTGATTTCTTTTTCAGCTAGTTTGTTGTGTATAGAAACACTACTAATTTCTGTATATTAATTTTGTATCCTGCAACTTTACTGAATTCATTTGTCAGTTCTTTTTTTTTTTTTTTTTTTTTGAGACGGAGTCTCGCTCTGTCGCCCAGGCTGGAGTGCAGTGGCACAATCTCGGCTCACTGCAAGCTCCGCCTCCCGGGTTCAAGCCATTCTCTTGCCTCAGCCTCCCGAGTACCTGGGACTACAGGCGCCCACCACCACGCCCGGCTAATTTTTTTTTTTAGTAGAGACGGGGTTTCACTGTGTTGGCCAGGATGGTCTCGATCTCCTGACCTCGTGATCCGCCCGCCTCGGCCTCCCGAAGTGCTGGGATTACAGGCGTGCGCCACCGCGCTCGGCCCATTTGTCAGTTCTAAGAGTTTTTTGGTAGAGTCTTTAGGTTTTTTTATATATAGGATCGTGTCATCGGCAAACAGATAATTTGACTCTCCTTTCCAATCTGGATGCACTTTATTTCTTTTCTTGTATAATGCTCTGGCTATGACTTTTAGTACTATGTGTAATTGTTGATTCATCTTGCCAAAATGTTTATATATCAGGATAAAGTATTTTTTGCAGCTATTAAAATATTTGGCTAGTCTACTAAGAAACTATAATTGTTTTGTGGAAATCATAGGACCAATATTTCTTTAAACATAATAAATATTGTTAGTTAAGTACAAGGTTTAACATCAAAATATTTAATGACTTTAAAATATGAGAAAGTTTAAAGAGAACATTTTCCTGGTATCTTATTCTGCTTTATATTTCTTTTTTCATATACACATCTGATACACAGAAAAATGGAGTATGGTTTTTAAGTTTGCCTACACTATTTACTAATGGTATATAATAATTTTACTGTCCAAGAAAATTATTGTCTATAAATGTCCCTTGGTATTCCAATTTCTGTTCAAATTTCAAAAATTCATTTCTATTTTAACATTAGCATTTTTAAGAGAATAACTTAATAATAAAGAAGGAAATAGGAGCCTCTCCTCTGTCACTGCTAGGGAATAGTGGAGAAATCAGAATCTATACAGTACCTTTTGTGTAGCTCTGTGTCTTGAGGCAGGAATTAGCTTCATAGTCTTCTGAGATGTTACTCCCACCTAAAGAAAAACACCGGCTGCCTAGTGAATTTAATTTGAAGTTATTACAGAGATTAAAAGGATCAGCAGATTTAGGTTATAGTGAACCTTTTTGTTAAACTGAAATTAGTGATATAACTATTATCAGTAATTAACTTATTTTCTAATGAGATATGTCGTATTAGTCAGAATACATATAGGAAACAACCAAAATAGTAAAATTTATCCTATAAAGTTGTCAAGCCAAAAATAGTTGTGTAAGATGACTGGCAAGATGCTTTATTAAAAAATATCTCTAGAAGCCTTCTTTTCCAACTGCACACAGTTGTTCAGCAAAGTGATTCAAGAACTTTGGAAATAGATTATAGTTATTAAAAATGCAACAGAAGACCACATGCAGTGGCTCATGCCTGTAATCTCAGCACTTTGGGAGGCTGAAGTGGGAGGATCACTTGAGCCAGGTGTTCAACACCATCTAGGCAACACAGGGAGACTCTGTGTCTACAAAAAATAAAAAATTAGCTAGGCATGGTGGTGCATGCCTGTAGGCCCAACTACTTGGAAGGCTGAGGCAGGAGGATAACTTGAGTCCAGGAATTTGAGGCTGTGGTGAGTCATGATCATGCCACTGTACTCCAGACTGGCTGCGTGACAGAACAAGACCCTGTCTCAAAAAAAAAAAAAAAAAAGCAACATAGAAGATTTCTGCTAAAATACCAAATATGATGATGGCCATAACATCCAATCTAACAGGTGAAGATAATTTTACAAAAAAAATACAGATGATGAAAGCAGCAGGAACTGTCACTGCTGGTGTATAGTTAGGAGAAGACGATGGGACCAATGGGAGAGAAATTGGTGAAAACAACACATCATGATAAAACGTTTATATAGTATAAATGACTTTATTCTGCATTCCAGAAAATTGTATTAAAGTCATCTGCTTAGACTTGCATTTCTGAAACATCAATCTAGCAAGTGATGTGAAGGATGGCTTGGAGGGAGATGAAGCTGGAGTTCAGGAGCCCAATTTAGAGGTTGTCTCAATTATTCAAGCAAGAGAAGATGAGAACCCAAATGAGGGTAATAGAGATGGAAGATATGGGACAGATTCAAGAGATATTTGGGAGTTAAAAGCAGCAAGATGTGGTGACCAGTTGGATATGGAAGTACATAGCATAAACCCCTGGAAAAATGACTGGGCAAACATTTGTACCATTAGCTAAAATGAGATGGCCTAAAAATATGATGAGGAATTGGGGTAGAGAGAATTTTAGGTCTGAAAGAAATTCTGAAAGGCAGTGTGGTGTAACAAAAAGACACCAATTTTGGAGTCCGAGACTTTGACTCAAATAGCAACTCCCTAATTTTTAGCTATGAAGCAAATTACTTGCCTTCTCTAACCCCTTAGATCCTCATTTTATAATATTGTCTACTTTGCAAATTCTTACGAGGATTAAATATGTTGGTAGGTATGCTAAATTCTTAGAATAAGCTAGATGCACATTAAACTGTTGTCATTGCTTTTTTTCCCCCTTTCGAGACAGTCTCGCTCTGTCGTCCCAGTTGGAGTGCAGTGGCATGATGTCAGCTCACTGCAGCCCCCGCCTCCCGAGTTCAAGCGATTCTCCTGCCTTAACCTCCCGAGTACCTGGGATTACAGGCGCCCGTCACCACGCCGGGCTAATTTTTGTATTTTTTGTAGAGACGAGGTTTAACCATGTAGGCCAGGCTGGTCTCCAACTGCTGACCTTAGGTGATCCGCCCGCCTCGGCCTCCCAAAGTGCTGGGATAACAGGCGTGAGCCACTGCCCCCGGCCCGGTTTTCATTGCTTTTACTATGGTCTGCCTGGTGCGGTCCAGCTCACAGTAAGAAACAAGTGCCTGGTGCTCTGGAGAAGGGTCCGGGTAGAGATGGAGATTGAGGATTAGAGGCCCTCAGGCAGCCACGGCTAGGGAGGAGGAGAAGGGCCCTGGGGGGAATCCGGGATCAGACCGTGTCAGCATTTTCGGAGCATCCTCAGGACCCGGGAGGAGCCAATACCGTGGGGGATTGCGCCGCTTTTCCCCGGTCCCCTCGGACCGTCACAGACGAGAGGGAGCTGCCCAAAGGCGGGGTGCTGAGAGGTCGGCACCCAGCCCGGCTCCTTCGCCTCCGTACCAGCTCCTGGCGACCCAGACTTTCGTCAGTGGAAGGAAGGAATCCTCCCCGGGAGCTAGGCTTGTTTTCCAGCACGGCGCCCGCCCCATCCCTTGGGTTTACCTGTAGATAATCCATTCGGTTTAAAATCAGATCCATGATGACTACGGGGAGGGGCTAAGCAGCGCCGGACAAGAACAGGAGGGACAGAGGCTTCGGGCCCGCAGGCCTCCGACCCAGTCAGAAGGCCGCCCGCGCCCCCTCAAAAGCCAGCCCCAGCTACCGCGCCCAGGTCCTGGGCTGCACAGGCGGGGCGACAGGGCAGTGGCGTCCTGCGTGACGTCAGTACGCTGCTGCGAGGGGCTCCTGGACGAAGATGAAGGCCCGCCCCTTTCTCGAAGCACCGCCCACTGACAGCGTGTTCCAATCAGAGGCGGAGAGGAACCAAGGAGGCGAGGTCCAGGAGACCCAGATAGGGCGGTTTCCACAGAGACCCCAGACGCAGTCTTGGCTCCACCCTCACCGCGGCCCAGGGCTAATACTGGACTTCTTTCCTTATCGCTGTAGAAGAAACTAGAAACTAGTTAAGCCTGCTAGATTCTGGCCGATTTCACTCTGACATTGGAAAGGGTCCCACAAAGAATTAGGTTCCACCGTTATAGGTGCTAGCTTACAGCGGCGGTTCTCAGACTTTTGGCCTTAGGACTTCTTTACAAAACTCTTAAAAACAGTTGAGGACCACAAAGGCCATTTGCTTTTTGTGGGTTTTCTCTCATTTTTAATTTTTTTTTATTTCAATAGTTTTGGGTGTACAGGCGGGTTTCGGTTACGTGGATGAGCTCTTGAGTGGCGAATTCTGAGATTTTAGTGTACCCGTCACCCACCAGTGTACACTGTACCCAATATGTAGTATTTTATCCCTCATCCTGCTCCCAAGCTCCTCTCTACCTGGAGTTCCCAGAATCCATTACATTACTCTGTATGTCTTTGCATCCTCATAACTGAACATGCAGTATTTGGTTTTCTATTCCTAAGTTACTTCACTTAGAATAATGGCCTCCAGCCCCATCCAAGTTGCTGCCAAAAGATATTATTTCATTCCTTTTTATGGCTGAGTAGTATTCAATGGTGTATATATACTACATTTTCTTTATCCACTCGTTAGTCAATGGGCACTTAGGTTGGTCCCATATCTTTGCAATTGCGAATTATGCTGCTATAAACATGTGTGTATATGTGTCTTTTTCCTTTGGGTAGATACCCAGTAGTGGGATTGCTGGATTGAATGGTAGCTCCACCTTTATTTATTTATTTAAGGAAACTTTATACTGTTTTCCATAGTGGTGGTATTAATTTACATCCCCCAAGCAGTGCAAAAGTGTTCCCTTTTCACCATATTGACGCCAACATCTGTGTTCTAAATTTTTTTTTTTTTTTTTTTTTTTTTTTTTTTTTTGAGACAGAGTCTTGCTCTTGTCCCCCAGGCTGGAGTGCAATGGCACTATCTCAGCTCACTGCAACCTCCGGCTCCCGGGTTCAAGTGATTCTCCTGCCTCAGCCTCCCGAGTAGCTGGGATTACAGGTGCCCGCCACCACGCCTGGCTAATTTTTGTATTTTTAGTAGAAACAGGGTTTTGCCATGTTGGCCAGGCTGGTCTCGAACTCCTGACCTCGTGATCCGCCCGCCTTATGGCCATTATTGGAGGAGTAAGATGGTATCTCACTGTGGTTTTAATTTGCATTTCCCTGGTGATTTAGTGATGTTGAGCATCTTTTCATGTTTGTTGGCTATTTGTATATCTTCTTTTGAAAAATGTCCTTTGCCCACTTTTTGATGTGATTTTTTTTTTCTAGCTGTTTTGAGTTCCTTGTAGATTCTAGATACAAGTCCTTTATCAGATGCACAGTTTGAAAATATTTTCTTTTGCTCTATGGGCTGTTTACTGATTATTTCTTTTGCTGTGCAGAAGCTTTTTAATTAGGCCCCATTTATTTATGTTTTTGTTGCATTTGGCTAATGTCCAAAAGAGTTTTTCCAATGTTATCTTCCAAAATTTTTGTGGTTTCAGGTCTTAGATTTAAGTCTTTGATTCATCTTGAGTTGATTTTTGTATAAGGTGAGAGATGGGAATCCAGTTTCATTCTTCTACCTGTGGCTAAACTAGTTTTCCCAGCACCATTTATGGAATAGGGTGCCCTTTTCCCACTTTATGTTTTTGTATGCTTTGTTGAGGATCAGTTGACTGTAAGTACTTGGCTTTATTTCTGGGTTCTCTATTCTGTTCCACTGGCCTATGTGTCTTTTTTTGTTTGTGGGTTTTTTGTTTTTTGTTTTTTTGTTTTTGTTTTTGTTTTTTTTACCAGTACCATACTGTTTTGGTAACTAGCCTTGCAGTATAATTTGAAGTCTGGTAACGTGATGCCTCCAGATTTATTCTTTTTGCTTATTATTGCTTTGGCTATTCAGGCTCTCTTTTGGTTCCATATGAATTTTAGAATTTTTTTTTTAGTTCTGTGAAAAATAGTAATGATATTTTGATGGGAATTGCACTGAATCTGTAGATTACTTTGGAAAGTATAAAGACCATTTGTTTATTGAGTTACCTATTGATTTTTACCATATTAGACATTAGAACGGAAAACAATTAGTGTTTTTTAAAAACCTATGACAAATATCTTAATGAAAAATATTTTCCAAAATAAAAAAATAAAATGAAATAACTGGTACTGTGCGCAAATCTATTTTCTGTCCATTTTAATAGTAGACAGGAGGAGCTTCAAATCTGCTACTGCATTCAATCTATTGTTATATGTTGTTTTTGTTCATGTATATGAAGAAAATTTGGTCCAAACTCAACAAGTAGTAGTTTTTTGAAAGGTTAGTTGCAATGTGAAATGTGACTTCGTTACACAACATCAAAAAATTCCATCTGTTAGTATCACCATGGATCTCATCAGTAAAGTCCCGAGTATGGGAGATCTGTCAAACTTAGATGGTGAATACATATTTTCCAAAATTCAAATTTGTGCTTGAAAGTTTGAAATTTACACATTGGCAACAAATGTCGATTGTTTTCCTTGAACTGATAGGTTCCCTTCTTGAATTCACAGGAAAGTAAATGCCAAATATCTAAGTCTGAATAATCATAACTTGTGAGTAATTCCTTCAAATAAAAAGTGTCCCATGAAAAAAGCAGGAAGTTCAGCTAGCAGCTCAATCCCACAAGTGCTTTTCCTTGAGACAACTAATGTATTTCAGTATTCAGTAGAAGGATTTTATACGTATTTCCTATGTCATCACATAGAACATTTAAAAAGACATTCAAGAGTTAAGATGTAATAAATGACGGCTGAATCAGAAGAAAGAAAAAAGAAAAAAGATAATATTAACAATGTTGCTGCTTCGTAAAGAACATTTTTATATGAAATCGTTTTCGTTTCCTATCAGTGTATGTTATATAGAATATGGTGTCTACTAGTACAGTTTGGAGCCACAGCTACTTTCCTGATTTTTGTGGTTTTTCTTTTCTTTTCTTTTTTTTTTTTGTAGAGATGGAGTTTTGTCATGTTGCCCAGGCTGGTATTGAACTCCTGGGCTCGAGTGATCCGCCCACCTCAGCCTCCCAAAGTTCTGGGATTACAGACATGAGCCACTGTGGTTTTCCAGGAAAAGAGTTCACAAATAATTGTGAAACAAAAAGAATTAAATCCCTGAGAAGAGGTGCTTAAGAAGAGAAGTTATTTACTGCAGCAATATCTGAAAAAGTTTTCCCTATGTTCCAGACACTTATTTCTCTAAGGCTAAAATAATTCCACATTCAAATAGACAGTACATGAAGATGGGTTAGCTGTTCAGCAATTTGGGGGAAATATATATCAATTTAGATTCAAGAAAAAATACAAATAAATTTTAGAAGTCAACTGAAAAATAAAACCATAGAAGAGATAGAAGAAAATATAATTATATAGCATTTTACAGAATTTTGGAGGTTGGAGGATATAGTATTAGTTTGCCAGGGCTGCCATAGCAAAGTACTACACACTGGGAGGCTTTTCAACAACAGAAATTTATTTTCACAGTCCTGGAGTCTAGAAGTCATACATCAAGGTGTCAGCAGGGAACGAAACCAATCTTCAGAGGCTTCTCTTCCTGGCTTGTAGATCGCCGTCTTCTCCCTGTGTCTTCACATGGTCCTCCCTCTATGTCTGTCTATGTCTTATCTTGTCTTTTTATAAGCACACCAGTCATATTATCTCATTTTAAATTAATTACCTCTGTAAAGACCCTATCTCCAACTATAGTTATAGTCTGAGATACTGAAGGCGAGGACTTTAATACGAGTTTTGAGGGGACACAATTCAGCCCATAACAGAAGGAAACTGATCTCAAAAGGAATAGAAGAAACCACAAAGGAAAAAAGCAGATACGGTGGCACATGCCTGTAGTCTCAGCTATTTGAAGGCTGAGGCTCAAGAAGATTGCTTGAGCCCAACAATCCAGCCTGGGCAAAATAGCAAGGCCCCATCTCTAAAAAACAAACAAACAAAAAACTAACTTAAAAAAATGAAAAGTAAAGATAAACATTTCAATATGTCACAACAATGTTTAGATGAAAACAAAAATATAGGAGAAAAGAGTTAATATCTTAAAAAATAGTTCATACAAATTAATAATGAAGAAATACTATGGTTCTAATAAACAGGTAAAAAAAAAAAAAAACAGACAATGCTGGCAGTGCTTACCTTCCATTTAACAAGTGATGTCCACTGTTTAATTAATTGTGTAGAAGGAAAGTAAGAGTTTATTCTGGAGCTCAAATTTATTTTAAAACAGTGAAATGAGGCTATGATATAGCATCAAAACAATATAAAAAGTTTGCATAATATGATATTTGGAATTCTTTGATTTTGCACCTAAAAATGCAATTTATTATTTTTAAAGTACATACTATGTTTTGTTTCTAAATGATTAGTAAAGATTTCAAACTACTAGTTTTAAGTATTCCTCAAATAATTAATTAGCAGGGTGAGGAATTTTTATTCACAATAAAGAAAATGTCAAGTTAAATTACCACTGTGTGTCCTCGTTTTAAAGATGTTTTAGGGTATCAGAGATATCTTGGTGGTCTTTATAAAACTCAACAGAAGATGACTGCCTCTCAGACGTGACAAAGACCACTTTAGAGACAAATTTGCAGAATTACCATGCACCTCAGTAATTTATAACCTTATGTTATGGTGCTAAAGCAACCATTATGAGGAAAAGTTAAACGACTCATGGCTAAAAATAAAAGCAATTTAAACTGCATTAAAGTTAAAACCATCAACACGCTAGTGGTGGTCAGCTGAGTGACTGAGTCATGAGTAAAAACATTAGTTTCCCCTAACACATGGTATAAATTTAGAAATTCTCAAACCCTTTTTTAAACTGAACAAAGTTTTAAATACCCATTTTAGATTTTTTTTTGTTGGGGGGGGCGGTTCACTTTGTCACCCAGGCTGGAGTGCAGTAGCGTGAACCAGCTCACTGCAGCCTCAACTTCCTGGGCTCAAGTTATCCTCTCACCCCAGCCTCCTGAGTAGCTGGAACCACAGACACATGCCACCATGCCCAGCTAATTTTTTTTTTTTTGTATTTTTTGTAGAGACAGTTTCACCATGTTGCCCAGCTGGTCTCGAACTCCTGAACTGAAGCCATCGACCTGCTTCAACCTCCCAAAGTGCTGCGATTACAGGTGTGCACCACTGTGCCCAGCCTGATTTTGGGAGGCTGAGGCAGGAGGATCACTTGAGGCCAAAAGTTCAAGACTAGCCTGGACAACATAGTGAGACCCACCTCTAAAAATATATTTTAAAAACTTTATTTAAAAAATTTAAAAAGACACAGAAAGAACGAGTACCACCTTGGATGATGACATTAACCTGCTGAAACACCTCTATGAGCTCCAGGGACTAGGAACCCCTGATGTAGCATAACCCTGTTTGCCTGAACTATTTATGAAGACCAGAGAAGTTGAACGGTTTGTCCCATACCACAGTCATTAGTGTGACTTCAGTTCTCTTTAGACATTGTCCATAAGACAATTTATCTTCCCATTTACAAAAGCTGCTTTCACTTGGCTTGCACATTTGAAATATAAATATATTGACATATTGGGTAAGACAGTTATCCTACATTGTACCAAATTTGCTTTTAATAATCACAACATGTCATTTTCGTTTTTATTGTGCATAAACTCTGTAAAGATAACTGTGTACAATTTTTCAAAGTTTTCTCATTTCAAATCTAAGAACCCAAACTTTTCAACAGATTGTGACTTCCATAAAGTCACGGGTGCTCTGTAAATTCAATACAGCAGGCACTTACAAAGTACCAAACTTTTCAAACAGTAAGAAGCAGTTTGAGTGTTGCTTTCTTTTCTTTATCTGTAACTGAGAAAAAAATAAGAATAGCAAAGAGGTAAAAAAATGAGAGCTGTCCCAAGGAAAAAAGAGTCCTGGGGCTTTGACAATCCTTTAATTAATGTTTTTTTCTATAAAGTTGTTTTTGGTCCTGTTTAAATGCTCCCTTCTCTGAGTTGCCCCAATAAGTTCTTTGAGCTTTGTTTTCCCAACGGTACCTGTTAGAAGTGACTAGGGAAAAGACTTGCTGACCCAGAGCTATCTTTATCCTCAAGTGAAGGACTAATTCTGACAGCAATCCCCTCGACTAATCCTCATCTCAACCGTATGCTACCACATTAATACCTTATGCCTTAGTGTGAGTTCCCTAAAAGCAAAACCTAACAAGATTTGGATGTGGTGACTCACTACGGGATGCTCTCTAGAGAAAGGAAAGGAAGGAAACTCGAAAAGGCAGAGGAAGAATCTAAACCAGGATTTCATCTCAGCTTGAATCTGGCATCACTCTAATCCTTTCAGGAGCTCTGGAGCATGAACTGCACCAAATAGTTGGCCCCACCTTGAGACAAGGGGCCAGCCTTTTGTGCCCCCACCCATCAGTCACTGGCCATGGGGAGGCGGAGGCATCACATCCCCAGCAAGGCTGCTTCTTTTTAGCTGAGGGCAATTCTCCAGGGGAAGCGATTAGCTAGGAACTGGACAGGAGAATCTGGGAGACGGGTGCACTGGTCCAGTAGAGGGCATCTGGGCAGGGCATCAAAAACATCAACCACACTTACTACACCTTGTCATCACACCTTCTTCTGAAACAACACCTTGAAATGAATAAGGAAAAAGATGAAATATTAAAACTATACCAGTTTATACATAGTAAATAAAGAAAAAATGCCTGTTAGCTCTACAGTTGTGAGGGGCATGGACAAAAAAAAAAAAAAAAAGTCAGCTTTTTATCCACATGGTGTGGATACCATGAGGCTTATCTTTATACTTCTCTGATCTTCAGATTCCAAGGATCTTAGGCTGAATGTCCCCAGCTGAATCTGCCACTTTTTCATTCAGCATTTTTTCCAACCCCAAAGAAGAAAATTACAAAATATTCAGTTCCATAGCTATAAGCAAAAACTTTTCACACTTGGAATCCTGGACCATACTATAAAACTATCAGAAACATCTATTATAGAAACTTTGTATCTTTACTATCTTAACATACGGTAACATATAACAATAGAAAAATTCAATATTTTATTCAGTTCTGAGACACAACATAAAGTACATAAAGTTTGAAAAATGTTTAAGACAAATACTCTTAGCATGGCACAAAAGTTAATGAAATGTTCTACAATGGTAGCAAAACATTTATAAAGTTCCTTTCTTAACTCCCAAAAAGTAGAAATTAAGAAATAATCTTTAAAGAACTTTATGTAGTTCCATTTAATACTTATTTCTGTCTTCATGTCTAAAGAGCTTTTCCATGTGACAGCAATGATTTTAAAGTAGCATGTACTTAGTTGGTTTTAAGGACCTCTGAAAATCTTTGAGCTATGATCACAATTCATATTCCTATAAGACTTGACAGCAACTGACTGAAGAGACTCAGGATGTTAAACATAACTCTATGAGAGATTTAAACCTAGCTGGTTAAAAGTACTTTGAGTGTTTTATAGTCTCTGAAGTGACTGGGGAACTTACTGGTCTGTATGCCTTTTCCCATTAAAGTCAAGAGGCATTGCGGATATTACCAGCATTCAGCTCAATTATGTAGTAAGGCATATGTAGATATATCACAATATATTTTATATAGAAAGTGAAATTGGAATCAT
The DNA here is from genome assembly GCF_009828535.3 of Hylobates moloch. Classification (NCBI taxonomy): domain Eukaryota; kingdom Metazoa; phylum Chordata; class Mammalia; order Primates; family Hylobatidae; genus Hylobates; species Hylobates moloch. Next base: position 113,731,927 of record NW_026652278.1, read on the forward strand.
TTGATAAGAAACAAAGATGTCAATCATTGTAAGCAATGATGGCAAGAAATGCCTCAAAAGGAACTGAAACACACCTGGGGATGCTTGGCCATGTCTTTCCAAGTACGCCCATAGTCATTGCTCTTTCCTATTTCTTCCCATGAGCAGACCCTCCAAAACTCAGCAGGGAGCTCACGGGTGAGATATGAAGTCAGCTGTTGATATCTCATTTAGCATTAAAGCAGCAGAGGCAGAAATTAGATGGTTATAACAAAATGACAACCCTGCATAACCCCCAACTTAAAGGAAAATCACATTACTGAAAAACAACAAACGTAAGTCTAAGACAGAAAGCAAGCAGTCTATATTTTAGAAAAATCTTTAATGTGTTGTTTTAAATAATTCTATGAAACTTAAATATATAACGTAATTATATTTTTCATTAACCCATTTTATTGTTAAATTCTTCACTCAGGGCTCAATGGTTCTAGGATTATCAGTGACACCTAAAATTCTAAGAATGTCTTACCAAGTCATAGCTGGTTGTAAAATTTCTTCAGTTTCTATTAATAAAAAAAAAGATCTCTTCAGAACTTGGACAAGGGAAGGTATGCTACATAGTGAGGACTTTTTATTTTTATTTTGTTGGCAGTTCAGTTCAGTTGATTTCAACATTTATTGAGCACCTACTATGTACCAGGCACTGTACTAGATGCTGGAGACACAAAGATGAATAAGACATGGTCCCTGTCCCCAAGGAACTGATAGTCTCTTGGAGGCAAACAGATAGTGCAAAGATGTGGAGTTTACTCTAAAATGAATAAAAATTTCAATAATATAGTAATATTGGGCTTTTCAACACAATGGTATGTCATTGTAATGTCAAGGCAGACAAATAAAATGCATTTTCATGTGATAAAACAATAAAACCATTAAGAGCTAACTTTTAAAGATTCACATGATAAAGGTAGTTAATACTAAAAATTTACATCATAGTTTTTCAAGTATTTCATACTTAGAAATATTATTGCCCACATTTGTGCTATAGTCAAAGCCAAAACCAGGTTGCTGCATCATTCACATCTCAGCATGCTGGGATTCAGTTTCTCACTAAGTTTATGAATTAGAATGGCTAATTCCTCAGTTGCTTGGCTCTTGTCTTCCAAAAGTTCATAACGAAGGCTGGAAATATCTTGCTTGATTTCTTTTAATTCACCTACAGTATTGATATTAAAAAAATTATTGGTAAGTTGCTCTTTGGATTTAGAAAAGAACAAAGAGTGAAATTCTTACAATATCAATGTATTTGCTTCATAACTTCTCCAAGGTAGCTACTTCAAAGTTTTTTCTTTAAAATATTTAAGAAACATCTGTCTTTAAAGGTATACTGACCTTTGAAAAAAGCTATAAAAATAGCCCAGCTACATGTTTTAATAGTAACACTCAGCTTAAAGTATTGTCCTTTTGTTGACCCACATTTTAACATAAGGTGATTCTCTGTTAACTCATCTATAGCCAAGATACCTCCTTTCTGACTACAAGGGAGTCCCTTTGTTTCTTTCAAGTGTAAAGGTTGACACCTGCATCAAATATCTCCCATTGCTAGGATCAAAGAGAATCCTAGAAAAACTAAATTTTACTAAAAATGAATCAATCTATCTGACAGGCAAATAATTTTAAGGCAAATATGAAGTAAGGGAAAGAAAGAAAAAAGAGTAAGGAGTGTTTATTAGGGAAGGCAATGGCAATGGACATGAAGACATTAGTTTGTCCAGCACAAACGACTAATGCATAAGGAAGTAACAAGCAACAGTGCAATTGAGGAGTTTAGATATGATATCACTGACAATATATTCTTGAAGAGAATAGGAGAGTTTGGGCTATAAAAATAAATTGCTCCCATAATTCAGTTTGGCAGTATTTTGAGCACACGTATACTGCAATTAAAAACTGGATTCTCTTCAAGGAGAGGCAGTATTTGGTTAAAAAAGAAAAGAAAAGAAACACTGGATTCTCTTGCCAGTGACTGTAATGTAGATAAACCACTGACCTTCAAAAGTGAATGTTGGAGCAAGAATTTACCTTGAATCTAAGAAATGATTCTTCAAACCATTGACTTAGCTTTTTATAATAGAATGGCATTTAAAACACACCTTTGATGATATTTCCTGGTATCTTTAACATGCTTTAAAGTATAATTTCAATATTCTTCTATTACATAGAAGTCAGAGCCTTTTTATTTGAAAAGAATTCTAACTCTCAGGAATACATACAAAACATTTGAGGAGCCCTTTCCTGGCAAAAAAAAAAAAAAGTGCTTCCTTTGGCATACGGCAATATAAAAGGAATAAACTGATCTTATTTGAAATCATGAGGCAGACTTCAGTGGAAGGAGTGGATTCTCACACCATTCAGTACTGTAGAGGACCCCCCTGCCCCACTTCACCTTCTACTATCCTTTCTTCCTTGTTTCCGACTCATGGGGAGACTACAACCTATGTGTTGTATTAAATATTTAATCTGCCAATTCAGGAAACACAAGTTACTCAAACTCTTCAGATTTTAGTTTCCTCATTAATTAAATGAGGTTATATGACACACTTTCTTAGTAAGAACTTTGTTCAAAACTCCAAATTCTCATTGACTTTCCTCGTTTGTGCAAGGGCTTGGGAAATGCTTCTTGTTTTTTATGCCGTTTTGGCCATACAATTCTTCCCACTTTGTTCCTCCCTTCCCACCCCCCATGGAGGTTACAGTACAACTCATCAGACTTCTGCTTTCTAAACTACAACCTCATTCCAATCCTTTCTCCTGAGACAGTTTGATTAGGTCACCATGATTAGATTTTTGCTAGTTATCAATTATAAATTCACAGGTTTCTCTTCTACATACATACACTATTGGATTGATTTACATTTAAAATGGATTCCTTGTATTAATCAAGTAATGGCTTCAAAGCCTATGAACAATTTTATTAAGTTTAGCCCTTTCCTCTTTTATCAGTGTAGATAGATTTAGTGGCATCTCATTGGTGTTGGAAGGTACAGTTTCCATTTTTAGGGCAACTTATTTCTCCCTGGTTGATTTCTTTCCAACTCTGGGCCTGTGTTTAGCTCTACCTCCTAGACTTTGGTAAAAAATTTTTATAGTCCAGACAGATGCCCTGTCTCAAATATGCCTTAAAAAAATAAGCTTGCTTAAAGTAAGGAGGCAGGGGGGAAAGTGAAATTCAAAAGAGAAGCACTAGACAAGAAAAACGGGTTAAAAATGTGTTTCTGAACAACAAAACAGAGGTTTTCCTGAAGACATGAATTCTGTTTGAGTCACTGTTCTTTTATCTGCTTAACTGGAAAAATGTTAACACTAATGTGAGCTCATTGAAAATGTAACCACTACTACTGACTACCTTATGTCGGAAGGATTAAAAAACTCCTAGAAAGATATCAGTCTTTACATTCTAAGAATCAGGGCACTATGAGTAGAGATAAATTGCCTCTGATCAATATTGTAAATAACTGTTTATTTTAAAAGATGAAGTTTTAGAAACGTAACATAAGATCCTCCTCCCATCTTAGAGGCATCCAAACTATAACCTGGGATTGGATTTTTAAAATATGCCTCAACACGAAGTTTTCCAGGTTCATTAAGTTAGTTAAAAAAGGATATTTCTTAAGCTGGAGATGCTTACCTTCATTAACTTCATCATTTTCTTTGTCTACTTGTGCTTTCAAAACATACCGCTTTATAAGTCTTTTCATTATCTGCTGTTGGGCAAAAGTAAATGATTAGATCTCCAATGATACACATAAGTGCCCGAATCCTATTTTCCAAAGAGGCTTACATACCTGTAAAGCAAACAACTCAGGGGAGAAAAAAATTTTATAACTATGTATAGAAAAATTACGCAGGTTTCAGAACTTAACTCTCTTAATGCCTTCTACTGAGACTTACTGCATAATCCACCAATACTTTTTTTTTTTGCCTCAGAAATGGAAGAAGCTTTTAAAAAGAAGTTAAACTTGAAGATTTGAATTCATGGCTTCTCTTTCAATTAATAGTTTCTTTTTAAGTTACATTGACACTACATTATCACCCGTAGACACTACCTTATTTCCCAGTATTTAGAAAAATACATCAATGTATACTCTATATAGAGAATTTGGAAAATATACAGAAGAACAAAATAAATAAATGAAATCATTGGCAACCTCACCATCCAAAGATAATCACTGTTTTCATTTTGGTGTACGCCCTTCCAATATCTTTTCTTTAAATTTTGTATATATACTAATTACTGTATTATATTTTATGTTTTCTAAATACCATATATTTTGTTATATTGCAGGCTTTTCTCTAATAGCAATATATAGTGACTATTTTCAGTCTAAATAAATGCTCTTCTAGGATAACTGTTTACCCATATGGAAAAAATTAAATTGGAGCCCTATTTCATACCATGAACACAAAAATTAATTCAATTTGCATCTTAAATGTGAAAGACAAAGCTTCTGAACCCTTAAAAGAATGTATTATATAAGACAGTATATTTACAAATTTGGGGTAGACCTGTATTTTTTTAAAAAACAGGATTAAAACTTCTGATTACAATAGAAAAGTGATAAATTCAACTTCATTACAATTTAAAATTTCTGTTTAAAGAGATACCATAAAGAAAGTGAAAAGGCAAGCCATAGACTGGGAGAAAATATTGGTAATGCTTGTAATTAAAAATAATTTAGATCCAAATATATAAAGAACTTTAATTCAATAAAGAAAAACTCAAATAACCCGATTTTAAAATGGGCAAAAGACAAACAAATGTTTCACAGAAATGGAAACGTGAAGGGTCAACAAGCTTAAGAAACAATTTCAAACTCTGTTGCAGGGAAATACAAATTATGACTAAAAGGAGACACAATTTTACATCTAATAAAGAGAACGATTAATAAATCTGGTTATGCCAAGTATTGGAAAGGATATGGATCAGTGGGGACTTTTATATTTTACTGGCAAGACTGTAGACAACTTTGAAGACAATTTAGTACTATCTTTTTAGTTTTTAAATTGATTTCTATTAAAAAAATTTTAGAGGTGGAGTCTCACTGTATTGCACAGGCTTGCCTCAAACTCCTGGGCTCAATGCTGTCCTCCTGCCTCAGCCTCTCAAACAGCTGGAGCTATATGCATGAGCCACTGCATCCAGGTGGTATTATCTTTTAAAGTTGGACATTTGCATACCCTTTCACCTAGAAAGTCCACTTCTCAGTGTAAGGCCTAGAGAAACCTTGCAGGTATGAACCAAGAGACATACAACAATGTTTGTAGCAACCCTGTCTGAAATTGCAAAACACTGGAAACAATCTAAACAAATATTAACAAGAATAGACAAATTGTAGTATTTTCAATGTAATGTTATTGTGTTCATTAATGAAATTAATGCACCATAACCACACACAACAGCGTGGATGAATCTTAGAAGCATAATGTTGAATGAAAAATTCCAGTTGCAGAAGACCACAAAGTATGAAGCTATTCTTATGAAGCTCAATAACAAGTAAATCTATAGAATATATTTTTAGGAATACTGACACATATAATAAATTATATTTGAAAAGAAAATCAAAGCAAGAAGAGGAGAAACCCAACTTCAAGATAGGGATTAACTCTTAGGTGGAGGCAGAGGAGTAGGTAGGGAGGTGCATATAAGTAGAGGCAATGGACGGATAATGTTATCATTGTCAGGTCAGTGGTGGTTTCATAGGTGTGAATGTAATTATGCTTCATAATTTATTTTACATTATACATATTCTTATGCATGTAACAAATATTGTATATAAAAGATAACAAAGGAAAGGGAAAAGACCTGAACTAAAATGCAGACATAGCGAGAGTAGAAAATATATACTTCAATTTTAAGAAAGTAGAAATTATGCCAAGGTCAAGCAAAAGAGAAGAATCCAGGAAGATTCAAAATGTTATGCAGAGAATAACAACTGAGAGGGCCCATGCTACTGAAAAGGAAAAGCTCATTTTACCAGTCACTGTAAAGACATAAAACCTGTTGAATTTTGTAGAAATCTAGATCCCAGGACAGACTCACAGCTGGATGGATCTTAATCTGGACTGATTCATTCATTCAGCAAATATTTATTGAGAGCCAATTCTGTGGCAGGTACTGTACCAGGTGCTAGGAATACAACAGTGAACACAGTCCCCAGTCCAGTGAAACTTCATGTTGATATGGAACAATTCACAATAATGGGTGAAAATATCAGGGATCTGGTTAAATTTAGGGGACAGTGAAGACAGATTCCTATAAAATGAAAATACAAAGTTACGTGTATCAGTTAAAAGCAGCTTGAAAGGCAGTAATACAAATTGGTGGAAAAGAAATGACTAACAAGTAGTGCTGAGACAAGTTGAGCCTCTGCACAAGGCAAGAAGGTACCTGAGATTAGACAGAAATCAGTTTCCCCACACATGACACTACCTGGTAATAGTCCATCCCTTTGTTCATGTTGGAAAGACAGTTCATGAGAATTCTAAAATGATTTGCAGCTCAGAGAAGGAGACAAAGATTGGCCATCCCCATTCTATTAGGAAGCTTGTCTAGTAAACTCAAGACAGTATTGTGTAATAGGCAACAAAGACTCTTGAGGTCTCTCTCCCCCTATCGCAATAGTTCCCTAATAAAATCTGTTTTTCCTACTTTAGCTGTCTGGCTCTGGTTTTCTTTAACACAGTTGAGACTGTGAGTTGTAAGAACAAATCATGTAGTTTTGAGTTGTGACTCCATCATTCACAAGCTCTGGAACCTTGGTATCTTAATCTGTGTAATGGAAATGCTAGACTGTGTCTTGTAAAAGAGACAGTACATGTAAATTACATAGTAGGTGCTCAAATAATATAACTATTATTCTTTCATTATTATCTATGCTTCTGTAAAGCAAATCTTGATAAATCCATCTTAATGATGGTACCATAAGCAGGGACCATGAAACTCATATGTAACAAGTAAAAGTACCATTTTAAACACTACCTTTAACTAAATTTCCAACTGATTCTTTAATTAAAGCTAGTACCAAAAATTAAACTGACAAATAACAGATTCATCTTTTTACCCTCTTGCTCAAATTGCTAACTAACTAACACAATAGAAGTCCATAGATTAACTTCCACATTCCACAAACCTCCAGAAATTATGTAGCTTTCTTGGTACAAGTCTGTGAGTCACTCTTTAAGGAAGCCATTCTAACTCTATAAAGACTATTGATTTTCTCTGTCCAGGGTATGGAAATCCTAGAGAGAGTTTCCAAAACTGAAATTGAGTGGTAACCAGGTAAAGATCCCAGGTGGTACTTACTTCAAACAGTCCTTCCTGCAAACAAACCCAAGTTCATTTTTCAACCCTCCATTAAGACTGAGAGAAGAAATAAGATGTGGGCGGTTGAGTAGCTGCGGGGTGGTTGGATACCTTCCTTCCCGAAAGGAGTGAAAGCTTTTCTTCTCACTTGGTATTTTTTACTGATTCAAATTCAACTAATAATTGTTAAGCACTCTATCAGGTACTTTTACATTCATTCTCTCACTTAATTCTACAGAGAAGCCAAATTTGACTGTCATTAGTAGATTTTGTACTATAAATTTTAACAATCTAAGAAGTGCAAATGAAGGGTAATAAGACCAATGTAGACAAATAGAAAAAAAACTCAGAATTATAGAGTAAAATTTTAGAATGGAAAAGGACCTTGGGAATCATTGTTTTTCATGTTTTTATACCACTCATGAAACTTTGTAAAAGATTACCATTACACAGGTTCTGTATAAACTTCTGTGATTGAGGGCCTGCTATTTTTCCAGACAGCTGGTTTAATCTATTTTTGGACAACTATAGCTGTTAGAAAACAACTCCTTTGTATTGAAGCCAAAATAACCATCAGCCCAAGTTCTGTTCTTTGGGGCAACAGAGAATAAATTTGTTTTTTCTTCTGCTTCATTGACTTTTACCTGTTACTTTTTTCTGCGTTTTTTTGTTTGTTTGTTTGTTTGTTTTTTTGAAGAGGGAAATGCAAACCTATTGATTGACTTTAAAATATCTTCTCTTCTAGGTTTCCCAGTTCTGTTGACCTAAAGAAAAAATCTGAGGCAAACTAAATATATAAGTAGAGAGTTTATTTGGGCCAAGTTTAAGGACTGCAACCTGGGGAGCACAGATTCAAGTTGCCCTGAATATGTGCTCCAATTCGCTGCAATTATTAGTGGGTTTTTAAAGGAAAAGAAGAGGCAGTTCCTAAGTTGTTTATCAAGGACTTACATTGAAATAACATAAGCTTTTGACTGGTTATACATTGTTCTTTGTATCACAAATTCCAGGTACATGAAGATAACAGGTGAGGCCGCAAGTCAGGAACAAATGAATTTAGACAACTGCCCTCAGGTGTGGGTACAGGTAGGGGGCTGTGACTGAAAGTCTCATACTCATGTTCTCTGGGCCTGCATACTTCACATAGTGCAGACTGCTCTGAGCTATTTTTGTTTTCTCTATTCCCAAACCATTTTATTTATATTTCATTGCATTTATATTTATTTCTATTTCATATATAGGCATTACTATACTACATAGCATATAGTGTTATGTGAATATTTGTTTACTTATTCTTTCCTTTCCTTCCTCCTAACCTCAACACTGCCATTCTACTTCAATGGAGAGATTCTTGAAGGCATGACCTATATCTTTGTATCTGTATAACCTAACATCATATATAACAGGGGTTGTCCCTGAATGTGCCTGAAGCTTACTGTGAGTGGAGTTCAGGAACATCTCATTTTGCCCCATTTAGAGAAAAACTGTCATGTGCTTCCAGTAAAAACAAGCCATCAATGATATCCTTCATGGATTGTACCAGAGTCCACCACCTGGGCCAAAGACTGTCCAATACTGTATTTGTTTGGACCAAGGGTGTTACCAAAGCAAAGTCATCTGTGAAAGCAGATCTGCCAGCAAGAGACAGCAGAGAGAATAAAACTCATGAACGCATAGTCCAGCTCCTGTGGAGTCTCACAATAAATTCCTATTTCTTTACATATCATAGCATATCTGCGTGCTTTTAACTTGAAATAACCAAACACAAATATCGTTATAATAAATAAAATAATGTTAAAATTAGCAGAATTTAATCATGGCCATCCTCCTGAGAATGTTCTTGAGAAAAAATCACACCCAGTTAAAAAAAAATTCTTTACACACATAAAAGAATTACTTCAACAAGCTATTAATAATTAATTTTAATATAAATACCATTATTGATCAAAATATTTTTGGTATTTTTGTCTTTTTTTGAGAGAAAGGGTCTCGCTGTGTCACCAGGGCTGGAGTTCAGTGACATGATCATAGCTCATTGCAGCCTCAAACTCCTGGACTCAAACTGCCCTCCCACATCAGCCTCCCAAAGCACTAGAATTGTAGAAGTGGGCCACCATGTCTGGCCCTGATCAAAACATTTTTGAAACTCTTCTGCTGTGACCCCTTGGGGCATATTTGAATCTCTGTCTTTGAAGAAATTGTTTTGGAGAAAAAAACCCTCATTTGGATATAAAACACATAAGGTGATGACCCTATTGGTGATGGTTGCATGTTTGTTGAAGTTGGATGTGATCATTTTTTTAAAAAATGCAAAGTCATGGCGCTAAGTCTTATTAATAGGAATAATTAGCTAAGTTCAGTAACTAAAAAAAATGAAATATTTTTTGAGTCTTATGGACTAATTATAAAAGTAATTCTTTAAAGATATTCTAAAAATATTCTGAGTTGTGATAGCCTCATTAGAATTAGTACATTCTAAGAGTTATCACTTTGAAAGAAAAATCCCTATTTAGCAGACCAAGTTCTGATTTTTTTTTTTTTTTTTTGTAGTAGAGACAGGGTTTCACCATGTTAACCAGGCTGGTCTCAAACTCTTGACCTCAGGTGATCCACCCACCTTGGCCTCCAAAGTGCTGGGATTATAGGCGTGAGCCACCACGCCCACCCCCAAGTTCTGTAATAGTTTTAAAGGTAAGTCTTACCTATTATAATCAGGCTGCATGAAAAAAATCTCTAACAACTAAACAATTGTTATTATTACTCATTGTTATGAACTGAATGTTTTGTCCACCCCAGACTCATGTGTTCAAATCCTAACCCTCCAATGTGATGGTACTAGGAGGTGATTAGGTTCCACCCTTACAAATGGGATTAGTGCTCTTATAAAAGAGACCTCACAGAACTTCCTTGTCCCTTTTCTGCCATATGAGACAGAGTGAGAAGACAGTTGTCTATGAACCAGGAAGCACTTACAGCCACCTGATTTTCAACAAATGCACCAAGAACATACATTGGGGAAAGGACAGTCTCTTCAATGAATGGTGCTGGGAAAACTGGACATCCACATGCAGAAGGATAAAACTAGACCTCTATCTCTAACCATACACAAAAATCGTTTCAAAATAAAGTCTCAGGTGTAAGACTCAAAATGATAAAACTACTAGAAGAAAACATAGGGGAAATACTTCAGGACACTGGTCTGGGCAAGGAGTTTTTGGATAAGACCTCCAAAACACAGGCAACAAAAGCAAAAATAGGCAAATGGGATTACATCAAGCATATTTTCAAACTATGCATCTGACAAGGGGTTAATATCTAGAATATATAAGAAACTTAAACAACTCAACAGCAAAAAACAAGTAATCCAATTTAAAAATGGACAAAAGACCTGAAGAGACATTTGTCAAAAGAAGACATACAAATGGACAACAGGCATATGAAAAAATGTTCAACATCACTAATCATCAGAGAAATGCAAATCAAAACCACAATAAGATTTCACCTCACCCTAGTTAGGATGGCTATTATCAAACAGACAAAAAATAACAAATGCTGGTATGGATGTGGAGAAAGAGAACTCATACACTATTGATAGGAATGTAAAATTAGTACAGCCATTACAGAAAACAGTATGGAAGTTCCTTAAAAAATTAAAATAGAACTACCATATGATTCAAAAATCCTACTACTGGGTATATATCCAAAGGAAATGAAATCAGTACATTGAATAGATACTTAAAAAATTAAAAATAGAACTACCATATGATCCAGCAATCTCACTACTGGTATATACCTAAAGGAAATGAAATCAGTATGTTGAAGAGACATCTGTACTCCCATGTTTACTGCAGCACTATTCACAATAGCCAAAAATGGAGTCAACCTAACTGTCCATCAGCAAATGAACAGATGAAGAAAGTATGGTTGTATATATACACACAGTGGAATTCTATTCAGCCACAATGACATTTTGTCTTTGTAGCAACACAGATGGACCTGGAGGACATAATGTTAAATGAAATAAGCCAGGTACAGAAAGGCAAACATCATATGATCTCACTCATACGTGACATCTTAAAAAGTTTATCTCATAGAAGTAGAGAGTAGAATAGTGGCTACCAGAAGTTGGAGAGGGCAGGGGGAATAGGAAGTGGGGAGAAGTTGGTCACCAGGTACAAAGTTATAGTTAGATAGAAGAAGTAAGTTAAGGTGTTACAGGGCACAGTAGGGGGACTATAGTTAACAACATTGTATTGTATGTTTTAAAATAGCTAGAAGAGAGGATTTTGAATGGTCTTACCACAAAGAAATGATAAATGAACAAGGTGATGAACATGCCAAATACACTGCTTTGATCCTCACGCAATGTATACATGTATTAAAATATCACATTGTATGCCATAAGTATGCATAATGAGTCAATTAAAAATAAAATTAAAAAATAAAATAAAGTTTGAGAAAAAAGGAGCCAAAAATAGAAATGGATGAAAAATTCAAAACGAATAGGGAAAAAATGATAGATATGGAAGACAGTCAAGAAGAATTCAGTAGGCTTTAAATTGGTGTCTTTGAAGAAGAAATCTAAAATAATGGAGCAGAAAAAATATTTCAAGATATTTCAGTAAAATTATTCAAAAATTAAAAGAAGACTAAACGTACATATTGAAAGGCCATAGTGTGGCCGGGTGCAGTGGCTCATGCTTGTAATACCAGCACTTTGGGGGGCCGAGATGGGCGGATCATGAGGTCAGGAGATCGAGACTATCCTGGCTAACACAATGAAACCCCATCTCTACTAAAAAAATACAAAAACTGACCAGGTGTGGTGGCGGCACCTGTAGTCCCAGCTACTTGGGAGGCTGAGGCAGGACAATCGCTTGAACCTGGGAGGTGGAGGTTGCAGTGAGCCGAGATCACGCCACTGCGCTCCAGCCTGGGCAACACAGCAAGACTCTATCTTAAAAAAAAAATAGAAAGGCCATAGTGTATGCCAGGAAAAACTGATACAGATCCATCTATAGAACAATCAATACCAAGTTGTAGGATTTAAAAGATAAAGATATTTGGGGCATTCAAACTAAAACCTCAGGTCAACTATATGAGGAAAACAATCAGGCTGGCCTCAAACTCTTCCACATCAACATTCCATTCCAGGAGGCTCTGGAGCAACATCTACACATACATTAAAAATAAATTATCACCTAAGTATATTACAGGTAGTCAATATAAACATATCGAAATAGAAACTAATTTAGAACATAAAATAACTCAGAGAACATAGTTCCCATAAACTCTTCTTGAAGGAACTACCAAAAGACAAAGTTAAGCTAAGAAAGAGATAAACAGAAAATTATGGCAAAAAAGACTGGTGGTGAATACTGACTATGTTTAACTGTGGGACTAAAACTAAACGAAATGTTGGCTATAGTCCTGACAAGGTAGTGAAGTGGATCAGAATATGTCACCCCAAAATATGCCATTTTGGCATAAGGATTATTTTGAGCTGAAGGCAATTAAAAAGTAGCAAACACAGAAAGAGTTCTCTGCCCCAACCCATCTGCCTAAAATCAGGACATACATTTCCCTTTGTGAAGGTCTTCCTCCTCTCCCCCTCCCAGATTAGCAGGAGGAAAAACAATCATTACCACTGGGGACAGAAAGTCAACACCAAGGTTGTTCTGCACAAGCAAACCTTACTAAAATAACCTGTATCTTCTATCAGTTTCTCCCACATATTTACCTTCCAACAATTTACTACCTTTAGCAACCCAAACACTTTTTCCTTTGTCATATCACTTCTCCACAAACTTCTTGTCCTTTGTTAAGTTGGTATATAAGCCCCAAATGCTAACTACCCCTTTGAGCCACTCATCACTGAGTTTTTCTAGAGGTATGTGCACTGCATGCATAAATAATCCTTTTTTCCCCCTCCTGTTTATCAGTCATTTGTCAGTTTAATTCATAGCCCCCAGGTACTGAACCTAAAGGGATTAAGAAAATTATTATTCTTCCCCCAACAAACACATTTCTAATAATTTAACAAGCAGGAGCTGGGAGAGGAAGGGGGAAAATGGTGTAAATAAAATACGGATATTGATTTTCTTCATAGTTTAGAGCTGAAGGATCAAAATATAAAACTTGAAACATATCAATCAATTAACAGAGACCTAAGTATGTTTAAAAATATTAAGATAAACACCAAGACATATAGTATAATCCACTTCAGCAGAGACTGCCACTTCTCTTCCACAGCTTTTTAGCTTGGCACATGGCCACTTGATATTAGGACTTTATTTCCCAGGCTCCACTGCAGACAGGTGGTTTGTGCAACTTTACAGAAGTTTCTTATAGGAAGGAACTTTCTTCTCTATCACTTTCTAACTGTATTTTGGAATGTAGAAATAATAAGCAGAGCTCTAGAAGCTTTCTTGGAACATGAGATAATGTTAGACTGAAAGCCATTCATGATGCAGTAATACGATGGAAAAAGCCTGGGTCCCTGACATTGTTAGGTGCCACATTAGGAACATGAGAGAGAAATAAATTTCTATTTTCTTTTAGCCATTTAAAGGTTGGTATATGGTGGTTTTGTGAGAACTGCACCAAATTAATCATAATTAATATAAACAATAAGGGGACTACTTTAAAATGTCACTGAATACACAAAAGCCTTAATAAATCGAAAAGTATCATATCCTTAGAAAAGAAAACACAACATTATAAAACATCAATTTGCCTTAATGCAATCAAAATAAAGATACCAGCAGACAAGCTCACCTTAAAATTCAAATAGAAAAATAAGGAAGAGGTTGGGTGCTGGTGGCTCACACCTGTTATCCTAGCATTTTGGGAGGCCGAGGCAAGTGGATCACTTGAGGTCAGGAGTTCAAGACCAGCCTGGTCAACATAGTAAAACCCAATCTCTACTAAAAATACAAAAATTAGCCGGGTGTGGTGGCGAGCGCCAGTAGTCCCAGCTACTCAGAAGGCTGAGACAGGAGAATTGCTTGAATCCAGGAGGTGGAGGTTGCAGTGAGCCGAGATTGCACCACTGCACTCCAGCCTGGGCAAGAGAGGCAGACTCTGCCACAAAAAAAAAAAAAAAAAGGAAGGAAAAATAATAGGAAATTCTGTAAAATAAAAACTCTTAAGTAAGGATGTGTATGTGTGTGTGCGTGTGCATGTGTATGTACACACGTGCAAGTATGCACATGTATGTGTGTATTGTTTGTTTGATTTTTGTCTTAAACTATAACAATTATGATAATGTGGTTCTACAGCATGAATAGATCAGTGGAACAGAATGAAAAGCCTAGAAATAAATTTATACAGGAATTTAGTAAATTATTAAAGTGGCATTTCAAATCAATAGAAAAGATAGATTATTCAACACATCCAGCTGTACAATAATCTGGAAAGACAACATATTTGGATTCCCATCCTACAGGTTAAATGAAAATATATTCTATATGAATCAAATATTTTCAGAGTCCAAAGAAGTGAAAGAACTAAAGAAATATGAGTTAAAAATATTAAATAATCTCCTATGGTGGAAAAATCTTTCCAAGTAGGACACAAAACCTGACGCCATAAACAATTTGTAATGTTGACTATACAAAAATAAAAAAAGTTGTGGATGGGAAAAAATACTTTAAATATTAAAAAGACACACAATAACCTGGTAAAAACATTCTTAAGTCATAATACAAAGGCTAATATTATTAAAATATGAAGAATTCTTCTTCACTGATAACAAAAAGCCCTTCAAGAAAAGCAAATATATATGGAGACATAAGTATATATAACATTAAACATAAAAAAGAAGGTAAAACTCATTCATGATAAAGAAATGCAAAGCAGCACATTTTAACCTATCTGGTGAAGATAAAAACCTTTGGTAACACACTGTTTGTAAATTAAGGAGGAAATAGGTGCTCTCATATATTTATTGTAAGAATGTAAGTTAGTACAAGCTCCATCAATTTGATAATAGCTAAAAAATTAAAATTCAAATATACTTTAACCAGACAATTCCATGTATTTGTTCATGATTGAGATGTTATATATACAAAATGACTTACTACAGTATTGCTTATAATAGCTAAATATTAGCAATATCCTCTATTTTCATCAATAAAAGAATGATTAAATAAGTATAACCATATGATGGAATACAATGTAACTACTAAAAGTAAAACTTTAACTTTAAAAAGAGACAAAGAAAGGCATTATATAATAATAAGGGGATCAGCTCAGCAAGAGAATATATCATTTATAAATATACATGCACCCAATACCAGAGCACTCGGATATATAAAGCAAATATTATTAAGTCTAAAGGGAGAAATATATCTTAATATAATAATAGTTGGGGACTTCAACCTCACTCTCAGCATTAGACAGATCATTTAGACAGAAAATCAACAAAAAACCATCAGATCTAAACTACACCAAGACCAATGGACCAAAAATACATTTACGGAACATTTTACCCAACAGCTGGAAAGTACACATTCTGGTTTTTTTTTTTTTTTTCTTTTTTGAGACAGTGTCTCACTCCGTCCCCTAGGCTGGAGTGCAGTTGTACAATCATGGCTCACTGCAGTCTCAACTTCTTGGGCTCAAGTGATCCTCCTACCTCATCTTCCCAAGTATCTAGGATTACAGACATGTGCCACTATGCCTGGCTAATTTTTTTCACTTTTGCAGAGACAGGGTCTCACCATGTTGCCCAGGCTGGTCTCAAACTCCTGAGCTTAAGCAATCCTTCTGCCTTGGCCTCCCAAGGCAGGTGTGAGCTACCAGACCCAACCCCAAAACATATATTCTTTTAATCAGCACATGGTACATTCTCTAGGATTGACCATATGTTAGGACATAAAACAAGTCTCAGGAACTTAATAAAATCAAAATTATATCAAGTATTTTATCTGACCACAATGGAATAAAATTAGACATCATAACAAAAGGCACATTTGAAACTATGCAAATACATGAAAATTAAACAACATATTCCTGAATGACCAATGGGTCAAGGAAAAAATTAAGAATGAAATGTTAATATTCCTTGAAATGAGTGAAAATAGAAATACAACATACCAACACCCATGCAACACAGCAAAAGCAGGATTAAGGGGCAAGTTTATAGCAATAAATGCCTACATCCATCAAAAAACTAGAAAGATTTCAAATAAACAATCTAATGATGCACATAAAGGAAAAAAAGCATAAAAAATGCTTGAAAAAGCATGAAAGAAAAACATGAACAAATCAAACCCCAAATTGGTAGAAGAAATAATAAAGACTAGAGCAGAAATAAACAAAATTGAGACTAAAATAAATACAAAAAGTCAACAAAACAAAGTTTTTTTAAAAAAGATAAACAAAATTGACAAATTATTAGCTAGAGTAACTTAAAAACAGAGAGAGAAGACTCAAATAAATAAAATCAGAAAATGAAAAAGGAGACATCACAATGGATAATAGAGAAATATGAAAGATCACTAGAGACTACTATGAATAACCATATGCCAATAAATTAGAAAACCTGGGAAAATAGATAAAATCACAGACACATTCAATCTACCAAGATTGAACCACGAAGAAATAGAAAATCTAAACAGACCAAAAACAGGTAACAAGATTAAATGAGTGCATAAAACATCTTCCAAAAAAAAAATAATAAAGTCCAGGACCAAATGGTTTCACTGCTGAATTCTACTGAAACTTTAAAGAAGAATTAATACTAATTATTCTCAAACTAATCAGAAAAATTAAAACAGAAGGAATTCTTCTTAACTCACTTTATGAGACCAGTATAACCCCAATACCAAAATAAGGACACAATAAAACTACAGGCCAATATCCCTGATGAACATATATGTAAAAATCCTCAATAAAATACTAATAAACCAAATCCAAAATTACATCAAAATCCCACTTGATAGTGGGATTTATCCCAGGAATGTAAGGATGTTTCAACATGCAAAAATCAATAAACATCATACATCACATCAACAGAATGAAAGATAAAAACTGTATGATTATCTCAACAGATGATAAAAGCTTTTCATAAAATTCAATATTCCTTTGTGATAAAAAATCTTAATAAATTAGGTATAGAAAGAAAGAATCTCAATGTAATAAAGGCATATAACAAACCCACAGCTAACATATTACTGAACTGGGAAAAGCTGAAAGCTTTTTTAGAACTGTAACAAGACAAGGATGCCCACTATCACCACTCTTATTCAACATAGTACTGGATGTTCTGGCCAGAACAATTAGGCAAGAGAAAGAAAGAAAGGGTATCCAAATTGGAAAGGAGGAAGTCAAATTGTCCCTGTTTGCAGACAACATGATCGTATACATTGAAAAACCTATAGACTCTACCAAAAAACTTTTAGAACTGGTAAACAAATTCAGTAAAGTTGCAGAATACAAAATTAACATACAAAAATCAGTTGCATTTCTATACACGAGCAACAAACTATTTGAAAAAGAAAATTAAAAAGGCAATGCCATTTACAATACTCAGGAATAAATTAACCAAGGAGATGAAAGACCTCTTCAGGAAAACTACAAAACACTGATGAAAGAAACTGAAGAGGATACAAACAAAGGGAAATGTACTGCATGCTCATGGATCAGAAGAATTACTACTGTTAAAATGACAACAGTACTCAAAGCAATCTACAGATTCAATGCAACTCCCATCAAAATACCAATGACATTATTCACAGAAATAGGAAAAATATCCTAAAATTTGTAGGGAATCATAAAAGACCCCAAATAGCCAAAGCAATCCTGAGCAAAAAGAACAAATCTGGAAGTATAACACAATCGGACCTTAAAATATATTACCAGGCTGTAGAAACCAAAACCACACAGTACTGGCATAAAAGCAGACACATAAACCTATGCAACAGAATTAAGAACTCAGAAATTAATCCCTGTATCTATAACCAACTGAGTTTTTACAAAGATGCCAAAAACACTCGTTGGGAAAAGGACAGTCTCTTCAATAACTGGTGCTGGGAAAACTGGATATCCATATGCAGAAGAATGAAACTAGACTCCCACTTCTCACCTTGTATAAAAATCAGCGCAAAATGGATCAAAGACCTAAATGTAAGACCTGAAATGATAAAACTAATGGAAAAAAAATAGGAGAAATGCTTCAGGACATTGGTCTGGGAAAATATTTTATGAACAAGACCTCAAAAGCACAAGTAACAAAAGCAAAAATAAACACATGGGATCATACCAAACCAAAGGCTTCTGCACAACAAAGGAAACAACAACAGTGAAACGACAGCCTACAAAATGGAGAAAATATTTGCAAATTGCTCATCCAATAGGGGATTAATATCAAGAAAATACAGGGAACTCAATCATCTCAACAGCAAAAAAAAAAAAAAAAAAAAATCCAATTAAAAATGGGCAAATAATCTGAACAGACATTTCTCAAAAGAATACATACAAATGGTCAACAATATATGAAAAAATGCTCGACATCACTAACCAAACCACAATAAGGTATCATCTCATTCCAGTTAGAATGGCTACTATCAAAAAGACAAAAAAAAAAAAAAAATGCTGGCAAGAACACAGAGAAAGGGAACTCTAATATGTTGTTGGTGGGAATGTAAACTAGTACAACCACTACGTAGAACAGTATGGAGGATTTTCCAAAAACTACAAATAGAGCTACCATATGATCCAGCAACCCCACTACTGGGAATTTATCTAAAGGAAAAGAAATCATTATATCAAACAGACAACTGCACCCACGTTTTATTGCAGCACTATTCACAATATTCAAAATATGAAATCAACCTAGGTGTCTAACAGCAGATGAATGTATAAAAAATGCGGTATATATACACAACGGAATGCTATTCAGCTATAAAACAGATTGAAATCCAATTATTTGCAGCAACATGGATGAAACTGGAGGACACTATGTTAAGTGAAATAAGCCAGGAACATAAAGTTAAGCACTGTATGTTCTAACTCATATGTGGAAGCTAAAAAAAGTTGATCTCACAGAGGTAAAATGTAGGACAAAGGATACTAGAGACTGGGAAGGGTAGGGGGTAGGGAGGGATATGGAGAGATTTGTTAAAGGATACAAAATTACCGCTAGATAGGAGGAGTAAGTTCTAGTGTTCTACACCAGGAGTCCCCAACCCTCAGGTGAAGGACTGGCACCTGTCCGTGGCCTGTCAGGAACCAGGCTGCACAGCAGGAGGTGACAGGCTAGCAAGCGAGCATTACCACTTGAGCTCCACCTCTTGTCAGATTAGCAGCAGCATTAGATTCTCCTATTATTGTGAACCCTATTGTGAACTGCACATGTGACAGATCTAGGGTGCGCACTCCTTATGAGAATCTAATGCCTGAAGATCTGAGGTGGAACACTTTCATCCTGAAACCATCACCCCACCCCATCCGTGAAAAAATTGTCTTCCACAAAACTGGTCCCTGGTGCCAAAAAGGTTGGGGACCACTGTTCTATACCACTATAGCATGACCATAGTTAACAATGATATATTAATATTATCTAGTTTCATACAGCTAGAAGGAGGATACTGAATGTTACCAACACAAAGAAATGATAGATGTCTGAGATGATGGATATGCTAATTACCCTGATCTGATTCCTACATATGTATCAAAACATCACTATGTAGACAATGAATAAGTACAATTATTTATCAATTAAAAATAAAGTTAGACAAAACTATTAGTTTTTGTTCTATTAGAACAAAAATAAACAAATATGTAAAATTTACAAAAATTTTCTAAAAAAAAGAAGACTGATAATCAGTGGGCTGAGCCATTTTGCGGTTTCCTGCGTCTAAAAAAATTGGATAAGGAATAGAGCAATACGCAGTAACTGACATCACCAATACATTATAAATTCCTTGATCTTCACTTTTGTGAACTTATACACATCAGAAAGTCAAAGACTTGATGATCGAAATGATCAACGAGATGAAAAACAAAGGGCTATAACTTCCCCTGAGTTGGAGAATAGTGTTCAAATGTCACATCCAGTATCAAAATGCAAAAGATATTTTAAAGTAGTACTCATGAAACAGTATAGCCAAACAATCCATTTAAAAAATGGATCACCTGAAAGAAAAACCTAGAGAAAAAACAAGTTTTCCTGCTGTGGGAGCATTATTCATTCTAACATACTCTGTCTTCTACTGCTTTCTCCAGTTTAAGTTATACATTATTTGGTAATTGTAGCAACACTTTGCTTTCAATATTGTGAGAGGAACTCTTAGTTAAAAAGAAATGAAGGACTTGGACTCTGATTTCTAAAGTCTCCTCCAACTAACATACTATTTTCTTTTATTTTTAATTATTTTTTTAAAAATTTCACAGGTGTTGAATCATTTTCTTTGTCCTGAACTATCCTCATGGTATAATGGTATATCTCAAGAATATAATTCAACTCATGACACACACACAAACACACACGCAGACATATATGGAATCACATAGAGATCAAGAGATACGTCTAATGAATGCTTACCTGATAACGTGTTGGCTGATTGAGAATGCTGTTAAAACTGTGTGATTCAAAAACTCTTGAGTTAGACTGAGTGAAGAGGTTTAACTAGGAAAAAATACAATTAACCTAGTAAATTAGAATACATTCATTTGGAATAAAAAATATAATCCATTTATTCTCCTTGATAACATTTCTGGAGTCAACATTCCCAAGAAACATTTTGTGGAAGTTGAGCTTTGTAAGTGATGTAATATATTCCCAAAGGTTAAAATTACTGTGAGCAATATGCTCACATTTATCAAAATGTTGGCAGGATGTACTGTAATAGAACTATTTAATGGAAAATATATGCTAAAAATTGGCTCATAATAAACATAATTTTTCCTGGGGACCTTGTATACTTCATCAAAATGTACTCAAGGCATCTAGAAGCCAAATTCCATAGAAGTTCGATCTGTTCCTGAGCCTAAGTTCCTTTCCTAGATTTGAATAGAAACACATTGCAGGTTCAGATGGCACCATTTGGTATTTTGCAGCCCTAAAATATTAGCCAAAATAACACATCTTCCAAAGTATCTTGGCCTTATACTGAGCCAGGTTCACAACTTTGGAGAGAATTGGGCTAAAGAATTTTGGTTTCCTTTTCTTTTCTCTCTTTTTAAGGTTTAGCTTTTGAGTGGGTAGGAACAGGAAGCAAGAGGAACACAGGTACTATCTAGTCTTCATGTATATGAGCAGGGCCTCTTATCTGTGGCCAAGCTCTGCCACTGTAAGGTGTGATTCAAACACATGGCCCTCTAGCCAAAGAGATGATTCACCTCACCACCTAACTTCCCACCATTATAACTCAGGAAGGTGTGGGATGCTAAAAGAGAAGGAAGTGGCACTGATAGGCAAGGACCTTCCTTTGTTCTCTTACAATTGTGCCTGGAGAAAACCTTAGCTAACAAAGTTAATTCTTGAATCGGCCACTGGAGGCCAGTATCTGATTGCTGACTGAGGTTAGCTGTCTAGGTTAGCCGGAAAGATTTCTTGAGGCTCCTTCCTCTCTTCTAAAAAAGAGAAATAGAAAAGTATAATTTCTCCAAATTTCTGCTACATTCAATATATGAAGAGTATCTATGAATATGAGTAATATTAAAGAGAGGTAAACAGCTATATGCAAAATTTTAAAAAATGAAATCAAAATTTTATTTATTTATTGTGGCAGTTTTTAACCAGATATGGGAAGAGTGGGAAGTCAAGGAGCAAGCCTCCTGAGAGATCAGTATCCAACTTTCTATTTCCAGCATCTTCTCTGAGAAAAGCTATTCTTTCCTGTCAATAGTACAATACAGGCAGGAGAGGACAGCCTAAATGTAATGCTTCCTTCCTGTTCCTGTGAACAGGCTGTGTTTTCTTTACAGCGGTCTAGGTAGCCGCAAGCCTACTGTGTGTGCTCTTCTCAACCTGACGTTTAGTGTTTCTCCTTCTACATTATGATAATATCAGGAATGAAGTCAGTGAGACCTGTTGCCTACAGAAAGAAAACTCAAGGTGTTCTGTGAAGTGCGAGAGTTGTGAGCTCCCACACTTGAGAGACTTCCTTTTTTGCAATAAAGCCTCAGTTAATAAATCACCAGAAAAACAAAGGTCCCTCAAAGCAAAGTCAATTTCAGTAGCAGCAGGAGCGCCCAGGATGACAACTAGAGCCTGGCTCCTTTAAGAGACCAGCTGCCGCACAGCTGAAGGTACACCTCGCTGAGAGGAAGTGGGCCGGTAACCAAGGGTGGACTCAGGTGCTGAACATGAGGCATCCAGGTGCCGCAGAGAGAGCGAGGCATCTGATGCTAAAATACTTGAATTCTGCACCTACCCCACACTGGTCAGTTAATGTGACCTTGCATAAGCAAATTATCTGAATAGCTTCAATTGTCTTATCTATAAAATGGGAATAATGATAATACCTACCTCACAGCCTTGCATGAGGTTCAAATGTACAGGAAAGCACTTTGTAAACTGTGAGTGAGGAAGGGCACTGATATTTGTTGAGGCTGGAACTTTGTAGATCTCATATAATCCTCATAACAACTCTACAAAGTTAGACAATGGTCTACAATTGGTGGACAATTAAGGCTCAGAGTAGTGAAGTGATTTATCCATGTTCCTTGTTAATAAGCCCTAAGTGCCACAGTTCAAATCCAGGTCTAATGTCGAAGCTCTCTTCTTTGTGTTACACTGCTTCTCACTGCATACATGAGGTATTATTTTAAATCATGGGCTGTCACAACCAATCGCTGACTTGTAACTCAATAGCCTTAAGAGCCCATATCCAGGTCAAACAAAAAAACATTTAAAAGGTCACTTTCTTAAAGAATACAATTCTTGAAGATTCACAACAATTTTAAAAGGCAATAAATTAAATTGCACGAATCTTAACTTTTTCACCTAGTTTCAACTGAGAAAAAATATCTACCTTCGCTCAGGAAGGCCTATGCTTTATGGCGATAATGTTGACATCTCGTAGGCTTTCAGGATGTTATAGCTACAGACCATTTTCACAATTTTAGAAAAAGTTGTATTTTAACTCTATACATTTGTTCCTGTCTGCCTCATTCCCTATTATTTAGGTTCACTCACATCCTTCTATCTATATCATTCTATCTCTGAAAGTTAGTTCATGATAACAAAGTATGATCATGAAAATTACCTTCTTTGTTAAAGTTAAAGTATGACTCAACTGAGATAACTCAAGGGTTTCTTGCTTATTTATAAAATGAGTACTTATGGTTATTTGAGGATGCTCTTGGGCCTGTATCTATTTTGTGACACTAATGGAAAAAAGATTATTTAGCCAAATAAAAAGTTTCTACAAAAAAGGAGAATATGGTGGTGGTGAACTATACATAAATCAAGAGGAAGGCTGGAAGTTTAAACTATTTAACTTCAGAATAACAGTTGAGAAGCATGGAACACACAAAAACAAAGTGGTTTCTAACAGTGACTTTTCTGGTTACTTTTAACAAGTTAAAGGCTTTTTTGTTTGTTTTTAATCTGGCAGTTTATATGATGTTCTGATCAAAAGCAGGGCCTCGACTCAGTGACTTCTTGAAACATCATGAAAATATTTAGTATTAGTCTGTGAAAGACTGTGGACTAGACAGTTACTTTTAACATCTTCTAAGTTCACACATAAAAATTATTGAACAAACATCAAAAGACAAGAAAAAAAAGACAGAACATTTATTTTAAGGTCTTCGTAAGTTTTCGATACCTACCCTGGACTTTGAGTTACCCATTCCCATTTCTATATCCTTCTGAAGCCTTCTCCTTCTGCATTTGGGAAAGTTAACGATTCGCATGATGAAATAAACAAACGATTTTGGACTCGGAACTAGACTGAAAGGTGGAGGTAATGTTTTTCCATCATCAAAATAGGATAACCAAAGTTTTGAACGAGCAAACTTCCATTCTACATCACTGTCATCCTGTGTCACAAAAATAGAAAAAATCTAATTTTAAAAGCTAAATATTCTAGTGACTGATGCTAATAGGTTTTTTACAATGAATCTAAGTTATGTTTTTGAAATAGATAACTTATACACATTTATCTACATATATTCTATAGACCTACATAATATTCTCATTTTTCAAATAAAAGATACTCATTCTTTTTCATATGCCTCTACCTGTACCCACTGAAATTTAACCAGAACTTCCTGTCTACCATCCAAAAACAAGGCAAAAAAGACAAGAAAAATAGAGTGCCAAGGAAAGATAAAAAGATTAATTCCTCCCTCTGTCCCCCATCCAGTTAATTCTGCATGTTTGACAATAGTTGCCTATTTCCCATCCTCCTTCCTCACCTATACCTATCCAAGCCAGGTTGTAGACACAGCATATTATATTTCAAGGGCAAGGGGAAAAATGATTCTCAAATGAATTGCTTTTTGGCATTTCTGTGTTTACCATATGTCCCCAAATGTCACATAAGCCCCTGAGTACCTGAACTTGTCTTACATCTCCTTCCATTCTCTGTGCTGCCCACAGTGATGGAGATAACCACCCTAACTGATAGGAGAAATGAAGGGAAGGGGGGCCTTACAAGGAGGAAGCTGGCTCTCTCAGTTCACACAGCCTAGAAGGCCATTAGGACCGAAACTTCTACTTTGAGAACACTATGTTATGAGTTTCTAAAACATACATAGAGATTTGGTGGAGTTAACAAACTGCAAAGCACTAAAAAGATACTGAACACTAAACTGAAGGACATAAGAAAACATATATACAACAGTGAAGAGAGGTACCAAACCCAGCCCAATCCAAAACCAAGAATCAAGTGATTTCTAGAATACTCAAAATTTTGACTGGATAAAGAACACCATTAGTGTTTGCCAAACATCTGGTCATTCTACCAGGTAGAATGGTGGGCTGGCTAATTGAAGAGAGAGTAATTTCCTTAGGGCCAATACTTCTTCTAGCCACTAATTTCAAAACTTCTGAAATATACCCTGAGAGAAGGCAGAGCAGCAGTAAATTCATGGGGACCCCTGCTGTGCAGCTAGAAGACAGCAGAATGTGTAGAGCTATCTATTCAGGTAGAAAACACAGGGAAAGGCCCAGGCTTTCTGTGGATATAAGCCTCCTTGTTACATGAGCTGGAGCTCAGCCACAGGGTACAGAAGCAGATGTATACTATCAGAATAGGATGACAAGGATAGACACTACGGATAGAAAACAGATTTACCTCAATTTCTTGATATGAGCTATTAATCATAGCAATTAGCATGTTGAGTAAAACGACCACCATAGTTACATTGTATATTCCATAAAGAACGTATCCAATATTTTCTATGAATTTGTGATCATATTTGAGCACAACGGAAGTCACTTCAGACAACCCAAATATTGACCAAAATAAAGTCTTGAAACTTTCTTCTACACTGTTGAAAAAATAAGGTACAAAGTAAGTAAGTTGACAGTTTTCAATATCTAAGAGTGAAAAGTAAAAAACAAGTTAGGGTTTAACTACTGTACAGATGTAAAATGCCACCATAATACACTCCAAGAGAAGAATTACTTTGTTATGACATTTCATAGAAAAATTATTCTTTCAGGTTTTCAGGAACTGGTGATTAAATTGGGTGCCAATGCCCAGCTTTTCTGAAGTTATCATCAAGTGAAAATTCTCTGAACTCCACAGGAGAAAGCTGAAGTCAAGTCACAATAACCATTCCTTTCTCTTACAAAAATGGGAATTTGTTGTTTGATTTTGTATGTGATTTAGAAATTTAAATCAGGTTTTCTGTAGTAGAACAGGGTTGGGATTAAAATTATATACCCAATTTTTTAAAAGTATGTAAAAATATATTCCTTGCAGCACCATTTGCAGTAGGGAAGAATGAAAGTAATCCAAATATCCATCAATAGGGAACAGACTAAATAATTCCGGTATATCCAGATGATGGAATGCTATGCAGCCACTGGGAAAATGAGACAGATCGAGCTTTGTGTATTTATGTAAAATTATATCAAAGATATAGTAAATGAAAAAATAAGATATAGCAAGTGTGAAATATTCTATCATTTAAATAAAAAAGATGGGCATACAAATACTTATATTCTTTTTTATATAAAAAAATCTCTGAAAATATCCAAAAGAAACCATTGCCTCTGGGAACTAAGGATAAGTAAGAGACTGGGCCAAGGGTAGGGAGAAGGACAGGCATTTCCCTGTAGACGCCTCTCTATTTAAATTTTTTATCATAGGAATGCATTACCTACCTAGAAATACTTAACTGGAAATGAAGAGGAGGCAACAGAATGAAAGATTCCTGTTCTTTTCCCTTAATTTATATAATGTACTTCCTGATTCTTCCACCACAACAATTAGCGCTTAAGCCCTCACCAGACTAATTACCTACTTTTCTCCCTTAAATGATCTTTGGGTGGTTTTGTCACAGAACCAAATTGTAATCACTGGTGAACTAAATTAATAATCATTAAAGATTTACACACATAAAATTCCATTACACCTTCAAAAGTAAGTCTTTTTTTTCCTCAGAGAAAGATTTGTGAAAAAGTACATTTTAAGTTTGTTATAACACATCCTAAATAACAATGAATTTTATAGATTTGTAGGTTTTAGTACTAGTTTATTCATTCACTCATAAAACAAATATTGACGGAGCACCTATTATGTTCTAGAAATTTTGCTACACCCTGAGGATGGAGGGTTGAATAGAACTCTACTCCTATAGAGTTACTCGCTATTACGAAACATTTGGCTGTGTGATATTATGGCGTAGACACTGACAGGAGAGTAAGAAAAACTATAACCTTTTTGTTCCTGCCATTTATTTAACTGTATCACAAAATTCTCCTGCTCCTTCCTCTTGCTCCTTTGCAAACCTTGCTGCCCCTAGCTTCTCTTCGAATCTATATGGAGTGCATGTGTGGGAAGAGGGGGATAGTAAAAAAGGAAAGGACACTGGCAGTTCTGAGCTCCTACTGTGGGCAAGAGGCTTTATATAACTCACCTTACATAATCGTCACAACGACCTTATTTAAACTTTATTGTGCTTATTTTAAAAATAAGGAAACTGACACTGAGAAATGTTCAGGAACTTAACCAAAAGCCACAGCTAGAAACAGCAGAGATTGCATTCAAATCCACGTCTGCATGATTTTCAGCCTATGTCCTTTCTACTACATTGAATGGTCACATCCCTAGACAAAACAGTGAAGAAAATAGAATGTATAAAATGAGTTACCATAGAGTTAAAAGGAAAATGGGGGCAGGGATCACATTGTGTGCAAGATCTCTTTGTAATTTCCCTGCTGGGTTCAAACAGGTTTTTTTCATTACAATAAAGTGAGTTTCAAGTCTCTTTCACCTCCAAGACCTGTTCTATATTAACTATTAAAAAATTCATTTTAGAACAATTGAGATGTCTACAAGGGCTTGATATGCTACTTTAGTCTATAGAGTACTTACTGAGTGTATAGGTTGTTTCCAGCAGTGGCATTATCGGGAACAAAGGGAGAGCAGGGAGGGTTTATGACCTTCCCACCTGGAAGAACTGCAGTAGAGGGGGGGCCCTACATTCATGACAACCAAACACCACTGGGTGAGAAAAGATCTCACAATCTGAGTGTCTCCATGCTGAAGGAACTTAAAGGGAAAATGACTAAGAAAATTTGATCAAGGAAGACTTCATGGAAGAGGTGAGTCTCCAGTGCAGAAACCAGTATGGCCAAAGGAAGAAACTGGTATTACCATGATAGTGGGCTATAAAATGTTTAGCTATAACTTCCTCTTACTCAACTCCCTGTACCCATCAATGAATATATTAAAATAAAAGCTGATGCCTCCTTTTTGAAAGAAGAGTACTGGCTACAAAATGATGAAACTACTTTTAATGTTATACATAATATAAGAGACACCCAGTATTAGAAATCTGTTACCCTGTTTTCTTAAAATAGCCAGTTTTGTCTAGGGTTTTTCCAAATTCTGACCCATTCCGTGGTCAAACTCTCACTAAGCTCAGAGATGAGCCTTCAGAGCAATGTAATCACACACAAGCACTAACTGTTTTTGATGGATTATTTTCTGTGCTTAAAAACATCTTTATTACAATCAGAGAAATTTTTCCTTTGCTTCCTCTAGATTGGTTAGAATTTCTCTTTATCATACCTTTATAATAAGATATTTTACTTACGTGGTAAAAGCAGCATTTACTTTAGCCCCAAGGTAGTAAGAATAAAGTATGAACATGCCAATCATAAAGGCAAAAAACACCATAATGAAGAGGACCATGAACTTGAATATGTCCTTTACAGTCCTTCCAAGAGAGATCTGCAGGGGGCCAAAGCTCTCATTTGCAGGGAGGATGTATGCAATCCGAGAGAAGCTGAGCACAACAGCTATGGCATAAAGGCCTTCAGATATAATCTGAGGGTCAGAAGGGAGCCATTTATCTCTAGCTAGAAAAAAGAGAGAAAGAGATTTAAAATGGAGCTTTCTATTCATTGCCAACTACGCAAAGCAAATACCTTAAATAGGATCTATCTTGTAGTAGGTAGGCGGTTACCATTTCAGTTGAAACTAATCTAGATTTAATTAACTGTCCAGGGACTATTTTCATCTTAAACCAGAAACGTAAATTCTATACTACTTTCGATGGAGGGTACACTATTATAAAGATACTAAGCTGACTTCACATTGAGCAGAAACAGAATAAAATACAAAACATAAAGAGGTTAAAACACTTCGTTAGACACAGACCGTATCCAGGATGACAAAACAACTGACTTGACTGATTTGTCCCTTCAGTTATTAGATTTACTGACCAGTTATTTTGTCATCCTATAGGCACAGCCGGAGTGTAACTTCTTTTCCATATTTTGTGGGAAAATTAGTTCAGCCAACAATTTATGCAAATCAAATATTTCGAGGAGTGAGAATGTCACTGAATCACAACGGTGCTGACGATGTGGTATCTCAGCAATATAACTTGTCCCTGAAAAATGTAAAATGCCACCGAAGTAAAAGAATTTTGGATACAGATTCAGAATGAGGACCCCTAACAACCCTTTCAAGGTCACTTATTAAGTCTGCAGCAGACCTGTCAGGTCAATGAAATATTATGTGGTTAATTTTGTGCAAACTTGCAGACATCTGCAATAACAACAAAACTTAACATTTATCGATCAGTTCAGCCACTGTGGAAAGCAGAACTACCATTCAACCCAGCAATTCCATTAGTGGGTATATATCCAAAAGAAAACATATTGTTTTACCGAAAGACACATGCACTTGCATCTTCATTGCAGCACTATTCACAATAGCTAAGATATGGAATCAACCTAGGTGCTCATCAGTAGTGGACTGGATACAGAAAATGTGGTACATATACTCCATGGAATACTATGCAGCCACAAAAAAGACCAAAAATCATGTCCTTTGCAGCAACATGAATGCAGCTGGAGGCCATTATCCTAAGTGAATTAATGCAGGAATAGAAAACCAAATACCGCAGGTTTTCACTTATAAGTGGAAGCTAAATAGTGGGTATTCATGGACATAAACACAGCAACAATGAAACTGGAAACTACTAGAGGGAGGAGGAAAGGGTTGAAAGACATCTATTGGGTATATGCTCAGTACCCAGGTAATGGGGTCATTCCTAGCCCTAAACCTGAGAATCATGCAATATACTCAGGTAACAAACCTGCACATGTACCCTCTGAATCTAAAATAAAAGTTTAAAAAATTAACGTTTCTTGACTATTTAATATGTGTCAGACACTGCTTTCAATGATCCTATGGATTTGATATTATTATCCTCTTTTTAGAGATGCAGAAACCAGACTTAGAAAGATTAAAAATTGATCAAAACAATACACATAGGAGATAGGGAAGCCTGAATCCATCCCTTCCAGACAACAGTCACTAAATATACACGAATAAATTTCAATAAATAGGTTATGAAATAGTCAAGGTACATAAAATACAATCTAAAATTAATTCTTTAATTACAAATGGTGATCATTTGCTCATTTGAACAAGTCTCCTTGGTATATAAAAATCTTTGCTTGCTGAGAATAATAGAGGTGCTTAATTACATCTTGTATTTTGGAGAGGAAGTCCAGCCTTCAATAACGTTAACATGCTGCTTGTACTCATCACAATGTGCCCCGATTACACCTATAAAAAATTATTCTTCGCAACCAGATCACAGTTAAACTCTGTGCCTGGGTTCCCTTACCTGTAAGATGAAGATTAGACAACACTTTCCAAAGTCTTTTCCAGATTTCAGATTTTACAACTATATACAAATTTGCTAACTGTGGCTCCTCAATTTGGCCTCAAGGGAAGGGAGGCTAACATTACTTACCATTGGTTTGTACGGGGCAAGGAAGGCATCAATGTTCTTTCACACCGGATGTCAGCTGAGGTCTCACTGCTCTTCATAATATAGAGATATTTGACATAAACCCCATTCCATGCCATGTGAACAGGACAACATCCTCCCCCAATATTTCTGCTGGTTCTCCAGAGCTTACATTCTCACGGTCACTTTAGAACCTACTTCCTGCCTCTGTTGAATTACTGTTCACTTTGCCTGCACAGCAGTTTGGCAACTTTTATTATCTTATCTCCTTGAACTCATGCTCTCAGGGACTTATCTTCCACATCAAGCAGTTTATCAAACGATTTTTTCCCTAATTAAGACAGTCTCCCAATAGTAATTATCTTATAGGCTTAAAGGTAATTTTCTTCCACCTTGCAACATTGTCTTTTTATAGCTATGAAAACTGAGGCACAGTGAAACAAATTGACTTGAAGAAGTTTACACAGCAAAGGGGGTCAGAGCCTTGAAATGAATCCAGTTTTGTAAGTTCCAAAGTTCATGCTTTCTCCACTGTCCATAAACAGTCAATTCACCTCTCATACTAAACATACTCTAATTGGCATTTCCTTCCAAAATGTGGTTCCAATACCTTTCCAGAAACATCAGGGGACCCTGAAGCTAACAACTTACCATAAGTGAAATACTGTATCTCTGGTGGGAGTGTCACTTCACTGAGGTCGCTCTCTTGGACGTAACTGTCCACATACTGTTGTGCCTTTGTTGCCTGAAGGAAAGCTAGGAATCTGGCTGTGAAAGCAGCAATGAAGATGGAGAGCATCCCAAAGTCGAGCACATTCCACAACTGCAAAATGTATTCCCTAGGTCCTTCCAGCCAGAGCTCTTTACACTCAGACCACATCATTCCTGTCACAACAAACACAGAGGGTGCAGGTCAGATTTTACAGGCTAGACCGAGAAGGCATTATTGTGTCCACCATCAGGTCACATCTCTACCCTACACATCAAGCACAGCACTACGCATCACAAAGCATTGACTGACTGACTATGGTCACTGAGGCCCCGTGCAGAGTTAAATGGAAGAAGCTCTTGCTAAGAAAATAATTCACCCCACCACACTAGAATTTGGAGTAGCAGTCTACATGTGGCACCAGAGATGTCTCTACTCATGTAGAGGAGGTGGTGGAGGGGGGTGAGGAGAAGAAAGAAGGAAAGGAAATAAGCAAGGAAGGCTCTTCAAGTTATCCCATAAGACTTTTGGAGAAGAAAATATGTTCTATACAATCACAATGGTTAGTTATGAAACCATAGTGATTATTGGAGAACTAAGTCCACAAGATTTTTAACAAGAAGAATGGTTTCCCAATGATACTCATATCACACTCTTATCCTCTCTTCTCATTTCCATGTCATGCTAAAAAGTGAGCAACATCATTTGAAAAAGACGAAACCCTTAAGTGAGAGGCCCTAGGACACTCTGAAGAAACTGAAAGCAGAAAATGCCATTCTGGGACAAGAGGACAAAATAGTACAACTTAACAACTTAACAAATTGTCCAACTTAACAAATTGTCCTGACTACATAAAGGGAAAATATTGTAGAATTTTTAAAAAATGTAATGGCTTAAAAGAAAATGTATAAAATAATTACTTGACCCAGGCTGAGGCCACAGGAGTGAATGGGAGGAAGAACTAACCTTCTAACTCAGAAAATGAGAAGACACCAAGACTCACACTGGATAAAATAAATACAAAAATGACTTTGGATTAATCACAAATAAACAACCTGGTTCCAATCTCCATTTCTTAGCAGAGAGCACAACAAATTCTTTTACTCACATTACTTCAAATTCTTATTTTAACACAGCTATTCAAAATGTGTTATTGTAAGATGAAACAGGTTGGTGCAAAAGTAATTGCAGTTTTTGCCATTTTAAAAATAGTAAAAACCACAGTTATTTTTGTACCCAACCTAATAACAAACATTCTGAAAACGAAAACTCTCCTAAAATCTCTGGAACTAAAACAACAAAGAAAATATTTGTCATCAGTTGATAGCCACTGGGTTATTTCATAAGTATTTCAATTAAATAATTAATCACAGTGAGTTACATTTTAAAACTTACATCTTGTTCAATAATTGAAGTTAGATTTCTGAAACATGGTATATTTGTAATTAAGGTCATGTTACTCATAAAAAATTTTATTTAGTGTTAAGGGACACCTTTTAGCATTATCTAGCTAGAAAATTATTTGGTTATTTTGCTATTTAGCTTATCTTGCAACAGTGATGTCACCATATAAGATACAATAACATTTTTTTCAATAGAAAATGACAATTATTTCTATAATTACTTTTTGGTAGAAATTAGGGTATTTAAAATAAAAGGCTTACCAAGAACCCAGACCATAATTAGCATTTCAGTCCATGTAAACTGGGTGGTTTTCACTCTGAAGATCTGTTTGGGATAGTCAATAACTGTGATATTGGGCAGCGTGGTGATGCCTTCGAACCTGTCTGAGGCATTGAACACAAGCAGACCCAGGAAGATGATGAAAGAAGCTGCGTGTGCTACAAACTTCATAAAAGGGCTTCGCAGAATTTTCCCCAGCTGTAACAAAACAAAGAGGAAAAGTTTGCTTCAGAAAACCTGGCTTTCACTTGTGGAGATTACAACATAGGATTAAAAAAAATAGATGAAAGGAGAACACTCAAAATTCTGCTTCTGTTTCCAAAAAGCTCTACATTATGAAAAATATTCCTTTTTAGGGGAATGCTTCCTCCAAAAATAATTTAATAAGTATTCCAAATTCATTGTTTCTAAATGTCCAATTTGTCTTAGGGTAGACTGCATTCACAGATGCACTTCTGGAAATCACAGGGATACTGGTTCTTGCTCTTATTTTTACACAAAAGTATATGCAAAGTTCGGATTTTAGGGTCTAGAAAAGAAACTTCAACTTTGTATTGTGTAATTCTTTATTGCTTTGTAATTGAGATGTTATGAGGATCTTAAAGACCCATATAAGACATTAAAAACCCTTTGAAGATTAAAAAAATTACTACTACAGAAGTAAATTTTAGTTCTCATTTCTAAACATTCCAAAATCAAGTTATACCTGGTATGCTATAAAAAAGGCAGAAAATATTAGAACCAAGATGAATATTGTATCTGTTACTGCCCCTAATAAGAAGAGGGAGATACACAATAATTAAAACCTCTAAGTAGGTTAACTTAATTGAACGTGATCTCCGAGTTGGATAATCATGTAAATGGTACAAAAGGACTTCCAAAGTTCAGTTTATAATTATTTTAAGGTGACTCCTTTAAAATCCCCTATGATATAATGTCCTTAAAAGTCCCATGTTCCTGTGAAAATGAAAAACCATTCCTCCTGTCCCAAGGGCCTCCACAGTCCAAGAATTAGGTACATTTGGTAGATTTATACACTCTTCTACACTCTCAGACCCTGCTTTTTAACTCTGTCTGTGACCTTATAAAGTACTGAGGTTCACATTTAAGGGACTGTAACTCTGAGCAAATGTTTTTGTAGGTCTAGAACCTTAATGTGATGTCCATAAATGATGAAAGAGATGTCAGGTATTTTTGGGATTGAACATGAATACACACAGATGAATGTCACATTTTCCATGTTAGACACAGAAAAATAAACAACACATTTACACATCACCTTGTTGTTACACAGCTACGAAAAGGGCATGTTTGGGGGTAGCTTATCCACAGCACATAAAAATTTCTTGGGAATTACCAAGTCTGTTTCTCCTAAAGGTCAATCTTTTAAAACTTTAAATAACATGAAAAGAAAGCAGAATGCCAATCTCAAAAATGGGACATACATGGAAAATTCTTGCTATGTTGCCTTTTTCCATAAGATAGGTGGTATACGGCAGCTCTAAACATGGGCTCTGGGAATGGCTCAACTTCCACGTTTCCCTTCTCTGCAGAGCATGCCACACTGTTAGTTGTACTTGTAAAAGTGCAGGCAAAAAAGAAGTGGACTCCAAGATGGCTACTTCAAACCTGATGGAATGTTTTAACTGATTAAGTTCCCCTAACAGACAAACACTTCTAAACCTGAACTTTCCAACTCATTTCCTTCAGAAAGGAAAATTATTTGGGTAGGATATGATTTTTTGTTTTATTGCATGCCCTCTCATATTATTTATAGTTTTTCATCTTTAGTGTTTACGTATTTGAAGAATCTTAAAGTAATTTTCCATGATACGTAACAAAAGAACTTGGCTGAGTCATCAAACATGATCAAAATGACAAACTTTCTGCCTTAACTTGCATGGGCAACTCAATGATGAAATGAGATGGATGAATATTCTCACACATATATGGTGTTCGCAGAGCAGAACTCTGCCGGGGGAGACTGCTGAGCCAGAGAGATGACAGATTTCCAGGATCATTTGTAAGTGCCCTTGACTCATTTGCCTTGAAACTACCTCTGACTTAAACAAAACCAAATTTCAGAATATAAAAACAGGATTAAAGGATCTCAGCACAGCTCCTTCTCTCTGGCAGTGCCTGTAATAACTGGCATGAATAGTATTCCTTTCCACATCTTGCTAGGGGATCTCTTGGACACAACTAAATTGATTTTACATTGGAAAGTTGAGAGCAGAATAAAGGTACTAACCAAAATGATCCAAGCAAAAACAAATAAACAATCTAAAAAATTCCAAAACCCCTGAACCTAAATCCTACATTTTTAAGAACTGTCTGAATTAACAAAGGGCTAGGGGAACCTGACATGCATTTTCTTGAAGACTTTGGATACCACCGCTGTTCTCAACTGTGCTTCACCCACTTAGCCTTGGATTTCTTCTGACAGGTCCAAATGGGTTGCCCTTCTAGTTCCCAGCGGAACTGTTTCTTGGTACTGCTGCAGTAGTGCTCTCCATTCCCCAGTCTGTTCACAGGCCAGTCCAGTCGACACTCTACTTATTAAGCCGTCAATAAAATCAGTACAAGGGCTACTTCACTCAAGCAGCTTTTCCTTCTCTGTCTACCATGAGGATTTTATCTTAAAAGCCTAAGTACTTTATGCCTGCAAATGTGGTATATTCCACTGGTACCAAATCCTTTTTCATCCCTTATTTGAATTGATCCAGTAATTAAAAAGGAGAATCTGTGTTCTTGAGTCAATTAACATTCAGGGTAAAACTGAGAAGATTCTTAAGCATGCAGCTTTTTATTTTTTTATCCCAAAGAGACACAGCACACCACCACAGAGGAAATAGATGTAGAAAGCAAGTACCCTGCTGCAAGGTGCGATCCAGTAGCCAATGGCCAGGAATGGAAGGCCCAGGGCCACGACCAGCACAACGAGACACTTGATCGCTATGGTCTGCTCCCTTAGGCCTGAGAGGTTCTCATACCAGATCGTCAAGAGCTGCTGCTGGCAGTTGGGATGAGCCACAAACTATTGGGAGAGAGAGAGTTTGAGAAGGGGAGAGAAAGGTAAGTTACCACACCATTGTCAATAGTTCAACTATTAAATACACATGCATCCTAAAGATATTAAAGCATATTTTTTCTAGCATATTGGTACTGGAAGGTTCTGGTAATATTCTTCTTAGCTTTCCCTCCATTTTTCAAAATTGTTTCAGAACTAATAGAAGAATCAGAATGGAAATGAGAAGGTAAAATTGGTGTTGTCCTTAATCATGGTTCTTTTTGATAGAAACCCTCCATGATTCACAGATTTCTCTGTGGAATCTGGGTGACATCTGGCTTCTTTTGTAAAAATGTGTCCCATCTTGCTGTTGGCCAGCTTACTTGCATTCAGTTCAAAATGGAAAAGAAGAAAAGTTACTTGGTTTATTGTAGGCTACAGCTAAAAGAGAAATGTGTGAAGTTTCGCGAGCAACCCCTAAAATGCTACGTATAAAAAAATGCATAATGCACCCTTTGTGTAATTATGCACTATTACTGCAAATCTGTAAAAGGTCTGAAAAATAATCAATGAACTTGCAAATATTATGCTGGGTCTACACGTGCACTTCTTCCAGGAACTGGCACCAAATGCCACTTCCCTCCTGTCCTCCTTTTTATTGCTTCCTTTATCAAAAGGTCAAAAGAACACGACTACTTATCTTCAGCAGTTCTTTAATAAATACAATTCTAATCAGGAAAAATGAGCAAATTATACTTATTTCAGCCCAGCCATTTGATTTTTTTTCCCATTTGATTTTGTTAAGTTATCTGCCTGCATCATTTAGAGGGACTGGGATTTCTTTAAAGCCCTGTTCTTATTCAAGAAGCAGAATGTATTTGTAGTCAGGCCCATGTAAAGGTCCCTATGCCAAAATCTGCCCATTTGTAGCTAGACACACCTTTTTTTGAATGGTTATATGCTCTTTGTCCAAGCTCAGGAATTCAAAAATCAACTATGAGTGACAACATATTTTTTAAAGGAGTTCTTAGCAACACAAAAATCAAGGTGTCACTGTCTTCTAAAAAACAGAATAAACAATAACAATGAACCTGTTAAGAAACACCCATGAAATGTTTTTGGGAACTGAGAAACAAAGAGAGTAGCTGCAGTTCCCATTTGTCAAAAGGTTCCTCTTTGATCAAGTTCTAGTTAATGATCCTGATGATTCTTAGTAACTCCAGGCAATTCCCAGAGTTATTAATATTTGGCTCTTTATCAAAGCCCCCCTACAAGGAAATGCACAGGTTTCCACTGACTGGTGCATAGTTTCTCATCAACAATTTTAATTAAAAAAGAAAGTCTCATCTCCCAGGACAGGCAATGTAGGTACAATTTCCCCCAAATCCCTGCTTTTGCCCCCAGAGTGCACCCAGTGTAGAAGTCGACTGATGGCTGCACTGGCGGCTGCCTCTGCACCACCATACATGCACACTCAACGACCCACAGACAGAGGTGGTGAGAATAAATTTACGAATATTAGATTTGAAATAATTAACTGAGTTATTATGTTGAAATTCTAAGCCTCAGTGTGATGGGTATTAGAAAGCTAGGCTTTCGGGAGGTAATTAGATCATGAGGGAGGAGCCTTCATGAATGAGACTGGAGCCCTGACAGGAAGAGGTGGGAGAGCTCGCTCTCTTTCCACCATGTGAGGATATCAATGAGAAGTCAGCAGTCTGCAACCCAGAGGAGAGCCCTCATCAGATCTTCACCATGCTGGCATCCTCATTTTGGATTTCCAGCCTCCAGAACTGTAAGAAATAATTTTTTTTTTTTTGAGATGGAGTTTCTCTTTTGTTGCCCTGGCTGGAGTGCAATGGCGCAATCTCGTCTCACCACAACCTCCGCCTCCCGGGTTCAAGTGATTCTCCTACCTCAGCCTCCCAAGTAGCTGAGATTACAGGCATGTGCCACCATGCCTGGCTAATTTTTTGTATTTTTAGTAGAGACGGGGTTTCTCCATGGTGGTCAGGCTGGTCTCAAACTCTCAACCTCAGGTGATCCGCCCGCCTCAGCCTCTCAAAGTGCTGGGATTACAGGCATGAGCCACCACGCCTGGCCGAGAAATAAATTTCTGTTGTTTATAAACCACCCAGCCTATGGTACTTAGTTACAGCAGCCTGAACTAAGAAGCATATTTTATCATGCTAG
This sequence comes from Hylobates moloch, assembly GCF_009828535.3. Taxonomy (NCBI): domain Eukaryota; kingdom Metazoa; phylum Chordata; class Mammalia; order Primates; family Hylobatidae; genus Hylobates; species Hylobates moloch. Next base: position 113,770,267 of record NW_026652278.1, read on the forward strand.
TTCCTTTCCATTCAGTTTTCAAAATCCCAGGTCCTGATTTTCAGTAGCTGCTAGTTGCTAAGGATGTATTAGATCTTCTCTCCAAACCCAGGATTTTGTCACTTTTCCATGGTTCTAAGTTTAGAAAACAGCATTTCACAGACCAACGCAATCATTATTTGAACTCATGAATATCAAAGTTGAAGGCTTCCTGGGTATATGTGACAACTTTCTAGGATTCTTGTTGAGAACTTCTCCAAACTTCCACTTCTGCTCCTGTACTATATTTAGATCATTTCCTTCCTGCTTCACCTCTCCCTCTATGGTCCCTAAATGTCCTTTATTCATTCATTCATTTATTAACTCATCAAAATGTCTTAAGCCTCTCCTATGATCCAGGCAGTATATTGGGCAAGTATATTTGTACAAGAAGATAAAAATGGAAGCATCAGAGTTGAATCAAGTGATAAGAGGTCATTGTTCTAGGGTACACAGTAAGCTTTGAATAGACAAAAAATAAGCTATTATAACTGAGACTTCAACTCATAGGCTTATCAAGATGCCTAATCAGAATTTAAAAGAGTCTTAATTTGAATGTTGGTACAAGTATCTTGATATTTGGAGGATCTGCATTTGTGGGAAGTTAGACAGATATAAATAAAAGGCATCCCTGGTGGCTGCAGCCAGGCTAAGCTTAGGACAGATAATGGTGCATTCAGGGTAAACTACAGGTGGAGCATATAATGTCGTCAAATCAGATTACCACTTAGGAAATCAACAATGCAGTTTTTAGACCAAGAGTTTCTGTAGGAAACAAAATTCCCATGAAGTTAAGAGACAGGTGGGCATGTGTCTATATGGAATTCATGGACAAATTTCCCTTTTGTGAGTGTCTGGTAGCTATCGTTTGAATGTGTCTCCTCCAAAATTCAGGTGCTGTCAATGTGGTAGAGTTAACAGGTGGGGCCTTCAAGAGGTGATTAGGCCATGAGGGCTGCTCCCTTCTTAATGGTATTAAGACGCTTATAAAAAGGCTTCATGCAGCATTTCAGCTAGCTTGCTCTTCTACTCTTCTGCCATGTGAGGACATAGTGTTCCTCCCCTCTAGAGGATGCAGCCCTCACCAGACTACCAAACCTGCTGGTGCCTTGATCTTGGACTTCCCAGCCTCCAGAACTATGAGACTAGAAAGTTTTGTTCTTATAAGTCTCTCCATCTCAGGCATTCTATTATAACAACACAATCGGACTAAGGCACTAGTCGTTCTTAGGTTTTAAACTCTTGAGGACAGAAATATTAATGTTATAGTATATCTCCCTTTCCTACTCCTCCTCCTCGGACTAATTTTTAAATTTGAAGATGTGCTTTATGGCATTAATTACATATTTATAAAGATTGCACAGCTTCAAAGACTTGATGGACTCAATCCTTTCCATATGGCATATATGTGACGGTCAATCTTTAACTTGATGTAACCTGTACTACAGTGCAAACACTTAGTCTACATTAAGTAGTAACCAAAATTGTGGTGTTTGCATTTTGCCTGTTACACTTTAAAATTCAGCTTAACAGGTCTATTTCCTATGCTTCTAATTCTACTCTTTTTTTTGAGATAATTATACACAACTTCATGGATTCTGTCGATTCCATTTAATCCACACAAACAGATTTTCCTCCAATGATGTAAAATCCTAATGCAAGTACACAAGGAGCATTTCAAAAAAGTAAGTAAAGCCAGTACAATAATAGCTTGTGAAGGCAAAAAAGCTAATCCCTTTAGGAGATGAGTTTTGGTCTTTTCAATGACTTCAGAATAGGGCAGTGACCTTTATACCTGAAAAGTATTTTACCTCCTGAAAAATCTCCTTATGTCACTACACCAGTTATGCCCAACTGGATAACATTTGTATGCTGTTTCCTAACTTCAGTGGACCAGCAAATTGAAGTCATAACAAAAATAATACCCTTATTTTGAGTTTTCTCATTTAAAGAGAGAATGCTTGACACAAGAAAATCTCAATCTTTCAATTGGACAGTCAGCACTGAGAACAAATGAAATGTTTTTTCTTGCCAAATGACTAATAGATTATAAACTGAACCACTGATCAGGGCAGGTTAGGGAAAACAATCAAATTTTAAACTTAAAAATTAATTCATGTTACACTGTTTTTCATCAAATCAGCCTTCACAAGAACCGTCTTCACGGGAATACTGTTGTATAAAACATGGCAGGAACTCTGGATTTGTTTTTAATGATACTGTTAGAGCCACAATTCATACAACTTAAAGGAAAATATTCTTGTCAATAAAAACTAGGCAATTCAACTTCTTTTTAAAACTCAATGAATTGTGAAATATAAACCTAAAACTTACATTGCACACGTTTTCTGGATTTTCAACCTTGCTGAGTGTAAAATGCTCTGTTATCTCTTGGTGGCTGGGGAAGACCAGGACAAGAGGCCACACAGTGCAGGACACAGAACTGTGCCGGCCAGCACACCCATTCCAAAGTCTCAGTGATGTATTTACCACTCTCTCATTGCATTTCTTTAATTCTGGGCTTCCCCTGCACACTTTTTACACAGAAAGTGGATACATAATGGATGCTTTTATCCTGTTCATACTGCTGCATGTTTCTTTTTAGGATGGCTTTTCTACATTTAAATCTAATCCTACTATGGAGGAAATATTAACAGGAGAGCAGAAACGAAGAACTCAGGAAATGTTCTCCTTCTCTTTCTGAGAGCCCAGTTTTCCAGATTCGATGGTCTACCAAGCTCTAGTATCTTTTGTCAAAAACTTTCTCACGATAGACATAGCTCACGGTGAAGTAGGTAGAACTTTGGTTATTTCTATGGTGGGGAGTGGATTAATGTTCAGCTGCACATCACAGAGCAGGATAGAGGTAGAGTCAGAATTAGAACTCAAGACTTTTGGAGGTGGGGCAAATAGTCCATTATTCTAATTAAACAAAATTAGTGTTTTTGCCTAAAAATTAATTTTCTTGTACCCATTTTCAGAAAATCAAATTTCATCTTCCAGTCTATTCCATTCTCTTTTCAAGGAATAATATAGGTATTTCTATAAATAGTGATAGTGTTTACTATCCTTCCAGTTTTATAATTTACCTTAGAGACCCCTTAAAAATGATTTTAGGCTGGAGGCAGTGGCTCACACCTGTAATCCTAGCACTCTAAGAGGCTGAGGTGGGCGGATCACTTGAGGTCAGGAGTTCAAGACCAGCCTGGCCAACATGGTAAAACCACATCTCTACTAAAAACACAAAAATTAGCCAGGCATGGATGATGGGCGCCTGTAATCCCAGCTACTCGGGAGGCTGAGGCAGGAAAATTGCTTGAACCTGGGAGGTGGAGGTTGCAGTGAGCCGAGATCTCACCACTGTACTCAAGCCTGGGTGACAGAGTCAGACTCCATTTTAAAAAAAAAGAAAAAAAAAAAAAGATTTTAGGATGAATAATCTTCAAAATCCATTCCCTGTTAGTAAAGATGCAGGCAGATGGTTGCTGTTTTACTATCAGCATTGAGAATTGTAAATTTTTATTCTTTGTTAGTTTAAGAGAAGGAAAATGGTATTTGTACATTAGTATACTTTTATCACTAAAACGTCTGAAAATTTTAAATATGCATGTTAGCCATTTGAATTTTCTCTTCTGTGACATGCCTATTCAAATCTTTTGCTGATTTTTCTACAGGGCTCTGGATGTTTTCCTTACAAATTTGTTTGAGTTCTTGGGATATTAAGAAGATCAATCTTTTGTGAGTTATAATAGAAAAAACATGTTTCCTAGTGTAGCCTTCACTTTTTTGTTTATAATCTTTCTGATGTCATACAGAGGTTTTAAATTATATGTGGCCAGATCATTTGCATTTTTGCTTGGAGATTTCTTCACTTTTATACGAGAAAGTCCTTTCTGACATAAACATTAAATTCATGGTCATGTATCTCCTATTCTGGTGTTTTCTATATTCATTTTCTGGATTAACTGTCATTGAGTTCTGTAAGGCCTGGGTTGAACTCATGCTTTGATTTCTAGCAAAGACCAGAGCTCTGGGAATCCTGAGCCCAGTTAGAAGACAATAGACTCAGAACCAGAGCTGGGAGTAGGTCTTGGGCAGAGGGTAGAAAAAAGACTTCCTGAGTCTCATATGCGGCCAATATGGCTTACAATTAGGTAAGAATGGTTTCCCTGGTGGAATTATTGGTTGATTTGAATAAATATGAGTTTATTATGTTATCAGGGGGTGGGGGAGTCCATAACATATAAAGTTACTTTGAAATCCCAATGGCTTGCATATGGCTGTGGACTACCTCTGTGCCAGAGTGGGCAGGGTTTGTGCATCATTATAACCCAAGACGTGGTTTTGCTTGGAGACTAGAAATGAGATGGTGGGAAAAGGAAGCAGCAGGAGTGGGTGGGGTGATATTTTTCCTCCTTGTGAGAGTGAAGATGGGTGAGTGTTGACTGAAAATGAAGGAAGGCTTTGTTTTTTTTTTTTTGTTTGTTTGTTTTCTGTTTTCTGTTTTTTTTTTTTTTTTTGAGTTGGAGTCTCGCTCTGTCGCCCAGGCTGGAGTGCAGTGGCGCGATCTTGGCTCACTACAAGCTCTGCCTCCCAGGTTCATGCCATTCTCCTGCCTCAGCCTCCCTAGTAGCTGGAACTACAGGCACCTGCCACCATGCCCGTCTAATTTTTTTGTATGTTTTTTAGTAGAGACGGGGTTTCACCGTGTTAGCCAGGACGGTCTCGATCTCCTGACCTTGTGATCCACCTGCCTTGGCCTCCCAAAGTGCTGGGATTACAGGTGTGAGCCACCGTGCCCAGCCATGAAGGAAGCCTTTGAAAGGAAGAAAGAAAGGAGGAATTGGGGCTTTGCAAGTATTCTAGAATAGAATTCTTACACACATTTATTATTCTAGAACAGAATTCTTACATACATTTATTATTCTAGAATAGAATTCTTACATACAGTTACTGACTGAAGATTCCAAATCAAAGAGTCTAACTAATACTCCTTTTATAGCATAAAACAAACAAAACCAGAAAAGTTTGCAAAAGTCCTAAATCTCCTTACAGTTCTAATTTTTTTTTTGTTGCCTGATGGTTGACTGACACCAATTTATTGTTAACGACACCTCATACATTGTAACCTACATGCCAGTTTATTTAAAATTGACATGCAGGAAGACATAAACTCTGCAAGGGAGTTTAGTTGACAGAAGCACAAGTGTAGATGAGCTGTCTCTGCTCATACAACACTTCCAAAGCAATGATAAAAAACCAGTGACAACTGAAATAAATTCTCTCAGGTGCCAAAGAAAAGAGATACATATTGCAGGATGTGTGAATATATGTCCAGACAGTTTTCTAAAAAACAGTTTACTATCAGTCTTGCTCAAAACTATCCTTTTCCCTCAATATATTAATAACAAAACCTCAACTAGCAAGAACGCTCTGAGAGGAGGGCAATCTAGCCAATTTTATTATCTTGTAACATACTTTCCTTGAAAAGTCATTTTATTTCAATCTTTACTGAGAATCTTCACATTTGACTGTCTTATGAAGTAGAGAAGAGATCTGCCATTAATGGTTGACCAAAATCTTGCAAATACTATGTGTAGAAGTTTTCTACATTGTGGTAATAGAATTATGTGTGTCAGAAGAGAGAGAGACAGAGAGGAGGGGAGAGAGAAAGAGGAGAAAGAGACAGAGACAGAGAGAGAGAGAGATTTCCCCATCCTCACTTGCTGCTAGGGTGCAAGCATTGGCTTAGGTTCCACTGATCAGGGGCATTTTGACCAGTGGAAGGGGCCATATGAAAACAGGCAGGATTCAGAGCATCCTCTCTGTGCTGATATGGGAGCAGCAGAGGCAGAATTGTTCTGTTTGGGCCACAGAAACTCCCTTAACAGGTCAGCGCGGTGCCTGGTTCTGGGTGAGGTTTTTGGAAGCACAGCTTAGGTAAGCTTGTTCCTCTACCTCTTCTTAGGATTCTGTGAGCTTCCTCAATATCACTTACTAAATTCCTTCCTGCTTAAATCAACTCCTCTTACTAAGGACTTGATTCAGTACAAGGGGCATGAAATTGGTCTTTGATGAGTGAGGATTAACTAGCTTAAGAGTCATCACTCTGGGTATGAATTTTCATAATGTAGAAATGTTATTATTAATAGCTGATACTTATTGAGCAATCACCATGTACTACTGTGTGCTAATTACATGCATTATCTCATGCAATCCTTAAACAAATGAATAAGTAGGTACAACTATTGTCTTCACTTTACTAGTGAGCAGATGGAGGCTTGGATGGTTAGGTGACTTGCTCATGGTCACACAGGAGCACATGGTGATGTTAGGACCTGAATCCTTACAGATTAGCTCTAGTGCCTGTCCTCTTAAGCACCATGTCACACTGCAGAAAAGACAGAACACTTGGCTCTTTGTAGATTGACCAACTTCATAAAACCAGAGCTGATAACAGTTTATTTCTTTGTGATTATCAGTTTCTCTTAAAGTACAAAAATGTCTGTTATATAACATGTATAAAATATTGGATTCTGGATAACTGAGATATTTATTATTGTGAAACATTATAACTACAATTTTTGTGAATTATTTAAAAGCCCCATGCAAGTTAGCAAATAGATACACATAACAGTTTTTCTGCAGTATTCAGAGTAAAAAATCATAATTTTTATTTCTGGCACCTGCATGACCAACTCCATAGTTATGTGACCTTAGACATGTCATTGAAGCTTGGCAATCCTCAGTTTCCTTGTAGAAGAGAAACCCCATCATCTATCTGATGTATTTTATAGATAAAATGAATAATAATATAGACTTGCTGCAAGGATTCACATAACAATGTAAAAGTGCCCTACAAAAATGTATACAAGTAACAGCATTATTAATTGTATTGTAATTAACAGTTTACAGAGTGCTTTTGCATATCTTAACCCATTTAAATTCCACCAAAACCCTGAGATAGATAGGAGATATTGTCCTCCTTGTACATGAGGGAACTGAAATTTAAAAATTTATGACTTATTCAGGGTCCCACCATGGGTAAAAACTAGAAAGGATCAGAAGCTACACATTTAACTTGCAACTTTACCCCCCACAAAAAAATCTTTTATCAATAGCATCTATTTTTTTATTTTATTTTTTGAGACAAGGTCTTGCTTGCTCTGTTGCCCAGGCTGGAGTGCAGTGGTGCTATCATTGCTCACGGCAGCTTCTAATCTCCTGGGCTCAAGTGATCCTCCTGCCTCAGCCTCCCGAGTAGCTGGAACTACAGACACGTGCCACCTTGCCTGGCTAATTTTTAAGTTTTTAGTAGAGACACGGTCTCGCTGTGTTGCCCAGCTCGTCTTGAACGCCTGGCCTCAAGTGATCCTCCTGCTTCAGCCTCCCAAAGCGCTGGGATTATAGGCCCCAAAGTGCTGGGATTACAGGCACATGCCATCATGCCCAGCTAATTTTGTTTATTTTTTGTAGAGACACAGTCTCATTATGTTGCCCAGCCTACTAGCATCTAGTCTTATTATTTTAATAATTTTCCTAGGATCATGGCAGAGTTTGTATCACATGTTTATCCTAATATGGCACTAGATGAAAGTAGGCCCACTCACCTTTTTGACTTCATACTTAATGGCAAGTTTGACACGACTTAATGAAGCTTTGTGCCTGTGTACCTCCAGAGGCTCTGCTGATTCCAGATCTCCATTTAGAATGGCTTCTACCTCTTCTGAGTCTCGGCAGAGATCCAGCACACCCACTACAAAGTCTTTGCATTGCATGGAGAGCTTCCGATAGTCATTCTAAGAACAAGAGGTTTAGTGTTTTAACACAAATAATTTGCTTTTATTCAATGGAAAGTATTTGGGTGAATTAGAAAAAGGTATCCCTTCTTTTGGGGGTAGAAAGCTGCAGCCTACCTGGATGCAAGGCTTGTTGAGCTGAATACAGGCTGGATTTGCACCCACCCAACCCTTTAGCCAGGTTTCCTTCTGCTGCAACCAGCCCAACCATCTGAAATAGTTCTGAAAATGGCATGATCATAATCTCACTTATATGTGGAATCTAAAAAAGTCAAACTCAGAGAATAGAAAAGTGGCTACCAGTGGCAGGGGGTGGGAGTAGGAGGTAGGGTGAAGTACAGATGGAATGAGGAGATATTGGTCAAAATGAACAAAGTTTCATTTAGATAGGAGAAATAAGTTTTTGAGATCTATCTGCATGGCACAGTGACTATAGCTTTAATACTGTACTATATACTTCAAAATTGATGAGTAAATTTCAAATGTCTCACTACCACAAAAAGTAATGTGAGGTGATAGATATGTTAATTAGCTTGATTTAATCATTTCACATTGTATACATATATCGAAGCATCCCATGGTACCCCATAAATATATACAATAATTATTTGTCAATTAAAAAATTTAAAAAGCATTTACTCAAAAAAGTATATGCCGAAAGACCAAGGGATCAAAGAGTTTTCTCTCTTTTGTACAAACAATAGTTCTTGTAAAGCCAAAACAAGACCATTTCTACATTGGAAATTTTTCTATAATGGCAATTTTTCTAAAATGGCAATTTCATGTAGAAGATCAACTATATGTGATATGAAAGTTGTCAAAACTAAGTCAACTGTGTTAAAAACAACACAAAACAAAAAAACCCTGACTAACAGAGTCAGAGAAGGCCATGAAGGGAGGGTTCTCACACATAAAACTGTCACAAAAGACTGCAAAAACCATAACCTTGCATAAAGGCCATGGCAACCTTACACAAAAAATGCCTCTGTGAGGACATCTGCCCAGCAACTGCCTGTACAACTTTGGACTGGCTCCGCCTTTGTTATTGTTCCTGGAGTGTAGCCCTCCTCACTCTTCCTTTAAAAACCTTGTCTTTCTTTACCTCCCTGAATATACACATAGTTTACTACGTCACTTGTATTTCCACTGCAATGTTATATTCCCAAATAAATATGATTTTCTATTTTTTTCGCTTTCTTTTTTTTTTAAGATGGAGTCTTGCTCTGTCACCCAGGCTGGAGTACAGTGGCACGATCTTGGCTCACTGCAACCTCCCCCTCCCGGGTTCAAGCAATTCTCCTACCTCAGCCTCCCGAGTAGCTGGGACTACAGGCATGTGCCACCACACCCGGCTATCTTTTGTATTTTCAGTAGAGATGGGGTTTCACCATATTGGCCAGACTGGTCTTGAACTCCTGACCTCAAATGATCCACCCACCTGGGCCTCCCAAAGTGCTGGGATTACAGGCGTGAGTCACCGCACCCGGCCTCATTTTCTTTTAGAGAACCTCTCTCTCTGTTATTTTAGGTTGACAGTGAAAAATAACTTGTCCAGTTCATCATCCCTTGCCTCACTGGAGACATTGCTTCTCAAAGTGTAGTCCTCAGACCAGCAGCATCAGCAGCACCTGGGCATGTGTTAGAAATGCAAATTCTCAGACCCCAGCCCACATGTCCTGATTTAGAAACTGAGGAAGGGCCCAGCAATCTTTATGTGCTTTCACACACCCTCCAGATGATTCCGATACATGTTATGTTTGAGAATAACTGGTTTATAGTGAATGTAGAGAGGTAGACGGATACCCACCTGTATACAGAGGGTTTTTTGTTTGTTTGTTTGTCTGAAGGGCATATTATTGTGCCCTGCAGAACTGGAAGAAGAGAAATATCTCATTGTATGTAATTGAATTCTCAAGGGTTACAGAATTCAGTACCTGAGAGAAAAATTTCCAGGCCACTGGAACTAACACTTTGCTAAAAATAATCCGTGAATCTTTAATTTCATTTGCATATTTATATACTGCCGTGGACTGCCATAAGGAAGTCAGTTGGTAGCATTCCTTGTTGCCTTCTGAATGGAGCTTTATTTCTAGTCCATTTGTTCTAATGAAGGTGTCAATGACCATCTCCTGAGAAAGTGTCTCATTTTTGGAGACCCCAGTTCTACTTTTATGACTTTCACTAAAATTCTAACCTATTAGGAAAGCTAACCAGATAATAATCTAATGTGAAACACTTGAGGAAAACAGAATTCCCCATTGTAACATGTCCTGAGACACTGTATGTGTCTATATAACTAAGTAATATTTGGCACAGCAGAATTACTGGGCTTCCAAAAATCATACTTTAAAAAAAAGATGTGAAAAATTCCAATTTTTTTTCCTTTAAATAATTAATGTGATTTGATGGGCAAAACCACGTCACCAGCTAAAATAAACAAGGACAGACTGTTTAAAGGCTACACAGATTAGAATAGTTTCCATTTCAGATATGAGAAATTCAGATAAAGAACAGTTACAGTTAATCCTTTTCCCCTCATAAGGGAACAGATAAAATGAATAAAACCTCAATCTTTAGTTTCCATTCAAGTTGGTATCATGCAACTGATAAAATTAATAAAATGTTCAGTCTCTGGTTTCTGTGCAGAGTGTCAGTTAAATATCCATCTGCTTTCCATTCCTGAAAGACTAATGAAATATTTTATTATAGCATCCAGAAGAAGTATTAAATCCATGCCTGTTTCCATATAAAGCTTCCCTTTTAATACCATTTTTTTAGATGAAATTTCCTCATGTTATTCTTCAGTTCAGACTGTTCTGTCAGATTTGGTACAACATAGGGTGGTCATTTCTCCATTGATCAGAAATAAAAAGAGGCTACTTTCCATGCTTTGAAGAAAACTTAGTACCCACATCTGCAGTAATACCTAAATAATGACTCATTATCTATAAAATTATGGTCATAAACTGTTTAGTTTTAAGGAAAGCTTTTTTTCACATCCACTGAAAGATCAATAAAGATCAAAAAAACTGATAATCAAACATGTTGCAAGGACAGCACTATTTGTTTTTATAACAATTTAAACATTTTCCACTTGAAGAAGTCTGTCGCCAGAGTGCAGAAAATAATCAGAGCTGGAGATACTGGTGATTTCTTTTGTTATAGTCATTGGATACCATTTTTTAAACCTATGCAGAGCTCCGTGGGAAAGATGGAGAACTCCAGCTAAGAACAGCCTCTCTTCAGCTGCAAAAGCAACCATCTATGTAAAGTCCGCATTGACTGTTAATTCCACCATGAGGCCGCATTGACTGTTAATTCCACCATGTTACTTCACAGATCAGACCATATGTCTGGTCTACATTTTCTAATAATTTTATCTTAAGTTAGTTTTGCATAATGGTCTTTAATATACCACTCATCCATTACCACAGCCCTCCACAGTTAGCTGGTGGACCTACTGCACACCTTATAGAGCAGAACTTAAAACCCTAAGTATCTGCTCAAGCCAGACGAAGAACAATGAAGTTCAGTCTTCATCACAATCTATCTACAGGTTCTGCACACTCCTTTTAATGTGTATGTTTAATTATCATTCTAATCCTTTTTTATCCTGAAGAGGAAAACTGAAATTCAACTCATAACAGGCTTGGTTCTGCCAGGCCCTTTCCCTAATAACAAAAGAGGCAAGTCATCATAGTGATTAAAAGCATAGAGTCTGAAGCCAGACTTCCTGGGCTCAAATACTGCTTTACCACCTACTAGCTGTGTGATATTGTGGAATTCACTTTACCTCTCTGACATGAATAATCCTACCCAATATTGGTACTATGAGGATTAAATGCTTAGAATGTGCTTGGTACAAATTAGGTGCTAAGAAGTGCTTCAATATTACCAGGTACATTATATTAGGTATAGTACCTACGACTGGGACTCAAGACACTCAAATCTAGGCTTAACATATGAAACGTTGCCTATAGCCTTTGTTTTCTCTTTTACAAAATGAAAGATGATTCCTAGAGTATTTTCCTGCTATAAAATGTCATCTTGCTTTTGAATTATATTCATTTTTTTTTTCCTCACAGCTGTAGTGTGCTATAAGGTGAAATAGTTTTTTTACTTTAAGGAGAGGAAAACTGAGGCACAGCGAAGGAAACGCCTCTCCCCACTTCTTTATTTTTACAAAAAAGGTGCGTCATTGACTCAGTCAGAACTAGAAAATTTCAATTTGCGTTCTCACAGCTTAATAAATGACTGGCTTCCTTGCCACTGACATTTTGGAGGATTAGACCTAGAGTCTATCCTTCCAATATTCTGTTTCTCAGAATAGCTTCAAACAGCATTTGCACATCCAAAATATTTCTTTAATAACCTGTCACCGAGCTATCCTCCATTAATTTATCTAAATCTGTATCCTAGAATATTTGACCTCTTAGGGATTTGACCTTCATACGTTTTCAGCACCATGCCTACTGTATTCCTCAAAGAAATGTGAAAACTGCAGAGTGGCTGAGAATCTTCTCTGAAGCATCTAAACAATGGCAATTTCAGGGGTGAGATACTAGATATTATAGGCCAATGATAAGACAAAATAAATATAGGTGTCTTAAAAGGAAAAAAATCACCTCTTTTTCAATAGGAAACTATTTGTTTTTATTTCAAGGCTAATACTTTGAGCTCAAAGTCCCCATGGGAAGAATATAGCGAACACCATGGAATAGGGCAAATTAGGTTACCTGCTTGTCTCAGAAATGAGCTTCACTTTCGCTGCCCTTTCAGAGCTCAGAGTCTCTGGGTCAGTGCTATGAAAGCACTATTTTCTCTGTCTGTCTAAAGCCCTGACAGATGGACATGAACATGGGATAAGAGGGGAGAAAGGTGAAAGAAAGGCAGATAAGAAAGGAGTAACAAGGACAGGTAAAAATGAGAAAGAAAAGGCACATTGAGTTAGGGGAGAGAGACATGAAGTCCTTGGAGACTATAATTTCTAAAGAACTGTCCTAATTTTGGCTCAGAGAGGGCTATCTTGCTATACAAGCACTTTCCATATAATCTAGAAAAAAGAACTGGGAGATTTAGATGATTTTTGCTTATCCTTATAGATATTTGGCAGCTTTATAGATGTTCTCTAGAATTCAACTGTGTTTTCTCTCTTTTTGCCTCTTTATTTGTGATATTTCCCCACCCCTGAAAGGTTATCAGAGGTGACTCTTTAAGTCAGAATAAGAGAGATTCTAAGCATTACCAATATGGACTTAGCCAGCTTCAGGGTAAAACTATGAATAACAAATTCTCTTACCATGGTTGCACTGAGCTGACGACTCTGGGTGGAATTGCAAACATCACCATCTTTAGTAAATTATTAAAACACGATCTTAGAAAATATTCTCTTTTATAGAATCTCTTGCAGACTTTCAGTATATATCAAGAAAAATGTGTAAAAACAAGATTTGTGTGGCATTTGAAATAGTGGCAAATAAATATGTTTAGAATTATGTTTTAATTACTGTTTCAGAATAACAAAGTGATATTTACAAGTGCTTTACCTAAATGCTTTTCTACTGTCTCTAAACGGAATTTGGAGTTTTCAACTTGCTCTGAGTTCTATCTAAAAAAAAAAAAAAGTCATTTTGGGTCCAGGTAAATAAATCTTTTCAAATACCACATAATGAATCTCTTCAAATGGATTAGATATAAGGTAAGACTTACTTTCTTCTTTGTATTTTCCCTTTTTTGGAAAAATTTTACAATAAATGTGTGTAGCTTTTACATCAGAAAAAAATTTTAATGGATTAACAAAATTATAGTAAGTCCAGATCTCCACTGGGACAAAATGAGCAATGATGGATATCCAGGGAATTTTGTGTGTATGGAAAAGGGATGGGACCACTTTCCCACCATTTTCTTGCAACACCAGGGCAAAGTATATTTTCTGTAACCTGAATTATATTGCTAGTTGCATTTGTGTAAATCTCACTAACTATAAAAACCATATTTAGATGTGAAAGAATAATCACTTTTTCTGTGATCTGACGCCACAACACTAAACTAAAAAGATTAACTTAGCATCTAGAAAATAATTCAAGGAATTGATGTCTACAATCATCTTTTTAGATGAGAAATGGGAGACAAGAACCTGCCAAAAACAGTCTAAATGATATTGATCAGAACTATGAAATACTCAGATTTAGTAGCTAGAACCAATCAAAACGCATAGGAGGAGGTAGCAACTGATTAAAAAATAAAATGATCTGTCATTAATATATAATTTTTATACAAATAAGTAATACTGCTTGATTGAAAATAATGTCCAGAAAAAAAAGTTCACTCATTTAAAAAATCCCTTAAAGCAAATCACTTTGCTGTCCTCATATTTCTAGATTGAACTGGCATCTACGGCTCACCACTCTGAATATACGTTTGTGGAATTCAGGGAGAGGCATTTTGTCATATCAGTGAAGTGACTTTAACAGTATTTTTTATTGGTCTTTTGACTTTTGATTCTAAAGGGATACACAAATGCTTGGGCCAATGAACAGAGCATTGAAAACTAACACTATCGTGGAGATGGAATGGGAGCTTGCTCCGTCCAGTCCACCACAGACCTAGTATTACAGGACCTCCAGACACGGTACACTCCCTCAGGGGAAATAAAGCAAACTAATATTACTTATGTGCTACCATACAACTAACTACAAAACAGGAGGAAGGATTTGGAAGGCAAAAAGTCACACCCAAACCCTCCTTTTAGCAAAACGGGGAGAAATCTTGAGTTTTATTTAATGCTTACCCAGAACACAGAGCGGCACCATAATTATAGCTCTCTGATCCAGAATACTGGATCCCCAAAGAGAATTTGTCACAGCACCATCATTGAGAGGGAGAAAGAAAACATCAGATGAAGTCTGAATGACGCTCTCAGTCCCTTGCGATTTCACATTCACTGGGCAAAACCGAATGTGGAGCGAACGGTGGCAGAACGGGCCAGGCAGCAGCGGGGAAGTAGGTGAGCACGCAGAGCAGCCGGGGTAGAGCGCAAAGCTTACCTTGAACTCCTTCTCTATGTTGGCCAGCTTGGCCAGCTCGTTGCTGAGCTCTAGGGCCGTAAGCACCGGGTCCTCACTGGACAATGAGAGGTATGCCGGGCTGGCCAGCCCCTTGTAGGCATTGATCCTCGAGCGTGAGTGGCTGAAGGAGTCGTGCCTCTGCTTCTCCGTGCAGTCCCCGCACTTGCAGAAATAGTCGTGGGGCCGCTCAATCCTGGCACCCTTCATCAGCAGCATGTGCACCACTTCGTATTTCTGGCAGTGCGCCGCCAGGATGATGGGGGTGATGTCCGGCGAGAAGCGCGTGCCGTCCTCGTCGTAAGCGTAGAAGTCGTCGTCCTGCAGCTCCTGCTCGCAGGGGCTCAGAGTGAGGCGCTTGCTGGCCGCGAAGCCAGGGTGGTTGAGGATGGCCTCTACGATGCGCACGTAGCCCTTGCTGATGGCGAGCAGCAGGGCGTCGCCAATGCGCGCCAGGTTCTCCTTCTTGAGCAGCAGCTCGGTCACCTCCAGGTGCTCGTTGCCCACAGCCAGCTGCAGCGCGTTCTGGCCCATGTAGTCCACGCAGTTGACGTTCAGCGTCTTGGACTCCTCCAGCATCTTGCGCACCACTGGGATGTTGCCGTACTCGGCGGCGTCGAGGAAGCGCTCCTCCTCGGCGGTGAGGCTGGTGCCGCGGTCATTGAACATGAAGGCCGGGCCCCTGACAGCCTGGCGCCGGCCCTTCTCCCGCATCACCGTCATGCGTCTCAGGGATGGGCTTCCCTCCATGGACCTAATCAGTAGCAACGATAAAACAACTGTAGAATATTAGGGCATATTCCTTCCTTTCACATGTCAGGGCCCTTTCTGGAATACACACTACCCACTGCAAACCTCTGGCTGCAAGGGCCGGCTCAGTTGCTAGCGACACCGTTGCTAACTACTTGCCTGAAAATGACACCTGTGATCTAACCCTGGCTGCTAGATCCCAGAAGGGAGCCGGTAGCCCTTCAGAACAAAAGCTCCTGTTCTCTAGAAAATGATATTCAGATGGAATAATAATAAAAATTTCCATATACCCATGCCTTCCTTGTGACCCTAGTAAAGATGGATCTCATCGTACCTTCCGCTCTTAAAAGTCTTGGACATTGAGGCTTGCAGGTACTTGACATTCAAGTACTAGGCCTGAAGGCTAAGGGAAGTTAATTTTTTAAAGAATGAGGCCAAAACACTCCTGCCAAGTCATTGCATCCTTTTAACTAAATAAAATTATTGACCCTCAGCCTCCTAAAAAAGCACAGGATTTAGGCCAAGTATCATGTTGCAGGATCTTAGTTTCATCTTTTGCTCTTTATTTTAAAATTTTTGTTTATTTAAATACTTTTTTAGAGACAGGGTCTCTGTGGCCCAAGTTAGAGTGCAGTGGCAAGATCACAGGTGCAGCCCTGAACTCTTAGGCTCAAGAAATCCTCCACCTCAGGCTCCCAAGTAGCTAGGACTACAGGCACATGCCACTTGCCCACACACCCTCCACCTTATACGTTTCTCTTAAGGGGATTCAGCCATCCCCAAGTTATAGGATTTATCTTTTCAAAGATGCAGACAAGATTTAGCAATTATAAAATTTGAGCATCAACCTAGATTGATTTTATTGAAAACAACTGTGCCTTTGTAATAAGAATTATTTAATTACTAGTATTATATATTTGGCTCTTGGAACTGAAAGGATAAGGTTTGATTATGGTTTAAAAATCACTAGAATTACTTTGTGAGTAAAGCAGCTGGGCACTAATTGTACATCCAGATCAATGCGCACTGAAATCCTAACACAACCACATTCGTTAAGATTTATTTAGCTGCATTATCAAAGTTATGTCAATTGATGTGTACAGTGATTTGAGTTCACATCTTAATTTCTGTGATGTTAGGTAAATAATTTCATTTCCTTGTGCATCCCTATGCCAGGTATAAAATCGAATTTTATAAAGTTTTCCAGATTTTCCTCATGAATAAAAAGCTTTTTCAGAAATTCAGAGTCTCTGAAAAACAATGCTAAATAAACACTTTTAACATCGTGACTACAATCTTTCAATAATCTGTACAATATTTTGGTGGCTATTAAAATATTGCACAAATATTGTATAAATCTGTATCTTACCTTACCCAGTTCCACGTTCAAGATAACTTCCTTTTAAAAATCTGTGATTTTTGGTGGGATGAATTGTACCAAAAAGTACCAGATAAAAGCTTTTTCCACATTACTGACTTTTGAAGCAAATAAGTCAAAGTTAAAAGTGAATGGCTAGAAAAGAAAATGCTTTATTTCTAGAATATATATTCCAAAAATACCTCCTACCATTGAAAAAACTGTATTCGTGGAGTCAGGAGTTGAAAATTAACTAGAGAGGACACTGGCCTCCCTGGGTGCCTGGGGTGGATGACTAAATTGGGAAGCTTCCCAGGCAAGAGGAATCAGAGGCAGCTACCAGTGTCCACTCGGTTTTCAGCTCTGAGGGCCCCAAACAGAGAGAGGAGCACCGAAGCCACTGGCAGAAGGTCTCCCAGATAGGGACTAAGGCAAATGTGGCCAGGCAAGCCTGACTCCATAGAGGTATGGCAACTAAAGGGGTCCCCAGAGAGGCTTGTTGGCTTATGCAAGGACACAGCACTGTGACTGGCACCCAATTCTAATGGCTCAACTAGTATCAAGTGATCAACTTTTAAAAATTAAATAAACATATTTTATATACACATATGTGTTTGTAGCAATTTCTAGAAATCAACATATGAAGCTTTTGAAGTTATATCTGGACTGGGACTAAGAAGTCATAGAGGAAGGGGGACTTTCACTTTTCACTTATACCCTCTTGCATATTTTGAATAGTTTTAACCACAGTGTGAATCTCTTTATTAAACATAAAATTAATGTTTTAAATTTTTATTTATTAAAAATTTTATTTTTTATTCCTTAGTTGACAAAAATGTTAAAATGTAAGTATTTATTAGAAACCATTACATTATAATCTTTCTGAAGTGAAATAAATGTCCTGTGTTTGGCTGTTATGAGTAGGGTATGATGTGTAGGGGAGGGTGTAGAGTAGAGTGTATGTGTGGTATGTGTGGGAGACAAGGGAAGGGTGCAAGTCTGAGTTGGGGGACGTGTGTGGGGTGTGTGTGTGTGTGTGTGTGTGTGTGTGTGTGTGTATAATAATGACTTTTAGGTCATCATATACTTCAGGTATAGAAGAGAACTTTGTTTCAAGACCAAACTCTATGACAAGGATTTTAAACAAATCTTGTAAATATTATAGTAATAAGTATGTTTTATGACTATTAGTGGTACTGACTTCATTGGGTTAATATTTTTATTATTAATGTATGAACTGATATTCTTCAAATGGCTAGAAATTCCATGTTGTATAAAATATTATATATTGATGAGAGGAAACACATGTGGAGTATATATGTCAGAATTTCAATACTCAGAGGGGTTATCTTTGGGAAAATAAACGCTTATTAAAGTGTCACATCTTGGTGGAAAGGCTTTTAATTTAATGATTGCTATCTACAGGGAAAAATCACTTATAAAAATCCTACTATTTCTCCCAAAAGACACCAGGTTGAGAATATTAGGACACCATTCTTTCATCAACATTTCCTTTGTATTTCTTAGTATTTTAAGTTTTTTCTTAATACTTCTTGTTCCTTCAAAAGCTATACCTCCATACTATATATTTGAACTGAAATGTGTCATTTTAGAACAAGTCACATGTCATTTTTATCTTGTCTTTAAAAACTTCTGACACTGAGAAGTCAGATATCTCAATTAGAACAAATTATACTGTTGTTTCGAAATACAAGAGCTGACTTAATATCACTCATCTTATGATAAATTCACAAATGGAAGTGTCTTTTTGTTAACTTTCCTTATAGTACTAAGATAAATTTCATGAATCTGAACTGATGGAACGAGTCAATATTCACATCATCCACAATGCATAAACATAATCTCAGCTGGCCTTGACAATGTATCTCTTCTAGCATGAAAAATAAGGAAGGAATGTGGGTGAATAGGAGAGAATGTTTAACTCTAGTAATGTTAACACTAAAATTATTTTGCCAGGAATTTCCTACCCTCAGATCTTCATCCAATGGGTCATTCAACACTGCCAGAGTGCATTCTGCCGGGACTTCTTTCTGGTAAAAGCATTGGAGTACCACTGACCTGCAGATCTATGAGGGCCATGTTTAAGCTCCTCTTAACTAATACAGATAGCTAGTAATATCCAATTGCTATGGACCAAATTGTGTCCCCACAAAATTCATATGTTGAAGCCCTAACCCTTAATGTGACAGTCTTTGGAGATAGAGCCTTTGAGAGATTATTTTGAAATCATAGGATCATAAAGATGGGGCTCTGATGATGGGATTAGTGCCTTTATAGGACAAGAGGGCTTGCTCCCCTCACCCTGCTACCTCCTATGTAAGGAAACATTGAGAAGGTGGCCACCTACAAGGTACCTCTCTAGAAACTGAACATGCTGGCACCCTGATTTCAGACTCCAGTCTCCAGAACTGGAAGAAAATAAATTTGTGTGTTTTTTTTTAAGCCACCCATTCTATGATATTTTGTCATGGCAGCCTGAATGAAGACACTGACAATACCTTTTAAGGCAAAACTTTTTTTTTTTTCATGCTTTTTGGGATCCTAGAATTTGTCCAAACACTTAAGCAGATGAAAGGCTCTTCAGAGAAATATTGTGGTGGAGCCATAGGGAACCCTCTGCTCTACTCTATTCAGAAGCTAAAATACAAGTAACACTCCTCAGTTTTCCTAACTTTGCTATCAACTCATCTGACCTCCAACGGGGTTTCTCTAAGTGTGACCTGAGTACCACCTGCCTCAAGGTCACTTGGACTGTTTGTTGAGATCGGATTTCTGGGCCCCATTCAGATGAACTAAATCAGAATCTCTCACGGTTGGACCCTGAAATACGCACTTTAAATGAAAGTTCTTTACAATTCCTGGGAACCTCCAATATAAAAATAATGGAGCATCCTGAATCAAGGACCCCCGACTATGAGGCCTTCAAGCAGTTGTCACTCTGCTCCTGCCAAAAATGAAGTTGAAATAATATGTTCGAGCAGCACGGGCTAAGGGACAAGTAGCCTCCCATTCATTTAGTTTCTCTAAACTTTATTAACTATTTAAAATTTGGTCTCCAGGAAGCTATTTACCTAAACCACAGCACAGCAAGTAGGCAGCCTACAGAAATGCCCTCAGCAGTGACTATTTAATGTCAAGACCTTGCTTTTACGAAGGAGTGATATTTTTAAAAGGTTATTGTATCTTTTCAAAAACAAAGAGTTAAAGAGACTGTTCACCATAGTATTCTTTGTACCTTTTATGAGGATTAAAGTGCCAAAGTCAACCTATAATTGCAAATCAAGAAGCCTCTCTCTTCAGATAAGTTTTTGTCCTTTAATAATAAAAACTGTATAACCCTCACTCCCCTGCCCCCCTCTTAGGGGGACTGCTCAATTGTTATTACTATCTTATTCCAAATTTCTGGCACAGTCTTTCTCCTTTTTTAAATTATTTCTCACACAGATTTAAAACCAAATATCCTATATTCCATGTGTTTTAAACCTGTTTTAAGTTATTTCAGACAGTCTTACTCTGTCACCCAGGCTGGAGTGTAGTGGGAGGATCTCGGCTCGCTGCAACTTCTGCCTCCCGGACTCAAGTGTCTGAATTTATTTAAAAAAAAAAAAACCAACCCAGAGTATTAATAAATACCCTCTCATATATGCCACTACTGTACACGTTCATAGATAGTACAGTCATGTTTTATTTATCATTATCCACAGAGTTCTACCCAGTGCCCCATAGAAAATAAATATCAATAAATATCTTAGCTGAGTTTCCAAATCTCTTCCTAGATCCCATCCTCTCACCTGACCTCAGGTCCCACATGTACTGTGGTCTGTCCCCTGGTTACGCTAAAATGCCCCAACTCACCTTCTTCCTTAAAGCAGCTCCCACTCCTAACATTTGCATCGGAGGCTGATTATTCAGGTTTAGAAATTTCAAGGTCATCTATGACTCACTGTTTTGATCATGTCAGTCACAAAGTTCTAAAGCTTCTGCTTTGGAATGTTTCTTGTACTGAATGCTTCCTTCCAGTTCTCATTGCCAGCACCAGCCTCCAGATCTTTATCAAGTCGTAGCTGGGTTGTTGTAACAGCTTCCCAGCAGAGATGGCATGAGGGAAGGCAACTAAACTTTTCTGAGCACCTCATATGTATGTAATGTTTTCAATGCACTATCATATTTAATTCTCATAACAATACCACGAAGCAGGTATAATTTTCTCTGTTTCATAGATAACAAAACTGAGCTCAAATGAAATTGCCAAAGGTAATACAAATTGTAAAATAACAAAGAACTGGGATTCAACCTGGAATCTGTCTGACTCTTATTTTCCATCGCCTCCGGCTGTACCTGATTCTCCTTTTTACACGTGACAACCATGCCCAGCATCTTGCTGTTCGTAAACTGTTTTCACCATATCACACTTCTCTTTAAAAAAAGAAAAAAACAGGAAATCATTACTAACCCCCCTACTGCTCTTTTCATCAGTCGAGACTCGTCTGTATGCCTTTCAGGGATGGTCACAGCCCACCCCACCCTGCCTAGCCAACCTTCCTTCTCTTGTTCCTCAGATTCATTCTTCACTATCCTGTAAACATAGTATTCTGCTATTTCTGTACTGTCAAGGGGTACTCCCGTACTATTAAGGACACTTGTTGAAAATATATTAAGGTGCTCTTCTTTTTCGCCTTTTCAAACACAGGATCTTTGCCCTGGTTGACTCAGGACATCTCTGCCTGGAGGGTGGGTGGTGCAGTATAGAGTTGGGTAGAAGATACATTTTACAGGAGTGATAAGAAAAGGATTATGGAGAAGTTCAGTTTCTTACAAGCAAAAAGTTATGGGATTTTTCTATTTTTACTGAATGATTTTGAGGATTTTGCAAGCAGCATTTGAGAAAAGGGAAATTGTCTAATGAAAAGATTTTATCAATTCCCTTATTCCTCTAATTCATCCTGAAGGACCCTGATCATAAAGTGCTCTCATCATGCAGACAAGATGGCTCTCCCACTTTTGACAGCAAAGCCGTGATGCTTACTGTTCTGGGAGGACAAATAACAGAAGGGAAGTAAAAGTCAAGATGTGGATTCAATAAGGTGAGGAAGTACCTTAAGTACTGGTTAAGTAATGGAATGCTATGGGAAAAGCAAAGAGCTTTCTCAAGCCACTCTCAGCTCCCCTGCAGTGTGGACCCTGCTATGAGAGCCAGGTAGCCTGCACTAAGGCTTGGGACAGACTGCTGGTGCTGTAAGCTGGATGGAGGATGTTGCAGGTGCTGGGATTTGTAGCAGTGGGAGCTGAACTGAAACCAAGTACTTGAGGGAGCATATCTGGGTTTCTAACAAAAGAAAGTCAGCCAAGATCCAGTTACTTCTGCTGACAAGCAGCACTCAAGTAGACATAGAACAGTGCCCAGAGACCAGAAGAGTTAGAGGACACTAACTTTTTCCCCCTCCAGGGACACATAAGCTCCCCTCCCCCAAGGGCCAGATGTGACAGAGAAGAGCAGGGGAAAGGGTAGTTCCCGAGAGCCTGAGCAAGTTTATCCAAATAAACATTTACTTTATACTATCGAACTAAGATAAAAGAGGTCAGCCTCCCAGCCTCTTTCTGCAGTGTGCTGAATGCTCGTAGACAGACAGGCCACTGAGACTCTGAGCCCTTTTGAAGATTGGGGGACAAGAATCAGGAAGCAAAAGCCACTTCCACACAGGCTCAAGACATGGGGAGACACTGTCCTAACTGACCAAATCCCTGCAAAATGTAGAGCAAGCCTTCTCTCCTTGTCAATTCACATAACTGCTTAATTGCTTAATTGACTTAATTACTTAATTTATTGATTGCACTATTCACTTGTTGAGTATCTGTGTAGTAAGCAAAAACAAAACAAAATTTAAAACACTAACGTGAACCACAGATTGGGCATTTAATTTTTTCTCTCCTACTCAGTAGGTGGGAGGCTCAGGAGACAGACTTTTGTTACAGGCAGATTACTGGAGCTACACGTTGCTGCCCATCCAAGTTGTGAATGATTTCTTGACCCTTTTACACCTACCTCCGGGATGTTCCTCTTATGTTTCCCTCTCTGAACATACTGTTACTTCTGCTCTTTGCCAATTCAAATCCTTCTTACCATTAGTGGTCCAGTTTACATTACACTTCAGTATACAGAGGGTCAAGTTTCACAGGGCAATGCCAATATGACCCACAAGATTCTGTTCAGTATGAAATGTTGAGTCTTTTGATCCTTTCTGAAGCCATTCCTGACCACTTCAGCCTGAGCTTTTGTAATATAGGTAGTCTACTCATAAATATAGACACTTAATTTTATCTCATCTCCTTGATTTTTGTCTCCTTGATTATTGTCTCCTGTGACACTCATGTCCTCAGTTCAATTGAGGATAAATGTTTTATGCTTCTTATCTTATGTTTTATTCTTGATATATTGTCTCTACTGTACCTAATACAATGTAGTATATGTTCAAAAATACTTGGCAATTGATACTAATTCTGCAGATTAAAAGACTTCATCAGAATGCTACCTCCCTTAAGGTCACTGAGGAGTACAGAACTAGAAGCTTAGAGCTCAGAGGTCTTCTTCCTGGCTACTTTACTATGATGCTGCTAGGGAATAAGAAAATGAACAACTGGTTATAAATCCAAGTATTATTATTAAAATGCATGCTGAGCTTACGTGTTGGAACATTTTGGTTCTACAAAGAACAGCTTCTAACATGGCTGTTTGGGTTGAATCACAAGCTCCTTAGCACGCTGCAATACATGAGCATTATTAAGGAAGTCACCTCAAATCCTTTATTGAATGAGGTAAAGATTAACCAACTATTCCACCCACGTAGCAAGCAAGCGAAGTAAGAACACCATCAATGTGAGTTGAGTTAATGAGAATGACATCCAAAATGTTTGGATGGAGCAGCTCACCACGCTGAAGAAAGTGACTGTGCGAACCAGCCAGGATCCTGTGCGTCAGTTTGTGAAGGGCAAGAAGAGCAGACGGAGCCACAGAAGATAAGTAGTGAGAAAAGCACAGAGGTGGGGGAAAGTGTTAGAGAACAGCCACCATGTTAGTTACACTATGGAGATGGTGATAATTGGAAATGGTAATGAGGGTGGGAAGCAGCAGGTACTGACAAAAGACAAGAAAGTCAGAGAAGAAAAGTCAAAAAATAGAAAAATCCCATAATCTCCCTGGCAAGCAGGCACCTGTCAGTCAATGTGGCTACCTCTGGAGACATCTGACATCTACACAGTAGGCTTATGTGTATGTGGTTCGAAGGAGGAGACAGAATCTGACAAACAGCCTTAATAATATCATCAAAAACACACATTTTGAACACCTCTTAATATATACTTTTTGGAGGGGAAGAAGTGGAGTGGGGACACTCTGAACCCCAGTAGCCATTAAGTACACCAGCATGCAAGGCTAGAGAAAGCTAGCCCATCAGTTAAACTGTCTAGTTAGAGGGTACATGGCCACAGGTAGTCCACAAGTATCTCATACCTACTTCTCAGCCTGCATCTACCTACACATCATAGAGCTCAGTAATACATTGTCACAGTAACAACCAAACCAGCAAGATAAGGTGCTTCACTGAAGAAAGAGGAAAGCGCAGATTTCATTTCTAAAGATTCTCATCATTCCCACCGCCTCCCTGACACACACACACAAAAATTTAAAATATAAACATTCCAGCACTTATAAGCCCAGAGAGATATTTAGGTCTCCACAGTAATGAATTCCCTGATAGTTTCTGTTGGTCTGCATTATATTCAGAATTCATCATGTATAATTTTAATAAATCTTGGCCAGGCATGGTGGCTCATGCCTGTAATCCCAGCACTTTGGGAGGCAGAGGCAGATGACTCACTTGAAGCCAGAAGTTCTAGACCAACTGGGGCAACATAGTGAAACCCCATCTCAACTAAAAATACGAAAATTAGCTGGGCATGGTGGTGCATGCCTGTAGTCCCAGCTACTCGGGAGGCTGAGGCACAAGAATTAAGAATGGCTTGAATCCGGAGTCGGAAGTTGCAGTGAGGCAAGATTGCGCCGCTGCACTCCAGCCTGGGTCACAGAACAAGATCCTGTCTCAAAAAAAAAAAAAAAAAAAAAAAAAAAAAAAAAAAAAAAAAAAAAAAAGAAAAGAAAAGAAAAGAAAAAAACAAACTTAAAAACAATCTATTAGATATATGCTAATTTTGGCATTTGCCCTAATGACTGTCAGAATCAGAAGCTGTTGTGTATTTAAGGAGAGGAACCCTGGTCTATCTCCACTGCTTTATCTCTTACTCTTTTCATGAAAGCATGAGTAGCTCTTTGCCAGATTCCTCAGCAGCTAAAACCAGAAAAGCAAACAGCTACCTCACAGCGCATTGTTCCCTCTAAAAGTACACTGGAGCAGAAGTGAGGACCCTTAGCCATTGCCTGCATGACTTTTTGGTAATACTTCTTAAATATACGTGCCCAAGAAAGTACTCAAGCAAATGCCTTCTAGAACTTAGATGTTTATGCTTCTAGGAACTGTGTTTTGTGTATAACTCCATTAAACCAACTACTGTATTGCTTTGCAATTGTCTGTCTTCATGCCTATCTCCCCAATGATATTAAAATGTCCTTAAAGGCAAAGGCTGCCTCTTTCATCTCCATATGCTTGGCTTTTTGTATATGGTGATGAATATCTATTGGAGGGATGAGTGCACAGATGCACGCATAGTTAAACCACATCACTGAAGACCTAAGGAACAGATAATTCCCTCCCCCACCCCCGCCAGATTACAGAATACCCCTGGTCACATATGGTTATGTGTGGAAGAAGCAGTGGTGGTGGGGAATTGATGTGATTCGTCTATAAAAAGAATGTCACGAGTAATGTAAATTAATAATAAGAAATAAAAGTAATGTCAACAATCATTCTTTCAAAGCAAATTTCTGCTTAATAACATTTAATTCTTGGTTACACCACAAAAGTATTTGGTGAATTCTCTATCTCTTGATTTTGATTTTACATAGTTATATTTTATCAGGATAATCTAGAGGCAAACAGGAGATAAATCTTAAAATTAATAACCTTTAATAATTAATTAGTAATTAAACAAATCTCAAACTCATCTTCACAATGCTTTTTAAAACTAATTTTTATTATTTCAGGAAGACTAGTGACAATGAAATTAAAAGTTATATAAATTCAGTCTATACTTGAACAAGAATTCAGACAAAATGACCTCAGATAATAAAATTAAGGAACTTCTACTGACCCAAGAGAAGTTCATATTTAAATACATTAGTCACTATCAATTATATATATATAGTTATTAGAATAAAGAAATCTGGTTTTCTATCATTATCATCCATATCTAAAGTCAAAACAAGTCACGCATTTTCCTTAACAAGTCATGCATTTGTGGACATTTAATTCTCATTTTTTAAAAAGACCTAGGACCAAATCCACATTATCACCTATTATTTGAACAGTGCAAAGAAAATAGTATTTTTAATAGGGTTTTTTTTTTAACTAGATAATTGAAGACAAATATACCTGACCTAAATGCTAAATTAAACACAAAATGCTATTAACAATACTAATTATTCTCATAAAGTCACTGCTGAGCCCCTCGTGCATAAGTGTGAAGTCAGCCATCCCACAGTCTACATCTGCAGACCCTCTGTATGGGGCCAGACTCCTATGTGTTCACCCAGCACAGCCCACTGACACAGCGCCCCTTCTGGGCGGATGTTATGCAACGTTGAGGGCAGTAGAGGGGAGAGGGTTGAGAAGCAAGACTTCTGGACAAGCAAAGAGCCTCCCCTCCTTAGAAGAATGCCCAGCAGCCATTCATCATTCCTTAGCATCCTCCCTGAAACAGGAAATGTCAATCCTGAGCTAGGAAATTTAAAGGATTCCTTCCTACCGAGGGCACAGCAACTCCATAAAGTTTTCTTCCTCCCATTACATTTCCCATGGTGTTTGATTGCCTGTTATAAACTGGGGAGTGGGGGGAGGGTGGGGGAGTAAAGGTTTATGGGATATTGTAGGCAAAGGAAAAGCTCAATGTTTAATAACAACTTTAAGAGAAAGAGAGAGGGACAGAAGCACGGACACATTTTCTATCCCAGCACAATAATGAAAAATCCTTAAAATTCTAACTCAGTCCTCAGAAGATGGTCTAGTGCTGGAATGGGATCCTCTCACCTCTTTAATATTAATAAAAGGGATAATCATAAATAATATCTGGCAGGGGGTCAACTGTGCTTTGCGATAACCTTTTTTCCTCTTTCCCCTTATTCTTAGACCTCCTGTTTAGCTCACCAACTTTCTCAAATTGATCTGCCATCAGCAGCCAAATTTAAATGATGAATTAATTGGATTTCATAAATAAATTAATACTAATTAATAGTTTCCTGTATTGCTCCTCCCAAGAGTAAATGCATTTTAAAATTTCTTTGAGGAAGAGAGAAATGCTTAACCAAAGGAGGCCACAGTGCGAACAGCACAGTCCCAGAAAGCTGGGGATTTCAGATGGCCTGGGGCTGCTGTGAATTAGATGTCAACCTGCAGCTTCAGTTTCTTAATTTGTAAAATAAGAGACTGGAGTAGATGAAATCCTTTCAAATTCAAACACTCTATTATTCTTCAAAATATTCTATAGTGTTAAATTTCAGAAGTGTGGTACTAAGATGATTTTAGGTGGGGAATTCAGATGACCTTCTTATCACACAGTGTAAGTTACTATCTACTCCATGTGCCTAATAAGATCAGTTACGAGTAAGAATGTTCTTCCTTCTGCCATTCTTGGTTATGTTAAATAACATTGCCAATGTTAGGGCTTAAATAAACACAACACACAATCATAGGGATGTTCAGTCTCAAGATGGTGGAATAAAGGCCTTTCTCACCCCTTCTCCTTTTCAAAATTACCTCCCTAAACAAGGAGAACAAGGAACTGCAACACAAATTTCATCTTCCATGAAACCAAGAGACATTTGTAACTCCAAGCTACAATATATAACGGTGGAAAGGAGATAAGTTGTTAAAATAGTAAATCATTTAATGGAGAGAAAGAAGTTCCAACTAGAGTGGCTGTTACAGAAAACAAGCTGATCCACCCAGCTCAATGCCAGAGAACGCCCAGAAATTGAAGGCAAAAAAATTTCCAGAAAGTAGAGATGAGGCTGGAACCTAAAATGAGGGAATTGGCTGTATAACAAGTGCGTAGAAACCCTCCCCCTACATCCCCACCTGCTAATTGATATGGTTAAGTGACAACCCTCCTGCACCCCTATGGGAGATAGGATACGGAATCTCTGGAGATACAGAAACAGAAATGCTCTAGACGTGGGGATACCAGGCCTACGGGAGGGCAGGAACTAGGAACAGGGGGACTCTTGCCCAGTTCGTCAATACTAACAGCCAGGTTTATTATTTCCTAATCTCTTCTCCCCTGAGAAATATTAGGAAAAAACCCCTGGATCTCTGAAATAAAGAATGCTATAAAAAAGAATACTCATAAGACAAGAAAGAGCTCTTAGAAATTAAAAATATAGTCACTAAAATGGAAATAAATTCAGTGAAAGAGTTGGGAGATAGAAACAACGAAATAGAAAAAACACAAAAAGCAAGCATTGCTTTGGAAAAGCATTGGAAAACAGAAGAGAAGAGATATAAAAACTAGGGGATCGGTCAGGAGGTCCAACATCCAGAAAATAGAAATTCCAGAAAAAGCAAAGAATAAAAATAGTGGTTAGGAAAACTTCCCAGAACTAAAGGACATAATGTCCAGATGGAAAGTGTTACCCAAGTGTCCAGCTCAGGTGATGATAAAAGCATCCATACCAAGGCACATCTTCAGAAGAGAGCTAATGAAGAGACAATTCTAAGAGCTTCCTGAAGCGGGGGGGAAAAAAGACCTCATACAAAGAAAGTTAGAGGGCTCTAGAAGGGATAACTTCAGGAAAACACACATAGTTAGACACTGTAGAAGATTTAGCTAAGAAACAAGGACACGATGTGACAAATACTTACTCCAAGGAAAACAACCAATTATCAAAGAAAATAAATGTAGTCATACTATACTACTTGACTTAGCAGTGAACAGTGATTACATGGTCATATTAATGAAGAACTTAAATAAGATACTAACCAGAAATTGTGATAAACCATCTTGTGGAAGATGGGGGAGAATAATAGATACATGTGAACATAAATTCTCACCTGAGACTATTGACAACACCTAAAATATGAATAAAAAGATAGCAGTATATAAAAGAGTGGAAAGTGGAGTAGACAGAAAAGGAGAGGGGACCAGGGAATTGCTGGGGGCTTGCTGTTGTTCGTAGACGTCTTTTAGCACCATCTAACTTTTAAAGCTATTTGATATTACATAAAAATAACTTAAAACAAACCAACAAAAATGATGACTCATTGTACACAGTGAAATTGCTATATACAACTGATAATATAAAGAAAAGTTTCAGAGTATTAAAGGCCTCAAGGCTGGGTGGTGCGGTGGTTCATGCCTATAATCACAGCAACTTGGGAGGTAGAGGTAGGAAGACTGCTTGAGCTCAGGAGTTAGGGACCAGCCTGGGCAACACAGTGAGACCTCGTTGATACGAAAAATTTTACAAGTAGCCAGTTATGGTAGTGTGTGCCTGTAGTCCCAGTTACTTGGGAGGCTAAGATTTGAGGATCACTTGAGCCTAGGAGTTTGAGGCTGCAATGAGCTATGATTGCACCAACTGCACTCCAGCCTAGGTGATACAGTGAGACTCTGTCTCAAAAAAAAAAAAAAAAAAAGAATTAAAAAAATAAAGTCCTTAAGTCTAATGCCATGCTGTGCTGTTCTTAAAAATTAAACTATAACTGTAAAGAAAGCTGCCTCTTTCTTAATAACACTAGTCAGTCTGGACTCAAAGTCCAGACTCATGTCCCTAAGACTCAACAATCACTTGGAGAATCTGATTCCCTCCAGGGTTGGGAGGGAGGGAAGTCCTGCTTCCAGTCTAATGCCTGAGCCAACACACACACTAAGCCAAGACTGGAACATTTATACAAGACCAGTGCCACAGAAACTAACATACAAAGTGTTTTAGGTAATCTGAGTTACAAGGCACTGTGGACTCATTTTTGGTTCCTTATCATATAAAGGTGAGTATCAGAAGATCTATTATTGATTTGCCAGGGAAGCGTTAGAACATTACTTTACATCTCTGTGTACTAATTTCCTCATTTGCTAAGTGATGACAATGATTAAAAAAACTGCTTTAAAGAGGAGCGATTTAAGTGAATGAGTATAAACGACAGCATGAAGTAGTATATAAACACAAATTAACTGCTTTTATTATGACTATTTTTTGGCAGCACTTCCTCTGAAGAAAAACTAAACAGGATTTTTTTCTAGAAATCTTTCTCTGTAAAGATAACATTGCTGAAAAATCTAATGATTTTGTGCATGTATGCTAATACGTACAAGGACTGATTCTTCTAACAGTAGAGTCATAAGTTTTTCTCTTGATCTTTTCAGTTTTTGAAGAGTGTGCATCGATGATATTTCTTGCTGCTTTTTCTCCCTGCCCTCTAAACAAAAGCTTTTTCCCTCAAAATCTAGCTTGGACTCCCTTCGTTTCTCTCTTCACACTCCTTTGAGTAATCTCATGTAGTCACACAACTGTGTAACAATTCCCATCAGACAGCTTTAAACTGATATTTCCTTTTCCCTGCTTAACACCTCTATCAGAAATATTTGATCATTCACTATTCCTTTAAAAAGAAAAAAAATAACAACAAAAAGAGAACTACCTGAAAAATCAGATCCTCACCTTTGCTTTTTTCTTGTCAGCAATGGCATCAACCATGTTGGTTATCTGGATCAAAAATTACTAAATTGTCTCTGATCCTGCTTTCTCTTTAAAGCCCTCATGGATAGTGAGTTGCAAAATTCCATAGATTCTAGTTGGTTTTTTTTTTCCCTCAATTTCTCCCCTTTCCATTCCACCAACGCTACACTATTACAGAGCCTAATCTCAGCATGGACAGTTACAGTCGTCTCCTAATTTGTCTCTTCACTTTCTATTAATTGCCACTTCAATTCAGAGTGGGTTTGCTCAAATTACTGCTACTTTAAAATAATCAGTGGCTCCCTAGTGCCTCGTCCTGGCATATAGGGTCCTCCGCACTAATGCCTCAAACCAACATGTCCAGCTAAATCTCACTGCTCCCCTATACATATCTATGTTCCAACCAAACTCAACTAACATTCCTTAAACATGCCTGGCATTTTGGGGGAAGAGAGGGCTTGAATTAAGTATTTACCTTGTCTCTGCTTCTTGTCCTATCTATCCTTCAAGGCCCATAAAGATTTCCTTGATTTCCCCACAACCTAATGTTGTCCTTCTCTTCTTCGCACTTGACCCTTTATAATTCTTTTTGTTTTTTTGTTTTTTAAAAGGAACTGATTTTACTCTAATTTACAGCATAACTGCTCATGCCCAGTCTCATTCCCACCTCTCCCTCATGAGATTTTAAACTTCTTGAGTACAGGAAAGTTGTCATGCTCATCTTTGTGGCTTGCTGTACCTAGCCTACACTTTACAAATATGCATGCTTGAGAAACGCTTGAATTGAGACTCATGAAAACTGCCTTCCACAATTTTTAGAATTCATCACATATACTGAATAACTGAAACATTTTTAAAAAATGAGGCCGTCACTACAATGACATATTACTTGGTCCTGGGTTTGCAACCAATTGGGATGAAAGAAGTCTTGGTTTGAATCTGTGGTTGAATCAAGAGTTCTATCAACAGGTAAAAATCATCTTGTTAGTGATACAGCAGGTGACACTTTTCCTCCCAAGTCAGTCTATTTAAAATTTCCACATGGAATAGGGCAGCGTGGAGCAGTGAAACCAGCAACAGAAGTACCCTGAGGAACTATCCTGGTAAAGGTGGGATTGTATCCTCAGCAACCTGCTGAATTTTAAATTCAGCTATGCTGTTCCGTCTCCTGAAATGACCCTGCGAATCCTTCTCGGAGTCCATCCTAGGGCTGTCGTGTTCACTTTTAAACAACAATAAATAAACACTGTTTATTAAACAGTGGCCGGATTCTCCTCAAAGGTGGAATAAACAGCTAATCTCTGTTACAGAGATCAAGCTAGTCTCTGATGTTACCAAGTGACAGGCCTGAAATAAACATGAAGAGCTTGCTGCCCTGCCTCTAGAAGAAACGTTTTTAATGTGTATCTCCTTAAAAAATGACTGGGTCTTCTTCTCGACCTCTACAAAATAAGTATACCACAACATTTACTTGTTGAATTATGTAAAGTTAGCAAACATATACAAAAGATGTTCTATTAGCAGAGAGACAGCAAGCCTACAATAGAATTTGCCCCAGGGTTTTGTGTAATTGACCTCAAATTTCAGAAGGCAAAGTGAATAATCTCTGCTCCGCCCTACTTTCTCAGATAAGAGTTCAGGTGTTTCATGTACTCAGGATTTAAGGTTTTTAAAAAAGAAGAATTTTAAAAGGAATAAAAAAACCAGCTAGGTTATAAAAACCAATTTGGCAAAAGGAAAAATGGACAATGTTTTAAAACCTTAGGGAGACGGGGAAGTGAGCTGGTGGCGCTTTAATCCCAAAGGATATACCTTCCCTCCATTTCCTGGGCCATTTCCATTCCATGCTTATCTTCAGCAATAACTGAACCACATCAGGATGCGTCGCTCATTTAAAATCAGAACTCGTCCCTATGGGATCTACTCCCAGCCATTGATTGTGTTTCTGTGTTCTACCGGCAGGTCCAGCCAAACCAGGCGCAGACTCTGCGCGCGCGGAGCAGCGCGCGATCCTGGGGGTGCAGGGGTCACCCCGGAGGTCTCGACCTCGGGCGGTGGGCCGCTCGCCGACAGCAGGGGGCGCTGCAGAACCTCGGTCCCCACCCTGGAGAACCACCCCCCCCGCCGGCTCAGCCCGTCTGCGCCGCCCGCCACCATCCGACCCCAAGTTCTTTACCTAGTTCTGAGCGTTCTTCCTAAAAAAGACAGTAAGCCCTGCGGCACTCCCAGTGTACGTGACAGAAAAAATACAGAGCATCTCACCCTGTGAAACCAATCACCCTCTTTTTATCTTCTCTGCGTCTCGCACTGATTAAAAGCTGTCTCCAAGATTGGAAATTAAGAAAAGTTGCTCTTTCTCATGCATTAGCGCGCCGACCGCTCCTTCGTTTAGAAAGAGAGAGAGGGAAAGAAAGAAAGAAAGAAAGAGAAAAAGAGAGCCCGCGCGCCGGGGCGCGAGCCGCTGACCCTGCGCCGCCTGGGAACCGCAGCCAAAGTTATCACTAAAGCGGTTCCCCAGCTGCCCGATGCCCACTCTCTCCCTCAGGGGACCCTATAGGGCTTCGGTTCCAGTTTTACCCCAACTGTGACTGAACCACAGAGAGACGAGGCGTCTGGGCAAACCTTCAACCCACACCCTGTATCGCACTGTCCCCTCCCTACTCCCCACTTCTCTGCCCCCGCCCCCGACGTCCCAGAGCGTCGGAGGGGACCCAAGTCCACGCTGGGACGCCCGGGAGGAGTTTGGGGTTCAAGTGCGCGCTTGGGTCTGGGCACATCTTCCCCTTCCTCGGCCTCCCTGGGTAAGCTCGGGACCCCGGGGTCCATCTTCCAAGGGGTGCCCAGCCCTGGCAGCAGTCGTGCGAGCTCCTCGGCTCTAGGACAGGAAGTGGCTGCTCGCCAGGATGCTTGTCTGAAGTCAGTGTGCCCGCCTGCGGGCTGTTCCGTGTGCTTGAGCCGGGACAGAGCCCCTGCCACGCACTCGGCAGCCCCTGTGTCCCTCCATCGCGCGGGACCGAGGGGGCGAGCCTCCGGCCGAGGTCTGTCCCCTCCAAATCACTCCAAATCGAACTGCCCGGTCGTACCATGTGGGTCTCGGAGGTCCCGGGCACGTCGTGGAGCCGCCCGGTGCGAGCCTTCCCGCCCCCCCGCCCGGCACCGCCCTCCGAGGCGCGGGCCGCGGCCAGGCCCGGTACTCACAGGTCCGGCCCGTGGGAGAAGGGCGGCGGGCAGTAGCCGTGCGGCTCCCGCTGCGAGGGCGCCGAGCGCGGCTCCAGCCCCCCGTTGACGCCCCTCCAGCCCCGGCGGCGGCGCTGCGGCTCCGCGCCCTCGTCCTCGCCCTCGTCTTCCTCCTCCTCCGGCGCGGGGAAGGTCACCCTTGCTTGTTCCTTGCACTTCCTGACCTTGGTGGACATCGCGCCGGCTGCGGTCCGAGTGTGGGGGTGCCGGCTGCCGGCCTCCTCCGCCTTCGCGGCCGTGCAGTCCTTCCGCGGGGCCCCTTCCCCACCTCCCGCGGCTTCCGCGGCCCCGGGCGGCCCAGGGCGGGAAGGCAGGAGCCGAGAGCGTCGCGGCCCGCGATCCAGCAGTTAGAGGCTGGCGCCGAAGCCGAGCTGCCGCCGCCCACCATCAAACCGTGGGAGCAGCTGCCGCGGCCGTGGCTGCGACGAGGAAGCCCGGGGCCGAGCGGGTCGCTGGTGCTGGGAGAGGCTCTCCAGCCCCGCGGCGGCGGCGATGCCTCCTCGGCGCCCGTCTCCTGTCTCCGACAGCATCACTTGCTAGGACAGCATCGTTACTCAGGGAGAAGGAGAGGGAGGGCCGGAGGGGGAAGAGGAGGGGGAGAATCAATTCCTTATCAGACAGAGCTGGAGAGGAAATCAGACAGACCGCAGGTGGGGAGTAAAGAAAGAGAAACTTCCCCTCCCCACTCTCTTTCTCTTCCAGAGGATCTAGGGCCCTTTTTGCATCTACAGAAACAAGTTTCCTAAGGAAGGGAAAAGGAAATCCACTGGCTTGTTAATTTTCCTGCAGCCAACTCTCCAAATTTGTTTCAAAAAGCATCACTTGTTCGTTGGGTTACTCCCAGTAAGACTTGGTTGAACCTACGGAGGTTTAAGTACCTTCCCCTGAGTGCCTTCGTACTCCATCCAGCCTGGTAATGTTTTAAACGTGCATGATGCTTCGGTTCTTTTAATGACTCTCAAAGGCATCTAATAAGATTTATATACTTTCCAAGGAAGATTTTTCAGCGAAATGCAGTCTTCTTTTTAAAACACACTTACAAAAATTGCATTTTAGAATTCAAGACCAGTCATTCTTTTGGGAGGAAAGAGGTACAGAATCTTAGCAGGAATCTTAGGGATCAAGGAGTCTCTTGGTCCTTTTAAATAAGAAACCCTTGGCCTAGAGAGACTGAAAAAGGTACTCATGATAGGTGGGTAGTGAGAAAACTTAGATTAGATCCAGAAGAGTGTGTTCTCCTAGACTTTCCCTTGCTTCAAATAGACGGCTTTCCAGCAAGTCCAACCAGGAAAAATCACAAAAATACTGGACACGCTCTGATGAGATAAAATTTATTTAACTGTATCCAATTACACTGTACTTTTTAGAGGAACAATTCTTCCCAAATTTAAGCAAAACACAAGAAAATGTAGCTCCTTTGAATTTAATTCTTAAAAGTAAATAAAATATTGTGTATTAAATTGGCAAGTCTATATGTTTAAAGAAGCAATAGCATTTATACATCTAATATAGGAAAAACAAAAACAAGTAAATATTGTATAGTGCTTTATGTTTGGAAGTGCTTTTCAGTTGTTAGTACATATGCAAGTGTTAACGGTTTCACAGTGTAGGTTAGCAGACCTATTCAGTTTCACCTCTGGAATATCTCTACAGCAGGACTGCCCTTCTCCACCCGGTACCACCGCCTCAGTTCAGGCTCCCCTGCTTCTCCCTGCTATCCAGCCTTTCTGCAGCCCACCTCTCCCCATACTGTTTCATTCTTTGTACTACTGGAAAGACCATGCTTAAAGCAAAGTCTGATCACGACTTTTCTCTATAAAAATCTCTGGTGGCTTCCCACTATTTTCAGGTTAAAATCCAAATTTTCAATCTCTCCTCCCATCCTTTTTCATACACATTCTAACTGCAGTTACCCTGAACTCTCAGTCATCAACTGACATGCTAGATACTTTCCCATTTCTCTGCCTTTGTCTACGGCATTCCTGTCACTGAAATGTCTCTCTTCATTCATCTGCTACACTGACTTTTCCTTAAAGAACTAGGTTAGCTGTGGCCTCCAGTCAGGCAGCCCTCTTGGGTCCCAGTGGATTTCCCACAGGCTCTGGTCCTTACCCACACTGTGTATACCACAGTCTTACCAGTGATCACATCATACTGAAATTCACTCTGTATGTGCCTGTTTCCTCTAAACTATGAATCCCTTGAGGGTGATGTGGGATCTTATTTATTTTGAGCTATTAGGGGCTCATCTTTTTGTCCTTGCTATTTAGCTCAGTACCTGATGTGCAGGACAAGCTAAATAAATGTTTGTTGGATGAATTCATGAAGTTTATAGTTTTTTTATAATTACATTAATATGTTTATAAACTGCCCTTATAGGACCATGGATAGAAGCTCTATAGCAATGCTGGAGTCACCAGGGTTTACTCTTACACAATGTCTTAGTCTTCTGAGGCTGCCATAACAAAGTACCAAAGACTGGGTGGCTTGGGTGGCTTAAACAACAGATACTTAATTTCTCACAATTCTGGAGACTAGAAGTCTGAGTTCAAAGTGTTCACAGGGTTGGTTTCTTTTGAGGCCTCTCTTTGTGGTTTATAGATGGCCATCTTCTCCCTGTCTTCACAGGGTCTTCCTTCTGTGCCTGTGTCTTGATCTCTTCTTATAAGGACACCACTCATATAGAATTAGGGCCCACCCTGATCACCTCATTTTACTTAATTACCTCTTTAAAGACTCCATCTCCAAATACTGGCACATTCTGAGGTACTGGGGGTTAGGACTTCAACATGTGAATTCTGGCAGTACACAATTCAGCCCATAACAGAGGAGAACTTCCTGATCTCAAAAGGAATAGAAGAAACCACAAAGAAAAAAAACAGACATGAAAAGCAAAGATTAAACACTTCAATGTATCACAAAAATTTTAAAATATAAATAAGGTTATCTGTAAGAATTACTGCTCAACAGTGTCTTCTTATTAGACACAGCACAGAAGTTAGACTTAACAATTTTCTGAAGGTAACAAGAGCACAGAAACAGGTAAAGTGTTCCCAACAGTGTACATTTCTTTCCCTTCCTTAAGAGCAGAAGTTCTTGGCCGGGCGCAGTGGCTCACACCTGTAGTCTCAGCACTTTGGGAGGCCAAGGTGGGCAGATCACCTGAGGTCAGGAGTTCGAAACCAGCCTGGCCAACATGGCAAGACTCCGTCTCTACTAAAAAAAAAAATTACAAAAATTAGCTGGGCATGGTGGCAGGCGCCTGTAATCCCAGTGTAGAGGCTGAGGCAGGAGAATTGCTTGAACCCGGGAGGCGGAGGTTGCGATAAGCCAAGATCACGCCACTGCACTCCAGCTTGGGCGACAAGAGCCCAAGAGCGAAACTCTGTCTCAAAAAGAAAAAAAAAAAAAAAGAGTAGAAGTTCTCCTATAAATGCATTTGCTTGCTTTTTAAAGTAACCTTAACTGATTAATTTGTTACCAGTATAAATTAAGAAGATACAAGCTGCATATCAGAACAATCAACCCCCCCTAAATTAGGATTCCCAAACTTATGATGTGGTAATTAACATTCTAGTGCCTTTTACACAGAACTTACAATGTCCCATAAACTGTCTTTCACTAATGCTTGCTGTTCTCTTACAGTCCAAGGAGTTCCCAGGCAGCTTCCTCACTCAAAACATGTGTTTTGAAAATTTCCTCTAGTCAGAAGTTTGGAACTTGTATTGGTCTGTTCTCATGCTGCAAATAAAGACATACCCAAGACTGGGTAATTTATAAAGGAAAGAGGTTTCATGGACTCACAGTTCCCTATGGCTAGGGAGGCCTCACAATCAAGGCAGAAGGCAAAGTAGAAGCAAAGGCACGACTTACATGGTGGCAGGCAAGAGAGCTTGTGCAGTTCCATTTATAAAACCATCAGATCTCATGAGACTTATTCACGACCATGAGAACAGTATGGGGGATCTGCCCTCATGATTCAATTATCTCCACCTGGCCCCACCCTTGACACCTGGGGATCATTACAATTCAAGGTGAGATGGGTGCGGACACAGCCAAACCATATCAGGACTCAAAATTTACTTTAACATAGAAATAAGTTATAAATTATGGTTATACTTCCTGGAAAGTTAGCTTGAACTTGTTTCAATAACAGTGTAGAGAGGTATTTAAGAACATAAGGTCAGAGGCCTGGAATCAAATCCCACCTCTGCTGCTCACAGGTTATGTGACTTTGAGAAAGCTACTTAACCTCTCTGAGCCTCAGTTTTTTCCTCAGTAAAATGAAGATATAGTCGTTGTACCTACTTCATAGGGCTGTTGTAAGGATTCTGTGTTAATGGCACTTAAAACTGTACCTGGCATATAGTAGGCACTAGTAAGTATTAGCTACTATTAGTTCACTATGTGAATTATAGAACTAACAATAGAAATCAGAAGTCTGTTTCCTAAAGCAAGGATCTACCCTATCTGATTTAGATGCCATTCTATAATAGTATTTGCTAAGTTGTACCACTGGGCTGTCAGTTCTTCTAGGGGCAGGGACAGTGTCTTATTTGACATTGTCACACCAGTGTAATCATAAAGCTGGCAACATAGCGAGTGTTCAATAAATGGTAAGTAGTAATAACAGCAGTGGCAATTGAAACAGCAGTGGCAGTTGGAACAGCAGCCATTCAATAACTATTTGTGAAATGAAGAGATCCCGTAGTGAGGAGGGGGAGGGAGCAACTTTTCTTCTTCTGCTTTGGGTACAGTGCCAACCCCAAGTAAAATCTGAGAATGGGCAAAACCTTTCTTTGGCATCTCTCTACTCTTTCTCTACAGCTTTGTCTACCTTATAATGCCATGTTTCCTGGCACCTATGAGCTCAGTGACATCGTATTGTTTTAATCCTTCCAGGATCTTATCTCTGGCCTGCCATTACCCCAAAAGGGCTCCATGCTTCTCAATGACCTTTCTATTCCCTGCCAGTCAAAAACTGCTGTTCCTTCAGGGCAGTCAGTCTCAGTTAGCTGGTAAAGGGAAAGTATTTTATACAAGTTTGTACTAATGTGTGTGAGCCCCTAGAAGTCCTTAATGCTCCAAGGGATTTACATCTTTCAAAAACAATAGTAACTGTCCATTTAATGGAATTACCAGCTGTGTATTAAAGTGAAGTGAAAGGAGGATGCTTTTAGGGGAAGGGAAGATATGAGGAGCTGCCTACAACTCCCCTGTAGGGTTTCTGACTTTTTTCTTTCTTTCTTTCTTTTTTTTTTTTTTGAGATGGAGGCTCGCTCTGTCACCCAGGCTGGACTGCAGTGGCGCAATCTCTGCTCACTGCAACCTCTGCCTCCTGGGCTCAAGCAATTCTTCCGCCTTAGCTTCCTGAGTAGCTGGGACTACAGGCGCCCGCCACCACACCCAGCTAATTTTTTGTATTTTTAGTAGAGACAGGGTTTCACCGTGTTAGCCAGGATGGTCTCACTCTTCTGACCTCATGATCCACTCGGCCTCCCAAAGTGCTGAGATTACAGGCATGAGCCATCATGCCCAGCCGACTTTCATCCTACCCATTACTAAAAGTTATAATTTTCTACCATTTTGAATTTGCCCCACCCCCCACTCCATTAACATCTACCAATAGCATTGTCAAGATGGGCTCCCAATTTGAGGAGGGAGTGGAAAATGGGCAAAGGGGCAAAGCTAGGGGATTTATGTATAGTTTCAATCTTGAGCAAATAGAGACAGAAATTTATTATTTTGGGGAGACAATTCTCCATGAGTGCTTCATGTTTCTGTACACCTTGAAAGCAGAGGCAATGGTTACCTTTGTTCTGGAATATCTTTTCAAGGATGTTTGTATGGCAAACAGCAAAGAACTAGTATGTGTACTGTTCTGTGTAATAAAGATAACGCTCTCCTTAGGGCAAAGGTCAGGCATGCCTACTGACTGTTATAAAAGATTCAGGTTACCTAAGCTCCAGGTTCTTCTCTTGTAATGCAACCCGCTGCATGTGCAGGTGTCATCTGCCCCTCTCCATGTCATTCTGTGGGAATTGAGACTCAGGGAACTGGCACAAATACTGGCACTCTGGATACTGCTATTGCTATGAGTAATAAACCATACTTTGCGTCTGGCCAGGGAGTTTTGTGCCTTCTGCCAGCATTCATGAAACTGTGGCTAACTACCTTGTTAGCTTGCCAGTAGGGTAAAATTTCAGATCCTTCATAGTTCTTAACAATTATTACATTCTATAGGCCAGGCATGGTGGCTCATGTCTGTAATCCCAGCACTCTGGGAGGCCAAGGTGGGTGGATCTCTTAAGTTCAAGAGTTCAAGACCAGACTGAGCAACATAGTGAGACCCTGTCTCTACAAAAAATTTAAAAAAAAAATTAGCCAGGCACAGTGACACGGCATGGCTCGTGCCTGTAATCTCAACCCCTCAGGAAGCTGAGATGGGAGGATCACCTGAGCCTGGGCTGTCAAGGCTTCAGTGAGCCAAGATTGTGCCACTGCACTCTCGCCTGGGTAACAGAGTGAGACCCTGTCTCAAAAAAAATAAAATAAAAAAAAGATTACGTTTTATAGATGGAAAATTCACAGCTCTCTCCAGATCAGAAATCTCCAAGAGTAAATTATGGTCTTAAAGGGGTTGTAATAACTTTCCTATGTGACTAAGTGCATTATTAATCAATTTTTCTATGATCATGTACTCCTTTACATACCTGCTAATACAATTTTTGATATGAAATCAGTCCTAGAGGGAATCAATGTAAGATACAGACTTGATGAGTGCTTGCAGTTTTTTATTGACAATCTGAAGAATGACTTGACTCTAAATTGCAGCTCAAGGCTTAGAATGCTATTGTGTTTGGAGATGTGAGGAAAGTGGGTGTGAAGACTTAGTGTTCATTTCCTCAACCTCTCTCTGTGTGAACATACAGAAATCAAATCTGTCTAGCCTCTGTTTTTGGCAAGGTTAAGAACAATTTCACTTCATCCTAATCCCAATGATTCCTGCCGACCCTCTTCCAAAAACTATTTAAAGACATGTTCTTCAAAGTTATATTTGTCTTTCCTTCAGGGAGAAAAAGACTGCCAATCACTTATAATATGGAAACTAGCAGAAATGGGTCACATAAGTCACCTGTCAGAAATTGGGAAAATAGAGTAGGTCAGTCTTTCCAGTCATGGTACTTTTACCTTCAATCAAATGAGATACAATAATTTCTTATTTATATTAATCCTACCCAGGCTGAATTCTTAAGACATATTTAAAATGTTAATTAAAAACGTAAATGCAATTCTCTTTACTTTCCCTTTTGTTTTATGTCAAATTTATTCTGTGCTACATGCACACCTCTTACAAGTTCCAAATGCAACCCCATGCTAAATTCTAAATTACTAATAATGGACTTAGGATAAGGTTGTTAGTGTCCATATTACTAGGTTAGTGGTTAACCACTTTAACGTTGTTTTGTTTAAAAGCAGAAATATCGACTCACCACCATTGATTGGAGAAAGACCTGACTTACTGATGCCCTTAGTCTAACCAGATACGAATTTCGAGAAGTGAGGGTGAAACTCACTTAAACACTCTGTATATATAAAGGACACTGTTTCCCCATTGACATAAACCATGCCCTTCCTACCTCCCATTAGCCAGCTCTAATCTTCAAATGTTACTCCTTTATCCTATAACTCTTAACTTTAGGCAAAAGTGTTAAGATAAAGCAAAAAGAAAGAGAAATAGAGAAGACAAAAAAATTAAAATGTTATCTTTTCTCCCAATATTCACCTGGAGCGTTGCTGATGTACTGGTATCATGCAAGATTCCCCTATATTCACCTGGAGTAAATTATCTTGAAAATGTATGAAACACCCGTACAAGATGCTCAATGGCCTCATTTTAATGCAAATTTTGGTTAAATAATTAAAATTACAAGATATTCACATGGCAACATAGAAATATGTAATTCAACTGTTAATCCTTTTGATATGACATTATGATTATTATAATGTCTTTAAGGATTTTAGGGATAAAGGAAAGGGAGGAGATTGTACTGTCCAGGTAATCATGAACTATGTGGGGTCGAAACATTTTAAAGGACATCTAGTCTGATCAACTTACAACGTTTGAATCCCTTTGCACAATCCTGACTAAATGTTCATACATATACATTAATATTTTCATCACTGAACAGTTTTTAAGAACATGATTCATTTACCTCTATAGATTATTTTTTAATGTAATAAATTCTATTTTTTCGTTTTTATTTACTTTTTTTTGTTTTCTATAAGTCATTTCTTAAAAGAGATTTGGATGCCAGGAAAAAAATTTCATAGTGTGGCTTACATCTTAATCAATGAGTCAAGTCTGTGAGTAAATGCCCTTAGAAAGAAGATTGTTGTATACCTTAGTGATGAGATAAGCACTCAAAGGGGGACTTTAAGTGATGTCTTTGAGGGTTCCTGGAAGGCATTGATGTCCAACACCATGTATATCTACAAGAAGTGGAAAAGTCCAACTGGACATGTGTATTAGGCTGTTCTTGCATTGTTATAAAGAAATACCTGAGACTGGGTAGTGTATATTAAAAAAAGAGAGGTTTAATTGGCTCACAGTTCTGCAGGTTTTACAGGAAGCATGGTGCTGGTTTCTGCTCAACTTTTAGGGCGGCCTCAGGAAGCTCACAATCATGGTGGAAAGTGAAGGGGGAACTGGCAGGTCACACGGCAAAAGCAGGAGCAACAAAGAGGGAGAGAAGGTGAAGGGAAGGTTGGTGGGAGGTGCCACACACCTTTAAACCACCAGATTTTGTGTGAACTCAGAGCAGGAGCTCACTTAACACCAAGGGGTGGTCCAAGCCATTCATGAGGGACCCATGATCCAAACACCTCCCACTGGGCCCTACTTCTGAGATTGGGGTTACATTTCAACATGAGACTTGAGCAGGGACATACATTCAAACTATATCAATGTGTAAAATATAAAAATTCAGTAAACAATAGAGTTCCTATTGAAAATGTGTGCCTTTTAAGTTCAAGTCTTGGATATAACCAGTCAGAACTTCTGTTATAATTATGAGTTGGGGATGGGGATAGAAGGCATAATAAAGATCTATATTGTTGTGAGCCAAGAAGGAGACAGGTTATACCTCTTTGCATTCAATAGATTTAGGCTTGACTACCAAACAGGAGAATGCTCTAAAATATAATGGAAAGTGAAAGCTTTGAATCTTGTCTTAAAGGTGATTTATTCTGCAAAAGGAACTCTGTCCAGTGGACTTTTCTGGCACCCTCTGAAGGCTGACACTTTCTATAGAGCCCAGGAAAAATAATAAAAGACTTAGTATCTACATCAAACAATTCCTGCACACTAACATATTTCTTCTAAAAATTATCCATTAATCTTGGCTACTGAACAACAAAAAGAAGTCAT
This sequence comes from Hylobates moloch, assembly GCF_009828535.3. Taxonomy (NCBI): domain Eukaryota; kingdom Metazoa; phylum Chordata; class Mammalia; order Primates; family Hylobatidae; genus Hylobates; species Hylobates moloch. The sequence continues at coordinate 113,813,783 of NW_026652278.1, forward strand.
TGCTTTAGGATGTTTTGTTTGCTTTATGAGGACTTTCCCCTCACTCAGCTGTTTACCTAGCAGCTTACAATTCTGAAATCCCCAAGGAAAGAGAGGCTTCTCACACATCAGAAAGAAGATGGCAGGCTACCAAACCATAAATGGCTCCAATTTTCATGTAAAGTCAGCTGAGTGAATCACAGGTGGATTTTTACCAAAAATGCACTGAAGGGCCTATGCCACCAATAATACCTTATTTTAAAAAGATCAGCTCATCCTTGGCTGGAAATATTATGCATACTGCAGCCAAATATATTAAAATATAATAAAACAAAGACACCTCTGGAGATAGTTCAGCAAAAACCCAATATCCAGAAATAAATTGATTTAGGAGGAATAGTAAAAGCTCATAACAGGCAGCAAGGGTGCAGTAAGGATTTATGGGTTGGAACTGTTATGGGGGAAAAATAGATTGCTTAGCTAGAATGACTTTTTGGGAACACATATAAGAAGATTTTATTCATGACTCTAGATCTTTCAGAATATACTTTTATATAAATGCAAAATATACAATTCAGTCAAAAGCAGGAAAAAAATTACCAGTACCTAAGGATATAAAAAAATCTCAAGATAGGGCTGGGCATGGTGGCTCACACCTGTAATCTCAGCACACTGGGAGGCAGAAGAGAGGATGGCTTGAGGCCAGGAGTTCGAGACCAGCCTGGGCAACAGAGCAAAACCTTTTCTCAAAAAAACAAAAACAAAAAAACTCAAGATAGTAATGTGGCCATGAATGAAATGATCTTAAATATACAAAATATAAGATAGTAGATGATTTGCGACAGTCATAATTACAGTCCACATACTTTATTTCCCAGAATCTCAAATCCTCATCATCTTCATTAGCAGCAGCAGTGGTTATTCTCTTCTGCTATCCCTTACCACTTAATGTGCAGTAAGCACCTGTAAGATAATGCCCTGGAAACCTAAAATAAACCCAAATATATATGATCTTTCTCCACTTATACCCTTCGATGTCTCCTCATTGCTTCCAGATAATGTCCTTTACTTAACACATAAGGCCTTTGGTGATCTGGCCCTTGCCTATCTCTCCAGCTTTGACTCCTGCTACCTTTCCTTTGAGACTTTGTATATGTGTTCCTTCTATCTAGAATCCATTCATTCAAAAAACTTGTTGAATACCAACTGTAAGTCGGGCGCCATGGCTCAAGCCTGTAATCCTAGCACTTTGGGAGGCTGAGACCAGTAGATCACCTTAGGTCAGGAGGTCAAGACCAGTCTGGCCAACATGGCGAAATCCCATATCTACTGAAAATACAAAAATTAGCTGGGTGTGGTGGCACACACCTGTAATCCCAGCTGCTGGGGAGGCTGAGGCAGGAGAATCTCTTGAACCTGGAAGCAGAGGTTGTAGTCAGCCAAGATCGCACCACTGCACTCCAGCCTGGGCAACAGAGCAAGACTCTGTCAAAATAATAATAATAATAATAATAATAATAATAATAATAATAATAACAATAAAGAACACCAACCATGTGCCCTTCCATGAATGTCTACCTGGAAAACTCTTCGTCCTTCAAGACTCAAAATCTCCTCCTCGAAGTTTCCTTCCTCGAGGAAAGTTCATCCCTACCCTTTTTCCTTTTTAAATAATGCCGCCATTGTGCCTTGAACACAAACCTGGTACAGACTGGAACCACAATGAATGTTTTTTTAAGGGAGTAAAGCCAAAACTATACAAGTGAATATATTCTAATTATCAAAAGTTTAAATGAGCATGAAGTAGTGAAAGTAAAAACTAACAATGTTCCTTACCTTTTACCTCCTTCAATCCTACTCCCCCCTCAGAAATAATTGCAGTTAAGAGTTTGGGGCCGGGCGTGGTGGCTCACGCTTGTAATCCCAGCACTTTGGGAGGCCGAGGTGGGCGGATCACGAGGTCAGGAGATCGAGACCATGGTGAAACCCCGTCTCTACTAAAAATACAAAAAAAAATTAGCCGGGCGTGGTGGCGGGCGCCTGTAGTCCCAGCTACTCGGAGAGGCTGAGGCAGGAGAATGGTGTGAACCCGGGAGGCGGAGCTTGCAGTGAGCCCAGATCGCGCCACTGCACTCCAGCCTGGGCGACAGAGAGAGACTCCGTCTCAAAAAAAAAAAAAAAAAAAGAGTTTGGGGCATATTTTTTTCAGGCTTTTTTCAATATGTGTCTATAATAGCCAATTTTACATGTTTAAAAGCAGAACTCCTGGAGCCAGGCTGCCTAGAACAGAATTTGAGTCTGCCTTTTAATATTTTTGGGGTTTGAGGTGAATTATTTATCTTTGCTGGGTCTGTTTCCTTATCTATACAACAGCAATAATAATAGTACCTAGCTGATTAAGTGAATTAATACATAAAGCAACTACAGTGCCTAACATGTAGTAAGTTTTTAAGAAGTGTTTGTTAGTTAGATATGCTGTGCAAGTATAGGATTTTATGTTGCTTTTAAAAATACACAAGTGAAATTATACTGTACTTACTGTTCTGCAACTTGTTTTTATTTTTGCTTAACAATATATCTACCTCATTTTATAATATGGACATACTATGCTGTATTTAACCATTCATTATTTAATTTGTGTGTAAATTGATTGCCACATGAGAATATTTTCCAGAAAATCCCTAAAATTTTTGAGTCATAGTATATACACACTTTGTTTATTTGTGCACTAACAAATTGCCGTATGAGGAGGATGTTTTTAAATTCCCATCAACAGCCCTAACCAGCAGGAGTCAAGAGTGAATCAAGTACACACTGGGCAAGATACATCCCCCTGGTCACATAACTTCATGAACAAGTGTCAAGAAACCTTGGAGGGTCAGGCTCAATGGCTCATGCCTGTAATCCTAGCACTTTGGGAGGCCGAGGCGGTGGATTGCCTGTGCTCAGGAGTTCGAGACCAGCCTGGGCAACACAATGAAACCTCATCTCTACTAAAAATACAACAAATTAGCCGGGCATGGCAGTGTGTGCCTGTAATCCCAGCTACTCGGGAGGCTGAGGCAGGAGAATTGCTAGAACCTGAGAGGCGGAGGTTGTAGTGAGCCGAGATCGCGCCACTGCACTCCAGCCTGGGCGACAGAGTGAGACTCCATCTCTTAAAAAAAAAAAGGCAACCTTGGAGTTACCTTTTGTCACAGCCTCCTTCTTGTTTCTAGCTGCCGAGGTCATGAAGGAACGTGAATATCCTTAATATCTCCTTTCCCTACACTCAGCAATTCCAGCCTTCCCATGACCCCATTGTCTGCCTTGAATCTACCAGGACTGTCTTTGTTAGGCCCTGTATTGGTTCATTTTCACACCGCTGATAAAGAAAGACATACCCGAGACTGGGCAATTTATAAAGAAAAAGAGGTTTAATGGACTCACAGTTCCACGTGGCTGGGGAGGCCTCACAATCATGGAAGAAGGCAAAAGGCACATCTTACATGGTGGCAGATGAGAGAGAATGAGAGCCAAGTGAAAGGAGTTTCCCCTTATAAAGCCATCAGATCTCATGAGACTTATTCACTACTATGAGAACAGTATGGGGGAAACTGCCCTCATGATTCAATTATCTCCCACCTGCTCCTTCACACAACACGTGGGAATTATGGGAGCTACAATTCAAGATGAGATTGTGTGGGGGCACAGCCAAACCATATGAGGCCCTTTACCTACATGTTTATAAGACTCACTGTAAAAGCTCCAGACTCCAAGCCACCTCTCTTCTCCCATCATATCTGCCCATTTCTACTTCTAGCCCCATCTCCCACATATTCTTTTTTTTTTTTTTTTTTTTATTTTTTTTTTTTAGGTGAAGTCTCACTTTGTCACCCAGGCTGGAGTGCAGTTTCGCAATCTTGGCTCAGTGCAACCTCCGCCTCCTGGGTTCAAGTGATTCTTCTGCCTCAGCCTCCTGAGTAGCTGGGACTACAGGCACATGCAACCATGCTTGGCTAATTTTTGTATTTTTGGTAGAGATGGGGTTTCACCATATTGGCCAGGCTGGTCTCAAACTCCTGATGTCATGATCTGCCCGCCTCGGCCTCCCAAAGTGCTTGGATTACAGGTATGAGCCACCACACCTGGCCCACATATTCTTTTCCAAACTCTTGAACCCTTTTCCTTTGTTTCTTCTGGAACTCAAGATCCTTCCTCAGCAAAATCTGCTACATATTCAACCCCTTTTCTGAAGGGAAGTTTCCTTTACCTTCTTGCTCTGCAGAAAACCTGGTTGTCTGAGGATGCTTCTTCCTTTACAGTCTTCTCAAGTCAGGGCTGATTTTTCTACTACATCCTTCTATATTTATGGGCCTGGAATGACTTTAAGTCTCTTTGATCTTTTTTCTTTTTTTCTGCTTCAGACCATTCTCCCTCCTTTCTCCCCAGCTCTGAATGTAATGTCATCAAATGCTATTACCAGCTAACCTTGTTGTTGCAATGTCTCTCTGTCCCTGAGCCCCTCCTAATTTCTCTGTGACTTTAGCTCCTGACTCATTATCACTCTCTTCCACACATTTTCTATATTAATTTTTGAAGATCCAGCATATACGTAGATGATCTTTCTAACACCCTGGCCTCTCAGTTTCTTGAATTCCTTTCTATCTTGTCCTACACCCTACCCCAGTCATTATGCGTGGTCACACCCTAGAAGTTGTCACAACAACCAACTAAAACCCTTCCATAATCTTAATTTCATGCACCTTTCTCTCCGACCTTATCACCTCCTGTAGTTGCAGGTCACTCCCTCTATTAGCACAACTCTAGCAATCCTTCAATCTTTTCAGAACCTCTAATCCATTGATCTACCCTTTTTTGTTTATCCCGATGACCCCTTACCCAGCTTGAAACCCACAACCATCATCATAACGATTCCCTGCATAATGTGCTCAACACCCTTGCTCCCTCTCCCTTCCTTATATTCACTTGGCAAAACCAACTGTACTCAGCCATGCTTCTACTTGTGCAGCTGGATGAGCCTGGAGGAAAACACACAGTGGCACTGTCTTGCCCCACATTAAAGCAGGACCAAGAATGTCAAGTGGGTTCTTACGCTGCCTGGCCATCATAACACAGAAGGCATTAGGGGATGGGGGTGAGTAGAAATATGTGAAGAGTTGTACCTTGTTTCAAGAAAGGATAACAATATGGATTAACTCTATGAGGTGACAGAAAAATATACACTGAAATATATGTTATTTATGAACAACTGCTATTGTTTTTATAAATTATTTTCCCTTCAGGATGTTACTCTTGGGGATAGGGAATACCACTCAATAAATTCTTGGAGAATTTAATTTTGACTAGAATTTTTTTTGTTATAGGTAATGATGTAAACTGATAAAGATGGTAGTAGGGGTGGGAGTGATGCTGATGGCATGGACCTAGGTATTTCCTAAATGCATTTTATCTATACACCATTCTCCTTAACCTTGATAGTCTTTATGTTCTTGGTAAGCAATAACTGAATGTGCTTACAGGGCTAGACTGAAGTTTTTAGTTCTGAGAACATTATGGCTTCTTCAGAGCAGAAGTCATATATTCTTTGTGAATCTCCATCCCATGGCCCAGATCCATTTTGTTTCTTTTCCAATTGCTATTTTTTTATTACTGATATTTTTGGCCCATATTTAAGGTATAAACCTACTTTGGAAGCAAGGGATTAAATTGGATAAGAGGTAGATAATCTTAGTAATAATCCTTTCCTTAAAACCTTTTTTAAGTGAATAATCTGGCCTGTAATCCTAGTACTTTGGGAGGCCGAGGTGGGCAGATCACATGAGGTCAGGAGTTTGAGACCAGCCTGGTGAACATGGTGAAGCCCCGTCTCTACTAAAAATATGAAAAAAAAATTAGTTGGTCCTGGTGGTGGGCGCCTGTAATCCCAGCTACTCAGGAGGCTGAGACAGGAGAATCACTTGAACCCAGGAGGTGGAGGTTGCAGTGAGCCAAGATGGTGCCATTGCACTCCAGCCTGGGTGACGAGAGTGAAACTCTGTCTCAAAAAAAAAATTAATAATCTGATGTATTACCTCCTATAAAAGTTTTGGATTTAAAAAAAAGGTTACTAGGATGCCTAACCAATGAAAAGGAGTACAAATAAGTAGTCCACGAACTGATTCCTTTAAATGGCACATTCTGAGATTTTTGTTTTTAGTTTTTGTCATCATTTGTCTTGGTAATAGAATTATTTTAAAAAACTGATTCTGATAAGGGACAGATTTTGGCAGTCTCATGTTTTATAATTAAGTAAATATGTTATTATAATTTAGAATTTTAGAGTTTTTAAAAAGCCACACAAGTTTTTGCATATGACACAAGTCAAGATTGAGACCGATTGATGATCACTATCAGTGTATTAAGCATGTATTTATGTCATTTATCTAGCATGTACCGCCTTCAAACTTTTCTGAATTAGCAAAAATTCTTCCCCATATTTCTTTTTAGTAACTCACTGATATATGATAAATGATGAAGAAAATAAATGTTAAGCCTTTTATTTTTGCCATTGTTAAATGGTTTAAGGCTTTGATTTTCTATAATTATTTTATACTCTAAGAAAAAAGACAAGAATTTTTTCCTATAAAAATCTCAGTATCTTATTTCTTAGTCACACTTTAAAACTGAAGAGATTAGTAATTTTTTCTATGTCAATATGTGAAATATGCAATACAAAATTGCACAAACCCATTTAATTCCATTCTCTATCTTTTGTCAATCAAACATCCTCCCTGATAAGAGCTCAATCAATTATTTGATTAATTATAAATCGCTATTTTTTGATATGATATTCACAGTAATTTATAATAGACAAAATTACAAACAATAAGATCTTGGTGTTCAATAGGATTTATGGTGTTTTCATGCAATGGAATACCGAACTGACACAAAAGTCATGTTAGAGAAGAATATTTATTGATGTGGGGAAAAGTTTATGATATCCATTACACAAAAATTGTGAGCTATGGAACTTTTATGTATAGCTGCACGCTGTATTTTTTCATCAAACCAACATAGCAAAAATGCTACAAAAACACTTATTCCTGGGGGCAGGAAGCGGAAGAAGGCATTTAGGATGTTTTATGATTCTTAAATTTTTCTTTAGTTTTTTTCTATGTTTTTCAAAGTTTCTGCACTGACCATCTGTTACCTCAGTAAGTAGAAAAAACCTTTTTAACCTATTTGCTCAAATTTAAATGGTTTTATTTAATTTCATTATCCAAATCAGCCAATATTTATTGAATGCCAGCCTAGTGTAAGACACTGTAGGAAGACATTTTAAAAACAATTTTCCGTGCATTCAAAGAGCTTCCAGATTCCAGTGTTAGAAGAATTAGACGTAAAAAATATAAAATGTTAAAAAAATCAATAAAGTTTAAAGAAGTAAATCCAGGAATAGAAAAGTGATAAGTGAAATATGATTGATTATAGGGACACTTATTGCTAGAGGATCGCTTACTCTCTGTTTAACATTCTTGTGTTAAATCTGATAAAATACGACTCTAAATAATCCATGATTTTTCTTTCCTATTTGTGCAAAAACCTGATTGTATTTCACTGGTGACCTCATCATTAGTGAATAACCTTTTCTTGAGTTTAATTTCAGTGGCATTTAGTAAAGGAAGCATAGGTTTGGAACCTCCTAGTTCCTTGAGTGCAGGAGTATACACTTATCATTTCAATACCTACCCTTTGTCTGAGATTTTTATTTAGATATAGACTATAAAATTTTCTTCCTTCCCTAATTCCTGATGTGGATTAAAGGATAGAGGAGGGGGAAAAGACACATTTTTTTGCTATGGAGGTCTTAATATCTTTTCTAAGCAATAGAAGGGAGAGTATAGTAAGCTAATCAGTCATTTAGTCAATGGCTATTTTTTGAGAGCTACGTAGAAATGTACTAGCACCAAAGCACGGTGCTGCATGCCAGTCAGTGAAGTGGCAAAATAAAGAGGATGGAACCAAAGGTATTTAAATAATTTCAAATAAGGATCCTAACTTTATTTTTCCCCCTCAGTACTTAACCATGTTTGTTAATTCCTCCCATGGGAAACACTGGGAATGAATTATTGTCATTCAATGAGGCTAATTCTACTATAAAGCAATACGCTACTTAGCACCATTAAGAAAAATAGTATTTTTTAAACCTATGATAACAGCAACTGATGGTTTAAGTTTCCCTGAATGTTATCTATGGGTAGGTAACACAAATAATTGTTGAATCATATTCTTCTGTCACACCATATAGATTTTCCCAGATCTCCTTCTAGAGTGAGTTTCAAAACCATGTGTGAGAATATGTATCCCCCAGAGGGGACGGAAGCACAGGATAAATTTTAAAAGTGGTACAATAAAAGTGATAACAGGGTCTTAATGACATTTCTTCATGCCTGATAAGTGAGAATGATGCAGGGATAATTATTTCTCCATAGCACTTGTGAATTATATTTATCTAAAGAAAATTTTAATTTTTTTCTCCTTATTATTGATCCCTCCCTCCTTTCCTCTCTCCCTTCCTTCCCTCCTTCCTTTTCTTCCACTGTAAAAAATTGTGTCTTTTTTCTCTCCCCTATCTTTTTCCCTCCCTCTTTCCCTCCCTCCCTCCCCTCCCTCCCTTTTTTCCTTCCTTTCTTCCTTTAATAATTTGCATAGATAGGTTTGAAATTAGATTTCTACAGCTACTGATGGAGAGTGAGGGGGTCTTTTCTTATCAATTTAACAGATAAAAAGGTTTATAAGCCATGTTCTCTGAGACAAAACAAATATAGTTGCTCGTTGAAAAACAACAGTAACCTCCTTATTGAAACAGACCTCTTCAACAGCTCCTTTAAAAACTAAAAAATAATTTATTTAAAATAAAATAAGTATATTCTAACAAATGAATACTTTATTCAAGTAATAAATTTGGTGTAAAAAATTTACATAACTGGTGGAGCCAAGATGGCCGAATAGGAACAGCTCCGGTCTCCAGCTCCCAGCCCCAGCGACACAGAAGACTGGTGATTTCTGCATTTCTGCTTGAGGTACCGGTTTCATCTCACTAGGGAGTGCCTAACAGTGGGTGCAGGACAGACGGTGAAGCGCACTGTGCGCGAGCCGAAGCAGGGCGAGGCATTGCCTCACTCGGGAAGTGCAAGGGGTCAGGGAGTTCCCTTTCCTAGTCAAAGAAAGGGGAAACAGACGGCACCTGGAATATCGGGTCAGTCCCATCCTAATACTGCGCTTCTCCAACGGGCCTGGAAAACGGCACACTAGGAGATTGTGTCCCGCACCTGGCTCGGAGGGTCCTATGCCCACGGAGTCTCGCTGATTGCTAGCACAGCAGTCTGAGATCAAGCTGCAAGGCGGCAGCGAGGCTGGGGGAGGGGCGCCCGCCATTGCCCAGGCTTGCTTAGGTAAACAAAGCAGCCAGGAAGCTCGAACTGGGTGGAGCCCACCATAGCTCAAGGAGGCCTGCCTGCCTCTGTAGGCTCCACCTCTGGGGGCAGGGCACAGACAAACAAAAACTCAGCAAAGAACCTCCACAGACTTAAATGCCCCTGTCTGACTGACAGCTTTGAAGAGAGTAGTGGTTCTCCCAGCACGCAGCTGGAGATCTGAGAACAGACAGACTGCCTCCTAAAGTGGGTCCCTCACCCCTGAGCAGCCTAACTGGGAGGCACCCCCCCCAGTAGGGTCAGACTGACACCTCATTCAACCGGGTACTCCCCTGAGACAAAACTTTCAGAGGAACTATCAGACAGCTGAATTTGTGGTCTCACGAAAATCCGCTGTTCTGCAGCCACCGCTGCTGACACCCAGCCAAACAGGGTCTGGAGTGGACCTCTAGTAAACTCCAACAGACCTGCAGCTGAGGGTCCTGTCTGGTAGAAGGAAAACTAACAAACAGAAAGGACTTCAACACCAAAAACCCATCTGTACATCACCATCACCAAAGACAAAAAGTAGATAAAACCACAAAGATGGGGAAAAAACAGAGCAGAAAAACTGGAAACTCTAAACAACAGAGCACCTCTCCTCCTCCAAAGGAGCGCAGTTCCTCACCAGCAACGGAACAAAGCTGGATGGAGGATGACTTTGATGAGTTGAGAGAAGAAGGCTTCAGACGATCAAACTACTCTGAGCTACGAGAGGAAATTCAAAACAATAGCAAAGAAGTTAAAAACTTTGAAAAAAAATTAGAAGGATGGATAACTAGAATAACCAATGGAGAGAAGGGCTTAAAGGAGCTGATGGAGCTGAAAGCCAAGTTTCGAGAACTACGCGAAGATTGCAGAAGCCTCAGTAGCAGATGCGATCAACTGGAAGAAAGGGTATCCCTGATGGAAGATGAAATGAATGAAATGAAGAGAGAAGGGAAGTTTAGAGAAAAAAGAATAAAAAGAAATGAACAAAGCCTCCAAGAAATTTGGGACTATGTGAAAAGACCAAACCTACGTCTGATTGGTGTACCTGAAAATGATGGGGAGAATGGAACCAAGTTGGAAAACACTCTGCAAGATATTATCCAGGAGAACTTCCCCAATCTAGCAAGGCAGGCCAGCATTCAGATTCAGGAAATACAGAGAACGCCACAAAGATACTCCTCGAGAAGGGCAACTCCAAGACACATAATTGTCAGATTCACCAAAGTTGAAATGAAGGAAAAAATGTTAAGGGCAGCCAGAGAGAAAGGTCGGGTTACCCACAAAGGGAAGCCCATCAGACTAACAGCTGATCTCTCAGCAGAAACTCTACAAGCCAGAAGAGAGTGGGGGCCGATATTCAACATTCTTAAAGAAAAGAATTTTCATCCCAGAATTTGCTATCCCGCCAAACTAAGCTTCATAAGTGAAGGAGAAATAAAATACTTTACAGACAAGCAAACGCTGAGTGATTTTGTCACCACCAGGCCTGCCCTAAAAGAGCTCCTGAAGGAAGCACTAAACATGGAAAGGAACAACCGGTTCCAGCCACTGCAAAAACATGCCAAATTGTAAAGACCATCGAGGCTAGGAAGAAACTATAGCAACTAACGAGCAAAATAACCAACTAACATCATAATGACAGGATCAGATTCACACATAACAATATTAACGTTAAATGTAAATGGGCTAAATGCTCCAATCAAAAGACACAGACTGGCAAACTGGATAAGGAGTCAGGACCCATCAGTGTGCTGTATTCAGGAAACCCATCTCACGTGCAGAGACACACATAGACTCAAAATAAAGGGATGGAGGAAGATCTATCAAGCAACTGGAAAACAAAAAAAGGCAGGGGTTACAATCCTAGTCTCTGATAAAATAGACTTTAAACCAACAAAGATCATAAGAGACAAAGAAGGCCATTACATAATGGTAAAGGGATCAATTCAACAAGAAGAGCTAAATATCCTAAATATATATGCACCCAACACAGGAGCACCCAGATTCATAAAGCAAGTCCTCAGTGACCTACAAAGGGACTTAAACTCCCACACAATAATAATGGGAGATTTTAACACCCCACTGTCAGCATTAGACAGATCAACGAGACAGAAAGTTAACAAGGATATCCAGGAATTGAACTCAGCTCTGCACCAAGCAGACCTAATAGACATCTACAGAACTCTCCACCCCAAGTCAACAGAATATACATTTTTTTCAGCACCACACCACACCTATTCCAAAATTGACCACATAGTTGGAAGTAAAGCTCTCCTCAGCAAATGTAAAACAACAGAAATTATAACAAACTGTCTCTCAGACCACAGTGCAATCAAACTAGAACTCAGGATTAAGAAACTCACTCAAAACCGCTCAACTACATGGAAACTGAACAACCTGCTCCTGAATGACTATTGGGTACATAATGAAATGAAGGCAGAAATAAAGATGTTCTTTGAAACCAACGAGAACAAAGACACAACATACCAGAATCTCTGGGACACATTCAAAGCAGTGTGTAGAGGGAAATTTATAGCACTAAATGCCCACAAGAGAAAGCAGGAAAGATCCAAAATTGACACCCTAACATCACAATTAAAAGAACTAGAAAAGCAAGAGCAAACACATTCAAAAGCTAGCAGAAGGCTAGAAATAACTAAAATCAGAGCAGAACTGAAGGAAATAGAGACACAAAAAACCCTTCAAAAAATTAATGAATCCAGGAGCTGGTTTTTTGAAAAGATCAACAAAATTGATGGACCGCTAGCAAGACTAATAAAGAAGAAAAGAGAGAAGAATCAAATAGATGCAATAAAAAACGAAAAAGGGGATATCACCACCGATCCCACAGAAATACAATCTACCATCAGAGAATACTACAAACACCTCTATGCAAATAAGCTAGAAAATCTAGAAGAAATGGATAAATTCCTCGACAAATACACCCTCCCAAGACTAAACCAGGAAGAAGTTGAATCTCTGAATAGACCAATAACAGCTTCTGAAATTGTGGCAATAATCAATAGCTTACCAACCAAAAGGAGTCCAGGACCTGATGGATTCACAGCTGAATTCTACCAGAGGTACAAGGAGGAACTGGTACCATTCCTTCTGAAACTATTCCAATCAATAGAAAAAGAGGGAATCCTCCCTAACACATTTTATGAAGCCAGCATCATCCTGATACCAAAACCTGGCAGAGACATAACCAAAAAAGAGAATTTCAGACCAATATCCTTGATGAACATTGATGCAAAAATCCTCAATAAAATACTGGCAAACCGAATCCAGCAGCACATCAAAAAGCTTATCCACCATGATCAAGTGGGCTTCATCCCTGGGATGCAAGGCTGGTTCAACATACGCAAATCAATAAATGTAATCCAGCATATAAACAGAACCAAAGACAAAAACCACATGATTATCTCAATAGATGCAGAAAAGGCCTTTGACAAAATTCAACATCTCTTCATGCTAAAAACTCTCAATAAATTAGGTATTGATGGGACGTATCTCAAAATAATAAGAGCTATCTATGACAAACCCACAGCCAATATCATACTGAATGGGCAAAAACTGGAAGCATTCCCTCTGAAAACTGGCACAAGACAGGGATGCCCTCTCTCACCGCTCCTTTTCAACATAGTGCTGGAAGTTCTGGCCAGAGCAATCAGGCAGGAGAAGGAAATAAAGGGTATTCAATTAGGAAAAGAGGAAGTCAAATTGTCCCTGTTTGCAGATGACATGATTGTATATCTAGAAAACCCCATTGTCTCAGCCCGAAATCTCCTTAAGCTGATTAGCAACTTCAGCAAAGTCTCAGGATACAAAATTAATGTACAAAAATCACAAGCATTCTTGTACACCAATAACAGACAAACAGAGAGCCAAATCATGAGCGAACTCCCATTCACAATTGCTTCAAAGAGAATAAAATACCTAGGAATCCAACTTACAAGGGATGTGAAGGACCTCTTCAAGGAGAACTACAAACCACTGCTCAATGAAATAAAAGAGGATACAAACAAATGGAAGAACATTCCATGCTCATGGGTTGGAAGAATCAATATCGTGAAAATGGCCATACTGCCCAAGGTAATTTATAGATTCAATGCCATCCCCATCAAGCTACCAATGACTTTCTTCACAGAATTGGAAAAAACTACTTTAAAGTTCATATGGAACCAAAAAAGAGCCCGCATCGCCAAGTCAATCCTAAGCCAAAAGAACAAAGCTGGAGGCATCACGCTACCTGACTTCAAACTATACTACAAGGCTACAGTAACCAAAACAGCATGGTACTGGTACCACAACAGAGACATAGATCAATGGAACAGAACAGAGCCCTCAGAAATGATGCCGCATAGCTACAACTATCTGATCTTTGACAAACCTGACAAAAACAAGAAATGGGGAAAGGATTCCCTATTTAATAAATGGTGCTGGGAAAACTGGCTAGCCATATGTAGAAAGCTGCAACTGGATCCCTTCCTTACACCTTATACAAAAATTAATTCAAGATGGATTAAAGACTTATATGTTAGACCTAAAACCATTAAAATCCTACAAGAAAACCTAGGCAATACCATTCAGGACATAGGCGTGGGCAAGGACTTCATGTCTAAAACACCAAAAGCAATGGCAACAAAAGCCAAAATCGACAAATGGGATCTCATTAAACTAAAGAGCTTCTGCACAGCAAAAGAAACTATCATCAGAGTGAACAGGCAACCTACAGAATGGGAGAAAATTTTTGCAACCTACTCATCTGACAAAGGGCTAATATCCAGAATCTACAATGAACTCAAACAAATTTACAAGAAAAAAACAAACAACCCCATCAAAAAGTGGGCAGAGGACATGAACAGACACTTCTCAAAAGAAGACATTTATGCAGCCGAAAAACACATGAAGAAATGCTCATCATCACTGGCCATCAGAGAAATGCAAATCAAAACCACAGTGAGATACCATCTTACACCAGTTAGAATGGCCATCATTAAAAAATCAGGAAACAACAGGTGCTGGAGAGGATGTGGAGAAATAGGAACACTTTTACACTGTTGGTGGGACTGTAAACTAGTTCAACCATTGTGGAAGTCAGTGTGGCGATTCCTCAGGGATCTCGAACTAGAAATACCATTTGACCCAGCCATCCCATTACTGGGTATATACCCAAAGGACTATAAATCATGCTGCTATAAAGACACATGCACACGTATGTTTATTGCGGCACTATTCACAATAGCAAAGAGTTGGAACCAACCCAAATGTCCAACAACGATAGACTGGATTAAGAAAATGTGGCACATATACACCATGGAATACTATGCAGCCATAAAAAATGATGAGTTCGTGTCCTTTGTAGGGACATGGATGAAACTGGAAAACATCATTCTCAGTAAACTATCGCAAGGACAAAAAACCAAACACCGCATGTTCTCACTCATAGGTGGGAATTGAACAATGAGAACTCATGGACACAGGAAGGGGAACATCACACTCCGGGGACTGTTGTGGGGTGGGGGGAGGGGGGCACCTAATGTAAAGGACATTAATGGGTGCAGAATCAACATGACATGGATACAATATAAAAACCTGACATTGTCACATTTGACATATAATAAAAAAGAAAAAAAAAAAAAAAGATAGAATACATAATACAAAAAAAAAAAAAAAAAAATTTACATAACTATTTTTCCGTAATATTAGAAAATTATTTCTCTGAAATAAAAGCGTTTATTAAAGGATAACTTCATGGCAGGGCGCAGTGGCTCATGCCTGTAATCCCAGCACTTTGGAAGGCTGAGGTGGGCGGATCACGAGGTCAGGAGTTCAAGACCAGCCTGACCAACATGGTGAAACCCCATCTCTACTAAAAATACAAAAATTAGCTGGGCATGGTGGCACGTGCCTGTAATCCCAGCTACTCAGGAGGCTGAGGCAGGAGAATCGCTTGAAACCGGGAGGCGGAGGTTGCAGTGAGCTGAGATAGCACCATTGCACTCCAGCCTGGGCGACAGAGCAAGACTCAAAAACAAAACAAAACAAAAAAGATACGTTCATAACATCATACTCACTCTTACATAGTTATAAGCCTGTTAAAACATACAAATTTCTCATTTAAGTGAATTTACCATTTACATTAAATAATATTTATCGAGCACCTGTACCTTTCTCTACCTGAGGCTAGAAATTCTGCTAATCAAATTACTGACAGAATAAATGTAAGTATTCCCCTAAGTAATACCCCCTACCTTTCCAGGAGTCACTGGTCACTGTTTATATTATTAATTAGTCAGTAAATTCTGAAGTAAATTTAGGATTTTTTAAAAAAGATATGGCAATTGTTTTTTCTTTACTACATTTGGCCAACTGAATATTCTCTTTTTTTCTTTTTTTTTCACATGCCCACTGTGTCAAATGAATATTCTTGATGTTACATTTTTGCCTGAAAATTTAAAAATTCTGAATAATTTCTCATACTCTAAATTCCCAGAGGATAACAAGAAGAGATAAAGGAAACTTTATGATTTTTCCAAGGCTCCTCCCTTCCTCACAGTGATATGAGGAATAAACATAATAGTGTTTATTGAATGACTTGGAAGGAAAAGCATTCTGCTGTCTAGAGTCAGAATATTAGAGTTGGAATCCTAAGAGAATACCTTGCCCAGCACCCTCATATTACGTGTGAGAAGAAGAATGAGCTATGAAGAAGCTAACTGACTTGCCCCATGTCACATGGTTGGCTAATTCCCTCACAAATCTGCCCATCTCTCCCCTTTTCTTCTTCAGTATCCTCCCAGTTGCTGAATGAGAAACTGCTCCCCTCCCCTTCAATCTCTCCCCAGCTCCCACCAGTCGCACCTCTGAACCACCTCTTCTTTCTGTTCCCACTGCCTCCTTCCCAGTTCAGGTACTCACGATCCCCAGCCCACGTTCTTGCAGCGGTTTCCCACTGTTCTCCTGATGTCCAGTGTCCAGGTTTCTTCTTCTCCCCAGCTTTCACTTCATTGCATTTTCTGCTGCTAGAGTCATCTTTTACATCCAGACCAGATGCTATCCTTCTTCTATAATCCCTGAATGACTTCCTGACCCCTGAATATAAAAAAGTTATTTTTCTTTTCTCTTTTATTTTTAACATTTCAATTCAAATAAGAATGTGATTCAGTATGTATCATAGATACGTAATAATATAAACAGTCTCTTTTCTCAAGAGCTTAGAGCTTTATTAGGAAAAAATCCATATATTAAAAAAGAATAATAATCTTTATGATGCTTGAAATGATTTCACGTGTATCATCTAACTTGAGCTTTATATATGATTCTGTATATCCAATATTTGCAAAATTTAAGGGACTTTTTTCTTTTATGTAATATTTGACATAAAAAGTAGATACATATATATATAATGCATACGTAAATTATGAAGCATCAAAAAAAAAAAAAAAACCCTTATGTACCTACTTGTATTAGGGTTCTCCAGAGAAACAGAACCAGTAAAAGATACATGACTTCATAACATTATACTCACTCTTACCTAATTATAAGCCTGTTTAAACATACAAATTTATCCTTTAAGTGAATTTACTGTTTCCATTAAATAATATTTATTGAGTGCCTGCACCTTTCTCTACCTAAGGGAGAAATTCTTCTTTATGTAAATATATATATGCACATACACACACACACACGCACGCACGCACACACACACACATATACCCACATGTATAAAGGAGATCTATTACGAAGAGATAGATTTATTTATTTATTTTTGAGATGGAGTCTTGTTCTGTCACCCAGGCTGCAGTGCAGTAGCGCAATCTCAGCTCACTGCAACCTCTGTCTCCCAGGTTCAAGCAATTCTCCTGCATCAGCCTCCTGAGTAGTTGGGATTACAGGCACCTGCCACCATGCCCGGCTAATTTTTTTGTATATTTAATAGACACAGGGTTTTACCATATTGGCCAGGCTGGTCTCGAACTCCTGACCTTAGATGATCCACCCGCCTTGGCCTCGCCAAGTGCTGGGATTACAGGCGTGAGCCACTGTGCCTGGCCGTGAAGAGATTTATTATGAGAAATTGGCTAACACGATTATGGGGGCTGAGAATCCCACTATTTCCTTTTTACAAACTGGAGACCTGGAAAACCCAGTGATGTAATTCAATCTGACCTTTAATCAAGACAGGGTAAATCATCAGTGGGCTTCACGTCTTTTCCCATCTTATACTATTTCTTTTAAGATCAAAGCATTTGGCCCAATTTGAATGTCCTAAACTCATCAAAGTAAGGTGACAGGGAATGAAGACAAGTTCCTTTTAATAACCCTGGCTTCTTTATTCTCTGACAATCTTCAAAGAGTACTTTGCTCCTGAGGACAATCTTGTGAGAGCAAAGCAAGTAAACATCCTTATTTTTGTGTCTTCGTGTCTTTCATCAGTGATGAAAAATTATTAGCCATTTCTCTTGGAGAAGATTCTGTCCATTCTTTCATTTCTCTTTATCTGGAATTTCAGTTAGGTGTTTGTTTAACCTTCTCATTTTATTCTCTGTGCCCCTTAATACCTCCTTAATATTTTTTCATCTCCTAATACTTCCTTGCTACATTCTGGACAGTTCCATTCATTTATTCAGCAAATATTTATTTAGCAGTTACTAGTGGTAAACACTGTTTTGGGCAGTTGAGTACCTCAGGGTACAAAGTAAATGCAACCCTGCCCAGGAGGCGCTTACATTTGAAGAAATGAAATTAAGAAACAGACAATAAATGATAAATATAGTAAGCAAATTATGTAGAATGTAGAAGGTGATAAATGCCACGAAAAAAGGCAAGTAAATGCCATGAAAAAGGAGAACAAGGTAATTCCCTCTCTGTTTTTATTGGTCATTTAACATTCAATTAAGTTTTTATTTTAAACAATTATTTTTTTATTTCTAAATGTTCTACTTGATTATTTTTCAAACCTGTCTGGTCATTTTGAAAGTCTGTGGTTTTTGCTCATTTAAAAAATTTCACATTTTACTGCTATGATTATCTAAGGAATAGTAATTTTATATAATTACTAATTACAATATTAAAAGTTTCGAAGATCTCTGTATTTATTGCTTATTTCTATTTACTCACAAAGGTAGATTTTCCTTTGTGTGTTTGATAGTTTATTTTAAAATTATTTTTATTGTGAGTTTGTTTCAGATTGAATGTAGTCTGTGAAAATTCTAAGGGCCTAAAGTGAAATTACTTCAGAGAAGATTTGGATTTTCTTTTGTTGGGAGCCAGAAGGCTGTGCTGATCTGGAATGACATTAGCCCTTCTGAGAATCCAGTTGTAAATGTTGAAATCTCAGGTTAAATTCTTACCTAGGGATTGGGATTGGAGTGAGATTTAGGTGTAGTATTCTGGTCCCAATGCTAGTACAGGTGTTGCTCCTCAGATTAGTGAAGGCTTCTTAACCATTTCCATTTCAACTCAATGTTTTTGTTTTGGTTTGGAGGCAAGAGCTAGCCCTAAGCTATTTCTCTTCTTTTTGAGCTCAGCAATTCTTTAAAAAGCATGATTTTAAAAATAGTTATTAAGGAATTGGGGGTATTATAGTGGAGAACCATTCAGGGTATCTAGTCTGCCATGCTGCTAGAATTGAACTCAACCCTAAGTTACCTTTCCTATTCCTATCCTGCAGCTTCTCACTAATTCAGCATCCTTTCCTCACTGCACTCCCAGTTCAATCTGGTACCTCATATTACCACACCTAGTATCTACATGCCTTTGTTTGTGCAATAGCCTTCGTATCTATCTTTCCCTACTCCCAATAAATGAACTTCCACACCTTTTTTTTTGCTGCCCAGAGAAATTCTATCTGCCTTTTAAGCCTACTAGAAGGTCAGCTGTTCTGAAAACTTCCCCTAACCACCTTGCCTCACCGCTCCAAGGCAGAATTAATTACTTCCTCCTTTATAAACTAATATCATTACCCTTGATACTAGGGTTGAGAATTGAGATTACTTGGGTAGGGATCAGCCTGCCAATTTGGTATTAAAGAATCATATCTTAGTCATCTGTGTTTCCCTAATGCATAATGTGGCCATTCAATAAATCTTCTGAAAATTTAACCTAATTGTGGGATTCATGATTGCAGTTTTGGTTGCACAACTCCCAGTTCACTCCCCTTAGGCATTCAGTGCTCTTGGACATTGCTATTATTACCCAGGAAGATTTTCTTGGCTTTAGATGTGGGAGTTTTGTGTATATCATTTGTCCTTCACACTCAGAGAATATTCTGAAAGAGTTTTTTTTAATCATACTCCCTTCTGTCAACAGAGTTTAAATTCTTTCTTAAAAAGAGGATTCTCAGCATAAAACATTATTATTATTGCTAAAAATGGTGGTAAAACATATAGCTATGTTTACTTAATTACAATATTTCATTAGATACGGTCATTATTGGCCTGTACAAATTTTCAGAATGATTTACTTCTTAAGAATTTTGAAAGCTGGGAAAGTGGTATTCTTTACTTTTAAAAATTATATTTGTAGTATATGAAGACATTTTAATTGTTAAAAAATTATTCTAATAATATCAAAGTATTTTGAGTAAAAGTGTAAGTCCCTTTTCCCACAGTACCACTTCTACCTCATGGGTACTACTACTAACAATTTAGTGTATATCTTTCAAACATTGATATAGATGTTGATATAGAATATAGCCATTAGGTTACAGTGCTATTTCCTTTACTAGAGAGCAAAAGGTCAAATTACATTGATTTTTCTGTCATTGAGTATTCATTTGATGTCAGCAATAGAAGAATAAACAAATATATATCAAGCTCAATACCAATCACGTTGGATGCTAGGACACTAGCAATGACATTTTTATCTTGCATTGGACAGCTCATGATGGAATGAGTTTGTGAGGTTCATAAGAATCAGGAAAAAAAGGGGTAATTAAAAGCAACTCTAATGACAAAATCGCAGTACAATCATGCTTAAGTAGTTATATAAAGCCATTATTCTGTCAAGTGGGGGTAATATTTTCCATTTTTTCCCAACTTATGGAAATTAGTTATATGTTACTTTTTAACATATAGAGACCTGGCTTTAAAAAGCTTCTAGATCCCTAATTACTCTTAAAGTAACATTTTATTTCCTGTAAAATTTAGAAAAAAGCCTCTGAAAGCCTATGATCCTTTTATTTATAAAAAATAAAAAAGGGGAACATAATTTATGACCAAGAATTTGCAAATGAAGTGTGTTAAGAACACACTTATTTAATCTCTGGATGAAGGGTTTGCATTCTAATTACAGCATAGAATCTTGGAAGGAAGTGAAAAGACCTTGTAAGTAACCAAGGGCAAATTCTTCTCTTTGCCGACAAAGATGTGGGAATTTTGATCCTCCCCAGAATACTGCAGGAAGAGCACCAGGATCCCGGAAGTCCTGGGTTTGAATCTCAGCTCTGTCATTCTAAGCCTGAGTTCTCCTCTTAAACTGTGGTGAGAATAGCTATGGCACGGGGATGTAGTCAATAAGATTAGTAAATTACATGAAGTAGGTGTGCCTGCCCTGTCCTTATACCAAATTAGAGAAAGGAGTCCACAGTGTTTTTTCCCTTCCCCATTCCACCTTGTCTAAGGGTACAGATCAAAGTTGTCGGAAAAGCGGGGCAAGAGTCTAAATCATCTGACTTACAGGCCAGTTAGCTTCCCATGAATTTCTTTTAGCCAAGCCCTGATGCCTGTCACCCTCTTCATGGAGATTATTTCCGGTCCTTAGACACACAGATGCCCCTTCACTATGAATGCCAACTGTGTTCTTGGCTGATGATGGATCATGGCAGTTCCCTTCTTCCCCTTCTATGACTTTCCTTTGCCTTCAGGATAAAGTCCACCTCCTTAACATAACCTAAAAGGCCCCTGTTGACCTCTCTACCCTCTATGTTTCCTCTTCTCCTTAGACAGACCCAGCCACGGTGAACCATTCTCAAGTACTCTGTTACCTCCGTGCATTTGCACAAACCCCTCACTCCTCACTAAGCAAATTCATACTCACACATTTTGTTTTTTCCAACTTAACATGTGATCCTTTCTGGGAAGTCTTACTCGACCTTGGATCTCATGCTCCTCATCATAGAACATGTCCTAACACTGTGTAGTAATGGATGATTGACTTATGTGACTGCTCTGCTCAGCTACAACATCCTTGAATCTTGAAGAGACTGTGTGTTATTAATTTTAATATCTGTCACAGCTTGCACAATACTTTGCACTATAATTCTATTATTTATTTTTAGCTTTTTAGTTGAAGTAGACCATACATTCCAAAAGTACATAAATGATGTATGTACAGCTTAATGAATTTTAGCAAATAAAACTTCTGCCATAACTAGCATCAATCAAGGAACAGAACATTAGCCCAGAATCCCTCTCCATGCCCTTTTTCAGTCATTACTCCTCTTATTTCTAATACAATACAGTGTTTTTGAACTTTATATAAATGAAATCATACAGTACATATCTTCTTTTGTGTCTTCCTTCTTTTGCTCAATATTATGACTGTAGGATTCTAAAAGCTTTTTTTAAAAATGGGTAATATTGCTGTATCTAAGATTTTAATCAATGTATATGAGAGGTTTTCTATATCACCAGTTCAGAAAGAAGGCAGCTATTTTGAGGCATAGATGAAATCCCTCTCTAGTGGATGTGGTGATAGCCTGCTCAGCATTCTTTTTTGTGATTTCTGTCAACCCAGTTTTGTTACCTGAACACCTGTACACCCCTCCATGGAAATCCCAAGTGACTCCCAGTGGGCGGGTCTGGTTGGTAAGCTTTCTCCTCCTTGCCAGGGATTGGCTCAGGAATGGGAGTCTCCATTTCAGCCACTGAGGAAATGTTGCTGGGGTTCGAGGTATCTTTTTGCCTCCTACTCCAGGAATGCATGCAGAAGCAACCCCCTCTCACTCTTCTGGATGTGTCATGTGTGGGCAGTAGGCTCGGACACTAAGGCTACCCTGGTCCCCTTTGTCCTTGAGGATGAACTTGATACAAAGAGGAAGACAGAGCCAAGAATCACAAAGAAATAGGGCTTGCTACTGCATTAAGTCATCCTCGAGCCTGTGCTACCTCTAAGTTTCTAGTTACATCATGTCATCCAGCAAATTTCATTATTGCTTAATCTAGTTTGAGGTTGTTTTAAAAATACAACTAAAGGCACCTTAACTGGTATGTGTCCCAAGGACTCGGATGATTACTTGGAAGGCACATTTAATGGAATCGATGGTGACATGAAGCTTTGATCTTGGGAAGGGGATATGAGTCAGACAGTGAGGGATGGAGTGACATGGGATGGAGGGCTCCACCTACAACACAGGCTGAGAGGAAATCCCTCAGGAGTGAGCTATTTGTGAACTGCTCACAATGCCTTGGGTTGCCAAGGCTCCGTGGGTATGCTGCAGACTTGAGGAACCTTTTAAGTGAAGAACGGCAACATTGGGAGTGGTAAGGATGAGGGCAGCTGCCTGTGCCAGCAGGTAGAGAGGCTTCTCCTTTCCCCCTCCCATGGAGGAAAGGACGGCCAGTGCAACAGCAGTGGTAACCCTACGTGGCCCAAGGGTGTTTCTTCAGAGCACAGGGAGTGCTCTGGATGGCAAGTTGCCAGATTTTGGTAGTACACTTGCAGGAAGACAAGGTGCTCAAGTGCTGGACACCAGGCGAAGCACAGGGATGTCAGATCCCCAGTGTCTTCCCAACACTATAGCGTGAAAATGAGAGTGACAAAAGTGATAGGAAAGGGCCCCTGGGTGGATGGAGCTAGCTTCTGTCTCTCTCTCTCTCTCTCCCTCCCTCTCAATCTCTCTCTCTCTCTCTCTCTCCTCCTGGGAGATAAGAGTAATTATATTGTCCGCTAGGACTGAGAAAGCATGCCTGAGGGCACTGGAGTTACCATGGAGAGAGGACTCTCCAGTGGGAAGGCCATTCTGCATTTATGTGAGGTAGAGCTCAGAGTGATTCAAGCTGAATTTATAGAGAAAATAGTTCTTTCTGCCACCCAAGCTGGGGAAGTGGGATAGACCAGTTCTGTTCACACAGGATATCAGAGAGACTGTGGATGAAGGTGGCATCTGATCTGACTTGTGAGAGAAAGATAGAATTTATACTTGCAGTGGGGAGGATGTTTTCATTAAAGGGAACTGAAAGTGCAAAGGCAGAGGGGCAGGAAGTGCACAGTGGCTATTCAGGGTATGTGAGAATGGGAGGGGTGAGGACATTTGGAAAGAGATGAGTCTAGGTGGAGAAGAGTTGTGAATGCCTCGGAAGAGGTTCGAATCTTACACTGTAGGTAAAGGTGAACAATTAAAGGATTTTACCATGTCAATGATTTGATTTAAGTTGCCCTCAAGATGATTAAAATCAGGATGGACTAGAATAGGGAAAGATAGGGAGTGGGGAGACCAAGTTAGAGCCCAAAGCAATAGAACACAGGAAAGGAAGTGGGGGCCTGAATTAGGGTTGTGGTGATAGACTATAGAGAATTTCTGGAGGTGAACTTGACAACTGATCAGATGTGAATATGGCATGATTAACAGAAACTGCATCATTGTCACAAAATCTAGTCCCAGAGGTTGATAATTTTTTCACATCATGTTATTTTCCACTTAACCATCTTTCTGCTGAAATGATTCCCAACTTGCAGACTATTTTGGGAGTATATTGTAGCAAAATGAAACACACAAAAAACAAAGTGATGAGTGTTACATGTAAAAAGAATTTGCCTGGAACAGACTCCTTTGCTCATGGGGTTAACAGTAGTACTGTTTTGATGAAGTGCATTGTGCATCCCAGTGATGGTAATAAAAAGAGAGGAATTTTGGGGGCCCCTTGCACCTTCATGGCCCTCCCAACTCACTATCAGAACCTACCAGAAGTGAGTCAGAGCCAAGAACTGAAGAAATACTTTTTATAGTTTTTCAGAATTTGTTTTTTTGACTGGAGTGCATTCATTTTCTAAGCAAGAAAACTGTGCCTGGAACTTGACTCCAAAACATAATTCCCTTTATTAGTAAAGAGATGGAATTGTGAATATGTTCCTTAAGGAATGGATGCCAAAAGCTTTCCTGATGATAAAAAGGTAAAAATACCCCTTAAAGTAGTGTTTTTAAATGAATAACTTCATTATATTCTCCTCCAGAGGGAAGACCATAGAAGCTTTATCATAGGGCCTAGTGTCATGATCATATATTTACTCCATAAATACCTGTGAGATAAATATCAGGAACAGATTCTAAGTAAAAGACCTTAGATGGGAAAACTCCCAAGCAGTGATATAATATTAAAGCTGTTGTTGTAGGAGAACTGTCTTATTCTTGGTTAGTTGGAAAATAAACAGATCTTCAGAGAAAAAAGTAGAGGGAAGAGTGTCTACTCCTGAGGGCTGTTTGGTTCACTCATTTAAGATTTGACTCAAGAGTTGGGCATAAAATTAGAGGGAAATCTCAGTTCCAGAGATTCTAAGAAGATTTTAAATTACTCATCCCCTTCCATGTTGTTGGCTTTGAGAACATCACTGAGGACTATGGAAGGATCCTCAAGGTCCACAACTTCTTTCTCAGGGAAAGGCTAGCAATGATTTCTTAATTTTGACCTTGGCTGTTTAACAGATCTTTTGTTGTTGTTTGTTTGTTTGAGACAGGATTTCTCTCTGTCACTCAGGCTGGAGTGCAGTGGGGCAATCTCGGTTCACTGTAACCTCCACCTCCCAGGTTCAAGCAATTCTCCCCCCTCAGTCTCCCGAGTAGCTGACTACAGGCGGGTGCCACCATGCTTGACTATTTTTTTGTACTTTTGGTGGAAACAGGGTTTTGCCATGTTGCCCAGGCTGGTCTCAAACTCCTGGGCTCAAACAATCCTCCTACCCCATCCTCCCAAAGTGCTAGGATCACAGATGTGAGCCACAGTGATCATTTATTTTCCCAGATTTACATTGCTTTGTGTAATCCAACCTAGAGGTCTGGTTTTTATGGCACATAGTAATTACAATGACTAGTTAATCCTCGAAGGATGATCTGGAATATCTGCATTATATTTTACTGTATAGCAAATCCTGCACAGCACCACAAAAGGAAAGGGGGCATTTAATATAGAGCAAGTAGTAATACATAATAAAAATGAAAAGCATTTAGTAGCAATGAGATATTGTGCCCCCAAATCATCCTTCCAATACCATGATTTGATAGTACAGGGAATGCTGGAAATTTTCCAAAAGAAAATGGAAATACAAGGATTCTATTTTTATTGCATAACAAGGAAAGGAAGTGCTCAACTACCGCAGGAATATGTTGGAAGCATATGGATTTTGAACCAAAAGATGAAAGTGATATTATGCCTCTGGAAATTCAGTGTCTTCATTGTGATTTAAAGTGTCATAGCCCAAAGTAAGCATCTTGGCAAAAGCAAAAGAAAAGAATGAATAAGAAGCCTAAGTAATTATGAATCTACATTTCAAGATACGAGTAAGGAAAAAAGGCATAAACTAGCTAAAATTCTTATTCAGGCCAATTGTCTTTAAAATACATCAAGGCATTCTTAAAACTAACTTCATTGCCAGAAAAACAGCAAAGTATCACTATCCTGAGTATGATCTAAAAATTAATAATAAAAGCTCTTATCTATATAGAATAATCATTTCATTACTTGCTTCATTTTGTTACCATTCAGAAATTTAATAGTGAATTGGAAGCAACCTGAACCAGAAATCATTATTTCTCAAACCAAGGAAATTGGTGGAAAATATTCACGGACTTGCTGGCTGTATCAATTAACTATTGTTGCATAACAAACAATCTCAAAACTTGATGGTTTAAAACAATGATTTATTTAGCTCATGATATTGCAAGTCAGATTGGCAATTTAGGCTGGGCTAAGCTGTGCTCATGTGTCTGCATGCAGCTATGTGATGTCTAGTTCACTGTGCTTCCAGGGCTCATCTGGTTGTCAGCTGGGACCCCTTGGCTCTCCTCCATGTGATTTCTCATCCTTCAGCAGCTAGCCAGAGCTTTTGCTTATGGGGGAACAGGGGTCCAAGAGAGAAGGTAGAAGCATGAAAGTGTTCTTGAGGCCTAAGCTTATAACTGGCACAAGTTCACTTCTGCTGCATTCTATTAGCCAAAGCACCTAACAAGACCAGCTCAGATTCAAGACATGGGAAATAGACCCTATATCTTGATGGGAGGAGTTGCATGGTCACATTTTAAAAGCATGGATACAGGGAGGTTGTTAATTGGAACCATCAAATGATCAATCCACTATACTAAAAACTCTTCTAACATTTTAAAACATTTATTAAAGAAGTTTTTTTTTTTTCACCTGATTTTTTAAGTTGTTGTTGCTGTTTGTTTTTTTGAGACAGGACCATGCTGTCACCCAGGCTGGAGTGCAGTGACATGATCATTGCTCACTGCAGCCTCAAATTTCTGGGCTCAAGGGATCTTCCTGCCTTAGCCTTCAATGAAGCTAGGATGCTTATGTAGGTGTCATACCCATTTCTTATTCCATATAATAAATCTGAAATTAGCCAGGTGAGATGACTCACGGCTGTTATCTCAGCCCTTTGGGAGGCCAAGGTGGGAAGATCACTTAAGCTCAGAAGTTAGATACCAGCCTGGGCAACATAGGGAGATCCTGTCTCTACAGATAATGAAATAAAATTAGCTGAGCATAGTGGTGGGCACCTATAGTCCCAGCTACTTGGGAGGCTGAGGTAGGAGGATCACTTGAGCCTGGGAGGTCGAGACTGCAGTGAGTGGTGATCACAGTGCACTCCAGCCTGTGCACTCCAGTGCACTCCAGGCGACAGAGCAAGACCTTATCTCAAGATAAATAAATAAATCTGAAATTATTTGAAGACAGTTGTTTATCCTCAATGTTCTACTCTTGTTTTCAGTGTAATGAAACCATGAATACTGTGAGAAAAGGAACTAGTTCTATGTATTCTGAATCTCCTGTGCTTATGACAGTCTGGCATAAAGGAGATGTTCAGTAAATGTTAATGAAATAACATTTAGTTACCAATGTTAAATACCCCCAGTTCTTCCAAAAATCCCTTATGTAATATGGTTTTGTGCCCTTCATCATCATCCTTGTTCCATTTGGGGACAAGGTTTGGTCTAAGTAGTACAAAGAAATGTGGTACTATTATGTAGCATGATTAATGAGCCCAAGATTGAAATCGCTGTTCGTTCATCTTGTCAAAGAAAACCTTTCTTGTTTTCTTCTATGAGCTGTACTAAATTCTGTCACTCCTATATCACCTTTACTCTGTTTAATTTCAGCTTGTTTCATTTATTCCACCACACCAAGAAGTTGAAGTCTTCTTGGGTACTGACTGTCACCTAAAGTAGTCTCCCTTGTTCAAAACTGCACATGATCTACAGATTTGATAGGCTTATTTTTGTAATTTTATCTACACCTTGAATAACAGTGTTAAGATATGGCCAAGATGAATCCATTTTTCTGGTTGATATCTATTTATATATTAATATTCTTTAAAGGTTTCTCTTGTGCAGACTATGGCAATGGCCCTTATGTTGTCTCTATCATTTCCTCCCTTAAATTCCTCCTTTACAAAATAGCCATAGTGACTTTTGTAAAACTTAAATCAGATTATGTCTTGCTCAAAACTTTTAATGGCTTTGGCTTTATTAGAATGCAAATTTCTTACCATGGTCTATAGGCCCCAACACCATCAGACCTCTGCATACCTCTCAGCACACTGAAGACAGTCATTTCACTGACGGCTGTGAAGTCGGCTAACAGGTTATTGTTCTTTCAAAGGCAATCTGTCTTTTCTTCTTGGGAAGCTTTCTAAGCTTTCTCTTTGTTTTTGGTTTTCTGATGTTTCACTCTGATTTGTCTAAGGGTAGATCTCTTGGTAGATAAGTCCCCTATATGGATAGTGGATAGTACAGAACCCTATATATACTATGGTTTTTCCTATACGTACATACATACCTATGATAAAGTTTAATTTATAAATGAGGCACAGTAAAAGATTAACAATAACCGAGCTGATCTTCGTAACTTCAGCATATGATTTATTTTCTTTCCTTATTAAGTAGAGGATGTTTACATTTTCACTTAAAGGAAGCACTTTATGGTTTCTCTTTGGCACATACAAATCACCAGCATCATCATTCTTCACTTTGGGGCCATTATTAAGTCAAACTAGTGTTACTTGAACACAAGCACTGCAATACCATGACAGTCTATTTGATAACTGAGACAGCTGCTAAGTGACTAACAGGTGGGTAGTATACAGTGTGGATACTTGGATGAAGGGATAATTCACGTCCCAGGTGGGCGAAATGGAATGGAAATGACATAAGATTTCATCACGCTACTCAGAATAGCATGCAATTTAAAACTTATGAATTGCTTGTTTCTGAAATTTTCCATTAATATTTTTGGACCACAGTTGACTGCGGTTAATTGAAACCATGCAAAGTTAAACTGTGGATAAGCGGGGAGTTCTGTATTAATATTGCTTGAGATTCACTGGGTTTCTTGACTCTGTAGGTTGAGGTCTCTCATTAATTCTAGAAAATTCTTAGCCTTTATTTCTTCAAATATTGCCCCTGTGCCTCCTTTTAGAATAGCAGTTAAACCAGGGGTGTCCAATCTTTTGGCTTCCCTGGGCCACAGTGGAAGAAGAATGGTCTCGGGCCACACATAAAATACTAACACTAACAACAGTTGATGAACTAAAAAAAAAAAAAAAAAAAAAAAATCACAAAAAAATCATAATGTTTTAAGAAAGTTTACAAATTTGTGTTGGGCTGCATTCAAAGCTATCCTGGGCTGCATGTGGCCTGGGGGCCACACATTGGACAAGCTTAAGTTGAATTTATGTTAGCCTAGATCTTTTCCTAATAATTCTCTTTCATTTTCCTCTGTATTTTCCAGCCCTATGTCTCCCCATACAGTTCTCTGGATAATTTTCCCAACCTGTATTCCAGATCATTAATTCTCTCTTCAGCTTTTTAGGTTAATCTGGCATCAAACTCATTCATTCATATTTTTACGGTTTTAGTTATCATATATTGTATTTCTAGAAGATCAGTTTTTTAAAAACTCCACTTTGCAACATTTTAGAGTTTTCTGTTTCTTACAGATGTCTTCAAGCTTATCTTCATTTACATTACATGGTGAGCATAATTATTTTATTGTTTGCCTTTGAAGTCTTTGTTGGGGTGGGGGGTCTGTGTTTTTATTGTTTTTGCTGATTCTTACTCAAGTCTAGTTTCTTTATGTTGCAGTTTCCTTTGTGTGTAGGACATTGTATTTGAAACATTATTTGTGTAAACAATTTGGGTCCCACAGGTGAAGGCCCACTAATCTCCAGAAAGAATTTTTGTTTGCTTCTTCTAGGCTTCTCGGGGGGCACTTTCACCTCAAACTAAGTTGAAGTCTTGAGATAGCAATTGAATCAGGGGTTTAAATTTTCTTCCTGGGCTGACTCTCTTCTGGTTCATGCCTGCCCTGAGTGTGCAGCTCTGTGGAGGAGAGCTTCCAGTTTATTTAGGAGAGGATCTTCTACAAATTCTCCACATTGTGCCATCTCCCTTGCCCAGCAAGGCCTTCAAAACAAAGCTTCTAATTTATCCAGATTGACAAATGACTTCAGGGCAAAAACAGTTTCTGTACCCATTTCTCCTCAACCCATTTACCTTCCAGAGTTCTCATTTTCCCTTGACCTTAGGCCTTTAAAAAAACTATCTTGTTATCTCTTTGATGATTTTAAAATGTTTCTTTTAAGTATTTCAGTTGTTTTCATCAAGATGATTGATTTAATACACAGGAAACAACTTCACTTCAAATTCTCACTCTGTTATTTTGTAGCTGCGTGGCTTTGGACAAGTTATTTAACCTCCATGTAACTCAGTTTTTTCATGCGTAAAATGAGGCTTATAATACTACCTACATTACAAGATTACATGTAAAGAATAGTGCCAGCATATAAAAAGTATTTGATAAATGCTAACTATTATTAGTATTGTCATACCACCTTATTTATTTCCTTTAGGCCACTTACCACTTTCAAAAATTGTCATATTGATTTTTATTATTGTTGTTTTCTCTTCTAGTAGAACATAAGCTTTATATTTTCATATTTACCACTATAAAAATTGAATAATTATTTTAAATGAATTAATAAGTGTATTCAAGTTTTCGCTATAAAAACATCAGCTTTGGGCCGGGCACGGTGGCTTACACCTGTAATTCCAACACTTTGGGAGGCCGAGGCGGGCAGATCACAAGGTCAGGAGTTTGAAACCAGCCTAGCCAATATGGTGAAACCCTGTCTCTACTAAAAATACAAAAATTAGCCAGGCGTGGTGGCATGTAGTACCAGCTACTCGGGAGGCTGAGGCAGGAGAATCGCTTGAACCCAGGAGGCGGAGCTTGCAGTGAGCAGACATCGTGCCACTGCACTCCAGCCTGGGCGACAGAGCGAGACTCTGTCTCAAAAAAAAAAAAAAAAAAAAAAAATTAAATAAATAAATAAATAAATCAGCTTTGGCTCAATCCCAATAACTCACAAATTGAAAATAGGCCAATTTATGTGAAAAAGTAAACAATCTAAAGTCTATTCTATAGCATATTCTTTTTTAAAAGAGTAAACTAAAAGCCCACCTTAATCCAAGAAAAGTGAAATAATAATTAGACCATGTTTTACAATTTAATTTCCAAAATCACTTGGATATACAGCACATTATTTCTGTGTTCGAACAAACATGCCCCTTTTCAAGTTTTAAATAACAAGATACCTTAGTTCAAGTATTTTTAAAATTTGCATATGCACTCCTTTGCCAAATATCTCAATCTTTCATCATTTATCATAATTCTAGAGACTCTTTCTTCCATGGAGTCATTACTCCATTTACAGGGGTTCAGGGATATTCTGCACGTAATTTCTCACATTATGACCTTTTGATGAAACTGCTGCATTATGCATTCTATTCAGTGCTAGTGAAAGGAATGAACTGTAAACATGTTTGATTGTTAATGCCTCATTGTGGATAGAGATACCATTTGGTTTATCATTTGGTAGCTAAAACTTCCCTATTACCTCTGTCTTCTCCCAACTCAGAATCTCAGAAGATTATAGACCATATTAGACATGCTGTTGAGTTCGTCTTAAGAAATGCTCTTGGCCGGGCACGGTGGCTCATGTCTGTAATCCCAGCACTTTGGGAGGCCGAGGCGGGCAGATCATGAGGTCAGGAGATCGAGACCATCCTGGCTAACACGGTGAAACCCCTGCCTCTACTAAAAATACAAAAAATCAGCCAGGCGTGGTGGCAGGCACCTGTAGTCCCAGCTACTAGGCAGGCTGAGGCAGGAGAATGGCATGAACCCGGGAGACAGAGCTTACAGTGAGCCGAGATCGATCCACTGCACTCCAGCCTGGGCGACAGAGTGAGACTCCGTCTCAAAAAAAAAAAAAACAAAAGAAATGCTTTCACCCTCTGACTCAGACTTGACATCTCTCTTTGGTTCTCCATAAGGAGATTAGTGATTTCCTCTGCACGGAGAGCCCAGGAAACTCCTTCTTCCAGTTAGGTTACCTGAAGCTCTCTTCAGGTGCTTTCACTTTATTGTCTTCAAAGGTTTTTTCAGGTAGTATAGTGAGTCAATCTTAGTACAATTT
Organism: Hylobates moloch; assembly: GCF_009828535.3. Taxonomy (NCBI): domain Eukaryota; kingdom Metazoa; phylum Chordata; class Mammalia; order Primates; family Hylobatidae; genus Hylobates; species Hylobates moloch. The sequence continues at coordinate 113,845,909 of NW_026652278.1, forward strand.
TTTATATTCTTCCTGGTCACAGAACATATAGGCCTTTGCAAAGATAAATCTAAATATTAATACATATTTGATAGTATGCCCAGCTTTATGTAATATATTTCACCCCAAAAGTTTTACAGCTACTAGATCTTTATAAATTAAATTATAATCAAGTATACTAAGGGGTCTTTGTATTTAAAAATAAATCTGAGATTAATTATTTTTAGAAATCAGAGTGAAGAGGAGGAGCAGGAGGAGACAAAGTTCCACAGGTAGAGAGGGCCAAATTGTGAAGATAGTTGTATGAAATAATAAGTTACATACTGACTATTGTCTGACCAGCACTGTTTTAATGCAGGGTCCTGCTGGGGGTACTTTGTGAGTTATCTTTTCATCCCTCATGCCATCAATGTATGATAATGTATGCACTCATCCATAAAAAGTAAATGAAATTGTAACATTGAGAAATGAAACACAAATCTCAATTTCTTTTAGGGCAATGCAGTCTTAAACTCTTGAGTGAAAGAACGGAACTAGAAAAAACATTCTCTAAGACTAGCTGTGTCTAAGTAAGAAGGTTATGAAGAAGATATGGCACCAGGCATGGTGGCTCACACCAGTAATCCCAGCAGTTTGGGAGGCCAATGAGGGAGGATTGCCTGAGGCCAGGAGTTTGAGACCAGCCTGGGCAACATAGCGAGATGCCTCATCTCTACATATAAAATATATATATATATATATATATTATATATATATTATACATTTGCTGGGCATAGTGGCACACACCTTTAGTCCTAGCTACTTGAGAGGCTAAGGTGTGAGGATTGCTTGAGTCCAAGAGTTTGAGCACACAGTGAGTTATGATTGCACCACTTCACTCAACCTCTAGACAACAGAGTGAGACTCTGTCTCAAATAAAAAAGCGTTAAAAAAAGAAGATAAAGGAGAGCAAAGTACAGATAATGCTGGACTTCCCTATTGTCATGGTTTAAATATCCCTCCAAAACTCATGTTGAAACTTAATCCCCAGTGTGGCAGTATTGAGAGGTGGGGCCTTGAAGAGGTGATTGGATCATGGGAGTCTGCCCTCATGAATGGTTGAATGGATTAATGGGTTATCATAAGAGGGGAGCTGGTAGTTTCATAAAAGGAAAAAAGAAAGACCCAAGCTAGCACATGACCATACTTGGTCTCCTCATAAAGTGATGCCCTGTGCCACCTGGGGACTCTTTTTTAGCAAGAAGTCCCTCACCAGATGTGGCTCCTTGACCTTGGGGCCAAACTGTAACAAATAAATTCCTTTTCTTTATAAGTTACTCAGTTTCAGGCATTCATTATAAGCAACAGAATATGAACTAAGAGACATATCCAAGCATGTTTTTCTCATTGGTTATAGAGTGTCATCAACTGGCTTGCAGTAAAGGAGTAATGTGATAAGATTTTGTTTTATTACAATAACTCCAAGAGCCACTTGGGGGGTAAATTAGAAGGAAAAGTGACTAGAGACACAAAATCTCATGATGGAGTCATTGCAGTAGTTAAGGCAAGGAAAACAACAAGAGCCTAATATAGTGGAGAAGATGCAGAGTTATTTGGGAGGTTGAGTTGGCAGGACTTGCATTTTAGTGGCACTCACAGGTTTCTGAATTGCACTCTTGAGGGACTGTTATGCCAGTTACTAAAATAGGGAATGTAGGATGAAGGGTAACTTGGTGGCAGATGAAGAGGAATGGATTTAATGAGTAAGATACTGAGTTCATCTAGAGAATCTTGGAGGAGGAATCTGTGAGTATCCATGTGGAGTTGTTCAGTATACATATTGGATACACAGGTCTGGGACTCAGAAGAAAGAACAGGACAGAATTAAAGATCTGACCTACACCTACATTGGGCATGTAGGTATAGGTCAAAGGCATGGATGAGATGGATGAAATGACTTGGGAAGATCAGTGAAGTGAAAAGATAAGAAGAGCAAACGTAGAACCAGGAGAGCCTGAAAAGGAAGGAAAGGTTGGAGGGAAAGAAAGATAAGCAGGATAAAGTGTGTTTTTAGAGGTGTAAGGAGGAAAAATGCCAAAGGAGAAGAGTATTTCAGGAAAGAGAAATGCCAATAATACCAGAGAGTCCAGGGAAGTCTAGCATAATTGGTTTCTGAAAGGTTTTCACAGGATTGGACAAATACAAGGTCATTGTTGATTCTGCAAGAGTACTAGAGAAGTGAATTGAAAGTGGGATTCAAATTTTCTCCCCCTTGCCAGCCCTTATCCTCACCTGCCTGGGCCTCCAGACCCTCTCTGACTCACCCCACCGTGCCTTTTGTGTTGTCTGGGGTGGGTTCCTTAGCACTAAAGTTTAGGGCAGAATTTCCTCCTCAAAGTAGAAAAAGAGCTGTGTGTGTAGGAAAGAGAGAAGGGAATCAGATTATAGTCACTTAAGTAAAGCAAGATTTCAAGCCTTGGGGAAGTCAAGTTTCAAGGGGTCTAAGCTGGAGCTGCAGATTAAGGGTACAAGGTGGGAACAGAGGGTTTCAAGGAAAGCAAGTTACAACACAGGAAGAGAAATTGGGGAATTTCAGAGAGCTCCAGTGGGGTTTTCCCAATTTGCCTTCAAGGTCTGATAGGTGAGTCTGGCTGTCCAAAAGCAGGGCAGTAAAGTGAAGAAGAGGTGACTGTAAATGTAAAACAACTTTTGAGAAGTTTATCTATGAAAGAAAGAAAAAGTGAGGGTTTGTATACATTGGACTTCTGTAAAATAAAGCATGTACAACGATAATTTGCTTCCTAAATTTAGGGCTCATTACACATTTGAAATGCTGGAATCTGGGATAGTGGTGATGTTAAGATAATGGATATAATTTAGAAATATATTTATTCTTCAAAAAGTATCTGTAGTTAATGGGGCTGATTGCCAGAAAATAGACTTTAGTCTAAATGATGATTAGCAACAATAATTTTTTTGTCTGTCTTATTTTCTTTTTTATTTCTACAGGGAAGAAAGCTAATGGAACTCAAGAGCAGGTGAAATGAAAGGCTATGTGCAAGTTCTAAGGGAATAAAGTTCGTTTTCTAATGTTGCCTCTTTATCTAGATTGTTTTTTCATAACCTGATTAAAAATCTCCGTCCTTTTCACCTTCTCCCCTGCCTGAAGTCATTTCTGCCATGTATATGAGCTAATGATTTTTGGTGTAGTCACCTTTTCAATTGATCTGTGTTGTTTACCAAGTCTCACATCAATTTCAACTGTGCTGCCTCCCGGAGTTCTGCTAACTTGTGAGGACAAACAATCCTCTCCGCCTGGCAGGCAGCGGATGACCAGACCCCGCTCAGTTCTGATTGGTTGAATACCCTGGGTCTGATTAGTCCAGAGGAGTCAGAAGGCACATTCCCAAGCCTGGGCTATGTTTATTGTTCGTTATTGTTCTAAGTCTTAAACAACTGGAAAGATAACAAATAAAGTTTCCTTGAAAACACATCTTTTCCTAAAAAGTGGCTGAAAATACTTGCACGGGTATGTTGTCTAGTGGTGGCAACGATGTGTATCAGTAAGAGCTCTTTAAAATAAAAGTGACCTGATTAAATAGACTTAAATAAAAAAGAGAATTAGTTGGTTCTCATAACTGAAAGTCTGGGTGAGAGTTCAGGCTCATGTGAACTTGAGCGCTCAAATGCTGTCATTACAAATCTGTCTGTCCACTGGGGACTACTAGATAGGGGAGCGAAGAAGCAGGGGCAAGAGTTGAAAACTACCTATTGAGTACTCTGCTCACTACCTGGGTGACAGAATCATTTGTATGCCAAACCTCAGCATCATACAATATACTCATGTAACAAACCTACACATGTACCCCCTGAATCTAAAACAAAAGTTGAAAATTTTTTAAAATCTTTCTTTCTCCGCCTTTCAGCTCTGCTGTCTTCTGTGCTGCCTTCATTCTTAGGCTCTAACCAAGTCATGAGAAAAGTGTCAGCCAGCAGCCCCAGGCTTATAGCCTACCAGTTTTTGAACTCTAGAATATAGTGAGCGCCTCTTTACCAGTGGTTCTGGAAGATACGTTGGAGCTAAATTTTCCTTACGAGATGGTTGAGGAGGGTGTCCACACCTCAGATAACCAGTATGTCCAAGGACTGGACTGGACTGATAGACCAGGCTTATCTTGCATACCTGTTTCTGGAAACGGGGGTGACTCTGGGGGTCAACCACGGAAACAGCAACGAGAAGTATGCTGCATTCCTGTAGTAGGTCAGAGGATTTCATTAGGGTTCAGCTAAAGTTCCATGTTCTCACCAGGCCTTTCACATTCAGGGAAGGTAGATCCCTTTTTACCTAACAGTAGAACCTATTCTTAAAAAGAGGAGAGAGGCTATAACTGATGTGAGGAAAGCAGCCCTCTAATAGAACAACTAAAGACAGTAGAAAAAAAACGAGGAGTACCATGAGAAGGGAAACAAAGAGTTAAAAAGAGACACAGAGAGAAAGACAAAAAGATTGAAAATAAACAGAAACTGTAAGCAAACATAAGGACCATTAAACAGCTACAAAGCTAATCACAGCATTTGCCTAGACCAATTCCAAGAGAAAGCAATTTTCTTTGACGTAAACCTCCTGGGAAGGAAATGTTGGCCTGTTCTGACTCATCCCCAAGGTATGTGTCTCTCTTGTCTTTTCCTGCTCTCTGTCTTCCATCCCTTCTGTTCTCTTTTTAACTGCTCACATCTGTACTGACTGCTTCTTCTTTACATAAGTAGCTACTACCTTCCACCTTGTCTTGGCTTCTTTTGCTTCACTTCTGCACAGCAAAATTTTACTTCCCGATTCTCCAAGGGAAGATGGAAACGAAAAAGATGAAGATGACACTCTACCAAGCTCCTGGCCTAGTTATTTGATGTGCCAGAACTAAGATAGACCATATAATTTTTAGGGCCTGTTATTCAAAACTTATTAAGAATATTATGATAGGCCGAGTGCAGTGGCTCACACCTGTAATCCCAGCACCTAGGGAGGCTGAGGCGGGCAGATCACTTGAACTCAGGGGTTCGAGACCAGCCTGGCCAACATGGTGAAACCCCATCTCTACTAAAAATGCAAAAAATTAGCCAGATGTGATGGTGCATGCCTGTAGTCCCAGCTACTTGGGAGCCTGAGACAGGAGAATTGCTTGAACCTGAGAGGTGGAGGCTGCAATGAGCTGAGATTGTGCCACCTCACTCCAGCCCGGGTGACAGAGCAAGACTCCATATCAAAAAAGAAGAAGAAAAGAAGAAGAAGAAGAAGAAGAAGAAGTAGAAGAAGAAGAAGAAGAAGAAGAAGAAGAAGAAGAAGAAGAAGGAGGAGGACGAGGAGGAGGAGGAGGAGGAGGAGGAGGAGGAGGAGGAGAAGAGGAGGAGGAAGAAGAACAAAGAATATCATGATAGCAGAGCATTAAATTAAGAACAGGGATTTTCTGGGACTGGGATTTGTGCAACTGCACAAGATGCACACCCATGAAGCTGACCCTGGACAGAGTTCTTGGTTACCTTCCCACCTGCTCTCCTTGGATATTCCCTCGCCTTCATATGGCCTCTTTTTAGAGGAGGCTGGTCCCATCCCCAGTGCCAATAATGTATTCCCATTCCCTTTGTCTGCAACTGGCTTATTCACGAACACATGATACAGCTCTGGTCAATGGGACTTCATTTCTTCTTTGATGAAAACAGACACATGGGAAGAAGCGGTTCTTTTTTCCCTAAACATTGTGCAATAATGCCTAGCACTGCTTCAGGCATCTTGTTAAATGAGAGACACTTTCCCAAAGACAGCAAAGTAGAAAGAGAAGAATTCCATCAATTAGTTGTTGAATTAACTAGCCATGAAGTCCTTCCCACTTAGACATCTTGGTATGTGAAATAGATTTTTTCTTACCGCTTAAGTCAATTGAGTTGGGGTTTTCTGCTTATAGCCAAGAGCAGTTTAATTAATATATCTTAGTAATCAATGAAATTATTATATAAAAGTAAATTCTTACATAAAAACAGGAACAGGAAGGAGAAGGACAGTAATGTAAACTGTGGCGCAATACAGGAGGACCAGGCTTAGTGAAAGTATTTTTTCCTACTGAAGAGGTTCATCTCAGACAGTCCACCTTCCTTCTCCCTCTTGTGAGATGTTAAAGCAGATGCATAGAAAGTTTATAAAAAGAATACAAAGTAACAAAACATAAAATGAAATGCAAACCCAGATTTCAGAGACACTTCTGTTAATAGAAACTTTGGCTTACAAATAAGATTTCCTGACGGTAATGTGTGAGTAAGCGTTACCAACCCAGAAGTAGAAACAACTAGCCCTTGAATGTGCTTTTGTGGGTCATCTTTGAAATTTCTGTAGTAAATGACTTATATCTACTTTCAAGAACTTAGCAAAATAGAGATAAACTAAAGGGAAATCTTTCTTGAGGTACTGCCAAACAAATATGTTCTAAAGCTATTTGTTATGGTGAGAACGCTGTCTATTGTAAGTAATAGGAAAACTAACTGAAACTGACGTAAGCTTACATAATCACGGACTCCAAGGTAGACTGGATTCTGGGCCAGCTGGATCCAGCCTCAAAGTAATTAAGGCTCTTTCTTTTTCTCATCTCTTGACTCTGCCCATCCTTGAGAGATACAATACACTGATAAAATACTCCTCACATGCCCTGTCCTGGCATCAGGAGGAGGTGCTTACCTACCCCAGCCACCGAGACTAAGATGGAAGAGAATGTGAGTTTTGTCTCAAGAAGGGGAAAAGGATCCTGGGCAGGTACAAACAACAATAATTGTACATTACCTTAAAAAAGGTACATTATTTTACAATTACTACGCAACGAACTAGTATTGAAATTGTAGCTTATTAATAGCAAATGTTTCAGGGAAAGGCTAATGCTAGTCAAAAGTCTAAGAATACTAAATCCAACACGAATTTATTTCAAATTCACGCATCTAAACCTCAAATGTAAATTGAAACGGGAAATGAAATTGAAGCTAGAGACATCACGTATATTACCAAGTCAAAGTGACAGATTAGAGATAACAAAGCAAGATCTCGGCCGGGCGCGGTGGCTCACGCTTGTAATCCCAGCACTTTGGGAGGCCGAGACGGGCAGATCACGAGGTCAGGACATCGAGACCACGGTGAAACCCCGTCTCTACTAAAAATACAAAAAAAAATTAGCCGGGCATGGTGGCAGGCGCCTGTAGTCCCAGCTACTTGGAGAGGCTGAGGCAGGAGAATGGCGTGAACCCGGGAGGCGGAGCTTGCAGTGAGCCGAGATCGCGCCACTGCACTCTGGCCTGGGCGACAGAGCGAGACTCCGTCTCAAAAAAAAAAAAACAAATCAAGATCTCCGAGTGAAACTATCTATTACACTCCATCAAAGTGGCAATTAAAAAGCCCAGATGTAAAGTCACATAACTTTGATTGGGTTCATACCAACATGTCTGACTGCTCTTCAGAAAAGAACATTTAATTAGGGAGTTGACGTCATATGTTAGAAAGCAACAGCAATGTTTCATTCTTTCTCCTAAACAGTTTGTATTAAAATCTTCTAGTCACCAGATACTGAACATTCTGAGTTACTGGCAAAATTCCAAAAAGGAGTTGTAGTGAAATGGAAGGCATACTTCCAATTTCTAACTGCACCTTTTTTTCTGAGATGGAGTCTCACTTTGTTGCCCAGGCTGGAGTGCAGTGGCGCGATCTTGGCTCACTTTAACCTCCACCTCTTGGGTTCAAGCGATTCTCCTGCTTCAGCCTCCTGAGTAGCTGTGATTACAGGCGCGTGCAACCAGGCCCAGCTAATTTTTTAATGTATTTTTAGTAGAGATGGAGTTTCACAATGTTGGCCAGGCTGGTCTCGAACTCCTGACTTCAGGTGATCCACCCGCCTCGGCCTCCTAAAATGTAGAGATTACAGGTGTGAGCCACCACACCTGGCCTGCTTTTTATTTAATATAGTTTTAGGGAGTCATCTTTTTAAGAACCAGCTCTTCAATCTGCCTGAATTTGAGATTGCCTCATTTTCATTGGCACAAGGACAAAGACATTTGTTTCTTTTCCCAAAATAACAAGACATCCTTTATTTCAAATAGAGGTAACTGGAAAACATTGCAGTAATTTATAGATACCATGTAATTGTAAGACACCATGTTATTCCAAAGGCTGAAGAAAAATTAGCTATTTAAGAAGTAGTTTATATGAATCAAAATTATGACATTGCTTTTCAAGGAGTTTTCTTGCATCTTATGCAAACCAAACTCCTTTTTAAGTTATCACCTGATGAACTGTGTGATGTTAGTTAGTGCTGATGGGAAGCCATGGGATGGGAGTGAAGGTCTTGACCAAATGAAGAGATATCTAAAAAAAAAAAAGAAAAGAAAAAAAAAAAAAACCCAGCTCACTCAATATCATCTTTTTGTATCTTATTAAGCAAGCAGCACCCATCATCACAATATACAATAATAGTATGTTACTAAGAGAAAAAAGGTATCTGAAACTAAAATTGACTGTGGACAGTTTTTCCTTAGAAGGAAGAGGTGTCATAATTCATTTCAGTGGGGAAATAAATCTTTATACTGCTCCTTTCTTCTCACAGAGACTATAAAGCAGAGGAGAGAGGAGTGAGACCTGCAGCAGGGGCCTGTTGTTCACAGTCTTCCATCATTCAGGAGGGAGCTTGATACTTAGTTGGGAGACAGAAGTTAGAGCAGCAGTGTTCTCTCCAACCCCATCAACAGTAGGAAGAATCGTAGTTATTGTTGTTTTAGGTGTTGTGGCAATAAAGGAGGGAGGCAAAGCAAGAGCTAAGAAATTTGGTGGGAAGTGAGAGCTGGTGAAATAGCCAAGGGACTCCAGAAGAAAGTTAAGCATTGTATTTCAAGCTGTCTGCCCTAGAAATCTGTGATGCAACCTTTTTGCTATTCCTCTGAATTATTAGTGAAAATTTGCTATGCATTGTAATGCATTGTGTAATTATTTTTGAGGGGCAGGGTGTGGTTGGAATTCAAGGCAAGCAGCTTGAGTTCCACATAGAAGGTAGTATTAATCAGAGAAATAGAGATAAGACATTGGTGAGCAAGAGTTCTGTAGAGCAGGAACACGGTCACAAACATAGCCAAAGTTGACACAGAAATTCTGGGAAGGAAATAGGATGCAGACTTCAGTTGATATCTGGGTTACTCACATATATTGAAAGGTTTACTGTGTACTAGGCTCTGGACTAGGAGTTTACATGTACTCTCTTGTTCATTCCTCTCAACAATTCCATGTGGTTTTATTGCTTTTCCTCCTTGACATAAAGAAATTGAGGCACAGAGACATTAAATAACTTGCCAAAGGTCATAAATGCTGGCACTATTATAAATGGAGCACAGAGATCTGTATGACACAAAAGCCCACGTCTGTGTTAGTTTATACATACTCCCTTTCCAGGACCCTCATGGACTTTGCAGTACTGGTTGACACTCTTTGATCTACACTCCTTTCCCTTGGTATAAATAATTAAGTGCTGACTTTAAATGCTGCCCCAAATTTCCAGTTATGTTCAGTTTTAAAAGAAATCTCTACTATTAATAACAGTTACTGATTATCTAGTTAGTATGTTTGAAAGAAAAAAGAGGCATAATACCCAATTCCTAACCTTTTGAGATTTATAATTAAGTTGGGTAGATATGGTAAGTATTAACATAGAAATAAAAAGGCTTGTAGACATTCCAAGCCAAAAACCAAAAGGCTCAGCTAATGCGGGGTAATGTAAAGTTTGGAGTGAGAAATATACTATGGGATTCCTAGGTCAATTTCTCAGAAGCTGTGTGGGTTTGAGCAAGTGACTTGACCTCTCAGTTACAGCTGCCTCACTGGCAATATGAGATGGGGAGATCTCTGACACCTAGTATATAATAGCTCCTTAATAAATGTTGAAAGAATAGATGTATTAACACTGACTTAAAAGTTCCCCATATTAGTTTTTAAAATGACTACATTAGCAATGTTATTATAGAAGCACAGCTTGCTTGTAATTTTCTGTCTTATGTACTCAGCGTGGAAATTTTTTCAATCAGAATAACTGAAGTTGTAATCATTTAAAAGAGGTATCCTAGCTAAATGGATTCTCATGCTTAGAAAAATGTAAGAGAGTGCAGTGAAGAACAGAAAAATTCCACCAAGATATTTCTTTATCCTCATTTTCAGGTCAAATTCCCTTCTCTTGGAACTGGCAGTCAAGTTGTGACTTTATTATGGCATTACTTGTTGTGGCTATCAGCATATTGACACTGTCAAAAATATGTAACTGCGAAAACCAGTAGGAATACATGGAGCATGAAAAATGGAATGTTTCAGTACGAGAAACTCTCTAAAGGAAGAATTCCAGTGCCCAGAGACCACTATCTGGTCAAAATAGTTGCCTGACTGTAGGTATAAGTAAAAAACATTTCATTTATAGTGGGCAGGGTAGAGAGGTCAGTATGGGACATAGCTATTTTAGGTGCTTTTTTTCTGTGTAATGGCAAATATCACAGGGTTCTATAGAAAAAGTAATTGAAGTGCATTAATCAGAGACTCACTCTCTGGGAAACCACAATTTACGCTAGACTAAGTGATAACATGGAGGGGCCATTACATCAAAATTAGTCTGACTTTCTGTATCAGTGGGATTTTTTTAAAAAGGAAATTGGTAGCCTTTCCCTTTTTCTCCTAATTTTTTTTTTAGAGGCTTCCTTAAGTAGCATATCTCCTTAAAATCCATGAGTAAAGTTTTGCTTTCTTGTAAAGGCTGGGATTATTGCTCTTTCTAAAAGGACAGAGGAGACCTGCAGATGAAAGGTCAGGGCAGCATGATATCTTTTCCTTTTCCTTGACTCTTTGAGTTCCCTAGCTTGTGCCCTCATCATCCTATGACTGGATCATTGCAACTGCCTCAGGCACCTCCCATCAGCTCAGCCTGTCTTTTGCTCTAGTCTTTGCTGGGTCACCCAGCTCTGCACAGGTTAATCTTGCAGCACCTGGCACACGGTGCTCCAACCGTAAGCCTCGCACTTACAGCCTCAGAGTGTGTATGCAAGGGGGCAGGGTAACAAAATGCTCCCCTTTTCCATCCCAGAGGTGGATCTGAGGCTCTTTCTACATGAACTGCAGATGGTGCCATCAGCATCAAGCCCCAGTTACCAACTGGGTAGCACACCATTGTATTTTCTGTCCTCCCCTCTGTTTCTTGCTCTAGCAAGTTCTCCACTCTTGTTCATTGAGACCACTTCTTCAAATGAACCACCTGCATGCAAACCTTGTCTCAGACCTCTGCCTTTGGGGACGCCCAAGCTAAACCAGCCTTCAAGCTAGTCTGTAACAGACACACATTTTTCATTACTAAATGCAATGGGTAGAAGTATTTTTTTTTAATTTGTAATAATAAAGCTCAAATTTTCACTCCTATTTTGTAATGGGGGGTGGAAGGAAGTAATTATTTAGTTCGTTCAGGTAACTCAGATTCTTTTGGTTAAAAGAGTCTCTTTAGATTATGATAGTGTCCATTCCTTCAGCATTTAAGCTTCACTATTCTGGATTCTCTCTCTCCCCTTCTCCTACACTTCTCTCTAGAGACCATGTAAATTCTCAGATACTTAATATCATTCTGGCATCTTTCTCCCTCTTCAGTGTTATTTGCTTTCTTGTTCACTAGGGCAATAATCCAGACTCTCTTTGTCTAGTAATAATAAGAGGTTGTAGGGAAAAAATTACACAAAAAGACAAATATGGTTAAAAATAATACAAAGATATTATTGTTATTCCTCTTCAAGTCTCTCCCCTTTTTCCAATCAGTCTTCTACTATTATTGACTAGTGCCAGCGTTACCATGTCAGTTATCTGCTAAGGAACAAACAATGGCTTCTAATAACCTATGATAGCTAGCCTGCACCGAACTTCTCTGCTTCCAGTTGTACTTAAAGGCAGTGTCAATATCCTTTGAAGTGAAGGAGGTACATGGGGTACAAAAATTACAGTAATGTTAGGAGGGAAAAATGGGAACTGGGGAGGTGACCAGCAATTACCATTAAAGTTTGCCTCTTCTTACTGTCCTTCATATGACCCCCTGCAACAAAAACAACGCTTGGTTCAGCAAGTAAGTTTGCTGTCAGGCACACAGATAAAATATATTTCTCAGGTTCCTTGCTGTTAGGTTGGGGCTGGCTGACTGCATTCTGGACAGTGGACAGCAGAAGCAATTTACACCATTGTTGGGGCTGGCCCATAAGAACCTCCCATGCACAATTCTCCGTTCACTCATTTTCTTCTGTGGTAAACTTGGAAGCCATATGCAGAAGATGACCATGTCAAAAGATGAAATGAGCCTAGGGCCCTGAATAATTGGGTAGAGCTAGGTGGAGATGAACCCCTTATTCTCTCCTGATGCTCACCCCCACCATATCGAATTGGGATGTGAATAGCTCTATTAATTATGACATTATTGTCTGTTGCTATTAGTGTATCGACAATGTAAAAAACGTGTAACTGTGAAAACCAGCAGGAGTAAAAAGAGCATGGGAAATGGAATATTTCAGTATGAGAAACTCTCTAAAGAAAGAATTCCAGTGCATTCAAATTATTATTTAAAGTTTTAAAGATTTATTGTGTTAAGCTATTGAGATTTGGAGATTGTTTGTTTTAGCAGCTAGTTTTATTTATCCTAATATACCACTCAGTATTGTGCATGGAAATCCTCTTGCCCCAAATGGATATTCTTGTCCCTTATTTTTTTTCTAATCAAAATCCCACCAACTTTCAAAGGCCCAGCTAAAGTCATATCTGACCCACAAACTTTTCAATGATCTCTACAGCTCATGGTGACCCCTCTCTTCTCCCAACTCCTATAGTACTTGCTGTATGTCCTAATCAGACCTTAAATGTGTACGGCTTTGGTTTGCTACTTCACATTTTAAAATGTATATGTGTTTACTTGTCCACTAGATTATAAATTCCCAACTGGAAAAGACTATTACTAATATTATTATTAAACTCCCAAAGCAATTATCACCCATCTGTGTAGATGGCACACCAGGAATGAAAAGTTAGAAGTCACAGAAGGCTTCTAAATGTCCTATAAATATCATAGCATGATTTTAGCATCAGCTAAATATAAGAATTCAAACCCAGTAATGCTGGCTCACAGGTACCACAATAAATTCTCTGAGGATAAAATTAATGCCTATATGCAAATGAGCAGTTCAGAAACACATTCAGTTTGCTTTTTTTCCTCAAGGGCTAATTAATGTTAGCATTTACTCTTCCTCTCTTCTAAATGAATATTAAACAATATCCCAAACTGTGAAAGGCAGGATTAGAATGTGAGATCTTTTTGAAATTCCCCATACCACTGATTTTCTCTCACCTGTATTTAACTCCTCATTTGGAATGAAAGTCAGCAGGTTTAGCACAATCTTTGCTGGACTTTATGAATCTACTTTTTTGATAATAACAATAAGAATAATAATAATAAATAATTCTTTACATTCCTGAATCTCCTCTTTCTGACACTGAGTGTTACAAACTAATATCCACCTATTTATTTTCTTTCTCTGTGATGAAAGAACAAGTTGCCAATGTTTATATTTAGAGAATCTCCAGGTAACTATGATTTATTTGGCAATTAAGCAAAAGGGGGTGGGAAGAATTGTTTTAAATTAAAGATGAAAAAAGGTCTTGAAAAAAGTTCATATTCTAATATTTTTACATAAGTTGCTGTTTGAAGATGCTGGAAATCACTTTAAACTGAAAAAAAACTTTGACTGTAAATTTTGTTGCAGTTGCAATGTGCTGGCTTGAATAGTACAGATATCGTTGAACTCTTCTATTCATTCAGGAAGGCTTAGTGCTAGCAATTTGCTTTTCTGTCCAGTCAATGCACTTTCGTTTTGAGCTGGAGAAAATATCTGTGTAATTGTAAAGTTCATGCCCTCTAGTCTTTAGTTTCTTCTCCATTGAAGCTACTTGTATAGAGATCAGTCTCTGCTGGTTTTAACAGTGGTTCTAACAATCACAGAGCATTCAGTCTCATCCTTTTCAAGTTCCAAGAACAACATATTAATAATAAAGAGTAAATTTTCTAGTCTTTCAGGACTAACTTGAAATGATAAAGCAACATGGGACAAATATCTGAAAAGCAAAGAAACATTTTATGGACAGTCTATTATTCTTGTATTTTTATTTTTTCACAGCCGTAATTTAACCTCTGCTTGACAGCAAGGAAGACCAAGAACTACGATGTAAATACACTGGTTCATATATTTTCCCCTACAAACTCTAATGCGAGAATTGCCTTTCGATGTGTGCTTGAAGTTTATAAAAAATAGTCACCATTAAGGACTTTCAGCTGAGGTTTTCAAACTGTGTTTCTTAAAGTCTGTGGTTCTATGTGTTGGGACCTTAGGGCTGCCAAAAGTAGGCTGAGTGTGGGGTCTTTTCTCCCCTTCCAGCCCAGCGTTTTGCTTTTTATCTGTTTACATTTGGATTTCTATATAAAATTTATAATTACAAATGGATTCTGTTGAAAAAATTGAAAATCCCTGCATGATGTAATCCATCTATGGAGATGTTTATCTTCCTCCAATTGGTGCAACTCATTTTTCTGTATTAAAATAACAAAAATGTCATGTTGTGGGAACTGTGCAGAGGACATTTGCTGTTTTGTTGGCTGCCTGGGGTCTATACCCTTTCCTAGCAGCACCCTAATTTCCTTTTGAGGAACTACCTCTCTCCCACTGTGTGTGATGCTGGTGGATGGTAGATCTGGGGACCTCCCTTCAAAGGAGCTGAAGTGACTTGCTCTTTCCTGTCAAAGCCCCAGGACAACAAAGGTGTGAATCACTAACCTGTGCTCCATCAGTCAGATGCCCTCTCTTGAATCTGGAGTGAGTGACACAACAAAAGGAACACCGGGACTTTCGAGATTTTATCAGTGGTACCCTGCCCTGTCAGGAAACCATGCTAAGGTTCCTCCTTTCCCATCTTCCAGAGCTGCATTTGTGCCTGCCCATTTTCAAGTCTGAATCTCAAGCCTTTCAGCAATTAAGTGAGTCCCTGCTAATCCTTCCATCTGCACATGCTTTTTTGCACTGTGTATCTTCATTTTTCTTGCCTTGCTCTTCCTTTCTCCTTCGTGGACCAGACTGTAGACTGCAGACTGCCTTATGGCAGCCTCCTACAAGAGTTTAGCTACTCACTGTCCACTGTCCCTTGGGATGCATGCTTTTCTTCTTCTAAGGGCGTTGGTGGCTCACTTACTCTCTATCCCTTTGTACTTCGGTACCTGCACTCAGTTCTCCCTGTTTTGGTTCTGCTGTCCCGTGTCAGTGCTGATATCCAATGCATTCCTGCCTTCCTGCACAGTAAGTTACCCCAGCGACAGTGTGAAACATGTAGGCTTCACTTGTCTGGAGAGTCAGGAACTCCTGCCAGAAAAATGCAGGCAGAGAAGTTTAGGAACAATAAGAACATTGGGAATGTAGTAGTAGTGTGTCAAGACCCAGACTGAGAGACAAGCAAGTATTAGAGAATGGGCAGGAAGGTGCACAAAATTAGATACACAGAAATTTAGGACAGGGTGCCACTATAGTGAGAAAATTATTCTGAGGTAAGGTCTGGTTTGTACAGGGGCTTCTTTCACAGCAGCAACTGCTCTGGTGAGGGTGCTGATGGCCCCCACCCCCATCCAAATAAAACAATATGGACTTTTACCCAAATTCTATTTGGTCTTCACAAGACATGCCACTATCTTATTAACACAACAGTGACAATAAGACCTACTTGATATATTTTTGAATAATAATAGTAGCTGTCATTTATGGAGTGCTTACTGCATGTCAGGCTCTTTGGCAAAGTGCTTTGAATATAAGGAGAACTGAGTCTGAGGGAGGTTAAACAACTCATTCAAGATCACTCACCAACTAAATGGTAAAGTTGAGATTTGAACTTAGGTCTGCCAAGTGAGAGCACAAGTTCTTAATCACTCAGCATTTTGCCCCTAAATGCCATTCAATTGGACTGTGCTCTGGAATATACAGACAGCCATGTCTTCCAATCCCAACCTTCTTACCTAGTTCAATAAACTGGTGCTGAATAAACAAGTACAAAGGAGGCTGTTAAGTCTCACCTGGTGTAAGAATGGGCATAGTGGTCATTGTCCACAACTGTACGGCCTTCTTTCGGGAAATGCTCTTTCCCCCCGTCTACCCATAAGCAAATAGAAGTTGCCATTCACTTACAGATCTCACTCACCGGCCTGCTGTGATTGGCCCGGGTGGTGATAGTAAACCATGTCCCACTTAGAGCTGATTGGAACAGGTTCGGGCCCAGCTGGGATAAACACAAGTGAGGCCAATCAGAGGGAGCCTCCCCTCTGATGCTTAAACTGTGATCAGAGGCTAGTCTCAGTCTCCCTCTGGTGGTAAAAAGTTGGAGGTACTTGGCATAATAGCGGCTGGTGGTCGTATTTCCATGAGGAGGTGCGTCTGAAAATATACAGCTGACCTAAAGACAGACACTGAGAGGTTGAGAGATGGAAACCAGAAGGAGAGATTAGGAGAAAGTGAGAGCGACAGGTTTTGAGACCTGGTATGAATTTCTTCTCAAGTCCCAGCTCCACACTTGCCCTCGCATCACCTTAACCAATCCAAGTTGGGTTTAGTCACTTCCAACCAAAATAGTTCTGACCAAGACCATGAATTTTTAAAAACTCGCATTAACACATTAGGCCTATGTTTACCCTGAGAGAAAGGAGAAAATTCTTTGTCTTCTATCCGCACACGGCATGCGCTTCACCTCTAAACTTAGACTGTGCAGCCCTAGAAGGGAGGGTAGTGGTGAGAATTGACAGAGCAGGGAAACCAATTTTAAGAATAATTTCTCGATGGCAGTCCTGTTTTCTTGTCTCCTTTGCCAACTTTCAATACTTATTTTGGAGGAGTCTTCCCGGACCATTAGGTAGCAAGAAATAAATTTGTTATGGTACCACATATTCCTTCAGAATAGTTGATAATAAAGTTTATATCCTGAAGAACTCAGGAGCACATAGACAGAGGTTCTTTGCTACCCTGGACATGAACTAAACTGAGTTTAACTTAATTCATGCAACTATTCTAGAATAATTCAATAATTGCTATGATGTTAACTATTAATTTATGGAACAGATCAACTAGGAGATAATTCTTCACCTTACACCACCCCCCCAAAACAAAACATCATGGAATTGCTGCAAGTATTTGGTTTCAGAGTATAAGATACTGCCCTGACAATTTATAAAACCTCCCCTTATGGAGAAGCCAAAGGTCATAGTGAGTCCACATATATTTAATTAACACACAACATATTCAGACACATGTTTATTATATGAAGCCAGGCTACTAAGGACAGGTGGGCAGTCTGCTCACTGTTCAATGATACCTTGATTGGGGCACAAGTGGGAGCTGAAATCCAGTCCTCACTTCACACCCTAAGCCACACGCCCACGAGCCTGCCTCCACCCACACACAGACACCATCTAGGTCAGTGGTGGCCCTACCACAAGTAAAGCAGACCTGCCTGCTACCTAAAACTCTTTAGAAGGAAAAAGGCTTTCTTCTGAAACACAAAATAGAAAAACAACAGAAGTAACATTTTCCCTAGAAAAATTAAACACATAAGCGCCTAATAAGTACTTACTGAACTAAATAAATACATTATGGAATAAGAAAGGTAATGATTTTCTTGATAATCTGCCCGAAGGGAAGTGTTAGCAAATGCTCCTATTTCCATGCATGGCCTATTTCTTTCTGATCATTGCTTTTTGTCCACTCCACCCAACAGCATTAGAATCGATGACATCTTTATTGCATCTTTCCTCTTTTTAAATAAGGACAAAAGAAGAGCAAGAAACTTCTTTTAATTTTTAAAAAGTTTCTTATTTACTACCAGCTTCCCTCCTCCATCTCTATCCTCATAGTGCCCTGAACTGCCTCATAGCACCCAAGACTGGTGGGGAAATAGCTCCAGTGAGTCAAACAGAATTACATCCCCATCACTGGGGTTTCGGTTTACCAACATTGACAATGAATTCCTTTCCATGGTTCAGCATAGTTTGCTTTTTTATACCACAGAAAGGTTCTGGACACGCATATGGTGCTTTCTATAAATATCAGCTACACATTCCAGCTTTCGAAGGAGCACATTCTGCCAAACATAGACTGTGGAGACAAGTAATCCCTGTTTTTCTTGCTGTATATCATGGGTGCTAATTCATGCTAAGTTTTCCCTATTCCGTCTCAGTTTGGCCTTGGTTATTTTGGGCCTTTGCACAAAGGTCACTGTATTGCTTCTAGTGTCTCGTAGTTAATACCCCGACTAGCAGTATCTGCAGTCACAGGCTTCTAGAGCCACAGCTGCAATTCCCATTAACTAGAAGAACCACAGTGTTGCTAAATAGTCTCACAGAAATTCTAGTCCCAAAACCAGAGGTTTGGGAGTCTCTTGGTAATTGCAAGAGCCCTAAGCCATTCGGAAGTTGAGATCTAGATATTACTGACCTACAACTTCCCCAGATGACGCAGGAAGACTGACAATTTGGCATGAATAGCCACAGCTAGGGCAAGAGCTCTGCGGAATATGTGATTAGTACAAAAGGCTTAAAGTGTGATTGTTCAGTCCTCCCAGGCAATGCCAACCTATGGGATAACCTGGGTATTACAGGTTCATAATACCTACGGTCCAGATGTGACTTGATCGCATCTTCTCTTGCTTTCTGCTTGTTCGTTTTTGTTTTAACTTTTTTTTTCAAACTTCAATACAAATTTAGTCTTGTATGCAATTTTAATGTCAGAGTATGCCATTCAGCACAAGAAATAGAAGTCTGTTAGAGCTACTTGTTATTGGCTCTTTCATTTTGAATAAATTATTCCTTTAAGATCTTTGTCTCTTCCTGTTTATAACCTGCCATTTAGCTCTAAAATGCCCATCAGTCACACCAGATCTCCACTGGAGTATTTGTCATCTGTGCAGGGCTTTTCAGTTTACAAAATATAACATCACATCCCTTCCCTCATAGATTTCCAGAAAGACCTTGTGAGGTAGAACTTGTTATTTTCATTTTGGAACTGAGGAAAGTGAAACCAAACTGATTCTGTGACAGGTCCACAGAGGAGATCCAGAACTCAAATTACAGGCTAGTGTTCTTTCCATTTTAATCAGAATATCTTTCGCCTTTAGAACTGTCATAACTAGGTGTGTGGAGGGGGCACTGGATCTGAGCTCCAAGATTTCCTGTAAGTCATTCCTTCCAGCCAGGGGAAGTAGCAATGGTTGCTTATTGGCTCTGAGCCTCAGTTTACTTTTCTGTAAAATAAAATCTTTTTTAGCTCTCATGCCGTGTGATCCAATGATAAGCAAACAGGGCCATCAGGAATTTTTTTTCCTCCAAGTGTGATGTACACATTTAGCAGCAGAGGAAAACAGAAAAGCTGAATTTTTTTTCTTTTTTTCTCTTCTCCTTTCTCTATCTTCATTTCTTTCTTTTACCATTCCCTTAGTCTGCTACCTTTCAATACTTATTTACACCATTTAAGTCCTTATTTTGTCAGTTGCTAAATGAAGAAAATAGTACTGTTCTCACACAATTTTATTGAGATTTACAACTTCGGTCTCCATCAAGTAAGTCTTAAAACAGCAGGTCCAGGTAGCACACCAAACTCTATGGAAAGTTAGATTGAATTGGTTTTTGGATGTGTTTTTGTTTTTAGCTTTGATTTTATGTTCTTCTTAGAGCATTTTGTTGACGCCTATGTTTGTGTTGAGAATGGAGATGCCAAGATATATTTTTTTTAATTTTTAAACCTCTAACCTTGTCACGCGTGTAAAACTGGTACTTGCTGAAAACACAAATGGAGAAAAAGGCTTTCCTGGGGGATTCTCACAACAGATGGGCAACAGATCTACCCATGCAGTTAGATCAGAGGTACCCAAAGTGTTTTCCCTGGAGCAATAGCATCAGCATCAACTGAAAATATGTTAGAGATGCAAATTCTCCGGCCCCTCTCAAGACCTGGTGAGTCAGAAACTCTCAAACTGGGGACCCTAAATCTGTGTTTGAACAAGCCCTCCAGATGCTTTTGCCGCGCTCTAACATTTAATAACTACTTAGTTAGATTATTGTCTTATTATGGTATTTTTTCAGTCTTAAGCTACTTAGCATGGTTCTGGAAGGGAAACCACTAAGAGTATCTGTTATTGGAATGAAGAAACTTTACATGGGGCCAGTAAGGCACAGCTGTAACTACAGAATAACAATTAGCTCTGCTGTAACACTCCATTACCTTTTCAATTTTCTTATTGCTACCTCGGACATATATTATTAATGTCCTTCATATATTTTAAAGATATATTAAACCTTAATCTATAAATTAGCATCAATACATAATATGAAATGAATAAACATAAATCACAAGATACTTGTGATAAAAAACTTTTTGTTTGTTTGTTTTTTGAGACAGAGTCTCGCTCTTGCCCAGGCTGGAGTGCAGTGGAATGGCATGATCTCGGCTCACTACAACCTCTGCCTTCCAGGTTCAAGCGATCCTCTCACCTCAGCCTTCCAAGTAGCTAGTATTACAGACATGTGCCATCAGGCCTGGCTCATTTTTGTGTTTTTAGTAGAGACGGGGTTTCACTATGTTGGCCAGGCTGGTCTCGAATTTCTGAGCTCAAGTGATCTGCCCGCCTTGGCCTCCCTAAGTACTGGGATTACAGGTGTGAGCCACCACACTGGCCTACAGACTATGTTTGAACTCTAATTCAGTTCCAATGGGACTCATCACTTTTCTGTAATGGCCCCACTGAGCTGTTCCTACACAGTAAATTCAATTTTGTCTCTTAATCTTTGAGTAATCCTGGCCTTACAGGATCTATCCTGCTAAATATTTCTTTCACACTGCCAATTCCTTATTCCATAAAATTTTGTAAGAGGCTATGCTTGTTTACCCTGAGGAAAAAGTACCCTCCCTGAGGCATTGGATCTGGTTTGTGAAATCAGTTAGTAGCAGTACATTTCTGGAAAAGACACTTTCTGTTTTGATTAGCACTTTAATTTTCAAGGTTAATACTCATAAGCTTCCCAAACGTAGAGGACCAGCTTTTACTCATTACAAACATATATTCATCTTTGGATGGCAAGACTTTGGGTTATGCTACCTAATAGCTGTGTTGATTTTCAGCAAATTACTTAACCTCCAAGAGCCTTGGTTTCCTCATCTGCCACATAGAGGCATTGCTTCTGCCATGGACTCAGGGCCAGAATTCAGAACCTGGGGAGAAATTCCATTTGTTTTAAATGCAACTCAGTTTTTCTTTACACCTAGGTTTTTCAGCCTGTGAGAGGAGATGCAAAGCTTTTCCCCTCCCATTTGCAATGGGAAGACAATGGCATTTTGATGTCTATGTTATAGACTTTGGTGTGAATCCTAAACTTTAACATTTACTAGCCTTATGACTGGGTAATTTACTTGGCCTCTTTAAGGTTTAGCTTTTTTATCTATGAAATGGTGTAATAATATTACCTGTGTTGTAGGGTTGAAGAGATAAACGTGCAAAATGCTTAGTCCGTCACATAATACTATTATTGTAATTATTGCTACTGCCTCTCTTTCTTAGCCCATCTCAAGCTTGGTGCTTCTCTCACTGGACCAGAATAATCATTTATTTTTTTTATCATAATGAAACAAATTATAAGTCACAATTTCCTTCACTCTTTTTTCTTTATTAAATTCAGTGCAAAGCTATATCTAGCTATTGCCTGTATTGTTTGAAGCACTCTTTTTGGCCATGAAGATAGGTCTTCTCAACTGATTATTGGTTCTGAGCTCTGAATGTGGATGTTTCATTTATGGGCAAATGACCAAAGGCTTTTTCTTACGGCCTATAGCTTGTAGCAAAGCCTGTGGAGGCAATTTGGTAACTTTTCCCAGAACAGAAATTATGGGCCATGGTCTAGCCAACCACAAAATTCTTTCACCTTACATTGCTGTACATTGAAACATAAATTCCCCTCCCCTCTATTTTTTGTGGAAATAAAAGCAAACAAGAATGGTTTCTAAACAAAGGAGTTTTAAAGAGGGGCTCTGCTGAATGTAGAAATTCTCTCTTGTTGCAGTCTGTCTCTGGAAACAGCACACATATCTTGCTTAAGAACAACAGGCAATACCTGTGATGTTTGAATCCCATCAATTACCACTAAAAGAAAAAAACCTTTACGTTTCAGTATCAGAGGGTCTTAGTTCCTTTGTAGGAGATTTTCCTGAGGGCCTCTTATTATAATTCACACATGCTTGTTCTGAAAATAATAATGTGCATATACATATGAATGTAAAATTTAGGAAGTGCTAATTTCTTTCTTTATATAATTAAGAGTCCTCAAATAAGACAATTGAAGAGGGCTTGTGAAAGGACAATTTATCAAAGCATAAGCTGGATAAAGGGGGAGGTACAGGGAATGAAGAATTACCCCGGAGCTGGCAATAGCAGGACCCATTACCACCCCCGGGACTAAGAGGCAGGAGGAGGGCGCAGTTAAAGGGCCTGGAGAGAGAGCTGGCCTTTGGTAGAAAAATGCAGCAGCTGCCTGCATAGTCAGGCTTTTTCATCCTCTCTGATCTATGGTACCTCCTACAGCTACCTCCTGGCACACTGATTCCATCTATAAAGGTCAGTGGATTCATTTCTTAGGCTGCTGTACCACAAACTGGGTGACTCAAAACAACAGTAACATATTGTCTCACAATTCTGGAGGATGGAAGTTCAAAATCAAGGTGTCATTAAGGCCACTGTCCCTCTTAAAACTGTAGCATAATCCTTCCCTACCTCTTCCTAGATTCTAATGGTTTGCTGGAAATCTTTGGCATTCTTTGCCTTGTAGAAGTATCACTCCAATCTTTCATCTTCCCATGCTGTTTACTCTCCCTGTCTCTGTCTTCACATGGCTGTCTTCTTATGAGGACACCAGTCATGCTGGATTCAGGGCCCACCCTACTCTAGTACACCTTTATCTTAACTAGTTACATCTGCAATGACCCTATTTCCAAATAAGGTCACATTCTGAGGTCCTGGAGATTAGGGACTTGAACATATATCTCTTTTGAAGAAACAGAATTGAGCCCATAACAGTCATCCTTCCAGAGCACAGGCAGATGGAGAAGGGTGAAAAGTAGTGAATGGAGAGGAACAAGCAGAGGAGAATTAGTACACTCTCCTTTCATCATGTCCTCCTTGGTTCACACTCCACAGTGTCCCAAACTTTGACCTCTCTTCTTAAGCTTTATTTCATTTTTTATTGAAGTGTAAGGTATATACGGAAGTAGACAAACAATAAATGCATAGCTTGAGGAATTTCTCAAAACTCGACATACCCATGTAAACAGCATCTGGATCAAGACACAGTATTAACACTACAGAAGCCCCGACCTACTCCCCTCCAGTTTCTATCCCTCCATCCTCAACAGAACAATCATCACTGCAGCTTTTAACACCATAGATTCATGTTGCCTGCTTTTCAACTTCACATAAGAGGAATTTTACATATGCACGCCTTTGTCTCTGTCTCTTCACACAACATTATGTTTCTATGAGTCATCTATGCCATTGTGTGTAGTTGCAGGACATTCATTCTCATTCCATTATGTGCCTATACCACAATTTATTTACCTTTCTACTGTTATAGGTTCTTAGATAGATTCCAGTTGGGGGATCTGATGAATTATGTTGCTGTGAACATGCTTGTATATACCTTTTGGTGAAAAGTGTTTACGACTTTTTGACAAACATTCTCTAGGAAGTCCCGCTCATTCCCTAGTCAGAATTATGTGTGTCCTACTTGTTGTTCTCAAAGTGAGCACTTACTGGAGCGTCAAGCATGAGTTATCGACTTCTGTCTCCTCCCTACCCACTAACGCCTCTGTGAGTGTGAGCTTTCTGGGGCAAAGATTCTGCTTTATGTCTCTTCACATCCTAGCATGTGCCTGCTACATAGTAGGTCCCTAATCAGTTTGTTAAGTGAATGAATGGGTGAATGAATAAATGGGTAGCATAGAGACACCATGAATCAGGATTGGAGGATGGAATAGGGTCTGATGATAGTCAGCTCACCTTCAAGAGTCTGGCACACTGGCATCATCTGATGTTGTTATCTCCTGGCTTCCACCTGCCTTCCTTCAGAGTCCTCTCATTTTAGGAATAGGTGTCTCTGCAGATCACATTTTCTTTTTAGTGCATTATCACTAACATGGATTCTCCTGACCAGGGCCTTTGTGCATATTGGGAATTCTTCCCTATTCTCTAATATTTCACATCCATTTTCCCCTTATTTCTCCCTTTGATATTTAGACATGACTCAAGTTTTCTTTACCATGAAATATTGTTTTATTTTCTGAATCTATGACTTACATCTTTTGCTCTCATTCTGTCTGCTCTCCAAATCTGCAGCTCTTTCAAAATGCTCTATGAATGCCAAGGCCTCCACATTCTCCTGGGACTCCAGGCTTCCAACCTTGGAGTTCATCTTAGTTACTGCTTCTGTGACCTGTTCTTATCTTTCCTTCTTACTTAATCTGCTGCCTCACCTCATTCAGTACTTCCCCTTTAATGTCTTTCTTACTAATTCCATAGTTACTACATCAATCAATGTCCTACTCACCTCACACTTATGTTCATAACAGCCTCTTAGCTGGTCTTCCTATCTCCTCTATTTCAATTTGTCCTTCACATATAGAATAGTTTTCATCACTCGCCCACGAAATGAGAGACTTCCAATTGCCAACCAGATCCACCTCAATTCTCTCCAATCTTATTTCTCCTTACTTAGTGTCATAACTATACCTGCCTTTGTAGAACCAGCTCCCCACATTTTTCCAGCTGTCATTATCGTGTCTTTTGTCATTGCTCATTTAACAAGAGCTCTGAACTTCTGGTATGAAACAGAAATGAATTCTAAACTGGCTTTCCAATGACAAGGTAGAGAAAATACCAAAACACAAGGCAGAAAGGGTGTTTTGATAACATTTTCCCTTTTGAAAGCATCTGTTATTTTCATAGCTCTATTAACCTTAATTTATAAAAATTCTAAAATTTGGGATTCAGCTGGTCAAGCTGATATTTTGCAGCCTTAAAAAGTATGTCCTAACACTGCAGCCTCTGCTTCACACAAGCATATTCCCAGAGTTAGATAACAAGCTAAGTTTTAATAACATCAATCATTTATAAATTATATGGGCTAAAGTGTGACTAATAGCTCCATTACTAAGTGAAGAAGTATATTGAAAATTGAGTCATTTAATAGTTCCCAAAGTAAGTAATCATTTGGTAGTAAACTCATGGCTAGTTTAACTGCTGCGTATAATAAGACATTAATATTTTTGTAAAATGACTTCAACATTAAGAATCAAAGGTTAGAACTCAGTGGTCTTCTCTTTTGTCATGAACACATTTTAATTTTTACAGCAGAAACAAGAGACTATTTTTATTATACTATTTATGGTAGCCAATTATCTCTTTGTAAAAAGAGATTTCATATAACCTATTTTAGGGAAAAGAGTTAAGAATCTCTTTTGGTTTTCAGTGTCCAGAGATTTTGCTACTTCGTTTTATATCATAGTTATATATTATAATCAGAGTGGGGTTTTTGTGCATGGTTTGATTTGGAGGAAGTTACTGTAATTCAGAGAGGATATTAATCTCTGCCAGTCACCAATGTGAATATAGCTCAAGATTGCTCAATTCTTACACTGTTTCCAGGAATAGATGAGAATAGAGCCTAGTGGGGGCAGGGCTGGCTGAGCCATCGTGGGGAAGTAGCTTAACTTCAAGAATACTAGAAGAAAAATTTGGTATATGCACATTTGCTATTACTTGGCTTTGTAGCCAAACATTACTCTCTTTTTATGGTTTCTTGTCTTGTCAATGAAGCCAAAGATGCTCCAGTGTTTATTGATGGTGTGAGTTTGATCCCTGACTTTATCAAAATGTCATTCCAATAATCTTCATTCTGGTTTTAGTTTCAGCTAGGTAAATTCTTCCTGAATTTGCTGCTGTCTGTCTTAGGAGAGGCCACATTTGAGTTGGAACATAGTGATGATAGAGGCATAGGTACCTGCTGAACCAGCTCTGGGAAAAGGGAACTTGGCTTTCTGAGTATTACATTTATTTTTCACGGATTTTTGACTCAACTGAAGTTTTTACATGTGAATGTGTAATAAGTTGAAAATTTAGGTGAAGAATTGAAGTATTCTTCTATACTACTGTATAAAATTATACCTCCTTATTTAAAAAATCCACTGTAGTGTAACTAGTTCATTGCCTTATTAAGAGAGATAATGGTTCACAATGATTTTATAAGCAATATATTACCATATAAAGAATGATAATTATTATAACCCTTAACAAGTGGGAACCCTATGGCTGAAACAGTAAGATGAAAGTTCTTTGTTTTTTTTGAGACAGGGTTTCACTCTGTCACCCAGGCTGGAGTGTAGTGGTGTGATCTTGGCTCACCGCAGCCTTGACCTCCTGGGTTCAAGTGATTCTTCCACCTCAGCCCCGCAAGCAGCTGGGACTACTGGCATGTGCCACCATGCCTGGCTAATTTTTGTATTTTTTTGTAGAGACAGGGTTTTGCCATGTTGCCCAGGCTGGTGTTGAACCCTTGAACTCAAGCAATCTGCCCACCTTGGCCTCCCAAAGTGCTGGGATTACAGGTGTGGGTCGCTGCCCCTGGCCCACCAAAGTTCTTATAAGGCATCATAGGTAAGTAAGCACATGAAAGGCCCAGCAGTGTACAACAATGTTCCTAGATGAAAGACACAACATAATATCTATAAACAGAATCCTGGGCCTTTTTGGTTATTTATAAACACTGTATGGAATTCTTGTTGAAGATACTTCTCCACTGCTTGAGTCTAAATTCCTCAAGGGCTTGTCCCTTTATTAGTCATTGACATCATAGATGACGTGTTCTAATGTGTATTCTTTCTTTTTTTTTTTTCTTTTTTATTATACTTTAGGGTTTTAGGGTACATGTGCACAATGTGACAATGTGCAGGTTTGTTACATATGTATCCATGTGCCATGTTGATTCCCTGCACCCATTAACTCGTCCTTTAGCATTAGGTGTATCTCCTAATGCTGTCCCTCCCCCCTCCCCCCACCCCACAACAGTCCCCGGAGTGTGATGTTCCCCTTCCTGTGTCCATGAGTTCTCATTGTTCAATTCCCACCTATGAGTGAGAACATGCGGTGTTTGGTTTTTTGTCCTTGCGATAGTTTACTGAGAATGATGTTTTCCAGTTTCATCCATGTCCCTACAAAGGACACGAACTCATCATTTTTTATGGCTGCATAGTATTCCATGGTGTATATGTGCCACATTTTCTTAATCCAGTCTATCGTTGTTGGACATTTGGGTTGGTTCCAACTCTTTGCTATTGTGAATAGTGCCGCAATAAACATACGTGTGCATGTGTCTTTATAGCAGCATGATTTATAGTCCTTTGGGTATATACCCAGTAATGGGATGGCTGGGTCAAATGGTATTTCTAGTTCGAGATCCCTGAGGAATCGCCACACTGACTTCCACAATGGTTGAACTAGTTTACAGTCCCACCAACAGTGTAAAAGTGTTCCCATTTCTCCACATCCTCTCCAGCACCTGTTGTTTCCTGATTTTTTAATGATGGCCATTCTAACTGGTGTAAGATGGTATCTCACTGTGGTTTTGATTTGCATTTCTCTGATGGCCAGTGATGATGAGCATTTCTTCATGTGTTTTTCGGCTGCATAAATGTCTTCTTTTGAGAAGTGTCTGTTCATGTCCTCTGCCCACTTTTTGATGGGGTTGTTTGTTTTTTTCTTGTAAATTTGTTTGAGTTCATTGTAGATTCTGGATATTAGCCCTTTGTCAGATGAGTAGGTTGCAAAAATGTTCTCCCATTCTGTAGGTTGCCTGTTCACTCTGATGGTAGTTTCTTTTGCTGTGCAGAAGCTCTTTAGTTTAATGAGATCCCATTTGTCGATTTTGGCTTTTGTTGCCATTGCTTTTGGTGTTTTAGACATGAAGTCCTTGCCCACGCCTATGTCCTGAATGGTATTGCCTAGGTTTTCTTGTAGGATTTTAATGGTTTTAGGTCTAACATATAAGTCTTTAATCCATCTTGAATTAATTTTTGTATAAGGTATAAGGAAGGGATCCAGTTGCAGCTTTCTACATATGGCTAGCCAGTTTTCCCAGCACCATTTATTAAATAGGGAATCCTTTCCCCATTTCTTGTTTTTGTCAGGTTTGTCAAAGATCAAATAGTTGTAGATATGCGGCATCATTTCTGAGGGCTCTGTTCTGTTCCATTGATCTATGTCTCTGTTGTGGTACCAGTACCATGCTGTTTTGGTTACTGTAGCCTTGTAGTATAGTTTGAAGTCAGGTAGCGTGATGCCTCCAGCTTTGTTCTTTTGGCTTAGGATTGACTTGGCGATGCGGGCTCTTTTTTGGTTCCATATGAACTTTAAAGTAGTTTTTTCCAATTCTGTGAAGAAAGTCATTGGTAGCTTGATGGGGATGGCATTGAATCTATAAATTACCTTGGGCAGTATGGCCATTTTCACGATATTGATTCTTCCAACCCATGAGCATGGAATGTTCTTCCATTTGTTTGTATCCTCTTTTATTTCATTGAGCAGTGGTTTGTAGTTCTCCTTGAAGAGGTCCTTCACATCCCTTGTAAGTTGGATTCCTAGGTATTTTATTCTCTTTGAAGCAATTGTGAATGGGAGTTCGCTCATGATTTGGCTCTCTGTTTGTCTGTTATTGGTGTACAAGAATGCTTGTGATTTTTGTACATTAATTTTGTATCCTGAGACTTTGCTGAAGTTGCTAATCAGCTTAAGGAGATTTCAGGCTGAGACAATGGGGTTTTCTAGATATACAATCATGTCATCTGCAAACAGGGACAATTTGACTTCCTCTTTTCCTAATTGAATACCCTTTATTTCCTTCTCCTGCCTGATTGCTCTGGCCAGAACTTCCAGCACTATGTTGAAAAGGAGCGGTGAGAGAGGGCATCCCTGTCTTGTGCCAGTTTTCAGAGGGAATGCTTCCAGTTTTTGCCCATTCAGTATGATATTGGCTGTGGGTTTGTCATAGATAGCTCTTATTATTTTGAGATACGTCCCATCAATACCTAATTTATTGAGAGTTTTTAGCATGAAGAGATGTTGAATTTTGTCAAAGGCCTTTTCTGCATCTATTGAGATAATCATGTGGTTTTTGTCTTTGGTTCTGTTTATATGCTGGATTACATTTATTGATTTGCGTATGTTGAACCAGCCTTGCATCCCAGGGATGAAGCCCACTTGATCATGGTGGATAAGCTTTTTGATGTGCTGCTGGATTCGGTTTGCCAGTATTTTATTGAGGATTTTTGCATCAATGTTCATCAAGGATATTGGTCTGAAATTCTCTTTTTTGGTTATGTCTCTGCCAGGTTTTGGTATCAGGATGATGCTGGCTTCATAAAATGTGTTAGGGAGGATTCCCTCTTTTTCTATTGATTGGAATAGTTTCAGAAGGAATGGTACCAGTTCCTCCTTGTACCTCTGGTAGAATTCAGCTGTGAATCCATCAGGTCCTGGACTCTTTTTGGTTGGTAAGCTATTGATTATTGCCACAATTTCAGAAGCTGTTATTGGTCTATTCAGAGATTCAACTTCTTCCTGGTTTAGTCTTGGGAGGGTGTATTTGTCGAGGAATTTATCCATTTCTTCTAGATTTTCTAGCTTATTTGCATAGAGGTGTTTGTAGTATTCTC
Source organism: Hylobates moloch (assembly GCF_009828535.3). Classification (NCBI taxonomy): domain Eukaryota; kingdom Metazoa; phylum Chordata; class Mammalia; order Primates; family Hylobatidae; genus Hylobates; species Hylobates moloch. The sequence goes on from NW_026652278.1 coordinate 113,875,756, forward strand.
TGATGGTAGATTGTATTTCTGTGGGATCGGTGGTGATATCCCCTTTTTCGTTTTTTATTGCATCTATTTGATTCTTCTCTCTTTTCTTCTTTATTAGTCTTGCTAGCGGTCCATCAATTTTGTTGATCTTTTCAAAAAACCAGCTCCTGGATTCATTAATTTTTTGAAGGGTTTTTTGTGTCTCCATTTCCTTGAGTTCTGCTCTGATTTTAGTTATTTCTAGCCTTCTGCTAGCTTTTGAATGTGTTTGCTCTTGCTTTTCTAGTTCTTTTAATTGTGATGTTAGGGTGTCAATTTTGGATCTTTCCTGCTTTCTCTTGTGGGCATTTAGTGCTATAAATTTCCCTCTACACACTGCTTTGAATGTGTCCCAGAGATTCTGGTATGTTGTGTCTTTGTTCTCGTTGGTTTCAAAGAACATCTTTATTTCTGCCTTCATTTCATTATGTACCCAATAGTCATTCAGGAGCAGGTTGTTCAGTTTCCATGTAGTTGAGCGGTTTTGAGTGAGTTTCTTAATCCTGAGTTCTAGTTTGATTGCACTGTGGTCTGAGAGACAGTTTGTTATAATTTCTGTTGTTTTACATTTGCTGAGGAGAGCTTTACTTCCAACTATGTGGTCAATTTTGGAATAAGTGTGGTGTGGTGCTGAAAAAAATGTATATTCTGTTGACTTGGGGTGGAGAGTTCTGTAGATGTCTATTAGGTCTGCTTGGTGCAGAGCTGAGTTCAATTCCTGGATATCCTTGTTAACTTTCTGTCTCGTTGATCTGTCTAATGCTGACAGTGGGGTGTTAAAATCTCCCATTATTATTGTGTGGGAGTTTAAGTCCCTTTGTAGGTCACTGAGGACTTGCTTTATGAATCTGGGTGCTCCTGTGTTGGGTGCATATATATTTAGGATATTTAGCTCTTCTTGTTGAATTGATCCCTTTACCATTATGTAATGGCCTTCTTTGTCTCTTATGATCTTTGTTGGTTTAAAGTCTATTTTATCAGAGACTAGGATTGCAACCCCTGCCTTTTTTTGTTTTCCAGTTGCTTGATAGATCTTCCTCCATCCCTTTATTTTGAGTCTATGTGTGTCTCTGCACGTGAGATGGGTTTCCTGAATACAGCACACTGATGGGTCCTGACTCCTTATCCAGTTTGCCAGTCTGTGTCTTTTGATTGGAGCATTTAGCCCATTTACATTTAACGTTAATATTGTTATGTGTGAATCTGATCCTGTCATTATGATGTTAGTTGGTTATTTTGCTCATTAGTTGCTATAGTTTCTTCCTAGCCTCGATGGTCTTTACAATTTGGCATGTTTTTGCAGTGGCTGGAACCGGTTGTTCCTTTCCATGTTTAGTGCTTCCTTCAGGAGCTCTTTTAGGGCAGGCCTGCTGGTGACAAAATCACTCAGCGTTTGCTTGTCTGTAAAGTATTTTATTTCTCCTTCACTTATGAAGCTTAGTTTGGCGGGATAGCAAATTCTGGGTTGAAAATTCTTTTCTTTAAGAATGTTGAATATCGGTCCCCACTCTCTTCTGGCTTGTAGAGTTTCTGCTGAGAGATCAGCTGTTAGTCTGATGGGCTTCCCTTTGTGGGTAACCCGACCTTTCTCTCTGGCTGCCCTTAACATTTTTTCCTTCATTTCAACTTTGGTGAATCTGACAATTATGTGTCTTGGAGTTGCCCTTCTCGAGGAGTATCTTTGTGGCGTTCTCTGTATTTCCTGAATCTGAATGCTGGCCTGCCTTGCTAGATTGGGGAAGTTCTCCTGGATAATGTCTTGCAGAGTGTTTTCCAACTTGGTTCCATTCTCCCCATCATTTTCAGGTACACCAATCAGACGTAGGTTTGGTCTTTTCACATAGTCCCAAATTTCTTGGAGGCTTTGTTCATTTCTTTTTATTCTTTTTTCTCTAAACTTCCCTTCTCTCTTCATTTCATTCATTTCATCTTCCATCAGGGATACCCTTTCTTCCAGTTGATCGCATCTGCTACTGAGGCTTCTGCAATCTTCGCGTAGTTCTCGAAACTTGGCTTTCAGCTCCATCAGCTCCTTTAAGCCCTTCTCTCCATTGGTTATTCTAGTTATCCATCCTTCTAATTTTTTTTCAAAGTTTTTAACTTCTTTGCTATTGTTTTGAATTTCCTCTCGTAGCTCAGAGTAGTTTGATCGTCTGAAGCCTTCTTCTCTCAACTCATCAAAGTCATCCTCCATCCAGCTTTGCTCCGTTGCTGGTGAGGAACTGCGTTCCTTTGGAGGAGGAGAGGTGCTCTGTTGTTTAGAGTTTCCAGTTTTTCTGCTCTGTTTTTTCCCCATCTTTGTGGTTTTATCTACTTTTTGTCTTTGGTGATGGTGATGTACAGATGGGTTTTTGGTGTTGAAGTCCTTTCTGTTTGTTAGTTTTCCTTCTACCAGACAGGACCCTCAGCTGCAGGTCTGTTGGAGTTTACTAGAGGTCCACTCCAGACCCTGTTTGGCTGGGTGTCAGCAGCGGTGGCTGCAGAACAGCGGATTTTCGTGAGACCACAAATTCAGCTGTCTGATAGTTCCTCTGAAAGTTTTGTCTCAGGGGAGTACCTGGTTGAATGAGGTGTCAGTCTGACCCTACTGGGGGGGTGCCTCCCAGTTAGGCTGCTCAGGGGTGAGGGACCCACTTTAGGAGGCAGTCTGTCTGTTCTCAGATCTCCAGCTGCGTGCTGGGAGAACCACTACTCTCTTCAAAGCTGTCAGTCAGACAGGGGCATTTAAGTCTGTGGAGGTTCTTTGCTGAGTTTTTGTTTGTCTGTGCCCTGCCCCCAGAGGTGGAGCCTACAGAGGCAGGCAGGCCTCCTTGAGCTGTGGTGGGCTCCACCCAGTTCGAGCTTCCTGGCTGCTTTGTTTACCTAAGCAAGCCTGGGCAATGGCGGGCGCCCCTCCCCCAGCCTCGCTGCCGCCTTGCAGCTTGATCTCAGACTGCTGTGCTAGCAATCAGCGAGACTCCGTGGGCATAGGACCCTCCGAGCCAGGTGCGGGACACAATCTCCTAGTGTGCCGTTTTCCAGGCCCGTTGGAGAAGCGCAGTATTAGGATGGGACTGACCCGATATTCCAGGTGCCGTCTGTTTCCCCTTTCTTTGACTAGGAAAGGGAACTCCCTGACCCCTTGCACTTCCCGAGTGAGGCAATGCCTCGCCCTGCTTCGGCTCGCGCACAGTGCGCTTCACCGTCTGTCCTGCACCCACTGTTAGGCACTCCCTAGTGAGATGAAACCGGTACCTCAAGCAGAAATGCAGAAATCACCAGTCTTCTGTGTCGCTGGGGCTGGGAGCTGGAGACCGGAGCTGTTCCTATTCGGCCATCTTGGCTCCACCCTCCTGTTTAATGATACAAGGTCCCACAATAGTCTGCCTGCAAGCTAAGGAGTAAGGAAGCCAGTCTGAGTCCCAAAGCTGAAGAACTTGGAGTCCGACGTCCAAGGGCAGGAAGCATCCAGCATGGGAGAAAGATGTAGGTAGGCTGAGGCCTAATTTCTTGTATTTTTAGTAGAGATGGAGTTTCACCGTGTTAGTCAGAATGGTCTCGATCACCTGACCTCCTCTAATGTGTATTCTTTCTATTGAGGGCACCATTATAGCCAAAATGTTTCAAAAATGTCAGTGTATATTTATATTTTATAGAAGTTGTTCAATGTAAGCATGGACATATTTGCAGCCTGCAGCCATCACAGATCAATGCACCAAAGATTATTTTGCCTTTTGAAAGTTAAAATTCAATTTATTGAATTGCCAATTTACCAAAGTTTAGTGATTTAGCAAAAATGGTTTTAATATTTGAACAGGAATTTTAGTTACCAATGATAAAACATACAAAATTAATGCTGATATGCCATTTGAAGAATTTGCCAAAAAAAAAAAAAAAACTGAAAATGCTTCAAGTTTGAATAAATAAAAAACATCACCGAAGAAGTGGTCAAAACAATCCTAGCACATGTGGAATGCTAAAGGTTTGGTTTCAAACAAGGGGCAATGGTAATGTGTAGACTAGGTGGCAATTTGTTAAAAGACTTGCTATGAAAATCTTACTAAAGCATCAGGAGAGCCAAAAGGGAACTCAGAGAAGGCTCTATAAACGGGCCATGTGATTAGTGTGAAGAGAGAAATCAGCTAGGACATGATCGGAGAAACCACACCAACTCCAACACTGGCTACCAGTGGTTAAAAATGAGTTGAAGGTTGATATGCTGCCTGAGAAACTGGAAACACATCTTTAAAATGTTGTATAATTGGGAAAATGTAAATGGCATTAAATTTCTAGTTACCTTATTAATTTTCCCAATTTGAAGAGTTTTGCTCTGTGTTGTAAACTATACAGTTGTTTTTGTTTTGTTTTCCTGAATATTCCTACAGTGTTAGTGTAACTCAATCACAAAGACATTTCATCCTTTGACATCTGTGTTGTGAGCTGCCGTACTCAGTGAATAATGGAACTGATACTTGCATTCCAGTGTGGTACTCCTCTGCAGTGGTGGCTGTCCCAGAACCTCACTGTCCAATTCTGGCTTCTTGGTGCTGTCAATAAATTACCAAAGGCCCAGATGATTTGATGATATCAGCTGCCAGAATTGCTAATGCCACTTTTCTTAGTTTTTATTAGTAACATTTATTATCGTTATATAATATTGTTGGTAGAAGTTTCTCATGTGTCCGGCCAACAATGGTGGAAACTCGTTGGCAGCAATCTGGAAGCCCAATCCACTTACCCTAGAAATAGTTCAGGGCAAATTGGGCTTCCCTTAGTATGATATGATTGTCCTAGAAAGCGGTGAAAGTTGACTCTATCTAAGCAACTGGGACAAACTCCAAGACTAGAAGCATGGATGGCAGCCTGAGGACATAGGGCTACAAACAGTTTCAGATGGAGGGCAGTAAGAAGCGGTGAGTGGTTTTAAGTTTCTGTTTTCACATTGGTATCCCAGAATCTAAGTTTCTTTGATACACTGAATTATAACTATGGAGATATTTTCATTTTTTATACCCAGAATCTTGTAAAGAAAAATTCCTCTCTTCTGCCAGTTTGTTTGTTTCATCAAGGATTATGACATTACAGCAATGAATGAGGTTCATTATATGCGAGATCTTTTTGTTGAATTCCTTATGTGGTTGCATATTTGTCATGCCAGAAAATTTTCAGTATCAGATAGATGTGCTCCCTATGCCACATAGGGGAATGTCAAGCTATCTAGGAAAGATTCTTGATAAATTCCATTACATTTTTTCACTTAATATGAGTAGTACAGCTTGAGTGGTTTTTGCTTAGGACTGCTCTTACAACTTTGCCTTCTGGAACCACATGTGTCTGTTGATGTCAAGTTGAGTGTATCTGAACTCTCCTGTACCTCTTTTCCATCCTATACTTGTTTCTAAGGTAAAATGCTCCGTGAGCAGAAGTTGATGTAGACAAATTCCAGTGACATTACAATTACAATATCAGCAGCAGCCCAGTAACTATCACATCATTTCAGGATTTACCTGAGAATCAAAGTAGGATGGTCAAATTTTGAGTCAGGTAAAAGCTGAAGACTTGTGTGTTTCCCCTTACCTTCACACCCACCAGTGTTTTCATTACATGTTCCGGGTGGTCAGTATGGTCAGAGCCTCTTTGGGGAATAGAAAGATAAGATCAAAGTGCCAGCATGATTAAACACACCACATGAATGTGGAATTATATAGAACATTATGATTTGGTTAATGCATTCTGGAATTCAGTCACATCTATGCAAATATCTCACCAGAAGAAAAGGGGAGTAAAGGCAATCAACTTGCTTTTCCATTTTGCTTGTCAAATGCTTTCAAAATCCTCACTTTGAAAAGAAAAGGCTTTGCAGAGGTGACTTCTTTCTCACTGCTTCAATGACAGGTAAGGAAAATGTGCCTCTCCAACCACCTCACCTGGTGTGGCCCCCAGGTGCTTCAGCAGCCTGTAGGCCACCCATCACTTTCTGACCCAGCCTTTGTGAAGCAGCGAACAGCTCACTTCAGGCTTTCCTAATATTACATTTCTACACTGGTATCCTGACTCTTCATAAATCACAATCCTTAGCACTGTCAGGAACCATGCCAAATGGATTGCCAAAAATTTTTTAAAACAATAGCATCTTATATGAAAATTATTATGTTACACTGATAATTTCTCTTTTGAAAATTTTCAAATGTTTTTAGGATTCTTATTACAATATCCCAGGTAGTACTAGTTAATATTTAAAGAGTAACCCAAATTGAACATCAATAATTGCCAAAATTAACCATTTCTCTAAAGGTGCTAAGGCTATTAAAACCATAACTGTAAAATTGTCCTGTTTCCGAATGTGTCAGTATTCTTATTTTTTGTATCCACAGATGACAAAACGTGTAGAATTAAGGTTGATACTTAGTGCAGGGTCTGGCATATAGTAGGGCATCCAGTGAACATTTATTGAAATAAATGTTGCTTTAATGCTATTGATGGGTTAGGCTTATTTCACAAATCTCCTTTCTCCCTCACTGGGAGTTTTCTCTCAGGAGCCCTCATCATTCTCAGAGCTATTATTTTGGTTTCCCTTGCCTTTCATCTGTCATATAAGTCTGAATGCAAACCATAGAGAGCATTTGGTGTTTTTTTTCCTGTTCAGTGTTTTTTCTTCAGTCCCTGTGTGAATCAATGGTTCAAAAAGATGGATGTTGCCTGCTTCTTCTGTGTTAGCCAAAGCAAGAAAACTTGCTACAGATGGACCAGTTGGGTGGTGACAACATTCAGTTACCATTAATAATAACTGATAAGGCAAGTTTAAGGCCTGCTAAGTATTTGATTCATGAAGAGTCAGGAAACCAGTAAAGAAACATGATCCTAGTAAAGCCTGATATGAGCTATTGGCTGTCTTCACAAAGGCTGGGACAGAAAATGATGGGTGGCCTACAGGCTGGTGAAGCACCCCAGGGGCCACTTAGGCAAGGTGATTGGAGGGGCACATTTTCCTTATCTGTCACTAACGCAATGAGAAAGAAGTCACTTCTGCAAAGCCTTTTCTTTTCAAAATGAGGATTTTGAAACCACTTGAAAATGGAAAAATGAGTTTATTGCCTTTACTTCCTCCCCTAGGATTTAGAGTTTATTAAAGTCCACTGGAAAGAAGCAGAGAGCAGGAGATTGTACTTGATAGAATGTCTTCAGAGTTCTGAAAGTGGACCACATGGTCCGAATGTTGGGAATTCTGGCAAGACGGAGGAAGGAAGTTGAAGCTGTTTCACTTACTAATGTAGCATAAACAAAGTAAATAGTTATATCACAAAGCAGAAAGCACTCTCTACTCCCTATCTCCTCCAATATGGTTAATGGAAATGAAAGACCGTGAATAATTTTCTTTAAAAAAATCGCTGGATACAAGATATGATCATGATCTATTCTCTATTTTTATTTTGCTAGCATAAATGAGATAAAAAACTTTCTTTACATTTAAAAACGGACAAATTGATTGAACACTAGAATGGTTTACTGAAGAAAGAAGCCAAACAGGAGAAAAATTCACTTATGTTTGGTCTCCTAAAGGAATCCTAAGGCGCAACAGCCTCTCTGCAGATATATTCCAGATCTGTGAGAATCTCTGTCCTTGCATAAAAATTGTAAGGAGTATACTGACCAAGGTCTGCAAATACAAGATTTGCAGAGCATCAGTCTCTCCAATGAGCTTTGCTGTCCAATTAGAGGAATGAGAAAGTGATGACATAAAAAGGCCAGGACTCTGGAGAAACTTGTACAGGATAGTTATCGATAGCATCAGGCTCTGTTCCAATCAGATAGACCTTGTAGTCCCTGCTATATGGAACCTTTGCTGATCCAGAAGTTCATGCCTCCAAGTAACTAAATAGCATCAAGCTCGGCCTCCAAAGGGGCCCTGCTGGGTGATGCAGAGTGTGCAGAGACAGTGCAACTGAGAAATACACTGAGCAGGTGGCTTGTGTCATAGAGCTTGGCATTGCCAGGGTCTGCATAAGACCAGAGAGACTATCATTTACCAGGATGTATCTTTCTAGGCTGCAAGTACTTCATATTTTGATGTTTATGAAATTACCTCACAGGGAGAGAGAAAGCAATTATCTATCAGAGTAATTTCAAAAAACAGCATTTTAAAATTCAGGATAACAAAAACACAGGGGTAAAGTGGATTCCATTAATGAATCACTATGGCAAGAAGAGAAATCAACACTCTCTTTTAAAGTGCTTAGAAAGTATTTATGAAATACCTACTATATGCCCAACACTTTGGAAACTGAGGAAATCACATAAAACCTGGTTCCATCACTAATGGAGATTATAGGATTTATACTTAAGACTTATCTATAAAAGCATTTTAAGTATACATAATAGCTGTTTATGAATGAGTATGTTTACATGCAGTGGTGTGCTGGTACATCAGCTCTCCTACAAAAACAAAAAACAAACCAACCTTGATTTGTAGTGTTTGCCAATTTCTGTAGTGTAAATACTTTCACCATGATTGAATGCAGAGTTGAGAAAAGATGTGCAGGGTTGATGTCACAAGCCAGTACAAGGCAGCTTCAGTACAGAGGTTATAGCCGTCCTAGGCGTCTGGGGAAGGGAGGCCAGCCAGTCAGACTACTATTAGGAAGGCTTAAATGAGGGAAGGCAGGATTTAAGAAGGGGAAGATCATTGTGTGGTGAACTCTGAAAACATAAGGCTTCTTGGTTTGTTCTCCACTCCCACCCCTCTACATACAAATACAGTCTGTGAATACAGTAGATACTCAGTAAAGAAGTTTGTTGGAAACTAGGCATTGAAGAAACATACCTCAAAATAATAAGAGCCATATATGACAAACCCACAGCCAATATCATACTGAATGGGGAAACATTGAAAGCATTTTCCCTAAGAACTGGAACAAGACAAGGATGTCTACTCTCACCACTCCTATTCACCATGCTTCTGGAAGTACTAGCCAGAGCAACTGGGCAAGAGAAAGAAATAAAGGATATCCAAATTGGAAAAGAGGAAGTCATATTATCTCTGTATGCTGATGACATGATTGTTTAACCTAGAAAACCCTAAAGACTCCTCCAGAAGACTCCTAGACTTGACAGGTGACTTCAGTAAAATTTCAGGATACAAAATCAATGTACAAAAATCAGTAGCATTTGTATATACCAATAACATTTGAGCTAAGAACAAAATCAAGAACTCCATTTCGTTTACAATTGCCACAAGAAATAAAATACCTAGGAATATATTTAATCAAGGAGGTGAAAGATCTCTACAAAGAGAACTACAAAACGTGGCTGAAAGAAACTGTAGACAATTCAAACAAATGGAAAAACATCCCATACTCATGGATTGGAAGAATCAATGTCATTAAAATGACCATACTGCCCAAACAATCTACAGATTCAATGCAATTTCTAATTCCTAATTCAAATTATTAGTGTCATTCTTCATAGAATTAGAAAAAACATTCCAAAAGTTCATATGGAACCAACAAATGGACTAAATATCCAAAACACTCCTAAGTAAGAGCAAATACTGAGGTGTCACAGTCACATTGTCTGACCTGAAATTATACTACAACACTATAGTAACTAAAACAACATGGTACTAATACATAAATATACACATAGATCAATGGAACAGAATAGAGAATCGAGAAATAAAGCCACATACCTAAAATCAACTGATTTTTTTATAAGGTCAACAGAAATAAACAATGAAGAAAGGACACTCTGTTCAATAAATGATGCTGGGAAAACTGGCTAGACACATACAACAGAATAAAACTAGAACCTATCTCTCACTATATACAAAAATTAATTCAAGATATAAGACCTGAAACTATAAAAATCCTAGAAGAAAACCTAGGAAAACCTCTTCTGGACATCAACCTATGCAAAGAGTTTATAATAAAGACCCCAAAAGCAATGGCAACAAAAACAAAAATAGAAAAATGAGCCTTAATTAAACTAAAAAGCTTCCATACAGCCAAATAAATAATCAACAGAATAAACAACCTATAGAATGGGATAAAATATTTGTAAATTATGCCTCTGACAAAGGACTAATATCCAGAATCTATAAGAAATTCAAATAACGCAATAAGAAAAAACCAAACAACCTTATTAAAAACGGGGCAAAGGATACGAACAGAAATTTCTCAAAAGAAGATATACAAGTGGCTAAAAAACACATGAAAAAATCCTCAACACCACTAATCATTACAGAAATGCAAATTAAAACCACACTGACATATCATTTTACACCAATCAGAATGGCTATTATTAAAAAGTCAAAAAACAACAGATGTCGGCATGCATCTGGAGAAAAGGAAATGCTTATAAACTGCTGATAGGAGTGTAAATTAGTTCAACCTCCATGGCAAACAGTATGGAGATATACCAAACAACTAAAAATAGAACTATCATTCAGTTCAGCAATCCCACTCCTGGGTATTTACCCAAAGGGAAAGAAATCGTTGCATAAAAAAGATACCAGCACTCAGGGGCCTGGCGCAGTGGCTCATGCCTGTAATCCCAGCACTTTGGGAGGCCAAGGGGGGCAGATCACAAGGTCAGGAGATTGAGACTCATCCTGGCTAACATGGTGAAACTCTGTCTCTACTAAAAATACAAAAAAATTAGCTGGGCATGGTGGCGGGCACCTGTAGTCCCAGTCACTCGGGAGGCTGAGGCAGGAGAATGGCGTGAACCCGGGAGGCAGAGCTTGCAGTGAGCCGAGATTGCACCACTGCACTCCAGCCTGGGCGACAGAGCAAGACTCCATCTCAAAAAACAAACAAACAAACAAACCACACAAAAAAAGAAGATACCAGCACTCATGTTTATCGCAGCACTATTCACAATAGCAAAGTAATGGAACCAACCTAAGTGTCCACCAATGGTTGATTGGATAAAGAAAATGTCATATATATACACACCATAGAATATTATGCAGCCATAAAAAAGAATGAAATCATGTCCTTTGTACAACATTGTTGGAGCTTGAGGCCATTATCCTGAATGAATTAACTTAGAAGCAGAAAATCAAATATTTCATGTTCTACTTATAAGTGGGAGCTAAACAATGGGTACACACGGACATAAAAATGGAAACAAAAGACACCAGGGACTCTAAAAGAGGGAAGAATGAAAGGAGGGTGAGGGTTGAAAAATTACCTGTTGGGTACAGTGTTCAATATTTGGGTGATGGGTACCCTAGAAGTCCAATCCCCACCATTATGCAATATACCCATGTAACAAACAAGCACATGCATCATCTGAATCTAAAAATTTTTAAAAAGCCAACCAAACAAAAATATTCAAAAATCCAGCTTATAAAAAGAGATAAATCAAAGCACAGTTGTGACCACTGTCTATTAAAAGAAACAGCTGACCAGAACATTAGGATAAATTCAATTAACAAGTTCTCCTCATGCTTTTTATATCACTTGACTTATTAAAAGTGGATCTATTCACACACACAAAAGAAATTTTCTTTTTGAATTACAAAAATAATGGTTAGGCTGAAAGGAATGGGAAGGTTTTTCTGAGCAACACTTTTTTCTTTGAGTTAAGTCCCTTCTGTGCCTAGTTTGGTGAGTGTTTGTTTTTTTTTTTTAATCATAAGGTGATGCTAGATTTTATAGAAGGCTTTTTCTGCATCTATGGAAATGATCATATGGTTTTTGTTTTTAATTCTGTTTATGTGATATATCACATTTATTGACTTCCATATGTTAAATCATTCCTGCATTTTTTGGATAAAACTTCAAAATAGGCTGGGTACAGTCGCTCATGCCTGTAATCCCAGCAGTTTGGGAGGCCGAGGCGGGCGGATCACGAGGTCAGGAGATGGAGACTATCCTGGCTAACACGGTGAAACCCTGTCTCTACTAAAAATACAAAAAAATTAGCCAGGCTTGGTAGTGGGCGCCTGTAGTCCCAGCTATTCTGGAGGCTGAGGCAGGAGAATGGCATGACCCCGGGAGGTGGAGCTTGCAGTGAGCCGAGATCACGTCACTGCACTCCAGCCTGGGCGACAGAGCGAGACTCTGTCTCAAAAAACAAACAACAACCACAAAAAAAAAAAAAAAATTTCAAAATAATAAAAGTCATATATGACAAACCCAGTCAACATCACACTGAATGGGGAAAAGTTGAAAGCATTTCCCCTGAAAACTGGAACAAGACAAGGATGTAAACTTTCACCACTTCTATTTAACGTAGTACTGGAAGTCCTAGCCAGAGCAGTCAGGCAAGAGAAAGAAATAAAGGGCATCCAAATTGGAAAAAAAGAAGTTAAATTATCATTGTTCACTGATGATATGATTCTATACCTAGAAAACCCTAAAGCCTCCTGCAGAAGACTCCTAGATTTGATAAGCAAATTCAGTAAAATCTCAGGTTACAAAATCAATGTACACAAATCAGTAGCACTGCTATACACCAACATGAACCAAGCTGAGAATCAAATTAAAAACTCAATCTCTTTCACAACAGCTACAAAAATAATAAAACACTTAGGAATATACTTAACCAATGAGGTGAAAGATCTCTACAAAGAGAACTACAAAACACTGCTGAAAGGAATCATAGATGACACAAACATATGGAAACACATCCCATGCTCATGGATTGAAAGAATCAATATCATGAAAATGACCATATTGCCTGAAGCAATCTACAGATTCAATGCAATTTCTATCAAAATAGCAGCATAATTTTTCACAGAATTAGAAAAATAAATCCTAAAATTAATTTGGAACTAAAAAAGTGCCCGAATAGCCAAAGCAATCCTAAGCAAAAAGAACAAATCTGGAGGCATTCCTTTACCAGACTTCAAATTATACCACAAGGCTATAGTTACCAAAACAGCATGGTACTGGTGTAAAAGTAGATACATAGGGCAATGGAACAGAATAGAGCACCCAGAAATAAAGCCAAATACAACAAACTGATCTTTCACAAAGCATACTAAAACATAAACTGGGGAAAGGACATCCTAGTTAATAAATGGTGCTGGGAAAACTGTCTAGCCACATGTAGAAAAATGAAACTAGATCCCTATCTCTCACCTTATACAAAAGTCAACTTGAGATACATCAAAGACTTAAATCTAAGACCTGAAACCATAAAGATTCTAGGAAAACCTTGAATTAGATAGAATTTCCTAGATTAGATAATCTAGGAAAAACTTTTCTAGACATCGGTCTAGGCAAAGAATTTATGACTAAGACCCCAAAAGCAAATGCAACTAAAACAAAGATAGATAAATGGGACTTACTTAAACTAAAAGGCTTCTGCACAACAAAAGAAATAATCAAAGTAAAAGGCAACCCCCAGAGTATGAGAAAACATTTGTAAACTATGCATCCAACAAAGGATTTATGTCCAGCATCTACAAGGCACTCAAACAGATCAGCAAGAAAAAAACCAAATAATCCCATCAAAAAATAGGCAAATGACATGAATAGATATTTCTCAAAAGAAGATAGATGTAGGCCAGGTGCAGTAGCTCACACCTATGATCACAGCATTTTGGGAGGCTGAGGTGGGTGGATCACTTGAGCCCAGGAGTTTGAGGCTAGCCTGAGCAACATGGCAAAACCCCATTTCTACAAAAACTGCAAAAATTAGTCAGGTGTGGTGGTGCACACCTGTAGTCCCAGGTACTCAGGAGGCTGAGGTGGGAGGATTGCTTGAGTGCAGGAGATGGAGGTTGCAGTAAGCCATGATGGTGCCACTGCACTCCAGCCTGGGTGACAGAGTGAGACCCTCTCTCAAAAAATAAATAAATAAACAAATAAATAAGATGCATACATACTAATAATCCCATCAAAAATGCACAAATGACATGAACAAACATTTCTCAAAAGACGATCGATGCATACACGTGGTTATGTACTTAACTTTCTACTTTCTTCTGTACATTGGAAATATGTAATAATAAAAATTATTTAAATTTTTTAAAAGCTATGAGGAAAAGGGAATTATGCAAACAAAGGTGCAGAAGTAGAAATAAATGCAATTTGATGGCATTGATCTGACTTGAGCTCATCAAAGTGAGTGTGTCAGGGAACAGCAAATGGCCAAGAAATATATGAAAAAATGTGCATCACTAATCATCAGGGAAATGCAAATTGAAACCACAATTAGATGCCACCTTAGTACTGCAAGAATGGCCATAATTAAAAAGTCAGAAAACAATAGATGTTGGCATAGATGTGGTAAAAACGGAACGCTTATACATTACTGGTAGGAATGTAAATTAGTACAACCTGTGTGGAAGCAGTATGGCGATTCCTTAAAAAACTAAAAGCAGATCTACAATTCAACGCAGCAATCTTACTACTGGGTAGTATCTACCCAAAGGAAAAGAAGTCATTATTGTAGCACAATTCACAATTGCAAAGATATGAACCAACCTAAATGCCCATTGAGCAATTAGTGAGTAAAGAAAATGTGATATATACACATGATGGAAAACTACTTAGCCATAACAAAGAATGAAATAATGTCTTTTGCAGCAACTTGGATGGAACTGGAGGTCATTATTCTTTTTTTTTTTTTTTTTTTTTTTGAGATGGAGTCTCGCTCTGTCGCCCAGGCTGGAGTGCAGTGGCGCAATCTCTGCTCACTGCAAGCTCCGCCTCCCGGGTTCACGCCATTCTCCTGCCTCAGCCTCTCCGAGTAGCTGGGACTACAGGCGCCCGCCACCATGCCCGGCTAATTTTTTGTATTTTTAGTAGAGACGGGGTTTCACCGTGGTCTCGATCTCCCGACCTCGTGATCCGCCCGCCTCGGCCTCCCAAAGTGCTGGGATTACAAGCGTGAGCCACCACACCCGGCCTGGAGGTCACTATTCTAAGTGAAGTAATTCAGGAATGGAAAACCAAATATTGCATGTTCTCACTTATAAATGGGAGTTCAGCTATGGGAATGCAAATGCAAACAGAGTGATATAATAGACTATGGAGACTCAGAAGGGGGAGGTTAGGCAGGGAGGTGAGGGTTAAAAAACTACATGTTGTGTACAACATGCACTACTTGGGCGACAGGTGCATTAAAATCTCAGACTTCACCACTATGCAAGTCATCCATGTAACCAAAAGCTATTGAAATAAAAAATTTATGTTTTAAGAAAAAAATGCAAAATAAAATATGATTCTTATGAAAAAATAAAGAAATTAATATTCTTCTGTTAAAAAACAACAAAACTTAAAAAAAAAAAAACAAAAACAGGCCAGGCGCAGTGGGTCACGCCTGTAATCCCAGCACTTTGGGAGGCCAAGGCAGGTGGATCACCTAAGGTCAGGAGTTTGAGACCAGCCTGGTCAACATGGCAAAACCCTGTCTCTACTAAAAGTACAAAAAATCAGCCGGGCATGGTGGCTTATGCCTGTAGTTCCAGCTACTTGGGAGGCTGAGACACGAGAATTGCTTGAACCTGGGAAGTGGAGGTTGCAGTGAGCTGACATTGTACCATTGCACTCCAGCCTGGGTGACAGAGTGAGACTCTGCGTCAGAAAAAAACCAAAAACCAAAAACAAAAACAAAAACAAAGGTGGAGAGATCAAAGTACAGTCATTGGTCACTTAACAGGGACACATTCTTTTTTTTTTTTTTTTTTGAGGTGGAGTCTCACTCTGTCACCCAGGCTGGAGTGCAGTGGCGCGATCTCAGCTCACTGCAAGCTCTGCCTGCCGGGTTCACGCCATTCTCCTGCCTCAGCCTCTCCGAGTAGCTGGGACTACAGGTGCCCGCCACCACGCCCGGCTAATTTTTTGTATTTTTAGTAGAGACGGGGTTTCACTGTGGTCCCGATCTCCTGACTTCGTGATCCGCCCGCCTCGGCCTCCCAAAGTTCTGGGATTACAAGCATGAGCCACCGCGCCCGGCCAACAGGGACACATTCTGATAAATACATTGTTAGGCAATTGCATCATTGTGCAAACATCTTAGAGTGGACTAATACAAACCTAGATGATACAGCCTACTACACACCCAGGCTATATGGGATAGCCTATTGCTCCTAGGGTACAAACCTATACAGCATCTGCAAGGAATTGCCTACTAAATACTGTAGGCAATTATAACACAATGGTGTGTGTGTATCTAAACATAGAAAAGGTAACAGGAAAGATATGATGTTATAGTCTTACTGGACCACCATCATATATGTGGTCTATCATTGACCAAATTTTCATTATGTGACACATGACTGTGTGACCAAATGTTAATGTCTATTAAAGTTGGTGGTAGACGCATACATACAGTTATTATGTATTTTATTTTCTGCTTTCTTCTGTACATTGGAAATATGTCATAATAAAAATTATTCAAGTTTTTTAAGAACTGAGAGGAAAAGGGAATTATGCGAACAAAGATGCAGAAGTAGAAATGAATGCAATCTGGTAGCTTTGATCTGATTTGATCTCACCAAAGGGAGTGTGGCAGTGAACAGCAAAAAATGAGGCTGGGTGCAAGGACGTAGATTTTTTTTTTTTTTTTTTTTTTTGAGACAGAGTCTTGCTCTGTCGCCCAGGCTGGAGTGCAGTGGCGCGATCTTGGCTCACTGCAAGCTTTGCCTCCCGGGTTCATGCCATTCTCCTGCCTCAGCCTCCCAAGTAGCTGGGACTACAGGACCCCACCACCACACCCGGCTAATATTTTTGTGTTTTTAGTAGAGACAGTGTTTCACCATGTTAGCCAGGATGGTCTCAATCTCCTGACCTCGTGATCCGCCCGCCTCAGCCTCCCAAAGTGCTGGGATTACAGGCGTGAGCCACCGCGCCCAGTCTAGTGCAAGGATGTAGATGAATGAGAATCACATGTCAGTTAACTGCTGCCTTTCAAACTTCTTCAGTGGTGCCAAAGAACTTATTCAATTCTCCCTCCTTAGAATTTTGAATTTCTATATTTGTGGAGAAAAATTGTTCACATCCATTAAGTTAGAATTAGGTGGGGGAGAGAAACATTTAATCTTATTTCATAGGGAAATGGACAGCAAATAAAAACATTTGCTATTGTGAAAAAAATCAGTGGTATTAAGTAGTGTTTATTAATGTAGCTGCCTCTATATTCAACACCCTCCAGCTATCCAGCCCCCATTCCCTCCCCTAAAGGTATACATATTGTGAAGCAGCCTAAAATAGTGTCCAGTTGGACAAATGTATGGAATGGCAGAGGGTCCCTTGGATTTTATAGGTGTGTTCCATTCATTGAATTAAACAAAGAATAAATGAAATGTAAATTTACACAGTGTTGAACGTCTATTGTTGATAAAAGGAAACAGCACAAAATGTTATAATCACAGCAAGCTGGCATTCAAGGCATTAGAAAGGATATAGAGAAAGGCACTCTCCACTCTGCTTTGTACACTTCTCATTACTGTATTAGCATCTTATAATCGTAAATAACACCTTAGAAAATAACCCAGAGCACAAAAGCTCTCAAAAACATTCACTGTATCATCAATGCACTCTAAGTAATGCATTCAGCACCCCACAGGCATGCCATTAAATCGCAGTAATAGGAAAACAACAACAAATGCTTGCCTGATAAACAGGAATTTTGCAGCTGAGGACGGGGATTACTTTATTCTTTCAAGCCTTTGTTGTATAAAGCTTGGATAGATTAGCTGTATTAGAACCTATGTTAAAATAGAAGCTACACTGATGGCTGTCTATTGAGCAAATGAGGTCACAAATCTGTCCTCAAAAAGTTTTCAAAAGGAGGGATTTATTTAAAAAGTGTACCCAATATCACACAATTGGTATGCATCTGGTACACATTTTACTGTGTTTAATAGTGATTTGGGAAACACTGTACCATTCCCCTGAGTTTTCCTCATAGACACCTAAGTCAGAGCTGAACCTAGTAAACACTCTCTCTCACCCTATCTTCATATACAGTCATTTCCCCAACCATTAGGCTTTCTGAGTTTACCTTTATGAAGTTTTTAGAATATTTCAAGGAATAAAACTTCTGCCAGTTATCATGGAATTTCTCCATTCAGATAATCTTCCTCCTATCCAAAATTAAATAACAAAAATTTTTAAAGGAGAATCTTTCCTTATTCTATTCTACTTTGCTTACCAAGTTCTGATGTTTTCCAGCCACCATTTATTTTCCTTCTTCCTTATATTTATAACCTTCAGTTACATGTGAATAGTCCCTAATAAGTTTCTCCTAGCTAATGTGTTTACTTCCTTTCCTTTCATTACACGATTTAAACCTGACATTCATTAAACTATTCCTGTGTTTTTTGCTAAATGTTTTCCTTTCTCTCCAACTTTCTGGCACTTGTTTTTAGTCCTATGATAGAAAAATAATAGAACATGTTTTTAGGAACAACTTTGGACTGCATGTTTAAATGTAGTTTTCAGATATATAGATTTAGATGCAGTATTCCAGATGTAGTCTACTAGGTCATATTACATTACATGAGTGTTTTCCTGATTGCTAAAATGGGTGTTGTCCACTCAGGGGAGCAGGTTACCCAGATTTTCCTTATTATCTCTCCTTCAATCTCAGGCTCTCTTCAATCCATTCTATGACTGTGTATCCTTATTTTAAATAAGTCCTTGAATATATAATCTACATATTCAATGCTTGGCTTTCGCTTATGCTTTTTTAGTATTTATGCCTATTTTCTTAATATTTATTTATTAGGTTTCTAAACCCTCCCCTGACCTTTGCTTTTCTTTTTTTCATGAATTTTTTTTTTATTATACTTTAAGTTCTGGGATACATGTGCAGAACGTGCAGGTTTGTTACATAGGTATAAAGGAGCCATGGTGATTTGCTGCACCCATCAACCTGTCATCTACATTAGGTATTTCTCCTAATGCTATACCTCCCCTAGCCCCCGACCCCTGACAGGCCCTGGTGTGTGATGTTCCCCTCCCTGTATCCATGTGTTCTCATTGTTCAATTCCCACTTATGAGTGAGAACATGTGGTGTTTGGTTTTCTGTTCCTTTGCTGAGAATGATGGTTTCCAGCTTCATCTGTGTCCCTGCAAAGGACATGAACTCATCCTTCTTTATGGTTGCAGAGTATTCCATGGTGTGTATGTGCCACATTTTCTTTATCCAGTCTATCATTGATGCGCATTTGGGTTGGTTCCAAGTCTTTGCTATCGTGAATAGTGCTGCAATAAACATACCTGTGCATGTGTCTTTATAGTAGAATGATTTATAGTCCTTTGGGTATATACCCAGTAATGGGATGGCTGGGTCAAATGGTATTTCTAGTTCGAGATCCCTGAGGAATCGCCACACTGACTTCCACAATGGTTGAACTAGTTTACAGTCCCACCAACAGTGTAAAAGTGTTCCTATTTCTCCACATCCTCTCCAGCACCTATTGTTTCCTGATTTTTTAATGATGGCCATTCTAACTGGTGTGAGATGGTATCTCACTGTGGTTTTGATTTGCATTTCTCTGATGGCCAGTGATGATGAGCATTTCTTCATGTGTTTTTTGGCTGCATAAATGTCTTCTTTTGAGAAGTGTCTGTTCATGTCCTCTGCCCACTTTTTGATGGGGTTGTTTGTTTTTTTCTTGTAAATTTGTTTGAGTTCATTGTAGATTCTGGATATTAGCCCTTTGTCAGATGAGTAGGTTGCAAAAATTTTCTCCCATTCTGTAGGTTGCCTGTTCACTCTGATGATAGTTTCTTTTGCTGTGCAGAAGCTCTTTAGTTTAATGAGATCCCATTTGTCGATTTTGGCTTTTGTTGCCATTGCTTTTGGTGTTTTAGACATGAAGTCCTTGCCCACGCCTATGTCCTGAATGGTATTGCCTAGGTTTTCTTGTAGGATTTTAATGGTTTTAGGTCTAACATATAAGTCTTTAATCCATCTTGAATTAATTTTTGTATAAGGTGTAAGGAAGGGATCCAGTTGCAGCTTTCTCCATATGGCTAGCCAGTTTTCCCAGCACCATTTATTAAATAGGGAATCCTTTCCCCATTTCTTGTTTTTGTCAGGTTTGTCAAAGATCAGATAGTTGTAGCTATGCGGCGTCATTTCTGAGGGCTCTGTTCTGTTCCATTGATCTATGTCTCTGTTGTGGTACCAGTACCATGCTGTTTTGGTTACTTTTTAACGATCACCATTCTGACTGGCATGAGATGGTATCTCATTGTGGATTTGATTTGCTTTACTCTAATGACCAGTGATGATGAGCTTTTTTTCATATATTTGTTGGCTGCATAAATGTCTTCTTTTGAGAAGTGTCTATTCATATACTTTGCCCACTTTTTGATGGGGTTATTTGTTTTATTCTTGTAAATTTGTTTAAATTCTTACAGATTCTGGATATTAGTCCTTTGTCAGATGGATAGATTGCAAAAATTTTCTCCCATTATGTAGGTTGCCTGTTCACTTTGAGGATAGTTTCTTTTGCTGTACAGAAGCTCTTTAGTTTAATTAGATTCTGTTTGTCAATTTTGGTGTTTGTTGCCATTGTTTTTGGTGTTTTAGTCATGAAATCTTTGTCCATGCCTATGTCCTGAATGGTATTGCCTAGGTTTTCTTCTGGGATTTTTATGGTTTTAGGTCTTACATTTAAGTCTTTAATCCACCTCGAGTTAATTTTTGTAAAAGGTCTAAGGAAAAGGTCCAGTTTCAGTTTTCTGCATACGGCTAGCCAATTTTCCCAACACCATTTATTAAATAGGGAATCCTTTCCCCATTGCTTGTTTTTGTCAGGTTTGTCAAAGATCAGATGGTTGTAGATGTGTGGTGTTATTTCTGAGTCATCTGTTCTGTTCCATTGGTCTATGTATCTGTTTTGGTACCAGTACCATGCTGTTTTGGTTACTGTAGCCTTGTAGTATACTTTGAAATCAGATAGCGTGATGCTTCCAGTTTCATTCTTTTTGCTTAGGATTGTCTTGGCTATGCAGGCTCTTTTTTGATTCCATATGAAATTTAAAGTAGTTCTTTCTAATTCTGTGAGAAGTCAATGGTAGCTTGATCAGGATAGCATTGAATCTGTAAATTACTTTGGGCAGTCTGGCTATTTTCATTATATTAATTCTTCCTATCCATGAGCATGGAATGTTTTTCCATTTGTTTCTGTCCTCTCTTATTTCCTTGAGCAATGGTTTGTAGTTCTCCTTGAAGAGGTCCTTCACATCCCTTTGAAGTTGTATTCCTAGGTATTTTATTCTCTTGGTAGCAATTGCGAATGGGAGTTCACTCCTGATTTGGCTCTCTATTTGTCTATTATTGACGTAAAGGAATGCTTGTGATTTTTGCACATGGATTTTGTATCCTGAGACTTTGCTGAAGTTGCTTATCACCTTAAGGAGATTTTGGGCTGAGACAATGGGGTTTTCTAAATATACAATCATGTCATCTGCAAACAGAGATAATTTGACTTCCTCTCTTCCTATTTGAATACACTTTATTTCTTTCTCTTGCCTGATTGCCTTGGCCAAAATTTCCAACACTATGTTGAATAGGAGTGGTGAGAGAGGGCATTTTTGTTTTGTGCTGGTTTTCAAAGGGAATGCTTCCAGATTTTGCCCATTCAGTATGATATTGGCTGTTATGTTTGTCATAAGTAGCTCTTATTAGTTTGAAATACATTCCATCAGTACCTAGTTTATTGAGAGTTTTTAGCATGAAGGACTGTTGAATTTTGTCTAAGGCCTTTTCTGCATCTATTGAGATAATCATGTAGTTTTTGTCATTGGTTCTATTTATGTGATGGATTACATTTATTGATTTGTGTATGTTGAACCAGCCTTGCATCCCAGGAATGAAGCCAACTTGATCATGGTGGATAAGCTTTTTGATGTGCTGCTGGATTCAGTTTGCCAGTATTTTATTGAGAGTTTTTGCATTGATGTTCATCAGGGATATTGGCCTGAAATTTTCTTTTTTTGTTGTGTCTCTGCCAGGTTTTGGTAACAGGATGATGCTGGCCTCATAAAATGAGTTAGGGAGGAGTCCCTCTTTTTCTATTGCTTGGAATATTTTCAGAAGGAATGGTACCAGCTCCTCTTCGTACCTCTGGTAGAATTCAGCTGTGAATCCATCTCATCCTGGGTTTTTTTTTTGTTTTGTTTTTTTGGTTGGTAGTCTATTAATTACTGCCTCAATTTCAGAACTTGCTATTGGTCTATTCAGGGATTTGACTTCTTCCTGGTTTAGTCTTGGGAGGGTGTATGTGTCCAGGAATTTATCCATTTCTTCTAGATTTTCTAGTTTATTTGCATAGAGGTGTTTATAGTATTCTCTGATGGTAGTTTGTATTTATGTGGAATTGGTGATGATCTCCCCTTTATCATTTTTTACTGTGTTTATTTGATTATTCTCTTTTTTCTTCTTTATTAGCCTGGTTAATAGTCTACCTATTTGGCTAATCTTTTCAAAAAACCAGCTTTTGGATTCATTGATTTTTTTAAAGGTTTTTTTGTGTCTCTATCTCCTTCAGTTCTTCTCTCATCTTAGTTATTTCTTGTCTTCTGTTGGCTTTTGAATTTGTTTGCTCTTGCTTCTCGAGTTCTTTTAATTGTGATGTTAGGGTGTCAATTTTAGATCTTTCCAGTTTTCTCCTGTGGGGATTTAGTGCTATAAATTTACCTATAAACACTGCTTCAGCTGTGTCCCAGAGATTCTGGTATGTTGTGTCTTTGTTCTCATTGGTTTCAAAGAACTTATTTCTGACTTCATTTCGTTATTTACCCAGTAGTTATTCAGGAGCAGGTTGTTCAGTTTCCATGTAGTTGTGCAGTTTTGAGTGAGTTTCTTAATCCTGAGTTCTAATTTGATTGCACTATGGTCTGAGAGACTGTTTGTTATGATTTCCATTCTTTTCCATTTGTTGAGGAGTGTTTACTTCCAATTATGTGGTTGATTTTAGAATAAGTGTGATGTGGTGCTGAGAAGAATGTATATTCTGTTGATTTGGGGTGGAGAGTTCCATAGATGTCTATAAGGTCCGCTTGGTCCACAGCTGAGTTCAAATCCTGAATATCCTTATTGATTTTCTGTCTCGTTAATATGTCTAATATTGACAGTGGGGTGTTAAAGTCTCCCACTATTATTGCGTGGGAGTCTAAGTCTCTTTGTAGGTCTCTAAAAACTTGCTTTATGAATCTGGGTGCTCCTGTATTGGGTGCACATATATTTAGGATAGTCAGCTTTTCTTGTTGCATTGATCCCTTTACCGTTATTTAATGCCCTTCTTTGTCTTTTTTGATCTTTGTTAGTTTAAAGTCTGTTTTATCACAGAGTAGGATTGCAACCCCTGCTTCTTTTTTGCTTTCCATTTTTTGCTTTCCATTTGCTTAGTAAGTACTCCTCCATCCCTTTATTTTAAGCCTATGTGTGTCTTTGCATATGAGATGGGTCTCCTGAGTACAGCACAGCGATTCTAGATTCTTGATTCTACATCCAATTTGCCAGACTGTGTCTTTTAATTGGGGCATTTAGCTCATTTACATTTAAGGTTAATATTGTTATGTGTGACTTTGATCCTGTCATTATGATGCTAGCTGGTTATTTTGCCTGTTAGTTGATGCAGTGTCTTCATAGTGTCATTGGTCTTTATATTTTGGCACGTTTTTGCAGTGGCTGGTACCAGTTTTTCCTTTCCATATTTAGTGCTTCTTTCAGCAGCTCTTGTAAGGCAGGCCTAGTGCTGACAAAATATCTCAGCATTTGCTTGTCTGTAAAGGATTTTATTTCTCCTTCACTTATGAAGCTTAGTTTGGCTGGATATGAAATTCTGGGTTGAAAATTCTTTTCTTTAAGAATGTTGAATATTGGTCCCCACTCTCTTCTGGCTTGAAGGGTTTCTGCAGAGAGATCTACTGTTAGTCTGATGGGCTTCCCTTTGTGGGTAACTCGACCTTTCTCTCTGACTGCCTTTAACATTTTTTCCTTCATTTTAACCTTGGTGAATCTGACGATTATGTGTCTTGGGATTGCTCTTCTTGAGGAGTATCTTTGTGGTGTTCTCTGTATTTCCTGAATTTGAATGTCGGCCTGTCTTGCTAGGTTGGAGAGTTCTCCTGGATAATATCTTGAAGAGTGTTTTCCAAGTTCGTTCCATTCTCCCCATCACTTTCAGGTACACCAATCAAACATAGGTTTGGTCTTTTCACACAGTCCCATATTTCTTGGAGGCTTTGTTCACTCCTTTTCATTCTTTTCCTCTAGTCTTGTCTTCACGCTTTATTTCATTAAGTTGATCTTCAATCTCTGATATCCTTTCTTCTGCTTGATTGATTTGACTATTGATACTTGTGTATGCTTCATGAAGTTCTTGTGCTGTGTTTTTCAGCTCCATCAGGTCATTTATGTTCTTCTCTAAACTGGTTATTCTAGTTAGCAATTTGTCTAACCTTTTTTCAAGTACTTTGCTTCCTTGCGTTTGGTTAGAACATGCTCCTTTAGCGTGGAGGAGTTTGTTATTACCCACCATCTGAAGCTTACTTCTGTCAGTTCATCAAACTCATTCTCTGTCTAGTTTTTTTCCCTTGCTGGCGAGGAGTTGTGATCCTTTGGAGGAGAAGAGGCATTCTGGTTTTGGAATTTTCAGCCTTTTTGTGCTGGCTTTTCCTCATCTTCTCGGATTTATTAACCTTTGGTCTTTGATGCTGGTGACCTGCAGATGGAGTTTTTCTGTGGACGTCCTTTTTGTTGATGTTGATGCTATTGATTTCTGTTTGTTAGTTTTCCTTCTAACAGCCCCAACCTTTTCTTTACAGCTCTATATTCGTTAAGATTTAGTCAGATGTTTAACTAATCTTGACATTGCTAAGATTCAGATTTTGGTGCATTCTCTGAGATTTGGATAGGAGATAATCTAGAAATGACATGCATTTAAGTGAAAATAACATACCTAAATTAAGATGTAGATGTTGGGATTTCATCCTAGGACAATGTTTTCCATGTCTTTGTATCTTTGTTTCTTGATATATACATCTTTCAAACAAGGGTGTGCTACCTGAGTTTTGAGATTTCTAGATGCTTTCAATTTCAGGCTCCTTAGACATCTGACATGTTTAACACTTCTTAGTTTTTAAAGATATGTTTTCTCTAAATGGTGCTGACATATATTTTTATATAAGGTAGGTGGTAATCATTCATTAATCCATCTAATTATTGAATTAATGTGCCAAATTGGAAATTCTAGAAGTTTGAGATGGTATATTTTTGGAATCAAAAATCATTTTAGGATATTAAGGAATCAAAAGTCACTTTAAAGTTGCCATATAAAGTGTATTTTAATGGTAAAATTCAATTTTTTTCTTATATTAAAGTAGTATGACATACATTATGAAAATTACAGAGAAAATCACTTGGAAAAGCCAATTAAGAAAATCCATTACAGTTAGTGCCATTACAAGAATCTTATTCAGATCCATGTTCTTAATAACCTTCATAGGTATTTGCCTGTGTTCCCTGATTTATATTTCTAACCCAGACCTGTTCTTTAGGCCCCAGGCTATATGTGTATTTGACAGCATCATTTACATGTCTCAAAGAAACCTCACATTCTACACGTTCAAAGCTGAACTCAAGGGAATCCTCCCAGAACTGGTCCTCCTCCAGTGTTCTCCATCTTAGTGGACAGCGCCACAATATAATCAGTTGTGCAGGCCAGAGCCAGGAGTTGTTCCTGGCTTCGTCTCACTTCTCCCCATAGCTATGTCACGCATTACTCAGTTCTGTTGATTTGTATTTCCTAAATAACTTCTGAATCTGTCCACTTCTTTCCATCTCACTGTCATCCACTAAGGCCAAAACCACCATTATGTCTTCTCATTCATAGGGTGACTAAATCTCCAGGTTTCCCCAGAACTACAGGATTCCTAGAATGTGGGACTTTTCAGTTTTAAACTGGGACAGTCCCTGCCAAACCAAGATGAGTTAGTCGCCTTAAGTTTTGATCCCCCTGCTTCCACTTTCGCCTCCCTCCAATTCTTTTCCACACTGAAGCCAAAGTGATTTATTCAAAATGAAAATCTGAAACATGAGATATCATTTCAGACCTGTTAGAATGTCTAAAATTAAAAAGACTGGCCAGACCAAGTCTGAGTGAGGATTGGAGGAACTGGAACTGTCACACACTGATTATGGAAACATAGAATGCACCTTGGAATAAAAAAACCACTTTGGAGACCTGTTTGGCAGTTTCTTTCAAAGTTAAACGTACACTTACCATTCAGTTTATGTTTATGAAAGAAAACATATATCCACAAAAACAAATGTTCATAGTAGGTTTATTCAAACATAAAGCTTTATTCATGATACCCAAAAAGTGGAAACAACACAAATGTCCATCAATAGGTTATTGGATAAGTAAATTGAGATATATCAAAAAAATTGGAATACTACCCAGCAAAATAAGCATGACTGATGCATGCAACAACATGTATGAATCTTGAATACACGCTGAATGAAAGGAGCCAGATATAAGAGTACATACTGCAATACTCCATTTACATGAAATTGTAGAATAAAGAAAAATAATATATGCAATGGGAGGAAGCAGCTCAGTGGCTTCCTGAGGCTGGGGAGGTATCACTGGGACTGGAAAAAGGCATGAGAACACTTTCTGGGATAATAGAGATATTTGTATCTTGATTTTCATGGTGGTTATGAGCACAAAGTTCATTAAACTGTATACTTAAATAATTCTATTTTATGTAAATATTTTTAGGGTTTTAAAATGTAAAATAAATAATATTTTAAAACCCAAAGAACAAAACCCCACAAATTTGACCATATCACTCTCCTGTTTAAAATACTTAAAAGGCTTCCTAATACTTTTAGAATAAACTCATGTTTATTCCATGTTAACATCTGGCCCTGCCTCTTTCTCTGAACCTATTTCATGCCACTTTCCCCACACTTTCTGTGATCCAAATCCAAACCCACAGGTTTTTTTTTTTTTTTTTCTCTCCTTCATTGCCTCTCCTGCCTTAGGGCCTGTACACTCTTCTCCTTCTGCCTGGAATGTTCCTCTCACCTGGTTCTTCAGAGTAAGTTAATACCTCCTGATCCTTCAGATAGAATCAAAACTGCCACTTCCTCAGGAAAACTTTCACTGACCTTCCTGTTAGCATCGGGTCTGCCTATGACATCTCCTATGCAGTAGAAGTGCCTTTATACCACTTTATGCAATTTGTAATTATATATATTTGTGGGATATTTTGACTCTACCTTCCCATTAGATGTTAAGCACCATGAGGTTAAAACTATGTCTGTTTTACTCACTGTTGTGACCTCAGCACTTTACACAATGCTGGGCTTAGAATAAGACTCAAACATTTGCCACTTGAATGCATGCTCAGTAACAAGTAATAACCTTGCTCCTACATTACTATAGTATGGTATCCCAATCAATATATCTGTATCATCTTCTTATTTAAATTCAAATTGATTAGTGAGGAATTTCAATTTTCAAACACCTTACACCTATGCAAATCTCGCATTAACATTTTTTTCCACCAAAACCAAGCAAGTCATTTAGCTATACAATTTTTCTATAGGTCTCAAGAACATTAAACATTTATAAAAATCGGCTATAGAATTCATAAAATCTCATTATTGTTATATTATTAATCATTTATAGAACTTGATTTGTTAAATAAAACATCTATTTCTACTATAATACACTGAGGTTTGTCTTTGCCAATATAATCTCATATGGGGCTTATTTGATAAAAATTGAAATATGTTCTTAAAAATACATAGCACACTCTTTTAGTAAAAAGAAATATCAGAGATTTTATCTGACTACCCTGATAGAATCATTATGCCCTGTTAGGAAATCGTCTGATAAAATATTTTAATAACACCAAAACTAGGTAACCTTTTGAATGCATTACAATTAATAGTTTTAAAACATTTCCTAGTGGTTCTTTCTTTATGTTTTATGGTTAGCTATTCTCAGAAAAGTGAAACACTTTTCTTTAAAGATTTTTAAACTACCAGAATAATGAAAAGTAAGATATTGTGAACTAATAATAAAAAGATGTCATTTCAAATCTTTAGGATCTCTAAATGACCTAGCTACTTAGTCTATAAAACAGAATAAAAATCACTACCTCTGTTATGTATAATGATGGCTTACCATAATGTCTTGTCAAAATGCTTGATATTGCACAAACAAATTCATCTTATGTTGGTGAAGGTGAAACCAGTCTTTGTTGAATTAATGTTTGCCATTAGGTTACTCATGATTAGATGCATTTCCTTTCAGGAAAAATGTTGCTACTGCAGATGAACAAAAGTGTCTTATTTTTCTCAGGAAAAGCAACAACAGTAAAAATAACAAGAAATAACCTGGTTTCATTTTTCATCTTAGTTGCCAGAAAACTAGAGCAAAATTCAAGTCCCCAGTTTTCAGCTCTTTTCAGGTACCAAGGTGCATTTGTTCTTATGGGTCACTTCTATTTTCTTGTACCCAATGTTAAAAATCTGTTTTCAATTCTTAGAGACAATGAATTTCTGTAAAAGATTTAATTCTCTATTGACTTAGCAAAAAAATAATAAATAGCAAAGTTAGTATACTTTTGAATATTTGCAAGTCATCAGTGAACTGATCTCTTAAGATCATCTGGAGGGTAGGACCGCCTTCCTTGCTCTTACATTTGTACACACAGGGTCAACCAAGTACATTGCTTGACTTCTGGAAGGGCTCAATCATTATTGACCAAAATGAGTGAACTTACACAAAGAAATTGTGAGGTGATTTTATAATCTCTCTCTCTTCCAGTTGGAGCCAAAAATAAGTCACCATCTGTACTATATTCATGCTTTCTGATTTAGCTAGCAGGTTCAGGTGGGAGACAAATTTTAAAAATGAGAAGGCAAATGACTTCAACAGGAGAAAAACAAAAATAATTTTTAGAACTTCAAATTGAATTTAAGATTAGCCACTATACCATAATTGAGTTTGAAATCAGGGCCTTAAAAAGACCTGTCGTAGTGAATGGAAATACATTATGCCTTTTGAAACCTATACTACATTATCCCTTACTTGCTGAACTTCAAAATCA
Source organism: Hylobates moloch (assembly GCF_009828535.3). Classification (NCBI taxonomy): domain Eukaryota; kingdom Metazoa; phylum Chordata; class Mammalia; order Primates; family Hylobatidae; genus Hylobates; species Hylobates moloch. The sequence continues at coordinate 113,904,802 of NW_026652278.1, forward strand.
AGCAGCCACATTACAGCAAAGTCTTTCTCTGATTTTTATTCAGTGAACTATTTGAAGTGCTTTTAATAAAAATTGTAGAAATCACACAAGTATCAGAATACAGCATGTTCATATGCTTGATCTTGAAATTCGGCGACTTGGGCCTATATTAATGTAGATTCTATCTCCACTGGTAGGACTTACAACTGTTTTTCCTTGCAATTGTCAATAATTGCCTACTTTTACTAATTTCTTGTCTTATAATTAATTGCTTAGTTTTAATGTGACTTTAAGGAATCATTGAAAAATATCATCAACTAGCCATAGATTCCCACTAACCCCCAACCTCATTTTTCATTCTGACCTGAGAACCAAGCCTTTTGTCCAAATATACACAAAGTATAAAATCATTTCCATCAGATCTGGAAAATTTTTAACCACGATACTTACATACAATTCACTCCTAGGAATTAGCCGTCACAGTCAGGCATGAGTTAACAGAGAGCGAAAACCTGTTCTCCCATTTTTCAAACATTTCTGGGGAGAGATGAATTTTCATATTGCAAATTTATATGAGAGTGAATCAGGATAATCTCTCTCTCTCTCTCCCATCCCACCTTTCTCTGGGTGTTAATTATGCATTGAGAAGCTTTTTAAAGACACAGTTCAGTATTTTTTTACTGACTCACTATTAATAAAATTACAGGTAGTAATTGCAGTCCTTGATTCCTTATGATAGCACTACTTTATTTCTAAATCATTTAAAAGTGATATAAGCAATTTTCTGAAAGTGCGAAAATGCACTATTCCTTGTACATGAAGGTACTATCACTGCCAACCATCAGCAGGACTTGCTTAGTCATTAGTCCTGTACTCCTGCCAAATTGATGTTGAGCCATCTACTTTCTCACCTCAACATCTGCCTAAGTTTAAGCAGGGATAGTACACATAATTATAAAGAAAACAGGAATATTTGGCCCAGAATCCAAAGCTAAAATGTGTCCTTTACCGTCCTGGCTTTCCCATGTGTTGAATTGTACATCTGAGAGAAACTGCAGAAACAGCCGAGTTTGATGACAGGGGAGTCCTCACATATAGCAAGTCTAAAATTTCATTAAGTGTTGTTTGGGATGCTATTAATGTTATTACTGTAATACAAACATCAAAGGAAATCAGATCACACACTCAGGGAAATCATTCCCTGCTGGAAATCCTGTTAGCTGACTTCAATTATGCTGTGCTTTTCCTCATTCAGAAGGCTGTGTCAGCCTCATTATCTGATCTCTAAATCACCTGCTTAATGAAAGTACACACATTTGAAACTCATCAAATTAAATAAAACAAAATTTGAATCTTGTGCTTGTTTGGGTTCAGATCACAGCAATATCAAAATTATTCTGATTGCTATAAGGGTGTCTATGGACAGTAGTTAAGGAGATAAGTAGGATTGAATCAAAATTAGAAAGAGAGCCTTTCTGAAGGGAAAGAAGGCTTACAGGAAACCAAAGTAGATGTTTCTTCCAAGATTAGCATCAATTTTGTAAAGTACAATTCAAGATCTGTTAACTTCCCTCCATCGTATTCCCATAAAGGAAAACAAGCATACAATATATGTATCGTTCTTTTGTTTTCACTTTTATTATGAAAAATGTTAAACATATAGAAAAGAAGAGAGAATAGCATAATAAATACATACATATCACCTTTAAAAAATAATTGTTGGTCAAGTGTAGTGACTCATACCTATAATCCCAGCACTTTGGGAGGCCAAGGTGGGAGGATTGCTCCAGCCCAGGATTTTAAGACCAGCCTGAGCACCATGGCAAGACTGTGTCTCTAAGAAAAATTTAAAAATTATCTAGGTGTGGTGGCACATACCTGAGCTACTTGTGAGGCTGAAGTGGGAGGATCACTTGAGCCTAGGAGGTTGAGGCTGCAGCGAACCATGTTTGCCCTATTGTACTGCAATCTGGGCAACAGAGTGAGACCCTGTCTCATAAAAAATTATTATTGTGGCATATTTGTTTCATAAATTTATTTTAAAACATTATGGAAACCATGATATTTCACCCCTAAATATTTTAAAATTCATCCCTGAAAAACCAGGGTATTTTACCATAACCCACAATTTTATTATCATACCTTATGAAAGTAACAATTATTCCTTATTAGCATTTAATTTTTAGATAATATTTAACATTCCTCTACTGTCCTAAAGAAGCCCTTTAGAGTTGGTTTATTTGAACCAGGAAATGCATTTACTCTTAAATATCACAAGTCTGACTTTAAGTTAAATGTATTCATGGGTGTATTAGTCCGTTTTCACACTGCTATAAAGAGCTACCTAAGACTGGGTAATTTATGAAGAAAAGAGGTTTAATTGACTTACAGTTCTGCAGGCTGTACGGGAAGCATGGCTGGGAGGCCTCAGGAAACTTACAATCATGACAGAAGGTGAAGGGGAAGCAAGCATGGTTTACCATGGCAGAGCAGGAGAGAGGGAGAGAGCAAAGGGGGAAGTGCCACACACCTTTAAACCATCAGATCTGATGAGAACTCACTCACTATCACGAGTATTGCAAGGGGAAAATCTGCCCCCATGATCCAATCACCTCCCACCAGGTCCCTTCCCTAATATTAGGGATTACAATTCAACATGAGATTTAGGTGGAGACACAGAGCCAAACCATATCGATGGATATCTTTATAAATTTTAACAATGCATATATGACTTTCAATTGTACATAAAATGTGGCCAAAGAAATAAATTCACCTCCTTATTTTTCAGACATTGAGTTGACTGTATCCAACATTTCCTAGCATTTAATTCAAAATGTTTTTGCTGTCTTTGTTTTAATTTCTACAAAACTATTGTAAGAAGCCAAAGAGGGGTGGAAATGTTTTCCGCTGCTAAACAAGTAGAAAAACCTTCTCACTATCTCAAAAGTTATGACACGTGTGTAGAAACAAATGTTAAGGGTAAAACGCCTTGAATATTCTGTATCACTCTGATACATTTTAGTCCAAAACATTGATTATGAAAATAACTTGATTCACTCAATACGTCTTGTGTAGGTCCTAGTAATTTCATTGGCAGCTATAGAAAGGAGCTATTGAGAATATTCAGACAGCCTCTCAGAACTTGTCGAAGAGGCCCAGCTGCTAGCTGGTGCCTCAGATCTGTGGGACACACTGTGTCTGCACCTTGCCAGCCAGGATTGGTTGGGGAGAAACTGAATGTGTCACCCAACAGGCTCTTCCTAGTGGCCTCACAACATGAGAATGTGGATAGCTTACTTTGGAGAGGAATCCAGAACACATTTTGCCCTCCACTTCACTGCAGCATGCCAGTCACTGGTATGTAACATTGGATCAAGGCAAGCCTGGGAACACGCTTTGCAAGTGAAAGTTTCTCATCCCCAGTAACTAATTCTTCATCACTGACCCACCAACTGGGTCAATAGTTTTGGATCCTCCAACGACATATGTAACCAAAGTTTGCAAATAACACTAACATGACTATGCAAATTGTGGATTTAGCTAGTGAGATCTGTTATCTACTTATGATAATGTACTAACAGTACTGGTTATAATTCAGAAAATGAAGAATTTCCTGTTAATTTGTGCAAAATAAGTATTTCCTCAAGAAAAGTCATTTAAGTTTTAAAGTGCTCTTAAATAAGGAAAGCCTGCTGTGTTCTTGTCCTGTGAGATGGCAGAGCAATGATTTCCAAGCATGAGTTCCTGATATCTTCTTAAGTTCCCCCACTCCACTGCCACCAAAATGAGAAAAATAAGAGCAATATTGTGAGCTGCTTTTCTGTTTTGTTTTGTTTTGTTTTGTTTTGAGACAGCTCACTCTGTTGCCCAGGCTGGAGTGCAGTGGTGCGATTTTGGCTCACTACAACCTCTGCCTCCGGGGTTTAAGCAATTCTCATGCCTCAGCCTCCCTAGTAGCTGGGACTGTAGGTGCATGCCACCTCGCCCAGCTAATATTTTGTATTTTAATAGAGATGAGGTTTCATCATGTTGCCCAGGCTGGTCTGGAACTCCTGAGCTCAGGCAATCTGCCCACCTTGGCCTCCCAAAGTGCTAGGATTACAGGCATGAGCTACCGTGTCCAGCTTGTGAGTTTAAGTTAAATTTATTAAATTTAAATAACTAATCTCTGGTCTGAGACTATCTTTTTATTTTTTTGTGTGTCTTTTTTAATGTTAACATTTTTCTTCTTTTATGAGATGATGATGATAGTTGCTAATAGCATGTTAGTGGTCTTGATGAAATTTAAAGTTCATAACCCTATATAATTTTCATATTTAAAAAGTATATGTTTGTGTTTTGGTTATTTATTGCTATATGACAAACAACCCCAAATAGTAGAGTCCTTGAACAATAATCATTTATTTGTTCATGATTTTGCAATTTGGGATAGGACCTGATGGTGTCTCTGCTCCATATGGCAGCCAAGTGGCTCACCTGGGGCTGAAACACCCACTCCTAAGACTCCAATGATTAGTGCTGGCTGTCAACTGGGATCGCAGTGGGCTGTGAGACTGCCACTCTTACAGACAGATTGGTTAATGTGAACGTGTGACAGATTTCAAGCCAAGGAGATAGAAGGGAAAACAGTGAAGTGAGGAAAAATCTTTTAGGAAGTTTATTCACTCTAAAAGTGATACACAGGAAAACCATCTTTTTGTTGATATTATTCTGTTGGATGTTGCCACATCTGCAGAGAATGCCTGCAACTAGGACAGCCATCATAAAACCATGATGGAAATAGACCAAAACTAAAGCCAGCACACTGAGGTTGGCAGCACATAAAGACAGAAGGAACCTGAGTCTCTTGTGTTATGAGCTGCTTCAATTAACCATCCTTGGAGCCACCCTACTTATGAAACAACTATGTGAAATAAATGTTCTTCACTCTTTCAATCTGAAGAGTCATGGTTATGTTTTCTTTCCTTTTACTTACAGCCAAAAACATCACCTTAACTAATTCATGTGTTGTTGCTTAAGTAAACATTTGCATAAAGAACAATTAAGAAACTAAAGGAAACAAATAAGTGTCTAGAATGAGGATAACTTTACAATACTGAGTAACAGGAGCAAACTAACGCATGAGAGGTTCATTCCAAAGAAGGTATTATTTTCTGAAAAAGATAGTCCCTGTCAACCACACCAAATAGTGTTGGATCATACTCCTTTTCAATTTCTTTCAGTCTTTCTGTACGATCTAGAAAAAATTCTCGATCTAATGCTAGACTGTCTTTAACCTTTAAGATTTTCTAGCCTAAATTTTTAGCAAAAAGAAAACAGGCCTCAAGCTCAAATCCCCAGGTAGAAATGGTATTTAGCTAGAAATTAGTAATATCATTTTGCTTTAGTTGAACTTACTTACTTTTATGGTTAATCTATTAATGGCAAATTAATTGTTTTTCTGTTTATGGTAATAATATAAAGTATCTATGTTTAAAGTAAGAAGTATTTAATTTAAAGATAAGTGTTGGCTGGGTGCATTGGCTCATGCCTATAATCCCAGAACTTTGGGAGGCTGAGGTGGGTATATCACCTGAGGTCAGGAGTTCAAGAACATGCTGACTAGGAGAGTGAAACACCGTCTCTACTGAAAATACAAAATTAATTAGCCAGGCATGGTGGTCCATGCTTGTAATCCCAGCTACTTGGGAAGCTGAGGCAGGAGAATCGCTTGAACCCAGGAGTTGGAGGTTGCATTGAGCCAAGATCGTGCCATTGCACTCCAACCTGGGCAAGAGTTAAACACCATCTCAAAAAAATAAAAATAAAAATAAATGTTAAGTAAATATTAGTGTAGCTGGGGCAAAGACATGACAAAAATTATGAAGTGGCCCAGGGATGCCTGAAGTTTGGAGACTACTAGCCTAGGGTGTTTGATAAACTACTGGAGTAGAGAGGGTGCAAAATTACTGCATACAGCATGGCCGTCTGGCTGGAACATTACTTTCCAATGAGACTATTTATGAGGATCTCTCTTATATTTCATCTCAGATGGATTTTCCCAGATGAATTCGCTCTGAATATGGCATTCCCACCATCTACACTGCACTTTCATTGCTGCATCTTTATCTTGGCGTTAATGGATCAATATCTCAGGTTTTGATGCCTCCATGAAAGAATTAAAGTGTCTTGTTCTTACTTGAATCTTCTTTTTGTTATTATTGCCACCTTCCTTTGCCTGTACTTCCATTCTCCACTCAGTTCAAGCTTTTATTAATTTCATATCTTTATTAATTCTGATTCCTTTGAAGGAAATGTGTCTCTCTACTCCAACTCTGCTCGTCAAAATCATGTCCATCTTTCAAGGACCAGCTCAAAAGCCACTCTCTGTGTGGAGCCTTCTCAGATCTCACTGCAGTAGGAATGAGTCTCTTCTCCCACAGCTCCCTTCCAAAGCTCTGATGAAAACATGTTTCACAACCTGCCTGTGAATTGAGTAGATAAGGAGCTCCTGGAGAATGAGGAATTTATTTCAATTATCTTTATCTTATTACCAGAAGCCTAAAAGTTGTTAAATTGCATTGATCTAGAATTAAATCATAGTTTTAAGTTAGTTTGGAATGATTTGGTGATGATTTTTATTTTAAAATGCCCTTCTGTCATTTTTGCAATAGTTTATATCCATTTTTCTTTATGCTTTGTTTTCTCAAAAAAATGGCTCTCCAGTAATGAAAGGGATTTTAAGCCAGTATATCACAATAAAAGGATATTATTTTAACTATCCAAGAGCAATTTTATTTCATTTTGGAAGACATCAGAAAATGCTGAGTTATCTTCTTTAGACACCTATTTCAAATTTTTACATCTTGTATTTATAGGAAGTTTTTCCTCATATTGAACTTAGACCATTCAAAGCTTCAGTTTAACTTGTTTCTTATTATTCTAGTCTCATAGTCACCATAAGAAACAGCTGGTCACCATCCACTTAATCTGTTCCCATCACAGTAAAAAGCCAGCATATCTAAATGTCCTATGAAAAGCACACACAATTTTACCTTTTAGCCAACAGTCAGTAGATATTTTGTATTAACAGGGTAAGTTATTGATTACATTTTTGTTTTTGGTATGAGCATATATCTCTTCTTTAAACAGAGAGATCCTAAGATTATCACTGAGAAGGCAGTTTTTATCAGAGAAGTTCAGAGAGACAATCTAGTATAACGTATTTGAGGATGGAAATGGATTAAAGTTAGTTTGTAGAAAAAGAATGTCAATAAATACAAAAGAATGTTCACAGGTCACCAATATGATGTGAAAAAACAGATGATTATAGAGAAACTGCACAAAGTTTACATTCTTGCAATTCTTGAAGTACCCAGGTGCCCAGCTGGAATTTGGCCAAAAGAGAAGAGGTTTCCACTAAAGCTTAATAGGGCATGCATCATTTCTGGGCACCCTGCCAGTAGGACTGTCTCCCCACACTGATGACATTATAATGAGAAAAAGTGCATGCAAATAAAGTAAATACTATTTAGAGGTGGAGCCATTCATAGTCTGCTTTGGAGAAAGATTTGGGAAGATTGGGAAGGAGATAAGACAGTTAAATTACGGATGCACTCTCCAGAGAACTTGGGGAAAGTGTTTATCTGTTATTGCTCCCAATAACTGGTTGAAACCAGTGTGGATAGATAATAAAGGATACAATTGCCTATTTGTATTCTCCTTTCTAGCCATTGACATGGCTGACTAGAATAAACTTCTAACAGAAAAGTAGGGAAGCTCAGCCACCTGGTGAGCACTGTAATTTTATTTGGGTTTAATGCAATTGAAACAGCTTAAAGCTTAGATGACTTTACCTGTCCAAGAAAGTTGTAGCCTTCCAGAGAAAGGGCAGAAGGAGTCGAAATGAGAATCAAAATATGTCAGAAATTTAAAAGTGTACTGATAAAAAGAAATAAGAAAGTGATGTATTGTTTGTTGCTTATTAAAGTCATAGAGTTGAACAGACTTCGAAAAATCCACTGAATTGATTTGTCTAACTTGCTTCAGATTTACCTAAACATTTTAGGTAAACAATTATGTGCTTAGATTTGATATCCTAAAATATTTATTAAGAGACTCTTATTAAAACAGTTACCAGATATAAATATCTTAGAACAATGCCTGGCACATAAAAGGACCCAGATAAGATTAGACATTAGTCTTAATAGCTCTCACTAAATGTAAAATGTTAGGCTAAGTACTGTGGGATATAGACAGAGGACAAAGACATAGCCTAAGCTCTCAGAGATTTAAATCTAAGGGCTCCATGGAAGGCAATTCTGTAACTTTTCTGATCATACATTCTACTATAGGGGTCCCCAAAGCATTGAGCTTGACATCTATTCATTTTCTCCCTGTCATCCTCCACTCTGAAAGCTCAGAGGCTTCCCCAAGAGAGAGGAGATCATGGGGTACAACTATTCCCATCCTCCTCTTCAACAACATGTTCAACCCATCCTTCTTGCAAAACACACACACACACACACACTCCTCCACAAAATTGTTAATCATGAGACTTTGGAAAGATAAAAATATTTTGGTCTTGTATAGTGGTTAGGTTTTTGTACAATATTGAATGATGTAAATATAACTGTTAGGGAGAAATATTTAAATTTGTTAGGCAGTGCCTCAAAGACAGCCTGATTTTCACATATACTTTTAATTCTCAAGGGATAGCATGGAATCACATTCCTCATTAGATCATAGTTTTTCCAGAATGACTGAGTTAATAATCTGAGAAGCAATTTCCAGTCATCTGTTTTGATATAAAATGTTAAAAATCTTAAGTTCTCTTGGCTAAAGGATTTCGGAATACAGTTAGTTTATGGTTTGGAAGCCTATTTAATACAAATACGTCTTTTTTAATGTATAGCACACCCAGACAGAAATACATTTTGTTAGCCACAATCTTGACTAATACAGGAGGCAGCCACCCAGAGGCTATGTCACTGATTCATGACAATATCAGAAGGGGTTCTTTAACTCAGACCTATGTCTGATAACAAAATGGCTAATGAGAATGAATGAGTTCAGACTCTGGGATGTGAACCAGATGCGTTTTACCATATAGTTAATTTGGATTCAAATGTTTACGACTATGAATGCCATACACCGGGGTTCTATAGGTTGGTTTCCTCTGAAAGCAGAGCCTGAGACAAGAACTCAGGTCAGGTGGTTTATTTGGGAGATGATCAAGAGTAAGGAGCAAGAGAATGAGATGGGAAAAGGAAAAAAGCCCTATCTATGGCATGTTATAGAGATCACTGCTATAAGCAGTAAGATACTTGATTCCACTGGGAAATCTGGATAATGTCTTCCAGAATTGCCCACTTGAAAACAGGGGACTGGATCATTTATTCATGAGCTGTGTCATCTATTGTTTCAGGGTTAACTCAAGGTCATTAATGCCCCCACTCTCTGGGGCTTATGCTTGCATGAAGATAAAGGAAGCCACCTCCTACAGACAAGATCCCGTGTAAAGATCTTGTCTTTACAAGATCTGCCCACTTGAGAGTGAGTTGTCCACTGCTGCAGCTCAACGTCAGAGGCAGGCCGAGGGCACCAAGAAGGTCAGCTGCAGGGGTTCTGCCAGCCGTTGGTGCACCTCCTTACTAAGCAATGCGTGATGGAGGGTGGAGCCTAGCTCTACTGCATCTGGTGTGTGCTCCTTTTTTTCAGACAGCCCACAGTACTTCAGGCCTCTGATCTCAACCTCTGCTTGTGCCCTGGCACAAAATGAAGCCTTTGGGCCTCTTCTGACTTCCTGTTAACTGATGTCCACAGAAGTCTTTAGTTTCTTTCAAAATGCTCTGTGAAATGGTAATTTTGTACAGCAGTAATGGCTAAATAATGCACAGGACTCTATATCTATCTCTCTCATCTGAGAACATCCTTTGACAGTGTGTCAGCTGCATTTCTTTTAATGCTGCAACCAGCATAGTCCATGCCCTGGACTATGCAGGTGTATAGGGATGTGCAGGTGTATAGGGATGTGCAGGTGTATAGGGATGTGCAGGTGTATAGGGATGTGCAGGTGTATAGGGATGTGCAGGTGTATAGGGATGTGCAGGTGTATAGGGGTAGGGTTTTTAATCCCTTCTGGCGAGAAAGTTCGCTTTCTCATGGAATCCAAGCTGAGATGGCTTTTCCTTTCTTGAAAGCACCAGAACAATGGTTATGTCCTAATAAGATGCAGTGCAAGCGTGTTACTATTTAACTATTTCATGCCCATCATGGTGTGGACTACAGTTGCATAAAAGCTAATGTGAGCAATTTCCAGTAGCAAAGACTTCTGTGAATCTCATATGATTTATATTAATACCATCCTTAGCCTCTTAAGTTATCTTGGAATAAGGCCCAGAACTTTGCTTTTTAGATAATGTCAAGTCCAGTGGCTCTCAGCAGATGGCAATTTTGCTCCCCTCTCTGAGGGGCATTTGACAATGTCTGGAGACATTTTTGATTGTCATGACTTTGCAGGGAGGCTACAGGCATCTAGTGAACAGAGGCCAGAGATGCTGCTAAACATTCTACCATGCACAGGACCAGATCTCTCACCCCTCAAAAAAGAACTGTCAGGTCTAAAATGTCAGTATTGCCCATGTTGAGAAACTCTGGTCTAGAAGCATTGACATTTTTTTTCTATTGACTTTTTCGGAAGATTAACACAGACGTTCTTTGTGACTTTTTGCAAATCATTGCACCTTTCCTGGCTTTTTTATTTGTTTGTTTTTTCATTTTTTGGTGTTTGTTTGTTTTGTTTTGAGACAGGGTCTTGTCCTGTCATCCAGTCTGGAGTGCAGTGGTGCAATCACAGCTCACTGCAGCCTCAACTTCCTGAGCCTAAGCAGTTCTCCCACCTCAGCCTCCTAAGTAACTAGGACCACAGGTGTGTGCCACCAGGCTTGGCTACTTTTTTCGATTTTTTGTAGAGATGGGGTCTCACTATGTTGCCCAGGCTGGTCTCAAACTCCTGGGCTCAAGCAATCCTTTTGCCTCGGCCTCCCAAAGTGTTGGGATTATAGATATGAGCCACCACACCTGGCCTGTTTTTTCTTTGTTGGGGAGAACATCGTCCCAGAAAATCTCTAAGGTCTCTTCCAACTCCGACATTTTGTGATTCTATGAATTTGCTCCTTCCATTACTACATTATTCTCCTTAAGTTTTTGACATCATAAGGCTAATCTGTTTTTGGAAAAGTTAAATGTAAATAAGAATTGATTCTTTAACATGTACCCTCAGAAGTAGAAAATTAATTATTGAGTTGCTGTTGAGAGAGCAGGATTACTGATTTAACTCTGCTGCATGATGAATTTTAATATATGTAAAAGATTAAAGTCATGGCACATTTAAGAATAGTAAGAGACAATTTTTTCTTTCCCAAACCTCATTACCCTTTGGCTATGAGTATCAGTGAGCTCTGTGAGTAGTCTCAAGACCAATTCAGAAGGCCCCAGCACAGAGCAGAAACAGGTTTAGGAGAGCATTGCTTTTGGAGTCTTGGGACCAGTGTCCTGATTGTCTATGTGCATGTATAGTGGTATAATTAGTGAGGGATCCTGGAAACATTGAACAGATTCTTTTCCTTCTACTTCAAGAAATGCATGTTTCTCAAAAAGAAAAAGAAACCTGTCTCAGGGAGTGCCATTACATTATTGCAACTATCTAGCAATATAAATACAGAGATTATTTCCTTCTGTTAGGCAACCCTGAAGATGAAAGATTACCTAGGAGGGTGTCCTTGTAGTTCTTATTGCTAAGATCTAGAATATAGAAGACATAGGAACAAGCATCTCTAAGATTGTGAGTCCAAAATAAGGAAGAATTAAGAAATATGGTAAATGGCAAGTTGCAATTGTATATTCTGGGATAGCTTCTTTTAACAGCCAAATGCTTCATCATTGCACTTACCAGGATGTTTGGAAAAAACAAAACAAAACAAAACAAAAAACCACTAGGCTCTGAAATGCCTTTCCATTCTCCAAGTCACCATTTTGCCAGCTCCAATTAAGGCTCTTCAAAATAGTGAACGCTCTCACGTTATTCCTGGTTTCAATTTAGACTCTTCCCAAGAGTCCTAGCAATGCACCAGTATGTAAGAAAATACCCCTCGGGATTGACTCAGTCTCTGGAGGCCCTTCTTCACCTGTGCTGCACCCCTCCCCAATTTATTTTGGTTTCAAAAGGCCAATGGATAAATGTTAAACGCCCAGCGCTGCAGTGTCATGAAATTCTAAGATTCAAAAAACTTTCGACAGAGCCTAATGCCAGCCAAAACTATGAAAATAGACTTTAACAAGGATAAAGGTAACATCTGCATTTGGTACTAAAATGAAAAACCTGACTACACACAAAATAGAGATCAATTTTCATTGCAATTCACATGAAAAATCCCTGAAGATATTAGTGGACTTAAATCTTAGTGTGACCAAGAAATATAATATTGATTAAAATCTATGCATTAGGCTGCATAAATAGAAAAACAGCACCCAGCTAAACAGAGATCATCGTCCTCCTGGGCAAATTCACACCCTGTTCAAGAATTCTCATTTTAAGAGGGAGACTGAACAATGGCAAAAGGCCCTAATATAATGTAAAAAGAACTATCAAGAAACTGAGGATGTTTATCCTATAAAGTAGGTGACCACAGAGAGATGTGACAACTATCCCCAATATTAGGCCCTTCCAGGTTGACTTGTGGGAGGAGAGGAATCAATCCAGTTTTGCTTCGGGAGCAGAACAACTGTCACTTGAGGCTATACGGAGGTAGAAGACTTTTGTCTTAAATGAAGTTTTCTAACAATTAAAAATTTCCGGGTATATAATTAACTACTTCCTGTAGTGGAAATTCCCTGTCACTATAACAGAATAAGCAGGGAATGTTTAACCACAAGTTAGGATAATAAACACAGGGCATCTAGGGACTAGATACTTCTAAAGCCCATTCCAACCCTAAGAAATGCAATTATTATTAATGCTTATTTGTATTTATGACTGCCCAACTTAGAGAGCTAGTAAGAGTGGAGGTTAGCACAGACTCTGGAGACAGACTATGTAGGCTCAACTTCCACAAGCCTTCTGCCATCTTAATAATTGGGTGACCTTGAGCAAAGTAACTTTACCTCTCTGCACTTCACTTGAGGAAACTGAAGTGCACAGAGGTAAGGTAACTCACTCTATCCCCCAGGCTGGACTGCAGTGGTGTGATCTCGGCTCACTGCAACCTCTGCCTCCCGGGTTCAAGCGATTCTCCTGCCTCAGCTTCCAGAGTAACTGGGATTATGGCCACCCACCACCACGCCTGGGTAATTTTTGTACTTTTAGTAGAGATAGAGTTTTGCCACGTTGGCCAGGCTGGTCTCGAACTCCTGACCTCAGATGATCTGCCTGCACTGTCCTTTCAAAGTGTTGGGATTACAGGAGTGAGCCACTGTGCCTGGCTTGTTCAACCACTTCTACGCAGAGTACTGCTCACCCATTTTCAGACTGACTTTAGAACCTCAACCTGCATCGTCATCTGTTTTTCAGAGGATGACAGATGGCATTCAGATGGCATTTCTCTGAGACAAATTATGAAACGTGCAGCAAACGTTTTCTTGTCCAACTAAGTTAAACACAAATTTACTGCCTTCTTGACAGTGAAATTCTTGAGGGATAAGAGAGCCACTGAAGACATGTATGCTTTTCTTTTTTAAAATTTTAATTTAAAATTTTTTTTAGAGATGGGGGTCTCACTGTGTTGCCCAGGCTGAAGTGCAGTGGCTATTCACAGCTGTGATAATAGCTCACTACAGCCACAAACTCCTGGCCTCAAGAGATCTTCCTGCCTCAGCCTCCCAAGTAGCTGAGATTACAGGCCTGTGCCACAACACCTGGCTCATGCATTGAGACCTGGTCCTGATGACCAGGTCTCAGGACCATTGAGCAGTGGCCATCAGTTCTGTCTGTTGTGAAGGCTAACCCTGTTTAGAATACATGATTCTCGAATTTGCATATCTAGATGTTCTTTCAAAAATGGCTAAAATTTATAAAACCACACAGGCTAAGGATAAAGCCCTCATTTTGCTGTTAGTTGACTAAAAGTGATTGGGATTATAAAATAGTAATGGACTCAAAATGGCTAATGATATCTTGTCTGTTCAGCAAATTCTTGTAAGAGCCAATTAAGGCGTATGTTCAACTTTTAGGGACCCTACCGACATTTCCTATTCACTTAAGTCTTCTTTCTATTCCTTGGGTCAGCTGTTCTCCTGGTACAGATTTTCTTGTGAATTATTCTACTCCATTATTTAAACTAAATCAGTAATATTTAAAAGCTGTGTATGTCCCACAATATCAACTTCCTCTATCCTGAGATAGCAAAGCATAGAAACTCTTAGGCAACTCTTCTGTCATCTCACCAAATGAAGTGGCATTACTGACACTTCCTTTGGACCTTGTTAGGAAATGCCCCGTGTACATGATGAATGAATAAGAGATGCTGAATCAAGAGGCTGCTGAAGACCAAGCTGCCAGAAGTGTCAGCACTTGCCAGCAGCTAGCACTAAATGTAGTAAGGGTGGAGGAGGTGAAGGTGAATGGGATCCTGCAGAAACTTTCTAAGTTATTTGTGAACAAACTAGTCAGTGTTATCTCCTTAATTGCTTTAAAATCTTTGTGAGTTAAAAGTATTCCTGAAGCAAAAACAAGCAAACAAAAAAAGCCAGTATGTATAACCTGACACCAATATTTTGTCACTGTTCATCACTTGTAATTTCAGGATAATTTTGATAAAAGAATACATGTTAAATCGGGACAAAAGTAAGTATAAGTCCAGTGGTGTGCTGGTAAATGTTTAACAACCAGCTCTATGAAAAAAAAAGTTTCTTGAGAAGCCCCGATTTTTAGCACTTGCTGATTTCTGTGATAAGTACTCCCACCACGGCTGACTTCAGGCCACCACTATGACCTTACCAAACATGCCGTTGGAAAGAGAGATGCACAGTCTGCTCTGGTGAGCAAGTCAGTCACTCATCCTCTCATTGGCGCGAATAACAGTACTTACTCTAATGACTGTAACAGGCTTAGCGCAATACACAAGGAAGCGATTGGTAGTAGTAGGAGAACCAGTATGTGACTATGTCATCTTAAGAATTATTCTCAATGTGAGATTAGTTTACAAAATTCGTCTTGAAAATGTTGACAGCTCTAGGCTCTGCTGTCCCCACATTCTTTTCTTTCTCTGTTCTAGAGTCCTTTCTTGGAAATATTCCCCCAAACAATCTACCCTACTCTGAGCCTTTCTCCAACATAATCAAGTCAAAAACATTCCAAAGTATAAATTTAAAATTCCAAAAATGCATGTATTAGAAGTTTTGTGCTACTTTTATTGTTGTAATGTTATATTTACATTGTAGTCATAATAGCAATAATGTATCTTTGTGACTGTTTTTCATGTATCTTCTCCCAGTTTGTCGTATTGCTGTAAATTACTCATTGTTACATTTAAAAATGAAGCACTTTTATTTAGGCATGCACCTCTTCAAGAAAACTCAATGCAGAAAATCAAAATTAAATAAATTTGGCAGTGATTGTTTTCTTCACAAAATGTATTCAGCAAATAAAACTGATTCTTAAATATCTAGCTTATTCATTAATTTAAAACTATTGAGCACTGTTATGTGTCAGACACTATTCTTGTGCTAGAAAAAGTGTAGAATGAGAAAAAAAGGTTCTTGCCTTTTTTTGTATATGGAACAAACTGTCTAACCTTTATGTATATTTAAAATAGAGCTCATTTAAAGAGAAATTATTTCAAGAATATACTTATTGGAAAAAAAATCAAGGCATAAACAGTGGGTATAAACCACAGGCCACAAATTCAATTGTGCGAGAATTTATATTTTGCTTTGATTATTCAGCTTTACCTCTAATTCCACTTGGATAGCAGCACCTTACCCTTGTCAATTCTTTGCTCCCCATCCCTCCCCAAACATCTCAGCATTGTGCCTCAGTCTTCAGAATGCCCGGGCATAGGAGAAAGTGCAATCTAGTCTATGCAGTCACTACTGAGATGCTTTCTTTGTATCTGAATGGCCCTTTCGGAACCACCAGAAGCCAGACCATGATAGATCAGGTTGAGGATGCAGAAATATTTCTACCGCGGTCTTGCCACATGAGGCACAGATATTTCTGTAAAGTTGCCTATGGCCCTTCTACCTAAAAGCCCATGCACTCTTTTCCTATCTTGGCCTTTCTACTTCCACCCTGGGACTCTGCCCAGAAGGAGAAGGAAAGATATATATTTTTTTTCTTTTCGGCCAGGTTTCTATTCTGTGGTACTTCTCTTTCTCCTCTTCATCTCCCAAACACACACATATTTACACACTTGGCAATGAAAATAGGATCTACCTGAAATGAAGAGAATATCTTGAAAGGGAAAAATTCAACTAATATTACAAAACTGTCTCATATATATTGTCTATATACGTATAAGTCCTATGATCAAATTTTTGTGAAGCAAAATGTTTCTATGACCTCAAAAAGTGAGTTGTATAACCTGAAACATAAAAAGAAATGTGTAATAAATAAACATCTCTGTAACTCTTCTTCACTTCTCCTCTACTTTGAAATAATATTCAGAAAATTTTATCATGAAGATCTACAAATATTCCTGAAGAACTAGGATAAAGTACATCTCAATAAAAGTAAGAGATCAAAATGAAAAATACCCTCTTCCCAAATATGAATCTTAAACAAAAATCAGAAAGCAAAGTTAAAAAATGTAAATAGTAAAAACAAAAAACAAAAACAAATCAAACCGAAACAACAACCCAGAAGACAAAACTCTTTCAAAATGCCCTTCTTTGTGAGCAGAGTTATCAGTGCCACCTCTTCCCATGGGCTGCCACCAGTGATTTTTTTTTTTTTTCATGCAACTGCAGGGCTTATCTAAGGCCTTTATGTGATTCTAAATATATTCAAAACCCAGAAGCAAAACCTTTCTAAAAATGGTTTCAATCCCAGAAAAAAAAGGTACAGCAGATTCTTTTTAAGCTCTCCAGCCGTATTGCTATAATAGACTGTGATCCTGGCCAGTGCTGGGCTGAGGACCGCAAGACTAGACTCCCGGGTCACTGGTAGCTCTCAGAGGCCTCTCGAGTGCTGTGTGTAAAATCAGAATCTGATCTACTTTATCTTGGACTCTGAGGTCTCAGTCACTGCCTTTTATATTCCTCCGAGTTCACCCTGTCAGCATCAATCCACTCCAATCGAGCAAAATGCAACTAACTGCACATTCTATACAGAGCCACATTTAATAAGCGGAAAATGAACAAAGCAGTATTACTATAGCTGCACTAGGAGAACGTTATGAAACAGGAGGGCCAAAGGGGGAACAGTGCCCCCATGAAATGTTAAGTGAGGTGGTGCACAGACCCAGGGGTTTCCTGAGACTAAGTGAACCCTGACCACCACAGATGCCAGGCTTCTGACTGGACATTTTAGCTTTTTGTTCAGTGAAATGAAAAATTCGGGATGAGAGATAAATATACATTTGTAATCACTAAGAAATTCCTAATGATTTTAAAGGTCTGCTCCTTGCAATTCTGACTTCTTGGTAAATGGAAGCTAGGACAAAATGGCTCTGTTAAAATGGACTGAAGCTTTCTTCTCCAGTTCCCCAGGGTTAGAGCAGAATCTGTGTCTAATGTGTCTCCAGGACAGACCCCTTGGTTTTAGGAGGTAGCCCGTGTGTCTGGGATCAGTCCTGCTGATGTGAGTCCAGTGATCCTCCAGCTTGACCTGGGGTCATCCTGACAGGACACTCCATGCACAATACCTCACAGCAGGCTCCAGGTATCTGTTTAATCACATGAAACGCTGTGGAGGGGAGGTGGGGCATGTGTCCACAGAGAGGTTTTCAGTTGCTTTCCCTCCATTAGCACCTGTGTGACTAATCCCCTCACTGGTAGGTAAGTACTTCTGGAGGGACTTTGGCATCTCTAACCAAAACCTGAGGCACACACAGAATTAACATCAGCATTTATATCATGTCTCACTAAAAATAATTTAACATACTTTTACTTCATTTTGTTCCCCTTCCCTTCCATCCATTATATTGATCTCATCTGTAGAGTTTGCCCTCCGTATCTGCAGATTCCACACCCGAAGATTCAATCAATCGTTGATCTAAAATATTTGAGAAAAATAAAAATAAAATAACACAACAATAAAAATAATACAAATAAAAATATAGTATAGCAATGATTTACATACCATTTACATTTTATTAGGTATTATGAGTAAAATAGAGATGATTTAAAGTATACAGGAGGATGGTGTAGGTTATATGCTAATACAGTACTACACCATTTTATATCAGAGATTTGAGCATCTGTGGATTTTGGTATTTGTGGGGGTTCCTGGAACAAGTCCCACTGGGGGCACTAAGGGATGACTACATGTCATTCCAGGTAATTAATTTTCCAAATCTCCGCTTATTTGCACTTCATAATAGCCGTCTACTAATGCATTTGCTCACATTGCTTCTTACATTTCAACATTCTTCCTTCTCTTCTGGTTTTTCTTCTTCATGGAGAACATATCCCAGTAATTCTCTCAGGAAGGTTCTGTGGATGATGCATTTTCTGAGTCGTTACATGTCTGAAAATATCATTATTCCCACTTTGTTTGGGTATGGCATTCTGTGGTCAATGTCATTTTCCTTCAGAGCCACTTAAAAATATTTTTATTTATGCGCTATTTTGCATATATTTTTCTTTTGTACATATATGTGGGTATATGTGCATACAAAGGCAGTATGTGTGATATTGAATTTGGAGTAAAATGTAAAATAATGAAAACCATAAATAATGAATACTAAATTATTAATAAAGCAATACTCATAAAGCAAGATCCAACTTAAAAAATGGAAATATAACCAATAATACTGAAATGGTTCATGTGTTCCTGCCCAGGCCTCACCCCTGATCTTTTTCTCTTCCCACTGTCACTGCTCTCACAAATAGTCTGGGAATCTGTGTTTACTGTTCCCTTGCATTTTCCCCACAGTTTTACTATAGACGTATACATCTCTAAACATCATATTTAATTTTATTTGTTTTTGAATTTTATAAAAATGGGGCCATGCCATAAATAGTTTTCTGTACTTACTGTTTTATTTTACCTTATGCCAATTTAAAATCCTATAGCAATGTACAAAATTTCCACAATGCCACATTTCCTCCAACCTTGGTATTATCAGACTACTTAATTTCTCTCAGTCTATGAGATATAAAGTACATCTCTTATGGTATAAATTCTCATTTTGGTTTGATGGAATTTGCTTATTATTGTTTTTTTTTGCATCTGTATTAATAAATGTAACTGGCCTATATTTTTTCCTTTTTCTTGCTGTCCTTGTCTGGTTTTTGTATCAAGATTATAGTAGTTTTATAAAATGTTTCCTTGTCATCTTCCATCTAATGTTGCTGATGAGAAATCTCTCGGTCTTCTAGTCTGTCTTTAAAACTTTAAAATTTCCTACCTGAAGGTTGTTGAGATTTTCTCTTTTTTTTTTTTTTTTTGAGGCGGAGACTCGCTCTGTTGCCCAGGCTGGAGTGCAGTGGCACAATCTTGGCTCACTGCAAGCTCTGCCTCCCAGGTTCACACTATTCTCCTGCCTCAGCCTCCCGAGTAGCTGGGACTACAGGTGCCTGCCACCACGCCTGGCTAATTTTTTGTGTTTTTAGTAGAGACAGGGTTTCACCGTGTTAGCCAGGTTGGTCGATGGTCTCGATCTCCTGACCTCGTGATCCAACCGCCTCAGCCTCCCAAAGTGCTGGGATTACAGGTGTGAGCCACCGCGCCTGGCTGAGATTTTCTCTTATTTCTTGTTGCTCTAAAATTTTGTTATAGTGTATCTAGATATAAAGATTTTGTTCTTGGTTGTGGTGTTTTGTGCCATTTTTGGCACTCAGTAGGTTCCTTTAGCCAGGGAACAAAAGTCTTCTTTCATTCTAGAATTTTTCTTCTACGGTTTCTGTGACTATTGTCTCCCTCCTTCTGGAATTCCTACTAGACCAAAGTTGGGACGTTTGGAGCTTGACCAGAATGTAGGAGGCACCCTTTCCCTATACAAAAAATGATATTAGAAATGGTTCTTTATAGCAGCATGATTTATACTCCTTTGGGTATATACCCAGTAATGGGATGGCTGGGTCAAATGGTATTTCTAGTTCGAGATCCCTGAGGAATCGCCACACTGACTTCCACAATGGTTGAACTAGTTTACAGTCCCACCAACAGTGTCAAAGTGTTCCTATTTCTCCACATCCTCTCCAGCACCTGTTGTTTCCTGATTTTTTAATGATGGCCATTCTAACTGGTGTGAGATGGTATCTCACTGTGGTTTTGATTTGCATTTCTCTGACGGCCAGTGATGATGAGCATTTCTTCATGTGTTTTCTGGCTGCATAAATGTCTTCTTTTGAGAAGTGTCTGTTCATGTCCTTTGCCCACTTTTTGATGGAGTTGTTTGTTTTTTTCTTGTAAATTTGTTCGAGTTCATTGTAGATTCTGGATATTAGCCCTTTGTCAGATGAGTAGGTTGCAAAAATTTTCTCCCATTCTGTAGGTTGCCTGGATTCACAATAGCAAAGACTTGGAACCAACCCAAATGTCCAACAACAATAGACTGGATTAAGAAAATGTGGCACATATACACCATGGAATACTATGCAGCCATAAAAAATGATGAGTTCGTGTCCTTTGTAGGGACATGGATGAAACTGGAAAACATCATTCTCAGTAAACTATCGCAAGGACAAAAAACCAAACACCGCATGTTCTCACTCATAGGTGGGAATTGAACAATGAGAACTCATGGACACAGGAAGGGGAACATCACATTCTGGGTACTGTTGTGGGGTGGGGGGTGGCGGGGGCGGGGACAGCATTAGGAGATATACCTAATGCTAAATGACGAGCTAATGGGTGCAGGAAATCAACATGGCACATGGATACATATGTAACAAACCTGCACAGTGTGCACATGTACCCTAAAACCTAAAGTATAATTAAAAAATAAATAAATAAATAAATAAAAGAAAAAAATAAAAAAAGAAAATTTGGAAACCATAAAAAAAAAAAAAAAGAAATAGTTCTTAACTTTTTTCTTTTTCTTCAGACTTAACATCTTTTTATCCCTTTGCTGCACTCTGGGATGTTTTTTGGTCTTGATCTTAAGCTCATTCATTTGTCCTCCAGCCTTGTCTATTCTGCTATTCAAGCCACCTATTGTTATTTTGTATTTTAATAATCAGGCTTTTCAAAATATGTGATGTCTAATTAATTAGTTTTATAAATGTGATATAATCTCAGTTCTTTCTGGCAATTTCAAACACATGGAACAAAAAGTTGGATTAAAGAAAACTAAAATAATGTAATAAGATGCAAGAAATTGAATGGGGGAGAAGGAGTAAAAGAACCAGCTAGAAACCGCGATAAGTAGAAAGCAAACAGGATAAAATTGAAGGAACGATCCTCAATGTAATCAATAAATGTACAATATAAATGTAACCAGCTCATGAAAAGAAAGAGACTCTAAGACTGTATAAAGTAAATCCAGCCACAAGCTGTTTACAGGAGATATATTTGTTAAAAATAGCTCAGAAAGTTTTAAAATCAAAGTATAAAATAGATATCACAAGCTGTGGAAATAGAAACTCATAATTACCATTTAATGCTATTTTATCCTTGATTAAAATTAAGCTGACACCAGAGGCCACAAGTCTCAAATGGCAATTTAGTGAAGAACCTTGAAAATAAGGGAGACTATTAATATAGATGCTATGAAAATGAATGCAAAGTGGTGAGTTCCATTACCTCCTATAATATGAATAAATGCAAAAACCGAAAATATTTACTAAACATCTAACTTAAGGACGCTAAGAAAATAAACATTAGTCAAGGTAAGTTGAAGCTTCTTTCTTGTCAGGTTTATGCTTAATTGTATATATTGCCAACATAAAATTGAGTTTCTGAGTCTATTTACAACAAAGGGAAATGAGCTTTCTGACAATGTCGAACAGTTTAATTATCCCAAAGATGGTTGACCTGTGACGTTGACCTTGAGACCATGAGACCTAATGTAGTTTGCTATAGGAACAGATTTTTTAGAATGTTTGTCATAGAAAACCATGCTTGCTCATCATGATACTGTAAATTTTGGTTTAGAAATAAATTTTAGTCACAAATCCTGTGATAAATAATCTACTAGTATCTCATTATTAGGACTAACCCAACCATTATGCCCATTATGATAAAGATTGTACTGATTTTCTTGGGATTGAGAATCTAGATTAAGGCAGTCCTTTTTTTCTTACAAGTAAATAACTAACTGTGCTTTAAACAAGTAAAAGCATATTTTTATAAGTAAATAAGTGAAGCAAGTTAACTTTAAAAATATTTTAGTATCTTAAAAATTATTAATACATAATACATACACAAGGTTCCACTTTTATTAGTTTTATATGATGCACCAAGGTTTGTCTTGGGCCTCAGAATTTAGCTAACGTATGTGTTTTAGTTTTCACATGGCCTTCAGTATTGTGGAGGCTGAGAAACCAAATACCTACTTCAATGTCATTTATTATTTTCCCCTAGAAAAGTTTCTAAAATTGTGCATAAAGCAAAAGCTGAAATAAAATGGAAATTCACAGGCAATTTATTGTCTTAAAAGCCAATTTTGTTGTTCTAATGCTACGTTTTAAGTCCAATGTTTAACAACAAATGTTTCTCAAGTGAATGTTTTAAGAATACAAAACACAACTGAAGATAATAACCTGAAGTCTGCATATAGATTCCGTGGGATCATGTCATTTAAAGTGCACCAAATCTTCAAATCCAGGAGTTAAGTCTCCTTTTTTTTCTCTTAGAGAAGACAACAAAATTAATAGTACACTGGCAATAGCACTAACAGCAGGAGCTTACACTGCCAGACCTGGTTTAAAAAGCCTCTTGTTCCTATACTAACTTTGGTTGGAAGAATAAAACTATTTGTTACTTAACACATCCAGTATATGTTCCCACAACAGCTGACAGTGTTAAAAAAAAAAAAAAGAATTATTGTCTCTGGACTATAGTGTCATACTTTTAAAATGCGACTAATAAATTTTAATAATAAAATTGTAATTATAACTAAACATTGATATGTATGTTTATATACATTTTCTTGAATCCCAGAGGATTGCTTTATGATGTTGATTTTTTCTTCAGCCTTGAGCTTAGCTATCTATTAATTTTTAACATTTAGCCATCAGCATTGGGCTAAAATATGTAGTTAAGTACAAACTTAGTTTTTTGTGTACCTTCTAGTATTTTTTAATGCAAATACAAGCAAAAGCTAGTATATATTCTTATTTTTTCTCTTTCTAACATAAAAGGTAACATACACACTCTTCTGTACTTTAATATACCAAGTTTAAAATACAATCCAGAATCTCAATTTTCCATGACAAACACAAATACTGACTAAGGCAGCTGCAGAATATTCCTACCAGATATAGTAGAATTCAATGTAAAAAAGCCTTAGAAGGCACAAAAATTTTCATACTGGTAAAATACATAATTAACCAAAAAAATAAAATGGCCACAAACTTTTATGCCTCTCTAACAACATGGCTTCAAAATATGTTAAGTAAAAATTGGTAACGCTACAAGGAATAATAGATGATTCCACAATTCTACTATGAGGCTTTAACATTAAAGTCTCTCAGAAAAGAACATATGATGTAAACAAAATATAAATAAGAATATAGAGAATTTGGATGACCTGGTTTCAAGCATGCTTTAATAGGTAAGTATGGAGAAAACGTTGTACTCAACAAAGGATACACATTCTTTCCAAACATACTTGAAGCATTTTTCAAAATTGCCCGTGTATTAACAAAGGAAATCTCAAGAAATCCCAAAGATTTATACTATATAGGCCACATTTACTGAGCACAATGTGATACAATTAGAAATTGGCAACAAAATTAATCCAGAAAGTTAGAAAATCTACATCTGTAAATTCAAAAAATAAAAACACTTCTAAACAAGTATTAGCTGAAAAAAGTAATCTAAATAAAAAGTTTAAATGATTCGGGACAGAAGTAACACCAAAGTTCTAAATACCAAAAGAAAAATTTAAAATAAATGAAGTAGGTGCAGCAAACCACCATGGCACACATATAGCTATGTAACAAACTTACACGCTATGGACTTGTATCCTGGAACTTAAAGTAAAATAAAAAATAAAAATAAAATAAAATAAATGAACTAACCTTTTGATTCCAGAAGATAATAAAGTTGACCCTTGGACAACACAAATTTGAAATGCGTGAGTCCACTTACATAGATTTTTTTCTGCCTCTGCCAGTCCTGAGACAAGACCAACCCCTCTTCTTTCTCCTTCTCAGCCTAATCAATGTGAAGATGATGAGGATGAAGACCTTTATGATGATCCACTTCCACTTAATGAATAGTAAATATATTTTATCTTCCTTATGTTTTTTTTGGGGGGGTGGGGGACAGAGTCTCGTCCGGTAGCCCAGGCTGGAGTGCAGTGGCACAATCTTGGCTCACTGCAAGCTCTGCCTCCCGGGTTCACGCCATTCTCCTGTCTCAGCCTCCCAGGTAGCTTGGACTACAGGCGCCCACCACCACGCCCGGCTATTGTTTTGTATTTTTAGTAGAGACGGGGTTTCACTGTGTTAGCCAGGATGGTCTCGATCTCCTGACCTCTTGATCCGCCCGCCTTGGCCTCCCAATGTGTTGGGATTACAGGCCGTGAGCCACCGCACCCGGCCTACGATTTTCTTAATAATATTTTATTTTCTCTATTTCTTTAAGAATAGAGTATATAATACATATAGCATATAAAATATGTGTTATTCAACTATTTATGTTATAAATAAGGCTTCCTGTCAACAGTAGGCCATTAGTAACTCAGTTTTGGGGAAGTCAAAAGTTACACAAAGATTTTCGACTGAACAGGGGATCGGTGCCCCTAACCCTCCCATTGTTCAGGAGTCAACTGTAAATGCCAAAAATAAGAAGAAATTAATGAAAGAAAACTAAAAGTTAATCAATAAGCTAAAAGGGAAAAGTAACACCAAGAACGAAAAATGCAAAGTGACTAGAGAGACAGGGAAAATTTACATTGTAAGAGAAAAATAGATTCACCTTTATACTAATAAATTTGAAAGCCTAAATAGAAAATGACAATTTTGTAGGAAAATACAAATTTTTAAAATTAGCTCAAGAAGATATGGATAACCTGAGTAACAGAATTGAAATTATAGCCTCCCTCCCCACCACCCTCCCAATGGCACCGTGCCCAGGCAATTTTATAGGTCATTTCTACCAAACCTTTAAGAAACAGATAGTTATTTCTTTTACAACTGTTTTAGAGCATAGATAAATTTGGGAAGCCATATAACTCATTTTATGGAATATAATCCTGATAAAAACAACTCTCAAAGAAATAATAAGCAATATCATATATGGATATACATGTAAAAATATTAATTGAATTCTGTAAAGTATTAAAAATGGGATTAGTGCCTCTTAAAATATGGCAAGTAGGGTTTGCCCCAAGAATGCAAATCAGCCTCGGTGGTTGAGAAGATATGAACCAATGGGACCCTGTCAGAAAAGATTAAAGGAGAATTTATGTAAACATCTCAAGAGAAGCCCAAAAAAGTTTTTATTAAATTTGACACCCATTTATGAAATAAACTCTTATAAAACTAGGAAACACCTTTAACTTGATAAAGGCTAGCTGCCAAAACCCAAGAGTAAACACCATATTTAATTCTGAAACTAGGCTAAGATTAGAGTCAAGCAAGTAAGGCACTCGCCTCAGGTGCAGAATTTAAGGGGGAGCACCACAAACTTAGGTAATCGGATAAATAATATTTTAATGCAGTATTTTTTAAAAATCAGTGTTAATACACAAGATGAAGACTTTAAAGTACCAAAATTTTAAATGAAAACCCATGCCATGCGGCTCGGAGCCCTACAGGAGCCATATACATAGTCTTGAGTGGTTTTATTTTTAATGGTTACTTTTTTCCAGAACATTAAAGTAGTTGAAAAAATATTGAAAATGAAACGTAGGTATATTAAAAATCACATTATTTTAAGTTTAAACTTTTATTTATATCCCAATCAGAATTTATTACATTTTTACTTTCTTGGATTTAAATGAACTCCAACTCATCGTAATATTTTCAAACTCTTTCTTGGCTTCTCAGTTGAGAACATAGCCATGTTTGACAATTTCTCCTGACCGAGTGACTGTATTAAATAACCACTAATAGGGCAAAAAAATAGGATACAGAATTTCTAAATTAATAGAAGGAAAAAAATGTCCAAGGAAAAATGGAAATCATTATAATAAAGTCAGAAAGGGTAGAAAAAAGGAAAATACCAAAAAAACCATCAAATAATATAACAAGAATCAGATTAAACATATTGATTTCATAGTAAATGTAAAATGATAGATTTCTCAATTAACAAAGATTATCAGATAGAGTGAAAAAGACATTCTGTACATACTGTTTGCAAGAGATACGCTTATAAACTGAAAGACCCTGAAACCTTGTCAATTAAATAACAAGGAATATTAGATAAACGAATACAAAAAAGGGAGCAGGATGGCAATATTAATATAAAAAAGTAGACTTCAAAGAAAAACACATTAAATGAGACAAAAGTATAAAGTCTAAATGGAAACTATAGTAGCAGCGAAACAACGTAATAGCAGTGAAACATAAGCAAAAACATTTTCAAAAGGACAAAATAAAATTTTACATAAATCATAATTAAAGTAGGAGACTTTCACTCATTTCTTCCACAGTTTGATCAAGTAAACCAAAAAATTTTTAAATGTATAATTATCAAATAATACCATTAAGAAGCTTGATTTGATTAATATATTTGAACTCTACAGAGAATATTCTACTCAAATGTCCATAAGACATGTACAATAAACAGCCACAAAGAAAAGTTAAATAAATTCTCAGACCAACAGGCCACATTCTCTTGTAAAGATATAATAAAATGAGAAATTTACAATAAAAAATGCACACAGGACTGGAAATTTACCAATATTGTACTCTCCTAAATGACTCCTGGATTAGAGAAAAGAAATCAAAATTAAAATCATAAACTATTACCCATACATGCGCGTACTATGTGCCAAGCACTCTTCTGCCTGCTAGAAATACAATAGTGAAGAAATAGAGTTGCTGGCTGGGGGCGGGGTTCATATACTCACAAACAATAAGCAAATAAACCAATAAGTGTTTGTGTGTAAAATCTCACAACAATCTTATGAGGTATTTTATTAGCTCAATATGACAGATAAGGAAATGGAAACAGGAAGAGGTTAAGTAATTAGCCCAAGATCACCTATCTAGTAAGTGAGAAGGCTGGGATTCAAATCTAGCAGCCTGGCTTCAGAGTCCACTACAGTGTGCAGCCTCTTGTATGTGAGAAAGAAGCCTATGCTAACAAATATAAAAATGTAGATTTTTTTCAGAAAACACAACTACTGAAACCAGTTAAAGAAAAGGTAGAAAATCCAAACAGACCAATAAACATGGAAGAAATTGGAAAGTTAATCAAATACATAATGTCTGTAAAAGCTCCAGGGTTAAATGGCTAATTAGTAATTATGTAATTCTTATGTTATTTTAAATAGTTCTGAGCCTCAATATTAATAGCTTCATATTAAAGCTCTTATTTTAGGAAGCTAGCATGGCCTTAACACCAAACTTGACAGAGGTAACACACGCATACAGACACACACACACACACACACACACAATTTTGGCTCATTCTCATCTAAAAATAGAAATAACAGCTAAGCTGTACATAGTGCTTACTAAGTGCCAGGCTATTCTTACATAGTGCCAGGATATGCTAACCAGCTTAATGCATTAACTCATTTATTCTTCAAAACAATGCTGTTTTCATCTTATAAAAGAGAAACACACCGAAGGTTATGGGACTTGCCCAAAATTACACTGCAAGTTAGTGGCAGGTAGTTAATGGCAAAGCTGGAATATCAACCCAGGAATAGAGACTTGGTTCAGAATTAGGAAATGTACTAATTCTACTCATTACATGAACAAAATAAAGTAGAATAACTATTATCATATGCATAAAGGCTGAAAAGACACTTGATAAAATTCAGTTTCTAATTAACGAAGAAAGAAACTCATGGTGAATTAGAAATTTTCTTAATATATTAGAGCAGTGGTCCCCAACCTTTTTGGCACCAGCAGCCCATTTTGTGGAAGACAATTTTTCCACGGACCAGTGGGGTGGTTTCAGAATGATTGAAAGCCATTACATTTATTGTGCACTTTATTTCTATTACTATTACATTGTAATACGTAATGAAATAATTATACAGCTCACCATAATGTAGAATTAGTGGGAGCCCTGAGCTTGTTTTCCTGCAACTAGACAGTCCTATCTGGGGATGATGGGGAACAGTGCCAGATCATCAGGCATTAGATTCTCAGAAGAAGCACACAACTTAGGTCTCGCATCTGCAGTTCACCATAGGGTTTGTTATGAGAATATAATGCTCCCACTGACCTGACAGAAGGCAGAGCTCAGGCGGTAATGTGAGCGATGGGGAGCAGCTGTAAATACAGATGAAGCTTCGCTTGCTTGCCTCCTGCTGTGTGGCCTGGTTCCTAACAGGCCACAGACCGTTGGGGACCCCTGTGCTAGAGAATACAACATAAAACAAAAGTAACAGTAAAACACCAGGTGCTTTTTCACCAAAATAGGTACATTAATGATCAATATTTAAAAATATATAAAATGGCAAGCTATACATTTATTGAGGGATAAAAAGGACTTCACACATTTATAGACAAAGAAATACCTGTATTTGTAATCAATTCACACATAGTCCCAATCTATGTTTTAAAAATAAACAGAATCCTGAGTTATTAATCTCCTTATTTTGTGGGACTATAGTTTGGATGATAATATATATAACTCCTACTTCTTTTTGGATGTTTCTGATATTTCTGAGGACTTTCGTTTATTCAGGTAAAGGAAGCAGCAATAGAAAGGCAATCTTCCAAATTAATATTTTTAGGGATTTTGTGATTCATTCCTCATACTAATAAACCCACAACTTTCCCTACCCTCTCCCTCCGTCCCAGCTCCTAATTCAGTCATCAGTGGTTGATGAGCTGATTAGGGTTTCCAGATTTAGCAAGTAAAAATATAGAATGAATACTCAATTTAAAAATTTTAAACATTAATAGCTTTTATTAAGCATTTATTAAGACTTTATAATAACCAGGTACTTTGCTGAGTACTCTGCAGACATTATTTCACGTTGAATTCTAGCAACACCTATGAGGTAGATATTATTGTGACTATCTCCATTTTACACAGGAGAAAAAAATGGAATCTCAGAGGTTGAATCATTTGCCAAAGACCACAGCTAATAATGGTGGGGCCAAACTTTAATCCCACAATCTTAAGTCTTAACTCTTCTGCTCCGGAGCCTACCAGCTGTGCAGATTCCGAGGGATGGGAAAGGTGAAGCACCTAGCGCAGCACCTGACACATTGCAGGTGCTCAGTGGTGGGATGTGCTCTTCTGTTGTGCAATCCAAAGGTGTGATCGGCTGCACCTGCCACCTTCACTGTCTCTCGTTGAGCAGCACACCTGCCCTCAGGCACGCTGCTCACCCCATCCCCACTTCAAACCCCAGGAACATCGCGTCTGCTAAAGAGGCTGCTCCCTTAGAGCAGAAAGGCAGTATGGTAGAGGGTGCCAAGCTGGGTCCCTGCCACACTGCCACACTAGCTTTTACATTTTTTTTTTTTTTTTTTTTTGCAACAGAGTCTCACTCTGTTGCCCAGGCTGGAGTGCAGCGGCGAAATCTCGGTTCCCAGGCTCCCAGGTTCAAGCTATTCTTGCAACATCCGCCTCCCAGGCTCCCAGGCTCCCAGGCTCAAGTGATTCTTCTGCCTCAGTTTCCCGAGTAGCTGGGATTACAAGCGCTCGCCATGATGCCTGGCTAATTTACTTTTATATTTAAAAAATTAAAATTGAAATTGTGTATATTTAAGACGTATGGCGTGGTGTTTTGATACACATATACATAGCGAACTGCTCAGTGCAGTTAAACTAATCCACTCAACTTTTTACATAGTTACCTTGTTTTTTGTTTGGTAAGAACACTTAAGATCTACATGTTAGCAAATTTTAAGTATACATGCAGTATTATTAACTAGAGTCCTCATGCTGTATGTTAGATCTCCGGTACTAATCCATCCTGCATAACTGAAACTTTGTTCCCTGTGACCAATACCTCTCTGTTTCCCTAAATTTGTATTTCAGATATGCAGTGAATAATTTTTTTAGGACATGCAATATTTAGGACATACTTATACTAAAAAAGTATTAATTAACAGGAATTCCAATTAAACTGGGCAAAGTCAATTATTTTACCTGGTAGCCCTAAGGCTGATCCTAGGTTTTAAATTTTGCAGTGTGTCTCTCTGAAGGCGTGGCTAGCCACTAGACTGAAGACTTTTCAGCACAAAGTTTTCCTGCCTTGTGTCAGCTGTAAGTTCCATTTACACGGTGAATCTGAGATATCTGCTTTTTAGCAGTCTTAGATATGGATATAAGTTCTTACATATGAATATTGTATAATTAAACTTTATTTGATTTCTATCTACCAGCCAAAAAAATACAAATCTGTAAATGTTTAGCTAGAACAAGTAGACAAATGGGTGTTTTCTGGAGGCATTCCTTACTAAAAAGAACTGCAGCGGAAGCATTTATGTACACCAAAAACAGGGTCCCAAAGAGCAAGACATACTACTTTTCATGATACCCATTGAATATAAAATTAGAAAATGTGCCCTTGGGTAGTACAAAATGTTTATATCCTAATCATCAAATTTTAAAGGCTTCAGTTTCCTGGGGCACATATTTAGAAATTTTAATAACACTGATTTGAAAATAAGTGTTTTTACGGTACGTGAACTAGTTCTGCAAATATATACTGTGAGATTTGAGTGAAACATGAGTTTTCACTACATTAAAAATTAAATTACACTATTTACTAGCAGTATGATTTTTAAATATGTATCATACACATTTTTTATTTTGAAATGTTTTAAATTCATAGAAAAGTTGAAAGAAAAAGCTCATATACTCATCCTCCAGATTCACCAAGTATCATCATCTTGACACATGCACACATGCATACACACACTGCCCTTTTGCCAAATCACTTTATTGTTGACCACAGATATAGTGATATTTCATCTCTAGGCACCACGGTATGCATCTCCCGAGAATGAGAACAATCTTATGACCAATCACAATACTATTATTGCACCTAAGAAAATTAACATGAATTCATTGATGTCATTAACATATGAATCATACTTGAATTTCTCTAATTATCTAAAAAAATGTCCATTACAGCTCCCTATCCCAGCCCCATCCAATATCAACCAAGAATCATGCATTAAATTTGGCCCTTTTTTGGGGGGTGTCTCATGCTCCCTCTATCCAGAACCGTTCTCCACCTTCCTTTTTTTCACAACATTGAATTCATTGAAGAATCCAGGCCAATTGTCTTGGGAGATGGTACCACATTCTGGATTCTTCTGATTCTTTCTTTATGGAAATTTTCCAGCATGAGCAGCACCATGGCAATGTCTTATATCTCCCACGACATCACATCAGGAGGCACAGAATGCTATGATGTCACGCTGTTCCCCTACGGGCACTTCTCATTATAGAGACATACTTTCCCTTTGGTAATTACTAAGTAATTTGTGGAGTGATCATTTGAGGTCATGTAAACATTCTGTGCCTCAATACATCCTCACCTCACAGCTTAACCATTCATTAATAATTTATGCCTGTGTCAGTTATTATATTGCATGTTACAAAATGAGGATTTTCTAATCTTATAATTTCTTTGTACATTTATTCGCTGTCATTATACTATAAAGAAGAGCCTTCTTTCTCTCTCCTCCCTCTCTCTTCTGATATCACATAAGTTTGTGATTCATTTTTAAAAATTCAATGTGTTATAATTCATTACCATCATTTTTCTTTTTGATGCTGAAATTGTCCCAAATTTGGTCAGCGGGTAGCACTTCATGCTGGCTCCTGGGACCTTTTGACATGCCTCATTAATCTTTCAGTACATTGTTGCTTATGGCACAAGATGTTCCAAGCTCACTTTGTACTTGTACTTTCCTTGCCTCAGACCTAGAATCCTCCATTTCTCAAAGAATTCCTGGTTCCTTTTAATGGGAAATAACTTTTGGATATTAAGATCCGGATTCCAAATACAATTACTACAGGATGTAATGTCTTCTCTCTCTCTCTCTCTCTCTCTCGTATATATATATGTATCTTAAATCATGAGTTAATATGAATAGGCACAATTGGAATCCAACACTACAGGATTCTTTCTCATCATCTCTTCAGTGAAGTGAAATCAACTGAGATTTCCAACAACATTAAAATATTTACTCACTAATTTTATCCTAATAAACAAAAAATAGTCCCAGAATTACAACAGCAATACTACCACCAATGGCAAATCTAGTAAGTAAAACTGTAAAATTACCTGCAACATCCTTATAGTTCGTACCAAAGTATACAGTCTACAGAGCATGATTAAAAGCCACTTGAATTAATTCTTTTCTGTGTGGATAGGTTATTAATTTCACATACTGCTAAAATCATTTATTTGTGTTTAAATTCCATTTTAGTGCTTGATTTGTCATACTTTTTATTTACTTTTATTTTTTGTATGTATATATAAAACATTGATATATTTCACAAGTCGAAACTATATAAAAAGGTATACACAGCCAAGTCTTATTCAAACCCCTCTACTTTGTTCCCACCATAGATAAGATTACGTGTCTATCTGTTGATATACATCCTTATCTATCTATGACTATCTATTGATATATATCCTAGTTTACCTTCTTTCTTGCACAAAAGGTAGCATACTATATGTATATATCTTTTGTTTCTTTTTTTTTTTTTACTTAACAATATATTCTAGATATGACACCCTATCAATTCACAGGAAGCTGTAGATCCGTTGTTTATTCAACCAGTCAATCCTTTAGGTAAGGGTGTTTAGGTTGTTACAATATTTTGCCATTACAAATAGTGCCATAATAAATAAACTTGTGCATATATTGTTTTGAATTTGTGGAGCTGTATATTAAGGGTAAATTCTTAGTGTTGGAATGTCTGAATAATAAAGCAAATACCTATACAGTTTTGTTAGATATTGACAAATTCTCCTTCACAGGGGTTACAGCATTTTGCATTCCCACCAGCAGTGGATGGAAGTTTCTTTTTCCCTAGCACCTGGCCAAAGGAGCACGTGGTCAAGTTGCCAAGCTTATAGATAAGAAATGATAAATTTAAAACTATTTTAAATTTAGAAGTGTAATCACGGGCTAGTTACTGAGTCTGTCTGAGCCTTAGCTTTCCAGTTAAGATAAAAATGCTCATCTTAATTGTTCAGATGACCAAACCTGAAACATATAGATTTATGGATATATAAAAATCTATGACTTGGCACATAATAAATATTCAATATGTGGTATTTTAGAATTAATATTATTATGTGTTTAGTAGGTAATAAATTTCTATTGTATTTTAATAAATAAGCCTTGCTAACATGGAAAACTACCATACCTATAATTATAGAGAATAAGAGTCAGAGACCTTAAAGATCATTAAAGGCAAAATGTTTTTATCTCATATTCCATTTTTAATTTCTTGGTAGTAACTTCCAGGGTGCTATGTTAATAATGATTCAAATGACAAATTTTTGTTTAGCAGTAAGAGATTGACAAGTTATATCTATTACAGGCATGAATATGAATTTTACATACATATTTCCTATCAGTGATTTGGTTGAATCCATTGTTTTTATAGTGAAGGAACTGAGGGCAAATAGATTGTAATATTCTACAGATGATACAGCAAATTAATATCAAAGTCAAGGTTATAAATTAGAATTTCTAACAGTGTCATGCTTTTTCTATTATACCATAGCACACACACTCTCTCTTTAACACACTCTCTCATAGCACACTTTCTAACTTGGTCACTCATTCACTTGCTCACACACACACACACACACACACACATACACAGAGAGAGAGAGACAGAGAGAGAGAGATACTCTCGTTTTTTCTCTTAGTTAATTGTAACATAATTTAGCCCTCTCTTTCTGGAGGAAAACTCTACCCTCATAATGCATATGGATTTTACATCTGTAAAATTTATCCACAATATGAATTAAGGTATGGATTTATTTATGGTATTTAAGTTGCAAAACATGGCATTTGCACAGGGGAGATTCTTTTATGCAGAGCATGATCACTTGCCAATTAAGTTCCTTTTCATGGAAGAATGATAAGCATCAAAGAAATGGAAAGGATCCTCAAATTTAGGTCTGGCTGATTTAATGTGAATGAAAAACTGAAGGATAAACAGCTTTTCAAGTGGATAAAAAAATTGATCATTACAGGCATCATATCATTGATTCTGTTGTTCATTCTTGCTTTTCCAAAGTGTGAGATAAGCGGAAGCAATAAGCCATCATTGACGGTGTGAGAGTCATATGGCAGGGAGGTAAAGGGTTACTTGAAGAACAGTCTGGTTGCAGAGGCAGAAAGTGAAAAACAAAATGACAAGCATTCCTACAAAGCAATACATCAAGTGCAAATTAATACACGGTTACACCTTATCAAGCCACAACTTATCTAACAATCTCAGCTCTGGAACACAGCCTTAAATCCTGAATATGCAAAACAGCTTCTGAACGATAAAAATACAAGTTAGAAAATGTATGCAATTTACCAGAAACATGTAATTTAATACCAATATTGAATATTCTAAGGACTTTGGCTTTTATTCTTGAGAAAGGAAAGAAGGCATTACAGGGTTTGAGCAGAGGCCGGGATCATTTTCTCTACCATGTTGTGAACAGACTGGTCAGGAAGGTGGGGGGCAACGGTAGAAGCAGGCAGACCAGTTGGGAGGTTATTGCAACAATCCAGGCAGGAGATGACAGAGGACTCCCCTGAATGCAAAGAGTGTAATCTGTAAAAACTGGTCAGATTCTGGGTATATGTTAGAGGTAGATCCAACAGGATTTACTCTTGGGATAGATTTGGGGATTGAGAGATACAGAGGAGAGAAGGATGACTCCAAATTTTCTGCTGGGCAATGATAAGTATGGTATTGCTGATAAATGAAATGGGAAAGACTATAGGAGGAACATTCGGACAGTTTGAGCATCAAGAAAAAAATATATTCAATAGACTTGGCTATAAAACGTAGAACAAATAGGTGACATATCATTACAGAAAATTTACCTTTAAAAATAGGTGACTAACGATTAACAATTAAGAAATAAACTTAAGCCTTTAAAATTTTCTTTTCTGTAAAATAGATGATTCCTTCAAAAAAATCTGAAAAATGAAGCATTATGCTTCCATTACTAAGAATTGAGGGGACACAAAGTACAGGAAAAATGAGATTTAACTGGGCTAATTTGGAGAAAGTCTTCAGAAGTATTTAAGGTTTAATCTAGAAGAAAGATTTCCCAGAAGACAGACAGAAAGAGCAGGCACCTGTAGGATCTTGTCAGGAATCTTAGAGATGGAGTGGCTCTCCTACTTGGAGAATTCAAGAAGCCTCCAGCTAGAATCCAAGTCTATTGATTTAGAGACATAGGGGAGAAAATTGACCTGTGAAAGGCTCTGAGAGGAAGAGGTGGTTGAGCCAAGGAGTCACAAAACAAGAAAAAGAATAAATGGTTAGGCATTGGAAGTTCTGAGGCCCTACTAACTTAATGGGCAAGTGTTCATTTCATCTCCAGAGGAGTTGGCCAAATTGTACCAAAGGCACCTTTACACCCCAAATACAATTCTCTGATTTTAAATGAGACTTCCTCTTTAAGCCTGGGAAGGGGTTATTATTCAGAAGATATTAACCAACTGTTCATCACCTCCAATAAGTACCGGATGTGAGGAAAAAGAAAGATAGGTTAATTCTAACAGAATTTATTGCTTGTTATTAAATCCCAGAATGAGGTCCTGAGAACAATCTGCCACCAAATTAATCTTAAGTACCACTTTGATTGTGTCATTGGCCTTTGCCAAACCCCCATGGCTTTTTGTTGCTACCAACTCAAGTGTCACTTGCTCAGATTTCTGTGGTCTGGCCCCACTGTGTCTGGGCAGACTCATCGCCCACCCTCCCTGATCCCATGCCTAAAGTCACATGATAACCCATAAATCCATTAACCCCTTAATCCATGCATGGATTAACCCATTTATGCATGTAGAGCCCTCATGAACTAATCATCTCTTAAAGGTCCCACCTTTCAATACTGCCACATTGGATATTAAGTTTCAATATGAGTTTCAGAGGAGACAAACATTTAAACCATAGCACCTAGTAATGCCCAGATAACCCCAGGCAAAGTGGGGCCAGACCACAGAAATCTGAGCAAGTGAGACTTGAGATAGTAGCAACAAAAAGCCATGGGGGTTTGGCAAAGGCCAATGACACAATCAAAGTGGTACTTAAGATTAATCTGGTGGCAGATTGCCAAAGTTTCAATTTATTTTATTATTTATCTAGCACTTATATCCTGCCTTGTGGCTTCATTATGTGTACACATTCATTGATCATCTCTGGTATCCTTAACATATCCCTCACTGTATCTTAGTACAGTTTAGCGAGCTATAAACAAGGGAGTGGGTATTCCGTTGATCCTTTTAGAAAATAGGAGAGAATGGTTTCCTATCAGTCTTGGATAACATAAAGTTCTGATTAAGAGGCAAGGAAAAGATTAAGAATATGCCTAATTAATGTTCACAAGTTTCCAGTTTGACATGCATATTCACTCTTCTTGTTGGGTATCCAACAAGACCGGTATTATGCTGTGATATGTGCTGGTTAATCCCAGATACTGACTTTGATGAAGTGTGTTTTTGTTTATGGTACAGAAACTCAGCAACAATTTAAGAAAACCAGAAGCATAAAAGCATGTTATTTTAGGCTATACATTTTTAATATATCCAACAAGTGAGAATCATATGTATTTGTAAATTAGCTAAAATTAGGAATTGAGAGTGAGGAGGACAAAAGGAGACAGTTGGGAAGGGATGAAGAGAGAGGCAAAAGCAATACGAAGCTTCCTGATAGACAGAAGAATAAATGATTTAGTGCTAATGATGAACTGAATTGGAAGTTTACTCCTTTAAAAACTATGGTTTAAAGTATGAATATATTTCTCAAACTTTGAGAAACATTTGATTAAAATTTGAGAAAGTACTCTTATTTCACTCTGGGAAGTCAAAACAAACAAAAACAAAAAAAAACAAAAACAAAGAAACAAAAAAACAAGAAAGGAAGATGGAGACCTTTGTAGTGAGGGCAAGGAAGCCATATTTCATTAGTAAATAGTGGCAAAACATGGAGATAGAATTTCAAATCTGTCCTGTAGGCAAAGTGATTGGATTTATTGATTGTACCAATATATGCCTAATTCTGCATGGCAGTACATATATTAAATTCCACTGGCCTGCAGCTGAGGATCCCTACACCAAAACACATCCAATCCCTGGAACATTTTGCATTTCCCCAGCGTTGGATGTTTTATAGATCTCTGTGTTACTGTGGTCATTTATGTTTATGTTTCATTTACAATAATTCCCTCAGGATGGATGGTCACTCGGTAAAATCATCATGTTGGGAAAAAAACTGATACTAATAACCTGATTTGATGTAGGGGAAAATAATGCCATCATAAGATAAATCAGCATTCCTTTCATCCAAGTTTTGAATTCCTAACTCTATGTATGGCTCAGACCTTAGATTTTAAAAGGAAAAAAAAAAAAAAAAGAGGAGAAAGCACTCACATACGACAGTTGTTCTAAAAACTGTGAATTTCCAGCATTTCTCTCTTGAAACTAGTCCAAAATATTCTCATCACTTTTAGGAAGCTCTACATCCCTAATTAAGTAAAAAGTTCCTTTCTTTACCTTCTTCTTTTTCTTTCCAGAAAGAAAAGTCTCGCTTGCTCAGACTTCTGTGGTCTGGCCCCACTGTGTCTGGGCAGACTCATTGCCCATCCTTCCTGTCCCCATCCCTAAAGGTCCAGTCAATCTAGCTGCCACCAGTCTTCAGATATTTCTTCCAGAAAAAGAAGAAGGCAAATAATTTTTTTAATTTAATAAACTTTATTCTTATTGGTGGAAGAGGGAGGGGAAATAAAAGCCACCTACTCCACTCCTCTCAATAAATTAAATAACACATAGCCAATTCCCAGGCCCTAAGCGAACCTTGGGCACTTGAGCCAGTCCCGCTGTTTCTTTATGGGCCAGTCTGCTTCCTCTTCACAGAAGGGAGTTTTTCCTAGTGTTGCCAGATTATGTCATGAACACGGGCCACATCCCATCTGTGGAGAGGGTCCCAGGCCCAGAGAGGATGTTAGGGGTGGCCGGGGAAAGGAAGAAGGGGATGTTCTTCCTCAAAGATTGGGGCAGAGAGGACAGTCCTGGAGGAGAGCTGTGGCTGACTGTTCCTCCCTCCTCAGTTTCCCCGAGATGTGGAAGAGCAGGAGAGTAATGGATCCTTCCTTCAGGGAGTATCAAGGGCCCAAAGGGACCCCTAGAGCTAATGAGGCCACCGAGAAAAAGTTAATTTAAGGAATTGAAATTCCTTAATTGAATTGAAATTCCTTAAATTAACTGACAAAATGCCATGTTTTGTGGAAAAACAATGATAACATCAGTTATGGAATAAGGAAAGAACCTAAAATATTCCATTGCAAATAACAAAATCTACCTTCTTTAGGTTGTTTTCT
Source organism: Hylobates moloch (assembly GCF_009828535.3). NCBI lineage: Eukaryota > Metazoa > Chordata > Mammalia > Primates > Hylobatidae > Hylobates > Hylobates moloch. Next base: position 113,943,762 of record NW_026652278.1, read on the forward strand.
ATTTTGTTTTGTTTTGCTTTTGTAGAGATGGGGTTTTGCCATGTTGCACAGACTGGTCTAGATCTCTTGACTCAAGTTATCCACTCCACCTGCCTCAGCCTCCCAAAGTGCTGGGATTTCTGGTGTGAGCCACCGCACCCAGCCTAGATTGTTATTCTTATAAAGATTTTTCTCATCCTTGTGAGATGTCATGTGAGTGTATGTGTGTGTGTTTAAATTGATTTTTTGAGTTTTTGGTGGTGGTGGTGGTGTTTAATCAGCAGCCTAGATGCTTTTCCTTGTTATCCGATGTGATAATGATAGAAATGTTAGATGACTATGACAGAGATACTGGACCATAAATGTTGTGCTAATCTCATAAGAGTAGTTACATGTAAATAACATGCACAACTAAGTACACACAGTACTTGTATTGGATTTTACATGAATTAAAATGGCTTAGTGTCAGATCTCCCCATCAGAATTCACTTTTTCCTTAAGTAAATTCCTGTGACACTTGAGTGTCTGTTATGGTTTGGCTCTATGTCCCCACCCAAATCTCATGTGTAACTGTAATCCCCACGTGTTGAAGGTGGGGCTTGGTGGGAGGTGACTGGATCATGGGGGTGGTTTCTAATGGTTTGGCACCATTCCCCTAGTGCTGTCTTGTGACAGGGTTCTCATGAGATCTGGTTGTTTAAAAGTGTGGCACTTTCTCCTTCACTCTCTCTTTCTCCTGCCCCACCATTGTGAAGATGTGCATGCTTTCCCTTCACCTTCTGCCATGATTGTAAGTTCCCTGAGGCCTCCCAGTCATGCTTCCTGTTAAGCCTGAGAAAATGTGAGTCAATTAAACCTCTTTTCTTTATAAGTTACCCAGTCTCAGGTAGTTCTTTATAGCACTGTGAGAATGGACTAATATAGTGCCCATGCAGTTTATATTACAGACTGCCTCATTTTCCAGTAATTTGTAAAGGCAAAGGAAATGTGGGAAGCCCCACTCAACAGCTACTCAACCCAGAGACGCTAAGCTGGGTTGGAAGTTTGATGCAACCTAGGTTAATGTTTTCCTAATGAAAAAAAGAAGAAGAAGAAATGATAAATAGAAATTTTTGCTCAGCCACAGCAGCTGACAGGGGTCATGCCAACTAAGAGGGGCCAGTAAAATTGCCATTGTCAAGGGGAAAGAAGAAAGAGGAGGGAGGGCAATGCTTAGAGGAAAGTTCAGCAAAGATTTTAAGAGAAAAGGGATGGGGATTGATGGAAGAGGGCCTAGAGAAAGGCGTTATTTTCATGCATGTTTAAGGGGCATGCATCAACTGGGCCAATGCAAGTCAAATTAGATATGTATTCATTAATGTTAATTCTATAAATAAGATAAAAATGATCAAAGAATGAAAGAAAAATTCTGGCCAGTGATGACCACTTTGTAATTTAGATAATTTTACTTTCCTATGATTCAAGACTACCTCTTAGACAAACAGTTATAGTTTCAGAAGAACCAAATTAGAATGCTCCGTGTTCCACCCATTTAAAAGCCTGGTATTTATGGTACTGGCTCAGCCCAGCCCTTAATTAGTAAGCTTGAATATTTGGTTTCCTCAGTGGAGTGTGTTACTTTTACATATTGATCCTGGCTTTGAAGCCAGAATAGCAGAGCCTGGGATGGATCTGCCTTTAAGTATTAGGGCTTTCAATCTTCTAAATTATTATGACTGGGCTCTATTGACTTAGTCTATTTAGGGAGATTCCTATAGGTGCCTTGTTACTGATTTTTGCTCTCTCCACCTACATTTTAATTAATAGAGTGAACACCTTCTGCTTAGTTAGAACAGTCCTTCTCACAGTAAGATCTAATTCTACTTCTCTTAATGAAAGTTTAATGTATATTCTACTACATCCTGTGACCTAGCAGGGACAGAAAGATTAAAAGTAGCAGGACGAGATAGAATGTGAAATACTGCAAGATGGAAATCAAGGAGTCAAGCTGCAACTGGGGACTCAGATCCAACTCCAAATGGCAGGAAATTCAGCCAAGTGATGGTGCACTGTATCCAGAGAGAAGAGTTCTGGAAGGCACTGGTTATCATCAGAAAAAAAGAAGAAATAGGAAAAGGAGAGTAGGGCAATCATTTGTGTCATATCATTTCATTTCTTGCAAAAGAAAAAAGATGTAGTGCAAATACAGCAAAATATGAAGATTTGTTAAATCTGGGTAGTGGGTGCATATACGTATGTAATAAACTGGCGGTCCTCAAGATGTGGTCCCCAGATCAGCAGCATCAGCATCACCTGGAAACTTGTTAGAAATGCAAATCTCAGGCCTCACTCTAGACCTACTGAATCAGAAGTTCTGGGGATAAAACCCAACAACTTGTGTTTTAACAAGCCTTCCAGGTGATTATGGTACACACTAAAGTTCAAGAACCAATGTAATAGAGTACTCTCTCTGCTTTTCTATATGTTTCTTAAAAAAAAAAAATCACAGTAGTGATGGTAGAGTCCTGACAAGGGGAGCCAGTGGAGGGCAGCTATGGAGAGGGGTTCAATTGGTCTGGCCATCAGCAGTTTCAGAAATAGGACCTTGGAATCCAACTTACAAGGGATGTGAAGGACCTCTTCAAGGAGAACTACAAACCACTGCTCAATGAAATCAAAGAGGATACAAACAAATGGAAGAACATTCCATGCTCATGGGTTGGAAGAATCAATATCGTGAAAATGGCCATACTGCCCAAAGTAATTTATAGATTCAATGCCATCCCCATCAAGCTACCAATGACTTTCTTCACAGAATTGGAAAAAACTACTTTAAAGTTCATATGGAACCAAAAAAGAGCCCGCATTGCCAAGTCAATCCTAAGCCAAAAGAACAAAGCTGGAGGCATCACGCTACCTGACTTCAAACTATACTACAAGGCTACAGTAACCAAAACAGCATGGTACTGGTACCACAACAGAGATATAGATCAATGGAACAGAACAGAGCCCTCAGCAATGATGCCGCATATCTACAACTATTTGATCTTTGACAAACCTGACAAAAACAAGAAATGGGGAAAGGATTCCCTATTTAATAAATGGTGCTGGGAAAACTGGCTAGCCATAGGTAGAAAGCTGAAACTGGATCCCTTCCTTACACCTTATACAAAAATTAATTCAAGATGGATTAAAGACTTACATGTTAGACCTAAAACCATTAAAATCCTACAAGAAAACCTAGGCAATACCATTCAGGACATAGGCGTGGGCAAGGACTTCATGTCTAAAACACCAAAAGCAATGGCAACAAAAGACAAAATTGACAAATGGGATCTCATTAAACTAAAGAGCTTCTGCACAGCAAAAGAAACTACCATCAGAGTGAACAGGCAACCTACAGAATGGGAGAAAATTTTTGCAACCTACTCATCTAACAAAGGGCTAATATCCAGAATCTACAATGAACTCAAACAAATTTACAAGAAAAAAACAAACAACCCCATCAAAAAGTGGGCAAAGGACATGAACAGACACTTCTCAAAAGAAGACATTTATGCAGCCAGAAAACACATGAAGAAATGCTCATCATCACTGGCCATCAGAGAAATGCAAATCAAAACCACAGTGAGATACCATCTCACACCAGTTAGAATGGCCATCATTAAAAAATCAGGAAACAACAGGTGCTGGAGAGGATGTGGAGAAATAGGAACACTTTTACACTGTTGGTGGGACTGTAAACTAGTTCAACCATTGTGGAAGTCAGTGTGGCGATTCCTCAGGGATCTAGAACTAGAAATACCATTTGACCCAGCCATCCCATTACTGGGTATATACCCAAAGGACTATAAATCATGCTGCTATAAAGACACATGCACACGTATGTTTATTGCGGCACTATTCACAATAGCAAAGAGTTGGAACCAACCCAAATGTCCAACAACGATAGACTGGATTAAGAAAATGTGGCACATATACACCATGGAATACTATGCAGCCATAAAAAATGATGAGTTCGTGTCCTTTGTAGGGACATGGATGAAACTGGAAAACATCATTCTCAGTAAACTATCGCAAGGACAAAAAACCAAACACCGCATGTTCTCACTCATAGGTGGGAATTGAACAATGAGAACTCATGGACACAGGAAGGGGAACATCACATTCCGGGTACTGTTGTGGGGTGGGGGGTGGGGGGGGTGGGGACAGCATTAGGAGATATACCTAATGCTAAATGACGAGCTAATGGGTGCAGGAAATCAACATGGCACATGGATACATATGTAACAAACCTGCACATTGTGCACATGTACCCTAAAACCTAAAGTATAAAAAAAAAAAAAAAAGGACAAAAAAAAAAAAAAAAAAGAAATAGGACCTTGGTGCCCTGCAGAGTGAGAGATGGGGTGGGCAAGGGCTGGGTTAGAACAAATCAGTGAAAGGCATGACTGTTGTCTAAAAGGAATGGTGCCGGGCAGGATAACCACGACAAAGTCTCGAGTACAGGATATTAAGGCAAGGACCTTGTTAGCAAAGGACATGCTGGTGTTACCAAGCAGGGTCTCGCTTCAGCACTGGACTAACAGCATAGCAAGGCTAACTTGGCGCTAAAATGCTTGGGCCACAGAACTCCCTTTCCTTTCTCCCTCTTTCACTTCCTACTCATGGGACTCCCTTCTTTCTCTTTCTCCCTCCTTCCCTTCGCACCCAGGGTAAACCAAAGGCAAAACTGCAGGTGGGGATAAAGGGGCTTTGCAGCAGTTGGAGGGTCAGACCAGCCAAGAGTAAGGCAAATTGATGCCTTTAGACAACACTTCTTCCTGTAACAAAGGTGCCCCTTTACTTGTCTATTTCAGACTTGAACAATGAGAAGACAGCTAATATTTAACATAATTTCAACTGTATAAAACATAGTATATAGTTTTAAATACACAGAATAAGTTTTCCAACAATCATAACCATGAATTATATTTCACAAAACCTCCAAGTCTTCAGATTTGGCCTGAATTAACCCAGATGTTTTTCTCATATTTTGAGTTTCTCTTATGTTATTATTCTCTTATGTACACCCTCTTTCATCCCCGAAAGTTCTTAAAGCTCCTGGAGGTTTAATGTGCTGACCTAGAGCTCCCTGCCAAGACATTAGTACTAATGGCCCAGGCTGAAGAGGTTGCTGTATTAAGACATCAGTGCCTGAGGCTTGAGTCACATTTACCTTGCTCAAGGATCCCTTATTATTTTGCCTCAACAGTGGATGCTGAGAAGGAAAAAAACACGCAGAAAGGCAGAGAGCCAGAACTCTAACTTTTTAACATTGCTTTTGAATTTAGTACAAATGGCACATCATAAACAACACTATTTCAACACACTGAAGTTTATAGAAACTAGTTGAATTAAGTGTTTTGTGTCCTCAAAGAGCACATCCTGGAAATGTTTACACTGTAATTCTGTCATTTACAAAAATGTAGGAAAAACACCAAATCTCCTTGCAGGGATGTCTAAAATCTCTAAGTTCTACTAAAAGGCAAACTACTATCTTTATACTGTGCTTAAATGATAATCGAGGTACTCATTTCAGTTTCTTTCCTCAATACAGCAGTAAAATTTCCCAGGAAGCATGCCATGTGGAATTAGAAGATCCAGGGAAAGTAAGCATGTTCCAAAATGAAAATTCCAATTTTGTATTAATAAAAATTATTCTGAACACAAACATGATGATAGCAGGTGTGGTAAGCAGAATTAATGCTCCTGGGAAGATGGCCACATCCAGATCCTCAGAGCCTATGAATATGTTAGGTCACCCAAAGAGAGGTATGAAGGTTGTTAATATGGAGACTTTAAAATGGGGAGAGTATCATAGATTATCCAGGTAGTTCCAATGTAATCACAAGGGTTCTTAAAGGGGAAGTTGTGGGAGAGCAGAAGAGTGAGAGCCAGTGAGATGGCAGCAGGAAAACTCAGCCTGAGGCTGCTGGCTTTGAAGGTGGGAAAGGGCCATGAGCCAAGGACAGTGGGTAGCCTCCAAAAGCTGGAAAAGGTAAGGAAATGGATTTACCCCTAAAACCTGCAGAAGGAATGCAGTCTTACCAACACCTTGATTTTCAACCAAATGAGACCCATTTCAGGATTCCGACTTTCAGAACTGTAAGATAATAAATTTGTGTTGTCTTAAGTCACTAAGTTTGTGGTAATTCATTATAGGCAATAGGAAACTAATAGAGTTGGTTTCTGTGAGAAAGAGTAGAAAAGTCAGAATCTCTGCTTTCTAAGACCTACTTTGGAAACTCATCTGTTTTGAACACTGCTAAGAGGGAGGGGGTGCAGGCAGTTTTCCTGAAGTCATACAGGGCAGGTTCTTCTCTCAATCTCTCTGGTCGTGAATCTTCCCCTACAAGAGAGAATTCTGGAGGAAAGTAGAGCTGGGCTATGGGGGTGAAGTCTGAACACTGACTTCTTAATTTATAAATGAGACTTTTAGGTTACATCATTTCAAGAGAAAAGCCAGTTCTCTCTCTGAAGTGCCAGATGGTATAATAAGAACTATACTTGGTCTTTGTCTCTGGTTCCTAGCACAGAGCCCCTAAAGCCTTTAGAAGTTCCTGAGTGATAAGAGGGTCTTTTCTTATTCATAATGAGTTCCTTTGGATCACATGTGAATTTATGCTAATGAGATGACTTAGGGTGAGGCCTCTAGTTAGCCTCAACATGGAAATGGTCACCAGAAAGACCAAATGATTAGAGGGCTGGAATTTTCAGCCCTACCCGCCAACCTCCAGGAAGAGCACTAGAGATCAAGCTGTATAGAAACTCTTCAACAAGAGGATTTGATGAGTTTCCACGTTGGTGAACACATCAAGGTGCTGGGAGGATGGCATGCCTGGAGAGGGCACAGAAGCTCCATGTCCCTTCCCCATACCTTATACCATGTACCTATTCATCTAGCTGTGTTCATTTGTATCAATTATAATATCATTTATGGCTGGTAAATGTAAAGAAAGTGTCTCCCTGAGTTCTGTGAGCTGTTATATCAAGTTATTGAACATGTGGGATTGTGGGAACCCAAAATTCATAGCCAAGTCAGTCAGGAGTGCAGCTAACCTAGGAATGCACTACTTGTAATTGGCATCTGAAGTGGGAAGGAGTCTGTGAGAGGGAGCCCCGAATAACCTGTGGGGTCTGCACAAACTTGGGATAGTCAGTATCCAAACTAAGTTAAATTCTGGGACAGCCAGTTGGTGTCCAAAGAGAAATGGAGAATTCCTCAGTGGGGTAAACCGACACATTTGGTGGGTGTCAGAAGTGTGAGTAGAAAAACAGAGTTTTCCTTTTATACCTTAATTCTATCAATGAGATAAGGTTATCTAAAACATGTGTAGACTCAACTATATTCATCACTTCAGGTTTTAAAAAGCCTCAAAAATGTAAATCTGTATGTTGGTTAAAGAGTGAGGATTTTGGATATTCTACACCATTTCATTGTTTGAAAGGCCTATATTTTCCATATGAGAAAACACCTGAACTTGATTCATAATTCCTCAAACATGGGGCTAAATTACAACCAAGAAGAATTTAGGTGGTCAGTGTATGGGTGTTTACTATAAAATTAGGAAATTTGTATAATAAAACATTGAAAAAAGTATAACCAAGGAAGTTACTATAGTCTGCCTGGTTTTCTGAACATGAAATGACTGGAAGAACAATAACTGCTAAGGGAGAAGCTAAGGTTGTATGTCAAGGTGAAGCTCAACAGGATGGGATAGAGTGATGTGTGCAAGGGTGAGATATCTTCCTACGGTGGAGCACTAGTCTCTAGCTGCCCCTCATGTGATTCTGCCTCTGAAGAATCCACAACGTTCCAGCTACTGTACTTATTGAAGAATGAATGAATAAATGAGTGAGTGGATTTATATGCCAGCTTTTGACTGCTTGTATTTATTTATTCCACTCTCTATACAGCCGGGACGTGGGAAAATACAGTGGCTGCTGATGCCCAATACATACCTGATTTGCATTACTCCATCCATGTTTGTACTATCATATAGAGAAGATAAAGTTGTCTTTTTGGAAAAACTGAAAATGTCGCTCTGACAAAAATTCTCATACTAATGAGATGAAGTAGAAAGAATTCCTTCGGCATCTAACAACTAAAATCCATTAACATTCCTAAGGAATAATAAAGATTTTAAAATATCAACCTGATAAAAGTGAGTTTCTGTCTTAGACTGAGTTGTAAAAACATGAAAAACTGACTGAAACGATCTGCACATGTCATCCTTGCATTTTTCTCTCTCTTCTCTCATTAACGCATCTTCCACTTAATTTTGTATTTGTACAGTTACCCAAGTTCTGATATCAACTCATGTGTCATGAGTTTCTTGCAGTGGTCTTATGTTTGAATGAATTGGGATTGGCTATCTAAAATGCATCGACCAATTCTCTAAAGCATGAATGAGTTAATTTCAATGTATATTCCCCTACCATCTAAAACTAATATTACAGCAGAGATTGACCCGATGGAGTATCAGAAATAACAATGAGAGAAGAATACAGAGAACTGGTTTCCAGATAATAACTACTAGCATATTTTTCCCAAAGTACTAAGAAATTTTAAATAATTAGGTGAAATAGTTCTTAAATAGAATAAGTTAGTCATGGAATGTTCCTAACGACATATAGTATTTGAAAGTACTTATTAGATTAGTGTAAGATCACTTAATTGTCTTGCCAAAATAAAAGTCTTGGGAAGAATTCATCCTTTCTTTTTTTTTCCTGTCCTGAAAGTTTTGGCCAAGTTGAGTGAAATAATACATTTCCTACTTTCCATTTCCCATGATGCTGGAATATTACCCAGGAAATAAACATGATTGAGTCTGTTTGTTTCCTAAAGCCATGAGAAAAATGTGGACCGCTTGGAAAGTTTCACCCAAGGGAAAAGGCTCATGCTGAGATCATTGATGTTGCAAACGTGTTTGGTTACTTTTCTCAAGAGTCCACTTCTGATTGCTGGATTAGGAAGCTTGCAGCCCATACAGAAACAGCCTCTTGTCCAAGGTCAACAGAGTTGGGAAAAACGACTAACCTTAATAGATTTTTCTCAATGTCCAGGGATATTGACAGTAGCAGAAATATTGCACCCAGCCTTCTACCTTTGTCAGCTCCTTTGCAAGGCATGAATTTGATATCTGAAGTATAATTTACTTGATGGCTTCAACCTAATAAAAAATTCACATTAATATCTTTCTCTTACTCCCCCAGCTGCCTTTGTTTATAGTTGTGGCCTCAGCTCTCATAGAGTTAATTCTTTGTTTAGCTTGCTTGCAGTCAGTCAAATTTATAAATAAAGTGGCAGACCATAAAGGATTTTTTTGGACAACTGCCATCATGAGAATAGGGAGTAGTAGGCAGAGCCAGAAAATAATGGTGGAGAGAAACAGGAGGAGGAGAAAGGAAAGGGGAGACTCAGTGTCAAAGGTGTCACGAGGAGCACGAGCGCATGAAAAACCCAAGACGGGTTAGGGGAATCAACAAGCGAAACAGTCAGGATATGGATCTTTTGCAAGGCGCAGCAGAAGAGACAGGGTATGGAGTTTGATTATTTTCTAAAAATAGCTCCCGTGGCCAAAAGGTCAGGAAACTGGCTGAGAAGTTAACTGGCTGAGAAGGCAGAATCTATAGAGGACAGTGAAAAATTCAAATGAAATGTTTGCATTATATCTTAGTATAGATGCTATAAACTTTGAATTAAAAAACTAGTGATGATAGAGTTAAAATGAATACTTACAATGCTTTCTTGAAAAAGAAAGCTCTAGAATCTTCTTCCTTCTTTTGAGAAAGCTGTGCTAGCTCCTTCATTAGTTTCCTTGCTCCTCATGACACTGCTTTCTGAGTTTGGCTTATTTGGAGCTTTTCACCTAGCTAGGACTGCGTTTGCTCTCTGGGGTCTAGGATCTTTCTTTTTTTAAATTTTTTGGGAGCATGGGATCTTGCTATGTTGTCCAGGCCAAAGTGCAGTGGCTATTCACTGACAAGATCCCTCTGCTGATCAGCATGGGAGTTTTGACCCACTATTTCTGACCTGGGCCAGTTCACTCCTCCTTAGGCAAACTGGCAGTCCCGGGAGGTCACCATATTGATGCTGAACTTAGTGTGGACATCCCATCGGCATAATGTACTACAGCCCGGAATTCAGATGGTCCTCTCTCTCAGCCTCCAGAATAGCTGGAACTACAGGTGTGTGCCACCTTACCCAGCAAGGCTCTTTCTATTGGACATTTCACACTTCATCTGATATCTCCCTGTCTTCTTGATCTCTGCCTGCTACTGGCTTTTTCACCATAAAAAATTTCAAAGACCAAAGGCAAAATCATGGCAAGTCATGTTCTCTTAGCAGCTCATAACGTTGCAATAGCCCTAGAACTCAATTTAAAGGTCATTACTATTCCTAAGAGCCATTTGTTTTCCCACAGGTATCCTTTCTGCCCCTCCCCTTCAGCTATTAAAAAGCCCTGAAGTCTATAGGCCTCCTTGAGTTACACTTTTCTGTGAATTCCTGTATGTATTGAAATCAAATTTTGTCTCTTCTCTTGCTAACCTGTCAGTTTAACTCACATGCCCCCAGACACAAAACCCACGAGGGTAAAGTTTCTCCTCTCTAACACAAGGCATTCAGTATGAGCTTTTTGGATGTCCTACCACCATGCAGCCTCAAGATAGTTGTGTGTCTGTTCATCCACTGCTCCATGCTACACTGGTCCTGGCCCTCCTCCTTACCACTTCCCATGGGCCTCCCTGTCTGCTTGTCAGCCTCTTTTTAGGAAATATTTAAGATTTAGTCCTGGATTCTCTGTATTTTTCCTTCATGGATTAGCAAATTCTAACCGTGGCAATAATTAACATCTCACTGAACACTTAAACTTACCATGCCAGGCAGTGTTCCTAGTACCTTCCATAGAGCTTAAATAACTTGCCGGAGTATGAAACCTCCAGAAGGTGAAGGGAAAGTTTTCCCTTTGCCCTACAGTAGAAATTAATAAAGTCTGAAAATAAATTTGTGCAAAAGAATCCAGAAAATACTGCACAAGCAAAGCCTATTGAAACTGAGGTCAAAGCGGCTCTGAGACCCAGCTGGTCTCTTCCATGCTTCTTTCTCCCCTGGCTTCTCTGCTTCTCTCCATGCATCAGCTGCCTCATCCCCCTGTCCTCCAACAACTGGTTCTCTTTGCTTATTCATAGTTTGAGCCTATATCATGCCAGGACCACCTCTACATGACCTCCCAGGTTCAGGGGTCACCACCACCTGGAACAGTGTTTCAGTCCCGTAATTTGAAAGTCCATGAAAAGCAAGCTGATTCACCTGTTCATCATTTCTCACCCAGCTTTTAGAAGAAAACTTATGTTTTTTCTTATGTTGCTTTAGAATAATTTGCTATGTGTCCCTCTGAGGTGGAAAAGTACAGAAGTGAATATTTCCAGCTTTTTACTATCCTTTAAATGTCCATTGTCGCAGGAGGTCCAATGTCTTATCTCATTGGTGAGATTATAAAGGACTTGGCTTCCTTGGGCTATCTGATTAATAAGAGGGTGCTGTGTCCCCCAAACCACCAGCACTCTGACTCGTTCCCTTTCCTTCTCCTTCCCCCCTCATACAACTGCCTTTTCTTCTCTTTTCTCTTCCCTCCCTCTTCATTCTCTTCTTCCCTCCCCCTTTTCCTCTCACTCTCTCCCCTCTTTCTTCCTCCCTCTCTTCTCCTTCTTCCCCTCAGGAGCACTTAGGGAGGTAGACTCACCTTGTATATCCACTCTCCATGAAGTAGGCACACCAACACACCTAGCTAGAGCTCCACTTTTTGGTTCCACTTTTCTGCCTACACCTGAGTCTATTAGGTCTACCCTTTCTTAGGAGCTGATATTCTGGAAGGCTTCATTTTGGTTTCAGACCCAAGTTCTCTAATCCAGCTTTACCAGAAAGCCTGCACTTTGAGAATTACTGAATCTATACAATAAAACTTGATCTCCATTGTATCTATTCTTAACTTGTTAGAATACAGAGCAAAGAAAGAGTATGATATTTCTCCCTTTAGAATCTAACACAGACCACAGACCAGCTTATAGTTGGGATGGCCAGGAGTCAGGTATGGCCAGGAGTCTGGGTCATGTTGTCTTATTGCTGGGGTAACTCCACCCCCTGGTTTGCCAGGGACAACCCCAGTTTACAATTCATGACCCTACATACTTATTATTATAGCCTTCTTTCTCTCAAAATAGTGTGCTAGTAAGGTCAATAAGTCATGTAGTCACCCTATCTTTTGCTCCCCTAACAAGAGCTGTTCATCAGACAAGTTCCTTCAGAGGGGAGCATATGTGCAGCTATCACTGTAAAATATGCCATGTACAAGCTATAGATTTCTCAAGTTGACATTTAAGACCCTTCACAATCCTTTTCCTGATTACAGGTTTCTGTGCTTCTTACCCTTCAGCTAGACTAATGTGCCTGGTATTTTTTATGATTACAAAATATACAAATTGTGGCATAGTCATACAATAGTATATTATTCAGCAATATAAAAAACTACTAGTACATACAACATCACAGATTTATTTATATATTTACATTCCACTTATATGAAGTTCCCGAACTGGTAAGTCTATTCTATGATGATCAAAATCAGAACGGCATTTGCCTATGTGGGATATAGATTGACTGTATGGGGGAACAATAACACTTTTGGGGAAGAGGGGAATAATTAATATCCCGATTTGGTTGATTTTATTTGGGTATATATATTTCTCTACATTCATTGAATTGCACATTCAAGATATGTGCATTTCACTCTATGTAAATTTTATCTCAATTTTAAAATAGGGGAAAAGTTGGGCACTTTTAAAAGATAAAATATTTTCTTTTGAAACTTAAATCACATTATTACTTTCAGTCAAAAATACATCAAGCTTTAAATGAACATTTTCTCTTCCTGCCATACTGTCAAACTGAGAAAGTATGTTTTTCTAAAAAAAAATTTGTTTATTTCCATAGGTTATTGGAGAATAGGTGGTGTCTGGTTACATGAGTAAGTTCCTTAGTGGTGATTCGTGAGATTTTGGTGCACCCATCACCTGAGCAGTGTATACTGCACCCAATTTGTAGTCTTTTATCCCTCACCCCCTTCCCACCCTTTCACCCTGAGTTCCCAAAATCCATTGTGTCATTCTTATGCCTTTGCATTCTCATAACTTAGCTCCCACTTATGAGTGAGAACATACAATGTTTGTTTATCCATTCCTGGGTTACCTGCTGCTTTCACACTATACCAGCATAGTTGAGTAGTTACAACAGAGACTCTATGTCCTATAAAGCTGAAAGTGTTTATCAACTGGCCCTTTATGGAAAAAGTTTACTGACCCCTGCTCTAAGAGAATAAATGACTTGTCCAAAATTATACAGCTTGTAGGACAAGGTTCTGCAACTCGAATCCAGATCCGTTGATTATCTCAATGATCTCAGTGAACAGGGGAAGTCTCTTTGCTTTATACATATATATATATATATATATATATATATGCAATGTTTTTATGCTTTTGAATCATTTTGGGGACAGCCAAGATTCTTAACTTCAACTTCAATTGTAAAAAGCTTTAATTATGGAGGCATGGTAAATGCAAAATCCACAGATGCAGCCTCTTGAGTGCAGCTGACATGAGCACCTCCTTCTCACAACTAATCAAACAGTTCCACTCTTCTGTCCCAAGCTACACTCAAGCTGAAGTGTGTCACCTGCAAGATAATTATCTCTCCCAACAGTGCCATGATGGGATGTATTCTCAGCCTGACCCCAGCCATAATACTTGTCGAGAGTATTATACCCCTTGGTGCTCTTATGTCTAAGGAAAATCAATATAATATACGATCAGATGAAGAAAAGAAGTATCACCCTCACATTATACCTTATTAGTGGCTTCTCAAAAAATTTTGTTAACATTTACTGACACTATCTGCTCTGCATACTGTATACACAAGGAATGCATTTGAAGCTCAAATATTTACCTCTTTTACTTCAAAACAGCTTTGTCAGATGGCAAGCTTACAATAACTTGGTAGATAGCCATCTGTTCTCAATAGGAAGTAAGTTGCTCAAAGGATTTGAATAGGAGCAAGATGGCCAATTTGGGCAGTTTCCCAATTATTACTGTGTTGGTTCATGGTATCTATTATTTTCTTTTTCTATATAAATTCCCAGAAAATTAATCACATCCATATCTAAAATTAAATATACACACATATTTCAAAACCCAGCTAATTTTTGAAACACTCTAAGTTTTGGAATAAGGCCCATTCTCCTTTCCTGGGTGAGGGCTGATAGCCCAGAAATGAACAAACGGTTTCTTAAATGTCAGAAAATATATGCTTTTCACTCTATGTAATTTCTTTCCCAAATATCACATGGAATTCTAAGACCAATGATCCATTAGCCCTTCGTGTGCTATTAGCTCATGTTGATTACAGTTATTAACGAACTTGTCAAGAAAGAAGGCAAAACACGTATATACTACAATAAGAAAATCTCTATGAGATACAGTTGTAAGGCAGTTTACTTCATCATCATCATCATCATTGTTGCTAATAAAAGCCTATTGGTCTTCCACTGGTTGAGGATTGAAAAATAAAAAAAATAAAAAATAAAAGCCAATAGGAATTATACTGACTCTCTACTGAGCTGTCAGGGAAGCCTCTAGCAATATGGTAATCTAGAGTAGAGAGAATGGGCAAGGCATAAAATGCTTTACCTGCCTTAGTTAAAATGTGCATCAGGTCATGGAGCCCTCCTAATGCTATACAAAACAGTTTGCAATGTATCCTTCCACTGCAGGTTTTGTTTCTTAAGTTTTTATTTTGAAATACAGAAAAGTTGCAAAAATTTTCATATACCCTTCACCCAGATTCCCCCAAAGTTGATATTTTACATTTGCCTTATCATTGTTATATAGTATAGAGATAGATGGATGGATAGACATAATGATGATTTTGCATCACTTGAGAGTAAGTTAGACACACAATGCTCCTTTACCACTAAATACTTCAGTATGCATTTCCTGAAACCAAGAACATTCTCTTATGTAATCACAATACAGTTATCAAAATCAGGAAATTAACTTTGATACAATTAAATCAGAAGACTAACTTTGATCTACAGATCTCTTTCAAATTTGGCTAATTGTCTCACAAATATCCTTTATAGAAAAAGAAAAACATTCTGTTCCAGGATTTCATCTAGGAGAACAAATTGCATTTAGTTTTCTTCTTTCTTTAGTCTCCTTTAATCTAGAATCTCCAGTCTGATGACCTTGATGCTTTTGAAGAATCCAGACCATTTATTTTAAAGAATATCTCTCAATTTGTAGATTCTGATATTTCCTCATGGTTAGACTCACACTATATGTTTTGAGCAGAAATACAGAGAGATGTTTGGCTCTTTCTCACTGCATCATATCAGAGGTACATGATATCTAGCTGTCCAGTTACAGGTGATATTAACCTTGTACCTTGGTTAAGGTAGTATCTGCTGGGTTTCTTCATTGTAAGTTATTATATTTATCCTTTGTCATTAATAAATATCTTGTGTGAGGTTACATTGAGACTACATAATATCCTCTTTCTCATCAAACTTTCATCCAGTAATTGTATCATATACTGGTGGTTCTTGCATGAAATAATTATTACTATGAATTATTACTATGGAGGTTACCAAATGTGATTTTTAAAATGTAAACATTTTTTCTACACTGATTACTATATGGAGGGGCTTTTTCCTTCTTGCCTATTTATTTATGTGTTCATTTATGTCAGAATAGATTTATTAATTCTTATTTGATTCGATAAATTTTAAACTAGTACTACCCTTGTTTATTTTGATGCACAAATGGTTCCAGTTTTGACTAGTGGAAGCCCTGCTGCAAATCTCTGAGGTGGGCAGTAAGGTAATCTGAACTGTGTCTTATGGTGATACTGCTGGCGGCACTGTAAAGGGTGCTTCAGAAACACAAGAGATAAGACGTGGAGAAAACCATTAGCAATGAGGAGAGCACTAGGTACAGAAATGACAAAATGGATTTTAGTGATCTGGGGAAGCAGAATCAATAAGATTTGGAATCTACATGTAGACGTAAAAGAGAAAGGGTTTTTGGCCTGAGTACCTGGGAGTTAGTAATGCCACAGGTAGAAGCAGAGGATAAAGAAACAGAGGCAAGGGTGCAAATGAAGACAAGGAGTTTTGTTTTAGGCTTGTGAGTTAAAGCCTCCAAGTATACATCCATGTGGAAATGCCCAGCACAAGTAGAGGCCTGGAGCTCAGAAAAGAAATACAGTAGTTCCCCCTTTATCCACAGGGGCGATGTTCAAAGATCCCCTAGTGGATGCCTGAAATTCTATATATATTATGTTTTTTTGATCTGATAACCAAGCTGACTATGAAATGACTAGCAGGTAGGTAGTGTACTGAGTGTAGATATGCTGGACAAAGGGATGATTCACGTCTGGAAAAGAATGGAGCTAGATGGCATGAGGTTTCTTCATGCTACTCAAAAGAGTGTGCAATTTAAAACTTATGAATTGTTTATTTCTGGAATTTTTCATTCAATATTTTTGGACCATGATTGACCATGGTTGACTGAAACTGTGCAAAGTGAAACCCCAGATAAGGAGAGACTACTTTAATGGTAAAGAAGTAGGTTGATATAGGAATTGTCAAAAACTGAGGCTTTGGAAGTAGATGAGCTCACTTAGCAGGAGTGTGAGGCCAAAATAGAAGAAAAGAGGACCTTTGTTCTGTTCAAATTTGACTCCAGTTACTACTCCTTCCCTTTCGAAATTGTCTTTTATCTAGTTTTTGATATTCTTACTTTTTTTTTTTTTTTTTTTTTTTTTTTTTTTTTTTTTTTTTTTTTTTTTTTTTTTTTTTTTTTTTTTTTTTTTTTTTTTTTTGAGACAGAGTCTTGCTCTGTCGCCCAGGCTGGAGTGCAG
This sequence comes from Hylobates moloch, assembly GCF_009828535.3. NCBI lineage: Eukaryota > Metazoa > Chordata > Mammalia > Primates > Hylobatidae > Hylobates > Hylobates moloch. The sequence goes on from NW_026652278.1 coordinate 113,960,737, forward strand.
TGGCGCGATCTCGGCTCACTGCAACCTCCGCCTCCCGGGTTCACGCCATTCTCCTGCCTCAGCCTCTCCGAGTAGCTGGGACTACAGGCGCCCGCCACCACGCCCGGCTAATTTTTTTTTTTTTTTGTATTTTTGGTAGAGACGGGGTTTCACCATGGTCTCGATCTCCTGACCTCGTGATCCGCCCGCCTCGGCCTCCCAAAGTGCTGGGATTACAAGCGTGAGCCACCGCGCCCGGCCGCAGCATTTCTTTATATCTGTTATCAAAATCCTTTCTCTTTCAAAAGGGAGATTTTTTTTTGTCATTCATGTTTGCAAACATCATCCTTGCTTTAATGGCATAGATGAACCTTTTAAAAGATTTTGAAAAATAAATGCTTGTCAGGTATGATTAGACATAATAGCTTTAACCTCTTCAAGTGACCCAAAAGCCTTGTAGTTCAAGTAAAAGATTTGACTCTGCCATATCCTTTCGTTTACCTGTGCTTGCTATATGATTTCTATCTTTGATCTAAGATATCTGTGCCAGAATATTTTTGAGGTCACTTGTTCATTTTCTGAAACCTAGTTTTATTAAAGCTAGATGATACAATCTATAAAGACATTCATTGGGACATATGTAAACTGAACTTTGCATGTGCTAAAAGCAAGCAAGTATATGAGACTGTCATGTTAACCACTCCCAACGAATCCTACCCTCTCCTCAGGGTATATCCTGTACCAGAACTGATGTGACCATCTGACAGGCAGATGACATTACAGTACCAGAGCCAATTCTCCTATTAAATAGTAGTATATCTTATTTTTTTCACCCTCCCCCTGGGGATCTAGTTTCATCTTGGAGTCATTTGTGGATGCATTCCCTGTGAAGCCAAGGAAATTCCAAATATGAGTCGCTGCAGAAACATTTAGGTCCTTCTAATTCTGCAGCATGAAGCATTATCAAGACAAATAAGCCTTCTTCTTCCTAATACCAATACGCTCTCATAACATAACTTTGTTGTATTACTTTGCTAATGGAACTTCTACATCTTCACTCTGCCTTGCTCTAAATACTCTGCCTATGTAGGAATGGGTGGTAGGAAAAAATAAGGACTCATTTTTTTCTGTGATTCCATTGGATGTCAGGTCCCACTTAGTCTGTGGCATGCATGGAACCAAACTCAGCCTGGAAGGCCCCCTCTAACACTGACATTCCATGAATCTGGCCCTGGTGAAAGCCACATATATTGGCTGGCAGTGCCATTCCTGGGTGATGTGCACATTTTCCAAGTCCTCATTCGCCCCCATGTGAACTTGTCCCACTCTATCTTTGGTGAAACACAACGATAGCTTCAAAAGATGCGACTGAAAAAGGATATTCATGAGAATTAGAAACAAATCACTGCAGGGAGCTAACAACATAGAAATGCTTCAAACTGTGAGGAACTGCAGCAACAGTTCCTGTTGTGATGTACACAATGGACACAGCATGTGGGAAGCTATAAAAAAACACTGGAAGAAAAAGTGTGTCTATGAAAAATAACTTAAAAAAAAAAAAACCTACAGAGAGCTCAAATTCCTCATGTGCAGAGTTTAACTACCACAGAAAAGTCTCTGGGGCCAAGAGGGTAAATCTCTAGGCTAAGTTTAGAGTTTGAATCCCAAAGTCTTTACCAGGTCTCATCTATTTCGTGGTGCCTACAAATATCCTCTCAGTGCAACCAAAGATCCTCTTGCTTCTATCAGCCCCCAGGAGCTACGTTTACAAGCAAGATGAACAAGGTTACCATGTCCATTCCAAAAATCACTTAATTACATAAAACTATGTGAGGAAGAAGATTAATCCAGATTCAGTCCTCAATCTACAACAAGGTGTTTATTTCTAAACGAGTGTTTTAACACAGCTCAAAGTGGTTTGTGACTTGTTATGCATATACGTGATTAATAAATCAAATTAAATCATCACCATATTATTTTTAAATATAAACCTACCTTAGCATCTCAAGGCAAAATTACTCTGAATTGAACAAAGAGTAAAACTAAAAGTATAAGCCTCTGAAATCATCATATAATATTATGTATGACAAAAGAAATTATTTTAACATAAGGATGGTATTCCTCTGGAAGAATAAAAAGAAAAGAATTTTTAGAAAATCATATGTAACAGATAGAGAGATATATCTGATGGCGACCCAGAAATCCTCTTCAATATTGAAAGAAAAGCTTTTCCTTATTGGGTAACTAACGGGAACTTTATTACACTCAATCTCTTTTTATAATCATTATCTCTAGATTGTAAAGTCCAAAGGGCAATGACTGCACATTTTGTTCAGTGATTTAAAGACCTTTCCCAGCTGGTATAGTATTAAATAAGCAAGGAAATTTTGTATCACTTAGGATAGTTTCAGCTGGGATTAACAGAAATACACATCTCAAGCATTTGAGATATGTATTATCTTACATAACAAGTAGTCCAGAGTTAGGGGAAGTTATCAAGTGGCTCAGTCACATTGTCAAAGACCCAAGTTCTTTCCATCTTTCCATTATCCTATCCTGAGAATGTCAACTTTCGCTCAGAGGCCAGCTCCCCTCATGATTGTGACATGGCCTTCAGTTCCTGGCATTACAGGCAGAAATGTCAAAGCTTGATGGATAAAGTGGCCATCTCTTCCCATGTATCTCTTTCAAAAAAAGAAACATTTTCCAGAGCCCCCTACATTCCTCTCTTTAGGAACTGGGTCACATGACTACTATTAAACCATCACTGGTAAGACAAATATAACCAAATGATTAACGTAGAATAACAAAAATTTAATTCTGAGGTTCATGAGGGAAAGATGGACAATGATATCAGGTAAGAATAAGTTTGGTTGTATGTAACAGATCCAAAATAATTCAGGCTTAAATAAGAAAGAATATTACCTATATGAAAATGTAAGTTACAGGCTGGACACGGTGGCCTTGCTGTAATCCAGCAAGGCAGGTGGATCACTTGAGGTCAGGAATTCAAGACCAGCTGGCCAACATGGTAAAACCCTGTCTCTACTAAAAATACAAAAATTAGCTGGATGTGGTGGCACGTACCTCTAATCCCAGTTACTCAGGAGGCTGAGGCGGGAGAATCCCTTGAACCCAGGAGGCAGAGATTGCAGTGAGCTGAGATCATGCCACTGCACCCCAGCCTGGGTAACAGAGCAAGACTCTGTCTCAAAAAAAAAAAAAAAAAGAAAGGAAGAAAATGTAAGTTATCTATCACCACCCAATGTCTTAACATAATAAACCTAAATTTAGCTTATGAAACTGAGGGTCAACCAAGTGGTTCTTCTGATCTTGGCTGGATTTCCTCTGTGTATCGCAATCAGTGGCTGAGACAGCCACAGGTTAGACCTATTGGTGGTGGATGGTTTTCCTCATATGTCAACTGAGAGAAGTAGGCTGACTCCACTCTATTCCACTTAGTCTCTAAACCTGAAGTAGACTAGTTTAGACCTATTCCTATGGCAGAAGCAAGTGTCCAGGAGAACAACCAGAAATATGCAAAGCTTTCTATTATGACATAACAAATCTCCCCAAACGTATGGTCTAAAACGACAACCATTTACTTAGCATGTAAGTTTGCAAGTTGATAATTTATGTTGGTCTCTTCTGGGCTCCTCTATCTGTTTATGTGCAGCTATGTTATGACAAGGTAGTTGTGCAGTCAGGCCTGGCTGGCTGTCAGCTGGGACTCCTCAGCTCTCATTCACATGGTCTCTTGTTCACCAGCAAGCTAGCCAAAGCTTGTGCTAATGGTGGGAGTAGGGGTCCAAGAGAGAAAGTAGAAGCATGCAGGGGTGCTTGAGATCAAGGCATGAAACTGGCACATGGCCACTTCTGCTGCATTCTCTTGGCCAGATGCAAGGTGTGAGGAAATAGACTTCACATCTTGATGAGCATAGCAGCAACGTCAAGTTTCAGGGATCATGGATTCAGGGAGGGAAATAGCTGGGGTCATTTTTGCAAACCCATCTACCACAGCAGTAGCTCTGCTCCTCTCAGCTCACCACCCTGCTATGTCGAGGTCCAACATATCTTGGACCTTTTGGTCCAAGATAGCAGCCATTGCATCCACAATCCAGGCTGCAGATTGAGAAAAGGAATAAAGAAAAGGAGTGAATGGCATACCAGCTGCCTTTTAAACAACATTCTTAGAGGCTACAAAGTCACTCTTTAGTTTACATCCCATTGGCCAAAATTTAGTCACATGGCCACACATGGGAGTGTGGGAAAAGCAGTCTTCATTCTGAGTGTCCAAGGGTGTCAAAAAGAAAATCCCATTCATACGAAGGAAGAGGATACGCATTATTGTAGGAAATCTATCAATCTGCCACAACACCCAAACTGTGTCAAGCAAGGAAGGGGAAGAGGGTTAGATATAGGCAGCCCAACCAGCAGTCTCTGATACACTTTCCCATAAGTGTTTTCAATTTATAAAAACAAAACCCCTTGAATAAAATGTTTTTCTTTTTAACAAACTACCACCATGATTAGAAAAGAAAATCCACACTAATTTTATGACTGCCATTTTTCTTTCGCTATAGAGGTGAAAACTGCTCTGAGCTAAACTAGGAAGGATGAAGAATCCCTTTCCACTCTGCTCCCAGCTCAGCTTGCATCTGGATGAATTGATGAATCTCCCAAACACCACTTGTAGCCACCCTGGAGAAGAGTGTTGTTACATTACTTCTAGGCCAGGATGATACAATTTGTCAAGAATCACATTGAGAATTTGTTCCTACACTCTCTCATTCATCTAGATTATTGATCCACATATGTCTTTGTGGGATAGAGAGAAGCTCTGAAATTAGAGGATGTACTTGTCACAATTTTCCATTGCATCAGAAATCAACTTCAGTTACACAGTAAAGGAATTTCTTGAAAGGGATAAGACATGTTCAGAGAATTGGTGAGAAGGCTGGAGAACAAGGACTGGGCAGGACTCAAAGGTGATAAGGCAAAGCTGAGATCAGCTTCAGTTATGTCTGCTTAGGAGTTGGCCTCTGGGCTAGTGACTCTGGACACTCTCCACCACAGCACTGGCTTCTAGACTTTACAGCAGCCACCTGAAAACCCTGTGACTCAGCCTGCTCCTCCAACTCAGTTGTTTAAGATCCAGAGTTCCAGGCAGAAGCACCTGATTGGCCACTTTTAGGTCAGATGCCATGCCCTGGTTTCCAGGGCAATGAAGAGAGAAATATCTCTCCCTCCTTCAGTTTTTATAAAAAGAATTTAAGCTGGTTCTTCCCACCTGCCTTTAGATTTTCCACAAGTAAGAATAATGTTTGGAAGCCAGTCAGCTCAAACAATACCCACTACAGATGCCACAGGTTGGTGCTAGAGAGGGAAGGATAGCTTCACTCAGCTGTGCAGGACATTAGGATGATGGAGTGGAGACACAATGAGCTAACATGGGGAAAGTGAAATTAATTTTATGTGTATTCGAATATATGCTGATTATCAGAATTCCATGGAGGGGGGTATGTGAATCAGCTCAAATGATTTAAATATTTTGTCTTTCAATATTGGAAACAAACATTCAGTTAAATGAATAGTGCAAACATAATAACATATTCTCATGTAATCTTTACATCTTTACATTTGGATATCACAGGAATGTTAAAGTGGGGTGGGAAAGAATTGAAATTGAGGGCCACTCACCAATAGAAAAGGTTAAGTAGTAGATTAAAATGAAAATTTTCAGACATGTAAGATCTCAAAATATGTTCATTTTTATACCCTTTATAGGAAACTGCTAGGGCATGTATGACACTCAAACAAGGAAAAAACCAAGAAAGAGAAAGGCATGGGAATCAAGAATTAAGGTGCCCAGTGTAGGAGAGCACCGTGAAGATCTCCTAGGATGAGGGAAAGAAGACTTCAGGTCACAGATCTGCAACAGGCCTAGCCAGCTACCAGCTCCTAGTGAGGAGAAGGATGGAGGACTGCAGGACTGAGGGCTCCAAAGAGTGGGGGAAATAGATACATATGGATAAATATATGCAGATATTTGAGGGACAGACTGGTGATAGATACATAAAATACAAAGCAAGTAGAAAATGAGTTAATTATTAACTCCAGAGGAGATATAAAATTATATAAGAAAGAAAATATAATCATAATCTACCAGATAGCTCAGCTGTAAACAATACACAGGGATAATAATACCAACATTGAATATTAATCTAATAAGAAAATATGATAAAAACCAGATGTCTTGGATTTGCTTTGAATTAGCATGAAATGGTGTGGAAAGTGGGTGGGGTGTGGATGGGGCAGGATTAGCCACAGGTTAATGGCTATTGGGGCTGCATGATAAGTACATGAGGGCTCATTATATAATATCCTTCTACGAGTATGCTCAAAATTCCCCATAATAAAATGGGGAATTTAAAAATTTTCAATTTTGTTTTACTCGATTTCTGCATCATGGCTGGGGTCCCTGCATTTTAAAATTTAAGTTTTTAAATTTAAAAATGACAATATAACCATATTGGAAGATATGGGAAGAAAAGGAGCAGGGGTATGAGTGTGATAGAGTTAATCTTCATTTTCCACAGTAGAAAATCCACAGATAGTGTCTGAAACTAAAAATTCAAGTAGTAGCTCAGTACACATGTGACTTAGAAATACGGATATAAAAACCAGATGGTTTTTATAAAATAAAACCAGAGAGATAAAAGAGATAAAATCAGGCGCTCTGGGGAGAAGGAACTAAAAATGAGGAGAGTGAGCCTGCTGTTTTCCATTGTTGACCCCATAGAACAACGTGGCTTTCAAAGCTATGTGTCTGCACATCCTTAAAAATAAAAATTAAGTCATTAACATTCAAGTAGAATAACTTCTTAAATGAAAGAAAAAGAAATGTGTAGTGGCTGGGAGCAATGATTCATGCCTGTAACCCCAGCACTTTGGGAAGCCGAGGCGGGTGGATCACTTGAGCCCAGGAGTTAAAGACCAGCTCAGGCAACACGGCAAAACCCATATTTTTTCTATAAAATTTACAAAAATTAGCAGGGCATGGTGGCACATACCTGTAGTCCCAGATATTCAGGAGGCTGAGGTGGAAGGATCATTTCAGCCTGGGAGGTCGAGGCTGCAGTGAGCCATACTTGCGCCATTGCACTCAGGCCTGGGAGAGAGAGTGAGGCCGTGTCTCAGGAAAAAAAAAAAAAAAGAAAAAGAAGAAGAAGAAATAAATAATGCAAAGAAACTAGTCTGAAAAAGATACACCTTGCTGTGTACCACCTCTCTAGGCTGAATAGCCAGAGCACCTGGAGGGAGCAGAGGGCAAGATTGAAATCAGGCATGAGCTAGACTCAGCCCACAAGCAGTTTCCCAACTGCTACCTAAAGCATACATTAAAGTTAACAACAAGATGATTAGGTAATCACAAACATGATCCTGGAATGTCAATTACACAAAATCACAAACTGTCTAGTTACTCATAAGCTGAATTTCTAGCTTTGAGATGAGCACTGCTAAATACTCCAGAGGGCCCTCTCAATGATTTTCTGCTGCCTAAAAGAAGGAAGTTGACACTGAAGCTGCCATTCTTGCAACACATCTTTGGCCTCTAGTCTATCCTTTTCCTTGTGGCCTCTGCAGATATTTTAGCTTGAGGTGTTATCAAATATGCTTAATAGCTGATATAACATATGCCTTGATCAATTAAAAGGGACCCCAGTCATGATGCAGAAATAGAGTCTGTAGGCTACCTGCCAGACCAGGCATTAATCCTTTAGTTGCCAGACTGTAGGGAGATCCTGAGGGTCCCATGGGCTATGGCAATGTTAGGGGGCATTCGTGAGGCTTGGGACATTAGCTCCTTACCAACTCTTACCAACATATTTCAGTATTTTTAGCAAACCTTATCTATAGTAGTACAAATCAGCTGAATACTAGTCCTATTTCAGAATTCCCATCACTTGGCAGCTGGGCTGAGATGGGAATGATTCTATTTTGTGCGGGTCTGAAGTTTGGATCTACTTGAGAGCACCATCAAGGATTTTAGCACTGTTACTAGGATGTAGCCTTGGGAGAGAGGGATAATGAACTCTGTTTATCAACCTATCATTGATGTTTATTAGGTAGCTGAGCGGCACAATATCTTTTTAGTTTTTACTAGTTTGACATTTTGCTCCATCCTGCTATCTCCTTAATGCTTACTTTTCATCTAATGCCCATTATCCAGCTGTCTTAGTTTGTTCACTGCTGTATCCCCATTGCTTAGAATGGTGCCAGGCACGTAGAGGCACTCAATAGTGCCAGGCATGTAGACGCCATCAATAAATGAATTGATGGCTTCTAGAAAAGAGGAAAGGCACCATGCACAGAGAAAAGATGTGAAAGAAGATCTGAAAGAGATCACTGGAACTCTGATTATATCCTGAGAGAGGGCAATTCATGTATGGAAACTGTGCTAGAGGACAGCACCAAAGGGTCCCATTCTCTTCTGAAATGGCAAGACTGTGCAAGTCAAAGAGAATCTTAGACAGCCAAGTATGTTAAGAAAAGGGCAGTGGGTGTTTAATGCTTTTACATTCTTCTCAGTTCTATCTGCCTACAGGCCAGTTCACTTTAACAGGAAAAGGAAATTGCTTTGCTCTCAGGTAAGCATGACCGCCTTATCCTTACCCCTAACTGCTTCCTCAAAACCTGTCCAATTTGAATGAGAACCCACCCTTACAACCTAAACATGCATTTCTCTTACTCTGCCCCTCTTCAAATGCACTTGTCCTTGGATTTAAAACTTGTTGAGTCATGTATTGGTTTAATGCTTTTATTCTGCTCTATGTCCACATCCAAATATCTTGGATTCTAAATTCCAGGAAAACAGGGAACGAGTCTATGTAACTGTCACATTAAATACACATGCAGTGAGACCGGTCCTTTGGTTTGCATGGGAGCCGGGTGAGGCCTGTGACTGCCGGCTTTCCCCCACTTCCCTGACAACCCGCGTGACTCCGCAGAGGCATTCATAATCCTCCTAGGTACACAACTCCAATGAACTGGGAATCTCACCCCCCTCCCCAACAGCAGCCACATAAAGACCTGCCCAAGGAGAGTCTGAGCTCAGATACACCTAGTCCCACCCCCTCCTGATGGTCCTCCCCTATCCACCCTGGTAGCAGAAGACAAAGGGTATTTAATCTTGGGAGTTCTAGAGTCCAGCCCACCGCTGCTCCCTCTCTACACTATTACAGCTGATGCTTTCTGGAAAGCATAATAATAGACCATTACAAAAGCTAACAACCCTCATGGAGTCCATTGCCTTCTCTGCCACCTCCAAAGGAACAGGCACTGGGATCCAGCTGAGAGACCCATAGACAGTTCATATCACAGGACTCTGTGCAGACAACCCCCGGTACCAGCCTGGAGCCAGGTAGACTTACTGGGTGGCTAGATCCAGAAGAGAGACAACAATCACTGAAGCTCAGCTCACAGGAAGCCACATCCACAGGAAAAGGGGGAGAGCGCTATATCAAGGGAACACTCTGTGGGACAAAAAAAAAAAATCTGAACAATAGCCTTCAGCCCTAGACTTCCCTCTGACAGAGGCTACCCAAATGAGAAGGAAACAGAAAACCAACCCTGGCAATATGACAAAACAGGGCTCTTCGACACCCCCCAAAAATCACACTAGTTTACCAGCAATGGATCCAAACCCAAAGTGTGGGTCCCTGATTCACCTGAAAAAGAATTCAGGAGGTTAGTTATTAAGCTAATTAGGTAGGGACCAGAGAAAGGTGAAGCCCAATGCAAAGAAACCCAAAAAATGATACAAGAAGTGAATGGAGAAATATTCAAGGAAATAGATAGCTTAAGGAAAAAACAATTAAAAATTCAGGAAACTTTGGCCACACCTTTAGAAATGTGAAATGCTCTGGAAAGTCTCGGCAATAGAACTGAACAAGTAGGAGAAAGAAATTCAGAGCTCAAAGACAAGGTCTTCGAATTAACTCAATCCAATAAAGACAAAGAAAGAAGAATAAGAAAATATGAAAAAGCCTCCAAGAACTCTGAGATTATGTTAAATGACCAAACCTAAAAATAATTGCTGTTCCTGAGGAAGACGATTCTAAAAGCTTGGAAAACATATTTGGGGGAAAAATCAAAGAAAACTTCCCTGGCCTTGCTAGAGACCTAGACATGCAAATAGAAGAAGCACAAAGAACACCTGGGAAATTCATTGCAAAAAGATCTTCACCTGGGCATATTGTCATCAGGTTATCCAAAGTTAAGACGAGGGAAAGAATCTTAAGAGCTGTGAGACAGAAGCACCACATCACCTATAAAGGAAAACCTATCAGATTAACAGCAAATTTCTCAGCAGAAACTCTACAAGCTAGAAGGGATTGGGGCCCTATCTTCAGCCTCCACAAACAAAACAATTATCAGTCACCATAGGACCTCTGCAGAGGCCAGAACTGGCATGGGGTTTTGCCATTTTCCAGGGCACAAAAAATGCCCAAGTAGGAGATTCACTGCTTCATTATTTGACCAATATTTTTAAAATACAGACCCGAATGATAAGAAGCCATTTATTCCAGGATTAGAGAGCAGAGGTTTTAGGCTGAAAAAAACAGGAACAAATTTGGAGGGTGTGATGGTCAGTTTGACATGTCAACTTGGCTAGGCTGTATTACTCAGTTATTTAATCAAACACATAAATCAAAAATTTAATATAGGTGTTGCTGTATTTTGATTTTTTTAAATAGATGTATGTGATTAACATCTACAATCAGTTGACTTTCATTAAAGAGATTACTTTCTATAATGTGAGTGAGCCTCATTCAGTCAATTTAAAGTCCTTAAGAAAAAACGGGTTTCCCAAAGAAGATATGCTGCCTCATGACCGCACCATTAACAACTATTGCTTGTTTCCAGCTTGCCAGTCTGCCCTACGACTTTTGAACTTGTCAGCTCCACAATTGCATAAACTAATTCCTTAAAATAAATCTCTCTCTCTCCCGTCTTTCTCTCTCTCTATTCATCAATCAACAGAGAGAGATATACAGAAAGATATCTATATAGAAATATACCTGGATATCTAGATATATATCTAGAAATAGTTATACAGAAAAATAAACATTCCTATATTTATTTATTTACGATTTGCTAATTTAAATACATAAATTTTATATTCATTTAAATATATAAATATAAAGGCCTTTATATAAATATAAAATGTATACAAATTTATATTTATATAGAGATCTCTCTAGACAAAGAGTGAGAAAGATCTCTTTCAGCACTATTTTGATATCTCATTTCCTTTTTTCTCTCTTTTTTTTAAAGACAGAGTCTTGCTCTATCACCCAGGCTGGGGTGTAGTGGTACAATCATAGCCCATTATAACCTCAAACTGCTGGGCTCAAGCAATCTTCCGCCTTAGCCCCTCTAGTAGCTGCAACTACAGGCATGAACCACTGCACCCAGCTCAGCATCTCATTTCAAGTCTCATTGCAGCATCTGCTTCTGAAGTTCCAGCTTGCAATAGTTGCTACAAAATATATATCATATGAATTCTGTTTCTCTGGGGAACTGTAACTGATGTGGAGTGCTTGAGGAACAGAAAGAAGGCCAGAATTACTGGAGAACAATGGAAGTAGAGTGAGGAAGGATAGACTGGTGGGAGGGTGATGTGCAATGAGGACAAAGAGGTAGGGAATGGCCAGGCGATTATCTTAGGCCTTGTAATTCCACAAAACAAGAATCCACAGATCAGATAACAAGTAACAGGTTAAGTGAAGAAAAATATCAAACTTTTACAGATCTGAAAATTGGATTAGGTTTCTTGCCTATCAGATTAACAAATATTCCAAAGATTGACAACCCACTTTGTTGGCGAGGCTATATGAAAACAAGCACTCTCAAAAATCTCTGGTGGGAGGATAAAAAGGCATAATCCTTATGGAGGGGAATTTGGCAATATCTAACAAAACTACATATGCATTTATCAGTGGACCAAGTATTCCCAATTCAAGGAATTTACGTTGAAGATGTGGAATTATGAAAACCACAAAAGGTTATTCTTTATAGCATTGTTTGTACTAGCACAATATTGGAAATGACCTAAATGTCCATCCATAGGCAATTGGTTAATGAAATGTAGTATATGCATCTAGGATATTTGTTAAGTAAAAAGCAAGGGGCAAATGAATATAAAGAGAATGCTAACTTCAACATAAAAAGGAAAGAGAAATAGAGAGAGAGAGGGGGGGAGAGAGAGAGAGAGAGAGAGAGAGAGAGAGGGTGTTTATTTTTCAAAAACAAAAATTCAGACCAAAAAAAAAAAAAAAAGGCAGGAACTAAGAAAATGGCTTCCTATGGAGTGGAAGGGAAGGGGATAGAAATGAGACTTCCTTGAGGATAACTTTTTACATGATTTTGACTTCAGACTACATAAATATTTCAAGTAATCTAAAAAATAAAACAATGTGGTAGATACAGAAATGTACTCCTGGATTCTCTTCAAGGAAGCACCAACTGCCCAGATGTGGGGAGTGCAGACAGCAGACAATCTCCAGCTGTCAGCAATTTCAGGGTGCCCTGGGCTGCAGAACTGTCTCATGCAAAGTCACACCCTTCCTGGAGACAACTACATCCTACGACTAAGAAAAGCAGAGGTATAAGGCCCAATGCAGGACAACTCTGTTGGACAATATTCCAGAGCTCTCCACCAGGTTGGCCAAGGCTTTGTATTGCCTGCATCGTAGTTGTCATCTCTCTTTTCCTAAATCCTATATCCTCTGTCTTCTTTTCACAGGTGTTGATCTTTAATCTTGCACCCCAAGCTCTGTTTCAGCATCTGCTTCTGAATAATCTAGTCTGCAACATTTGCAGCCAAGAACAGGATTTCCAACCACCTGGCTAGCGATAAGGACCTCGTCACTAATGGTTAGGGAGAAGATATGCAGCCCCTGACACAGATGGTGGTCCAATTGTTCAGTGGTTATGAGTTTGTTGGAAAGGTTCACCAGCGAAAGGAAATGCACTAGAGAGTGCTTTGTATGGCCTGTCTGAGAAGTATGGAGGAAGTAGTAGCTCTAAGGATAACAATATTGGGTAGCTATCTCCAAGTGCTGTTGATGTCTTAAAGAAAGATAGTGAATAGCTGAGGGCCCGTAATAGACAATTTAAAAGGTCTCTGGCAGCCAGAAGTGCTCTTTGTTTACATACAAATTAGCTTATCTCCTATAGCCAGGAGGGCAGAGAAAGTTGAGGATAAAGTTCAAGACTTAACAGTCTGAGCAGTGAATTTTAAAGAAAGTTAATGTTCAATAATGACAGGCCTGTTATACCAAGGTTAGAGTGCTGATGGGGAAAATCCGGGCAACTGACTCTGCGATGGAAACATCTGGACCTACATATTAAGAGTGTAAAAGTAATTGTGGTTTACTTTTGCATCAACCTAACACATATATAGAGAGATAGATACATAGAGAGGAAGGTCTCTGCAACACCATGGCAAGTAAACATGGTGATTTCTCCAGTCTTTCCCTAAAGAGACATATGGTCATGTATTTGGGTAACTATACACTAGGGAAAGGAAATATCCAGACATTTAAAGGACTAGTGAACCCGGTGTCTAGGCTGACATTGATATCTAGAACGCTGAAGCATCATTATTGTTCCCTGTTAGAGTGGAAATATGTTGAGGCCAAGTAATAGAGTCCTGGTGAACACCATGCTTACGCTGGGATCTTTGAGTCTGTATTCACACCCATTTGCCATGTCTCCAGTCTTAGAATTAGAATTGATATACTTGGTAATTAGCATAACCCTCACATTGGCTTCTTAGCCTATGGAGTAAGAGTGGAGAAGGCCAAAGGGAAGCCTCGACAACTACTACCCCTTGCCAAGATAATAGACACAAAACACAGTATTGCTTCCCAAGAGCAGCAGAAATTAGTGTTGCCCTTAAGAATCTGAAGGATACAGCAGTGGTGGTTCCATCTATTTAATTCACTAGTCTGACCCCTGCAGAAACTGGATAAATCCTGGAGAACAACTAAACTACCATAAGCTTAACCAACTAGTACCCCTGATCACAGCCACCATGCCAGACACGGTATCTTTCCTAGAGAAGATTAATGTGATGTCATATTGTATGGTATGTAACCACTGATTTAGTGAATATATACATATTTTTCTGTCTCAATCAGGATTACCTGGAACAGTTTTGCCCCAATATCTCTGTTGGCTTTCTCATTCTCTGTCATTAAATATCCGCAAAGAGATCTAGACCATCTGGACATTCTATAGAATATCACTTAATCTGCTACATTAATGGCGTTATGTTGACACGCTACGTAAGCAAGAATTGGCCAGCATGCTGGAGGTCTTAGTAAGACACGTGTGTTTGGAAGGGTGGAAGATAAACCCTACAGAGTTTCAGGGGCCTACCACATCTATAAAACATTTAAAGTTTTAGTGATCAGAGTTGTGTTGGGACATTTCCTTAAAAGTAAAAGACAAGTTATTGTCTCTGGTACCTTCTTCCACAAAACAGGAAGTATATGACCTAGTAGGCTTTGGGTCCTAGAGGCAACACACTCCGTATCTAGTGGTGCTTCTCTGGCTCATATACTGAGTGATGAATGGTTGCCAGCTTTGAACACACCCCAGAGTAAGAAAGGGCTCTGCAACAGGTCCAAGTTGCTAGGTAAGCAGCCCTGCCACTGGGGTCACATGAACTGGTATGTGGAGGAGCAAGGCAGGACAGAGTACAACAATACAAGCTTTCATCATGCTACTCAGAATGGCGCAAAATGTAAAACTTATGAATTGTTAATTTCTGGAATTTTCCATTTAATATTTTCAGACTGGTTGACCACAAGTAACTGAAATTGCAGAAGCCAAAACCATGCATAAGGAAGGACTACTGTTTTCTCTTATCATATCAATTAGTATTTTAAAATGTTTTAGTGGTTACCCTAGAGTTTCCATTAGAGGTCTTAAAAATGTCACGAAAAATGAGTATTTTGAAAAAACTCTGCATGGATTTAAAAAATTTTTTGCATTGAGATAAGCTTGTTAAAGCATTTCTAAACAGGATCTAGCTTGAGGCACAAGATGGATAAAACATCAGTTTGAAAAGAGCCCCTATCAAAACGATACAAATTTGTTAAAATTGAAGCAAGAAAAAGCATCACATTTATGCTTAAGCTTGGGTGGGAAAATGGTGAAATCATTGATGCTTTACAAAAAGTTTATGGGGATAATGCCCCAAAGCAATCAACAGTTTACAGATGGATAACTCATTTTAAGAAGGGATGAGACAATGTTGAAGAGAAGCCCATAGCAGCGGGCCAACCACATTAATTTGCAAGGGAAAAATTCATCTTGTTTGTGGCCTAAGAGGACTAATGATTAACACTAGCCAATAACGTTGGTTCAGTTTACACAATTCTGACTAAAAAGTTAAAGTTGAGCAAACTGTTTACTCAATTGGTGCCAAAACCATTGATCCCAGATGAACTGCAGACAAGAGCAGAGCTTTGGATGGAAATTTTAAACAAGCGCCGTCGAAGCCCTGAAGCATTTCTTCAAAGAATCATAACAGAAAACGAAACGTGGTTTACCAGTACAATCTTGAAGACAAAGCAATGGCTATAAAGAGGAGGAAGTGGTTGAAGCAAAGCAAAAGCAGGCCAGTCAAGAGCTAAGATTATGGCAACAGTTTTTTGAGGATGCTCAAGGTATTTTGCTTGTTGACTTTCTGGAAGGCCAAAAAGTAATAATATATGCTTATTATAAGAGAGTTTTGAGAAAGTCAGCCAAAGCTTTAGCAGAAAAATGCCCAGGAAAGCTTCATCAGAGAATTCTCTACCACGACAATGCTCCTTCTTATTCGTCTCATCAAACAAGGGCAATTTTGTGAGTGTTTTAATGGAAATCATTAGGCATTCACTTTGCCATCTTAATTCAGTTCTTTCTGACTTCTTTTTGTTTCCTGATCTCAAAAAAATCTTTAAAGGGCACCCATTTTTCTTCAATATTAAATTTTTTACAATATTAAATGTAAAAAAGACTGCACTGACTTGGTTAAATTCCCAGAACCCTCAGTTCTTTAGCGATGGACTAAATGGCTGGTATATTTCTTACAAAAGTGTCAAACTTGATAGAGCTTACGTTAAGAAATAAAGTTTTTATTTTTATTTTTATCTATTAATTTCATTTTTCCATGAACTTTGTCTCCTCATATAAACTATTCTAAATCTACCTTTAAATAACACTATACCACTTCACACATAGTACAGATACCTTATTACAGTATTTTTAATTCTTCTATCTCATCCTTTATGACATTGTTAACCTAAAAGGTTATTACAGTATTTTTAATTCTTCTATCTCATCCTTTATGACATTGCTAACCTAAAAGGAAAAAACTGAGGTAAAATTAATATAAGTAGGGAGTTTATTTGGACCAAACTTTAGGACTGTAACCTGGAAGCATAGATTCAAGTTGCCCTAAATATACGCTCCAATTAATGGTAATTACAATTGGTTTTTAAAGAAAAAGAAGAGGCAATTCCTGAGTTGCTTACCAAGAATTTTGCATTAAAATAATATAAGCGATTGATTGGCTATATATTGTTATTTTGTATCACAAATTCCAGAAATTTCCAGAAGCTAATGGGAAAAGCAGCTCATCAAGAACAAAATGACTATAAACAATTGCCCTCAGGCATGGGTGAGTGAAGTTAGGTAACTGAAGTCCCATTAGTCTCTCTGGGCTGATAAAGTTTGCACACCTAGCAAAACTAAGACTGCTCTGAGCTATTTTTCTTTTCTCAACATTACTGTCATTCCTTTCGTTTATCTTATGCTGTAATCACCCAGTACTATTATTACCATCGTTGCCTTAAACAGTTATTCTTTAGATCAATTAAGAATAAGAAAAATTTGACCCAGCCATCCCATTACTGGGTATATACCCAAAGGATTATAAATCATGCTGCTATAAAGACACATGCACACGTATGTTTATAGCGGCACTATTCACAATAACAAAGACTTGGAACCAACCTAAATGTCCAACAATGATAGTCTGGATTAAGAAAATGTGGCACATATACACCATGGAATACTATGCAGCCATAAAAAATGATGAGTTCATGTCCTTGTAGGGACATGGATGAAACTGGAAACCATCATTTTCAGCAAACTATCGCAAGGATAAAAAACCAAACACTGCATGTTCTCACTCATAGGTGGGAATTGAACAATGAGAACACATGGACACAGGAAGGGGAACATCACACCCCGGGGACTGTTGTGGGGTGGGGGGAAGGGGGAGGGATAGCATTAGGGGATATATCTAATGCTAAATGACGAGTTAATGGGTGCAGCACGCCAACATGGCACATGTATACATATGTAACAAACCTGCACGTTGTGCACATGTACCCTGAAACTTGAAGTATAATAATAATAAAATAAAATAAAAAAGAATAAGAAAAATATCATGACAAACACAAGCTTAACCCCCAAAAAAGAAAAATATAATTTATTTTACCTTATTTCTTCTCTAATGCTCTTTGTTTCTTTATGTAAGTCCAAGTTTCTGACTGATGTAGTTTTACTTTTTTAAATAATTTGTTTTACTATTTCTTTTAGGGTATGTCTGCTGGCAATGAATTTCCAGTTTTATTTGTCTGAGAAAATATACACATTTTTACTTTTGAACTTTAATTTCTTTTGGATATAGAATTCTACATTTATGAGATTTTTCTTTTAATGATTTAAATATTTCATTCCATTCTTTTCTCGTTTGCATGATTTCTGATGGGAAGCCTACTGTTATTCTTATCCTGTTACCTCTAAAAGCAACGTGGGTTTTTTCCTCTGACATTTTTCAGGATTTTCTCCTTGTCTTTTATTTTCTGTAGCTTGAGTATAATAAATCTAAATGTAGTTTTTTGGTATTTTTCCTACTTGGTGTTCTCTGAATTTACTGGACCTGTGGTTTGGTGTCTGTTATTAATTTTGAAAGATTCTCAGCATTATAAATTCTGAGAGCTACCAGCCTCCCTTTAACTGTTGTCCACCAAGATAACATCCTTAGGCATGGATGTTAGTCCCTTCAGGCGGACTTGCAAAGTTCTTTGTCTTTATGGTCTGCCTTACCCACTGGGCAGAACTCCTGCACCACTGCACTAAAGATCTGGGCTTCCTCCCATCTCTACTTCTAGTGACTACCCACTGCAGGGGAGAGGGAGCAGATCTCGTGTTCTCAGCTTGTTCTTACTAGTGCAGGGCCTTCTGCCTACTAGCCAGTCAGGGCTGAGGTAAATTGGAGCCCTAGTGTCTTCAGCCTGCCATACCAGGGGTAGGGTTTTTGTCTTTGAGAGGAGGCTGTTTGAGAAGAGAGACCTTATCTGCTATTCCTGCCTGAAATAGAGCTTCCATAACACAGGGCTTGGTGGGGGTAGGAGAAACACCAGCTACCTGCCCATCATTGGTCACCATAGCCCTAAACTGGGAGCAGGGGAGGTGTGAAGTAGATGGGGTAGTAGGAAGGGGGAGAGGAGTCCCATTCTTTTTGGTACAGATACCTGAAGTAGAGCTTCCGTCATGTGGAGCTGATAGGGTCCGTAATGGAGTAGTCTGTGCTTAAATGTCCCAGCCTTTCACTTCTCTTACCCCAGATTTAGTAAATTCTCTTGAATAAATGTTTTTTCTTTTGCTGTATGTCTTAGTACAGTTCCAGAGATGGGAATTTTTTTTTTTAATCCCTTTCATTAGGTAAATTGTTGTTTTGCTGGGGAGAGGTCCTACTGAGCTCCTTAATTCATCATTCTAAAAGTCCTTCCCCAAACATTTTTAACAGGTGCAGGAGTTTAGTATGGTGAATTGAAAGGTGGAGGAAACACAGTAAATAATTAGTCCTCACCATCTGCCAGGAGCCAGAGAAAAATGCTTTCCCATTTCTCCCCCAGAAGGATGGTCTGGAGACACATTTCTTATAGTGTGCAGTCAAGGAACCAGTCATACATAGAGACAGCCAACTTCTGCAAGTGCTCCGCTTCTTTCCTTGCTTTTCTTCTCCTTTACTTCCTGGTCAAGCACTTGCTCTTAAGTCTATGCCTTAGCTTTTGCTTTCTGGGGAACTCAGAATAAACCATATGCCATGCCTTTAATTATACTCCTTGCTTTATAAATAACTTATAATTTTGAGTCTCTTATTGGATTATAAGTAGTGAAAACGAGCATGAAATTTATTATTGGGTTTATAGCTTACTGTGAAAATGAAAAATATTATATTAGATTTTAATATTCATTGTCTTACTGTTAGTACTCTTTCTTACAGTTTATTTTTCAGTGATATTATTCATCAGAATGCATATTAGCACTTTCATTTGAATTGAAAATTAACATTAAGCTTTTCTTTTTAACAGAAAGTAAATCTGTTTTGGCTAACTGATATAACAACAAAGCTTGACTTTGCTAATTAGTTTTAATGTAGACATTTTTCATAAATAAGCTTATTCTGCAGCTCTAAAGTTTATCAAAAACATATTTAAAACCTTTTTTGTGGGGGTTGGAGATAGGGTCTCCAATTCAGACAGAATTCTCTGTCTGAAAGTTCGCATATCTCTTTTTCTCCTGGATTGGTGCCTTAGTTTGTTTGGTGAAGTTATGTTTTCCTGGATGGTCTTGATGCTTGTAGATGTTAGTTGGTGTCTGGGCATTGAAGACTTAGGCCTTTATTGTAGCTTTTGCAGTCTGGGCTTGTTTGTTCACATCCTTCTTGAGAATGCATTCCAGGTATTTGAAAGGACTTAGGTGTTGTGATCTAAGTTTTTGGTCACTACAGCTATTTCTGTATTAGGGGCCACACCAAGCCCACTAATGTTATGACTCTTGCAGACTCATAGAGGTACCACCTTAGATAAGATCTGGGAAAATTCTCTGGATTACTAGACAGAGACTCTTGTTCTCCTCTGTCACTTCTCCTACTCACTCCCTAAAATGGAGTCTCTCTGTGTGTGTTGAGATACTTGGGATTAGGAGAGAGGTGATACAGGTACTCCTGTGACCACCATACTGGAACAGTGCAGGGTCAGACCTGAAGCCAGCATAGCACTGGGTGTTACCCAAGGCCAACAGCGACCACTGCCTGGCTACTGCCAATGTTCACTCAAGGTTCAAAAGCTCTTCAGTCAGCAGTTAGCCAATGTAGCCATGCTTGTGTTCTTCCCTTCAGGGCAGCAAGCTCCCCTCTGGCTCAGGGAAAGTTCAGAAATGTCATCTTGAGCCAGACTCTAGAATCAGGAACCTTAGGAAGCTACTTGGTGCTCTATTCTACTGCAGTTGAGCTGGCACCCAAGACACAAGACAAAGCCCTTCCCACATTTTTCTCCCTTTCCTCATCCAGAAGAAGACTCTTCTCATGGCTACCGCCATCCCAGGCCCATGACGAGTACTACCTGGCTACCTTCGATATTGACTAAAGGCCCAAGAGCTCTTCAGTCAGCTTATGGTGAATGCTGCCATGGGTCTCTCCCTTCAGGGCAGAAGGCTCCCCTCTGGCCCAGGGCAGGTCCAGAAATGCTGTTCAGGAGCCAAAGCCTGGAACTGGGGACCACAGGAGCCTGCTTGGTGCTCTACCCCACTGTGGCCAACCTGGTACCTGAACTACAGGACAAAGTCTCCCTTATTCTTCCCCCTTCGTTTCTCAAGGAGGTGTCTCTCCCCATGTCCACCACAGCTGGGAATGTACTGGTTCACACTGAAGCCAGCATGTCTCTGAGTCTCACTCAGGACCCTCAGTGAGTACTACCTTATTATTACTGATGTTTATTCAAGACCCAAGACCTCTTTGGTTAGCAGGTGATGCATCCTGCCAGGACTGGGTCCTTCCTTGAAGACAGCAGGTTTCCTTCTGGCTCAGGGTGTATCTATTATGCCCCCTGGGAGCTAGGGCCTAGAATGGGGACTTCAAGACTGCCTGTGCCATATTCTACTGT